>NW_023270418.1:31804307-32050058 GCF_011800145.1 Mirounga leonina | reverse complement strand
GTGTGTGTGTGTGTCTTTCTGTCTGTCTCAAGAGTGTGTGTGTGTGTGTGTGTGTGTGTGTCTTTCGGTCTGTCTCGAGAGTGTGTGTGTGTGTCTTTCTGTCTCTCTCAAGAGGCCAGACCCTCCTCCCAGCAGCAGGCCCCCTCGTTCTGCAGGATAGCGGAGGTGGCTGTAGGGCATTTCAGCACCGGGCAACGGACAGCACCCGCGCCGGAAGGAAGGGTGGGAGGCGGGAGGAGGAGTCAGCTTCCGGGGCTCGCTGGGCCGCGCTGTCACTGCCCCGCCCGGCCTCCTCCGAACACCTCGGCCGCTGCCCGGGCTCCGTGCCAGGACTGGCGGGGTGGGTTAGTATGGAGGACGGGAGAGGAAAGCTAGCATTGAGAGGGAGGAGCAGGAGACCCAAGGGGCGGGACTTGGTAGAGCCCACGGACCCATTCCCTCCTGGGGTACGTCCCCCGAGTGAAACTCCGTTCCCGTACTCCCTCCTCCGCCAGGTCTCCACCTGGTGTAGTCGTGGCACGACGAGCGTCAAGTGCCCCACTGCGCAGGCGCGGAAGTAATTCTCACCCTCCTCCTACCTTAACCCATCTATTGGCTGCTCTGGCCCCGAACTAACAAACCCAGCATCCAATCCGAGAGCGCCTCGGATTGCTCCGCCTATCCCCCCTCCCGGAAGTTGATTACTGCCGAATCTAATTCGGCGAGGCCGCGCCAGCAACCAATTGGGAGAGAGGAGGGGTGAGCTAGCGCCGCCGACAAGCCAATGGCAGGCGACGGAGGATAACGCTGAGGACATGGCGGCTGTGGTCGAAGAGCTCGCGGACGTGTCGGGCTGCTCCATAACCCGGGTCGGTGCCCAAGAAGCTGAGCAGCTGCCTTATTAGTATTCGTACCCACGGGGCGGCGCAGCGGGCCCTCGGGGAGCGCCAGCATCGCGGCCATGGCTTATCACTCGGGCTACGGAGCCCACGGTGCGTGGGGCGAGGGGCGGGCGGGACGCGCGGCCGACCGGCCGGAGGAGGGTCGGCGGCGCTGCCCGCTCACCCTGAGGGAGAGGGGCAGCCGTGACCGCTCCCCAGGGCGGCGGGTGTCTTTCGGGTTTCTGCCCTGCGTGACTCCACAACGCGTCCTGGACTTCGCCCCCTCGGCCCAACCCTGAGATCGGGCGGTGACAGCATAGCTGGGATTCCCATGCCAGACCCGGGCACGAACGGGGTCTGCCTTCAGAACTTCCTTTACCTGTCATAACCCTGGTAGGGGCCCTCACCACAGCCCAGGGCCTTTGGGTACCCAGCTGTCGCCTTTCCCATCCTCGTTCATGCGGGATGCCCTCCCAGTTAGTTATCTTCACCTAGGAAACTTCTACTCACTCTTCCAAGGCTCCGTTCAGAGATCACTTCCCTCGACAGGGCCCCCAGAAACCCCCAGGGGGGCAGCCACTTCCAGGCGCTGCCTCAGCTCTTTCTTTGCCGACATTTAGCACCTCTGGAAAAGGATCCCTCATCAAAGTTCTTTCTGGGTTACCTACCCCTATCCAGCCCGGGTTTCACTAACTGATTGGTGGCCCCAGGACCCATACAAGGGCTGCCCAGCCTGGGGAAAGGGGTGGTGGTTTGGGCTCATGTTTGATATTCCTGTCACCTACTCTAGTACCTACAAACCCACAGGCTCCAAGCACAGGGCCCGGGCAGCTCCAGATCCCCCTCCCCTCTTCGATGACACAAGTGGTGCTTACTCCAGCCAGCCAGGGGGATACCCAGCCCCAGGAGCCGACGTGGCCTTCAGTGTCAACCACTTGCTTGGGGACCCAGTGGCCAGCGTGGCTATGGCCTATGGCAGCTCCATCGCATCCCACGGGAAGGACATGGTGCACAAGGAGGTGTGGCCCACCCCCAGGGCAAGGGTGGCAAGATTTCTGGCCAGGGATGGGGCATCACGGGATCCCACCTAATTCTCACAGCAGCCCTCAGGGAAGGAGCACACAGAGGAGCACCCTGAGGTTTGGTGTGCAGCTTGTCCACAGCCTCCTCTCTCCTCTCCCAGCTGCACCGTTTTGTGTCTATGAACAAACTCAAGTATTTTTTTGCTGTGGACACGGCCTATGTGGCCAAGAAGCTGGGGCTACTGGTCTTCCCCTACACACACCAGGTGAGCTGGCGGGGCCCTGTGTGCCTCCCTCGTCCCGTCCCAGAGTTTGGCCCCCAGACCTCAACCCCCTTCTTTCTTTTCATTGTCTCTTTTTCTCCTGACCTGGCTGCTGCCACCGCCAGAACTGGGAGGTACAGCCCAGCCGCGATGTGCCTGTGCCGCCGCGGCAAGATCTCAACGCCCCTGACCTCTATATCCCCAGTGAGTCTTTGACCTGGGCTGCGGGGCGGGGGGGGACTTGTGCCTGGAGGTACCAACGAGGAGAGAGAGGCTCGTGCATTGATTGAGCATCTGCCCTTGGTGCTTTTGTGTGTGCTGGTTGCTAGACACCCAGTAGACGGAGCAGGGGGACCGGTAAGGAGCTTCCTGAGTGGGCCCTCAGGGTACTCCCTTTGAGATCTTCTTGCCTCTTAACTGGGACCATGTCCTTCCCCTGGAGCCCAGGGTTTAGACCTGGTCCTGCAACTTCCGGTAATGGGACCTCAGGCTGGCTACTTTTACTCTTGTGTAAACCAGGAATGACAACAGTCTCTACCATAAAGGATCGCTGTGGAGATTCAGTGAGGTGATGTGCACCCAGCAGGAAGCACGCTGTAAATAATAGTTACTGCCAGAGCGATTACTCGTCCCCCGAGTCCTGTGCCGACATTCCCTCCTCTGAGGAAGTGGTCGCTCCCTTCTGCGTTCCCGTAACTGCCCATCCACATGGCATGGGGTCGGCTGCCGTCCTTGGAGTGCATCTCACTCCTCTCTGTCCTGGGGCCTGCGCAAGGCGAAGCCCACGGTGGACACCCTGGAGGAGGGGCGAGTGTGCCCGGGCGGCCCTCAGACGGGTTGCCAGGGCAGCCAGTCAGCCCACTTGCTCCGGGAGGGCCACCGGTTCTGTCCTTCATTCCGTTTGCTCTCAGAGCCACCTTGTAAAGCAGGAACTGCCGTCCCCATTTTAGGTGTCGAAGCCAAGGCTCAGAGAGACGACTGTCTTTGAAGGCACATAGCTTATGTGTAGGTGGTAGAGCTGGTTTCCTGACCAGACCCCATGCTCTCTGGTGGGCACATCCGTTCTGGTGCGTCAAGGGGGCAGAGAACAGGGCCGAGGAGGTAAAGTTGGTGTGAAAGCCCAGCTCCCCGTGGCTCTGAGCTTTTGTGTAAACAGCAGAGGTAAACCAGGAGCCCTCTCCGTTGGTGGGATGGCCAGCGCCCAAGCCAGCGCCCGTGGCCAGACTGCAAATTACTGGCTGAGGTGACGTCATCCCCATGGGCCGGACTTCGGGGGGAGCCTGGGTTGTCTTGAAGCCTGTATTTTAGTCCTGTAGTGTTGTGGGAGGTCAGTTTGGCCCCTGCCTGTTGGTCTAGGATTAGCAATAGCCTTGGCCCCTGATATGTTGTGAGCCACAGCAGGAAAATTTGGTGTGTCCTAGCACAGGGACAGGGAAGGAGGTGGCTCGGTGGTCCCGGGGGTCAGGTAGCATTTCACGGGGAGAGAGGGCTGAGCAGGGACAGGCATCCCAAGCAGGGTATTAGGAGCTGACTGGGGAGGTTGGCATGTGGGGATATGCAGGGAAGGAAGTATGGGGAGAAGGTAGGGAGTGTAAATGGCCTCAAATACCTAGCCAGGGGGCTCTGATTGAGGAAACCAGGCTGATGGCATCTTTCTGGTTCTTGGCAGCAATGGCCTTCATCACCTATGTGCTGTTGGCTGGGATGGCACTGGGCATTCAGAAAAGGTTAGTATCAACGCCCTCCCCCATTCCCGCCAGCTCCCCCTCCTGACTTCTCTCCTCACCTCCCTAGGGGACCCGTGGCAGGTCCCAAGCCCAGGCCATGTCCTCAGTCTCCCACATGCCACAGGATGGCTGGTTTCTGAATGCTCCCCCTCCCCCGGTGGCCATAGGTTCTCCCCAGAGGTGCTGGGCCTGTGTGCAAGCACAGCGCTGGTGTGGGTCGTGATGGAGGTGCTGGCCCTGCTCCTGGGCGCCTATCTGGCCACCGTGCGCAGTGACCTGAGCATCTTCCACCTGCTAGCCTACAGCGGCTACAAATATGTGGGGTGAGTACCGATGGGCCAGGCCAGAGGCAGGCCTGGGAGAGGGGCCTGCCGCCATGGGTTCCTAGTCGGTGTAGCTGTGGTCTTGAATTATGACCCTGGGCACCCCTCTGCCCCTCTCAGGGCCCTAGCTCTTCTCTGTTAGAGGAACCGGCTGTTCTTAACATTCTCCTCAGGAACCGTGTACTGTTGTTCAGGTCAGGAATGTGTGGAGAGTCATCCTGGGAACACAGGGGAGAAGGGCCTTGTGCTGGGTTAGTAAAGGGGGTCTCAGATCCACGTCCTAGGACTGAGTCCTAGGTCTTCCAGATTCATTTTGAGTCTAGGACTCTGTGGAGACAGATTGGACATAAAGGGCCCCAGTGGTGGTGGGTGGGGCCTAGGCTGGGTGGTGGGGCCAGTTTGAGGCCCGGACCCTTGGGAGATCACCAGCCTTCTCTTTCTGCGCTCCCCCTCACCCGCACCTGCACCACACCCCCTGCAGGATGATCCTCAGCGTGCTCACAGGGCTGCTCTTCGGCAGTGATGGCTACTACGTGGCGCTGGCCTGGACTTCGTCTTCGCTCATGTACTTCATTGTGAGTCGGGCTGCCCCTTGTGCCTCTCCCCCTGGGGTAGGAGCTGGGGACGAGCCTCTCCCTCCCGGCCCAGCTTCAGCTCTGTCCTTTCTTCCAGGTGCGCTCTTTGCGAACAGCAGCCCTGGGCCCTGACAACATGGGGGGCCCAGCTCCCCGGCAGCGTCTCCAGCTCTACCTGACCCTGGGAGCTGCAGCCTTCCAGCCCCTCATCATATACTGGCTGACCTTCCACCTGGTCCGGTGACCCCTGACCCCCACTGGCACTGATTTTGCCATACATTGAAGATTTGATTTCCTTGATTGTATTTGACCCTTGTTCCTGGGGTGTGGGGTGGGGGTCTCTCCATTGCCCAGGGTTTACCAGGCTCAGGGGACCCAGGGGAGGGCTTCCTGGAGTTGGTGGCCTTGATACTGCTTTGAAAGGCAGAGGGAGGGGTTTCAGCAGGAATAAACGGCTGTTTCGTTGTGGCCAGGAAAGCGAGGATAGAGGGGAGCAGCTGCCGAGGAGACCTCAGAGGCCTCTGATCCATCTGAGGGGTTTCCCTAGAGGGTTCCGTGGGCCAGTGGTTTGAGCCTAGCTGTACTGGGGATTTAGCTGAGGGCTGCCCCCTACAGAGTCCCTCTGCCCCCATGTCCTCTTCAAGCCTTTCAGGAGCAGAACTGGGGCCCACGTATTTGCAGTAGTTTATTCATATTTTGTCACAAATGGCCGGGGAGGGGGTGCCGGACTCCTCCAGGCAACATAGAAAATAGGTCCAAGAGACAGGACAGGCTGGGATTGGGGTAAGGGGGAATGGGGGAGAGGGGGAGGTCTGGAGAGAGAGCCTGGGGGAGGGGAGAGGGCAGACTAGGGGTGGGGCTGCCCCCCTGCTGAGCCTGCTCATTCCCGGTGCGGGTACCCCCCCACCTGCAGGGGGAGCCTCGGGGTGGCGGTGGAGGGGGGCGGCCCAGAACTTCCAGGGTCACGCCCTGCCCCTTGGCAGGGTCCATGTGTCGTCCCCCCCCCGCCAAGTGGACAAGGCCGGAGGTTCCGCCCCTTCCAAGACTGACTGCCATGCCTACAGGCTGGCCGAGGAGCCCCTGCCCCTATTTAGAGCTCTGCCCAGCCCTGGTCCAAGGGGAGGGGGCTCTGAAGGCGGGAGGTCCCCGCAGCAGCAGTGTGGAGGGGTGGAGAGGAGGCTGGGGGCACCAGTGCCCCCTCCCTCCCCAGGGCTGAGGCCTCTGCGGCCGAGGGGCAGGGCTGGGGGTGCACAGGCGTCCGGTCCATTCTGGGCTTGCTCCCTGGCCGGCTTCCCCCTTAGAAACTCACCAACGTATAAACCATACTGTGGGAAGATGAGGCAGTGAGCCGAGTCCTGAATAGGCCCAGCTACTGGTCACCCACCCTGTCATACCCTGGGTTGCCCTCGTCCTTAGGGGGAAAAGGCAGGCACGTGGGGCCCAACCATTCCTGGAATTGGAGGCATGGTACCTGGAACATCCCTTCCCTGACTTCTGACCGCCATGGGCAGGGCCTCACCTGTACAAGTAATAGAAGAAGGAGAGCAGGTAGAAGGCGAGTTTGCACCAGGACTCCTTCTGGCAGTAGTTGAGGATGTCAGCATTCATGATGGAGACCGCATCATACATGACCTCAGAGCCATCCGCCGGGCGATGGAAGTACCTGGGGTGAGGGAGGGGCCTGAGTGCCCACGTCAAAGCTCCCACCCCCATCTCGCCCCTGCTCTTCCGTCTCACTCCCCCCAAGGCAGCTTCCAGAGGTGGTAGAAGAGGGGGATGCTGAGGCCCTCACCTCCAGAGGTGGTAGAAGAGGAGGGGGATGTTGAGGCCCAGGGTCACCCACTCGGCTGCACACAGAAACATCAGACAGAAGAGGCCGTGGATGGAGTATTCTGGGACCACCAGCTGGGGAAGGGAGGGTGAGAGGTCAGCTGCCTGGTGCCAGGACAGACCCCAGCTTCAAGGGCACAGAGGGGAGCTGGGATTTGGGAGGTGCCCCCCACCGTGACCTCTGAGGACTAAAGGGGCCGCTAGCCTCCCACTCCCTCCCCCGGTGGCAGACCAGATGAAGCAGGTCCCAGAGGGGCAAGGCCCCGCTCCGGGTCACACACACGAGGGCTGAGCTGGGCTAGAAGCCTCCTGCTACTGGCCCTGACACTGACCTTCCTCAGGAGGCAGCAGATGCGTTCGATGTTTTTTAAACGCTCGCGCTGTAGGGGGAGGAAAAGGTCGCCATGGGGGAGGCGGAGGAGCGGGCATTGGGGGCGCCCCCGCCGCCCTCCCTACGTCTCCCGCGGACCTGCGCGTGGCCGCCAGGGGGCGCCAGAGCAGACTCTGCGGCAGGGAAGCAGCCGCGCCGTCCCCATGGCAACCGTCACCATGGAAGGACCTTCACCCGCGTCTCCACGGCAACGGCCCAGAGCCTGGCAACGGCCGCCCCGCCAGGAGGAACCCGAGCCCTGAGCCCGCGCCAGGTGTTTGCTGGGGGCGGGGACAGACAGGAAGGGGCACCGTCGCCAGTCCCACCACACACCCCCCTTCTTCCCGTCCCCCACCCCCCTTCGCCTGCGACAGATGGAAGGACAGACGGACGGACACACCTCGGCACAGCACATGTATCACTTACTGCCCGCGCTGGGTTCCCCTGGTCGATGGGGTTCTTGAAGTCGGTCCGCAGCTCGTCAAAGGCTATGATCTGGGGGAGGGGCGTGTGCCCGTCAGGGTTGGGGCAGCAGCTAATGGCCCCCCACCCATCCTTCTGTGAGAGAGGAATTCATACATGGGTTCTGGGCCATATGGAGCTTGCTGCAAAGGTGGAGAAACTGAGGTTGAAGGAGGGGCGGGGCCTGGCCCAAGGTCACACAATAGTGTGGATTGGAATCCTAGTGTGCTAATGTCCAAGTCAAGCCATGTTCACGACACTTCCATCCAAAACATCCCAAGAAATGGTGTCTTTTTTCTGCCCTTTGCTGACTGCTGGGGTCTCGCCTGGGTGGGCTCCCTTGCTTGGGAGAGCTGTGAAGTATATTCCAGGGTGATCAGGGCTATTGGGGTGCCTGGTCCAGCATTGGAGGTGTGGCGGGGGCAGAGTTCAGGCTGGACTCTGAGTGGGTGTTTGGTGAACAAATGGGGGAAGGGCAGTCCAAGCAGCAGGAACAGTAGGTACAAAGGCAGAAGGTTGAAAGAACAAGGAACATTCAGGAAGCTGAGGGTTCCATGGGGTCAGAGTGAAAGTATAAGGTGAGTGGGAAGGAAGAAGGGAATGTGAAAGATGGGCTGGAGATGCTGTGAACCCGGACCAGATGTTTGGACTTTAACCCAAAAGTAATGGGGAGCCATTGAGGGGTATAAAGCAGCAGGGTGGGACAGTCAGGCTAATGCTTTAGGATGGATGGAGAAGGAAGTACACATTGGCTAACAGTCCCAGCCAAGACATGTATGATGTTTACCCTATGCCAGCAGGCTTTATGTTTACTAAATCATTTAATGCTTGCAACAACCTGATGACGTAGGGACTGGTATTATCATATCCGTCTTGCAGATAAGGAAACTGAGACAGTCTAAGTCACTTGTCCAAGGCCACACAGTGAGTCAGTGGTAAGCCAGGATTCTAACCCAGTTAGACTCCAGCGTTAAAATTCTTAACCACTTTATCATAGGCAGGACAGACCAGTGAGGAAATGGGGGAAGGGGTGGGTGCTCGTCGATTGGCGTGATCAGCGTGAGGACAGCAGCAGTGAGAATGGAGAGGTGTGGAGGGATTCCAGAGCTATTCAGAAACCAGACTCCAGTGGGCTTGAAGAAGAGTGGAGGCACAGGGGCCCAAGTTGCCTTTGGGTGTTGGGGCATTCTGGTAGATGGCAGTGTCCTCATTGGGATGGAGAACTCTTGGGAGGTGCAGGTGTTTGAAAGGATGATAAGACAGACCTGGGTGGGGGGCAGTGGGAGCTGGCATGATAGGAGGTCTGGAAGAATAGCCTTCTGAGGTCCCCTCCCCTCAGCACCAGCTGGAGGGGAAGGCACAGGGCCCACCACCCCCAAGCATCCCGGACCCCAGACGGCTTGGAGGGAGAGAACATGGGCTTCCTGGAGGGAGCCGGGGCCATCTGGAGCAGCGCCCCCACCCCCATGGACTCTGGGCAGCCACCTGCCTGCCAGGCACAGCAACAGGGTCCAGCAGGGAGTGGAAGGGTGCCGTCTGTCTGCCCCAGAGCTGGCACCACCAGCAGGCAGCGGGTGTGGTGCCTCCCACCCCCCAGGCTGCCTGGCGCTGACTCAGCCCCCTGGAACAAACAATTCCCCACGATGACAGCTGACACGCGTCACTCACCACAAGGGTTGCCTGGCGACCAGTAGGGACTGGGCTCAGGGTCTGGGGTGGGATCTGGGGTCCTGCCCTGGAAGATTCTGGTTCTTACCAATTTGGATGAGGACCACACCTCCTATGCCCATCCCACCCCCCTTAGTAGGCGGTGCTCTGGGCACTCTGATGTATATACAACAAACCCACTTTATCCACAAGGAAACAGACTCAGCATGAGTGACTTGCTATGATCACCGAACTAAATAGCTGAGTGAACACCATGCTTGACACATAATAGGTGCTCAATAAATATTTTGTTGGGCCCTTTCCCCCAACCTAGGAGCCTCACAAGGGCAAAGCCTGAGTCTTATTCATCCTTGACTCTCCCACAGCTGCCCAGAGCCCGGTTCTTAGGAAGCATCGACACTGGTATGTTGGATTGAGGACTGCTCTGAGTAGCCACTAAGGACAGGGGACCCCCAGAGGGCCTGTGGGAGGTCTCTGGGTGGGGAGAGGCCTGGAATCAAGGCTTCTTGATTTCCAGGAAACTTTCTCCCAGGAACTGGTCAGGTCTGTGTTCCCAGCCTGTGACCCTCAATTTCTTCGGCTCTTTAGGACCCCAGCTCTCTTGCCCCCAGCCCACAGGATTGTCCACTACCCTGGGATGAGATAGGAGGCTCAGAGAGATCAAGACGGATTGGGGGGTGGGTATGGAGGCAGAGAAAGAGAAAAAGGCAAAGGGGGAGAAAAGAAAAAGGAATTAAGAGACCCACAGAGAGAGAGAGAGAGGGAGAGGCAAAACCAGGGAGAGCGCTGGAGATGGGAGGGGGGGATGTGTTGGAAGGTGCCTGTAGGGGTTCACTCCTTACACAGGAGGGGTGCAGTGAGAGTCCATGGAACCATGATGTCGAGGAGACAGGCAGCAGTGGGGCTAGGGGGATGGTGAAGGGAGAGATTGGTCAAGAGCCAGGGAGGATCATGGGGTGGGCAGCAGGTCCCAGGAAAAGAGAGCAAGTGGGGAGACCAGGAAATAAGCAGGTGAGGTAATGAGGAAGCGAGAGGAAGGAAAGAACGGGTTATAGGGAGAGAGACTGGAGAGAGGTACAGGAACCCCCCTAGAGGGGATGAAGATCAGGAAGGTGTGTCCTGGAGCAGAGGATGCCGAAATGGACAGACCAGGGCCGACCAAGATGGGCAGTCTTCATTGAGGGGATCAGGATGGGGGCCAAAACCTCAGGGGACAGAGGTGGAGGGAGGGCAGTCAAGGGGGGGGCCAAGGGCCCCAAACAATGAGGCTGAGTGATAATAGTTCTTGGTGAAAGGAAGGGAGCCAGGCAGAGGGGGGCACTGAGGAGAGGACCCCAGAGAGAATGAGGGAGAGGGACTCTCTCTAAGGGGAGGCGATTAGGATAAAGGATGAGAAATGGACACTCTGAAAGAGCAGGTGTGAAGCCAGGCCAGAGTGAGAAACAGACCAAAGGGGACACAAGACAAAGGGGGAAGTGGGAAGGAAGAGGAGGGAAAATGGGAAGTGGGAAGGAAACCTGATGAGGGGAAGCCCAGAAAGGAGGGGGCAGGGAAGCCCAAGGTGAGCTGGTGGTGGGGACTAGGTCTCTGGTCTGCTTAGAGCCAGTCACTGCTGGGTCAGGGAGGTGAGTGAGAGGGAAAGGGTTAATGGGCTCTGCGATCCGTGGGTCCTGTAAACAGATGCAGTTGCCATGGCAACCGGCTCCATCACTCCGGCTGGAAAAACCCACAAAGGGGGGGGGGGGCAAGCAGACAGACAAACTGCCGGACAGACAAACGGGGGCGACTGATGGGGGGGGTAGGAGGAGAAAAAGGAGCAAGAATCCCAGAATCCTGCCCCACACCCCAAGGCAGCATGGGGCAGGGGCAGGGGGTCAGAGACCAACTGACATACCCACAGACAGGCGGGGGCGGCGGAGAAAAGGGGCCCCGGGAAGGAAGGCGACAACGGGAGGGGGTGTTCATGGGGGCGAACAGAAGCTGACCGAAGGGGGATAGCGGAGAGGAGGTTCCAAGTTTCCCCGGACCCCGAGCCCATCTGCTCGGCCCCCTCCCGCTCTGTGTGCCCCCGGCCCCCCACCCCCCACCCCGCCCCCAGCCCCAGCCCGGCCTTACGTGCCAGATGACAAAGAAGATGAGGGAGGCGCACAGCACCAGGGTGAGCATGTAGCAGAACGCGGCGAAGGTGAACGCCATGGCCCCCGCGCCGGGCGGCGGCCCGGGGGGCGCCAGCGCGGGGCCCGGGCGCAAGGGGACGCCCCCCGGTCCGCGTTTAGGGCCGGCCGGGCATGGCCCGCAGGCCTCGGGGGACGCGGGCGGCGCGGCCGGGACCGGGGCCGCGGGGCCGTGGGGCGCGCGGGGCGCGGGCCGGTGGGCTCGGGGGGCGCGTCCGCTGCCGGCTGCCCGGGCCGCGATCGCTCATCCTGCGATCCCTCGCCCGCGGCTCCCTCGCTCTCCAGCCCGCGAAGCCGGCGGGGCGGAGCCGGGGGCGGGGCCGCGGTGCGAACGGCCTCGGGCGGGGCCGGGTCTCCGTGCGCCCCTCCGCATGCACCGCCCGGCCCGGGCGCCACCCCCGCCCCAACCTCAGGGACACGTAGGCATGGACGCACATCCCTGGCAGGCGCCCGCCTCCACCCCCCGCGTCACACGAGTTCGGTCCACTCGGAGGAGCGCACACACACACCCCTACCCTCACATACTGTATTTTGCACAATGGCCTGGGAGGCCAGGCTGAGGTCCTAAGTGGGAGGAACTTGGCACTGTCCGAGGGGGGCAGGGACACCTGGCTTGAACCCGGAGCATAGGTGGGAGAGGGGGCAGAAGGGGATGCGGGCCAGGCATGATGGGTACGTCTGCAGCCCGACCTCCCAGGCCGAATGGATGTGCGCCTGTGTGGGTGTTGGCCGCGGCTCACCAGGTACTCGCTGATGGCCGCCCGCTCCCCAGCTGCCGGAACCGTGCTGGGCCCCGTGGGGACACCCCACAGAAGCAAAAGCAGGCAGCACTCCTGGCTTTAGGAAGTGGGTCAAGGACTTTCAACAGCAACCCTAGGACACACAGCCCAAGCGAGGACCCCTGTACAGCCAGCCAAGCCCAGGGCCCCAGTTCCATTTCCCACCCCAAGACAGCTCCCACCACAGACCACACTCAACCACCACAACTTCCTTGCAAAAACCCTCGGCTCACCCGAGGGCCAGTGGAAATTTATTTATTTTTTTGTCCTTTCTGTCTTTCCCCAAGTGGCTTTTCCTTGCAAAATGCCTGACATGACACCAGAGTGGGGAAACTGGGAGTGGGGGCACCCCAGAGACTTAAATACAAGCTGGAGGGCAGGGCACAGGTGGGACAGGCGAGAGACAGCACAAGGTACATGGCTTTTCAGGTAGAGACCAAGGTTTGTTTTTTCTGCAGGAAGAAGCTGTGCCAGAGGGCAGGGGGCTAGGATCCTGGGTGGGAGGGGGTGAGGGGAGAGGCCCCAGACCCTGGGTTTGCACCCACATTCCCCGGAGGAGTAGTGGTGACAGGGTATGAGGACCTGCCCTCATAGGCTCCAAAGAACAGAAGGGGGAGAACAAGCCAGATGTGCTGCCTCAGGGAAAGGGAAGAGGTGCTGGCAGAGTGAGGGTTAAGGCTGGTGCCTGGCCTCTGGCACGGTGGGCCTTCCGCCTCTGCCTGCCATGGGGACAAAGGGGCACGGTGGGCAGGCAGCACATGGGCCTGGCTCTGGCAGGGCAGGGGGTGGCAAGAGCAGGCTCCCTCTGGGCTCAAGACACAGGCCCAGCATGGCTGCCCGCCCACCTGCTCTAGATGTGCTCAGACCCCACCGCAGCTGGACGGCTGGAGCTGTGAGTATGGAAAGGGCGGGGAAGAGAGGCAGGGAGGAGAGGCAACGGTGGGCTGCTGGGCCCCTATGGCCCCCATGCCCTTCCTGAGGTCCAGCCCAGGGCCCTGGATTCTGGGTCCTGGATCCCCTGGTCCCTTCCTGGCCCCCGGCGCTGACTGCAGCCAGGAACTGTAGAGGCCAGGGAGGCTCCCAGCTCTTGGGGAAGGGAAGTGGGGGGAGAAGGTAAAGGGGTAAGGAAAGAAACCCACTGCAGCATACATGGGGGGCAAGGAAGGGAAACAAGAGGAGCCCTCATCCCAAGGAAAGGTGTGTGGGAGGGTAGCTTTTAAAGTTACCTAGAGGCAGCAGCAGAGCAAGCCCACATCCCCACCCCAGCCAAAGGTCCTGGGTGTCCTCCCTTGGGGGCCGTGACAAAACCAGGGCTCAGGGCAGCAGGCAGATGGGCCAGAGGGAGATGGGGAGCCCAGGACACCCCAAAGCCACAGACTCAAATGCCCCAGGAGAGGGAGGCACCTCCTGTCCCCTCCAGGGGCATCATCTGGAGAAGGTGCCCCCTCCTGTCCCACCCCACGTGCCCCTCCTAGCAACAGCCGCCACCAGCTGGCTTCACAGGGGTGCTGTCGATCTTGAGGTTGGGCCGCTCACCCCCTGAGGCTGCCCCAGGCCCCATCCGCTTTTTGATCTCAGCAGCCATGGTCATGAATGCCTGCTCGACATTGGTAGCGTTCTTGGCACTCGTCTCCAGGAAGGGGATACCCAGAGAATCTGCAAACTCCTGACAAGGGAAGAAGAGAGAAGAGGAGGGAAAGGAGGGGTGAGGGGCAGCAGAGCCCAGCCCACCCTGGGTGGCCCGACCCAGGCCCCACCCACCTTGGCTGTGGTGTTATCCACCACTTTCTTGGTGGTGAGGTCGCTCTTGTTGCCCACCAGGAGCTTATTGACATTCTCACTGGCATAGCGGTCGATCTCCTGTAGCCACTGCTTCACGTTGGCATAGGATTCCTAAAGGAGCCAGAATCAAAAGTTATTTTGCTCCCAAACGCCCACCCCTACTCAAGGCCAGGAGAACAGGGGCTTTTGAAGGGGGTTTCCCTGGGCTCCCGAGAGAGACAGGAGCCCTGAGCTCAGGAACCCAGAGGAAGCTCTCTCTCCTCCAGGCTTAGATCTCCTCCCTGACCCACTCCATCGGACACCCTCAAAGCCAAACCTGGCACAGCACCAGCTGTCCGCCAACAGCCCTAATACCTGGACAGCTTAGGCCTAAGGGCCAGCCAGCTCTGCTTCCTGCAGCTAGTCTCCCCAAGACACAGAAAAGGCCAAAAACATGTGGGGAGCAAATGACAACAGGAGAGAGACCAGAGAGGAGACGGAAATGGAGGGGAACAAGTTAGCAAGAATCACAAAGTTCCCACAGTGGCCTTAAGATCCCTGAAAGGTAGGAAGTCTTTCAGCCCAATGGTAGGTGGAGGGTCCTCAGAGAGGAGATCCTGGCCTATGAGGGAGACGTGTATCCTGGGAACAGAGCCAGACATTCGTCCTGCTTCTGGCACTAACAGCCTCCTTGCTCAGACCGGCTATCCCAACAGCTGGTCACCCCCTACCCCCTACCCCTGGCTCGTAAACAAAGACAGAACTTTTAGTAACATGGCTGGGCTAGAGCCACACTTTCCCTTCTGAGGAATCAGAGGTGTGTGGTGCTTTCCCACTGGGTTCAAATGTACACCTGATGCCATGTCCCAGGCTGGGCCCTGTGGACAAAGAAGGGACCAATACCTGGGTCCTGCCCTAAGGCACTCAAGGGACGGTGGAGGACTAGACCAGGACACACACACAATGGCGAAAAGGGTGATGAGTGCTGCCGGAGCTCCAGGACCGCCTCTGCCCGGGGAGACTACGGCTGACCTACGTCTGAAGGGACGAACTGGCCTTGTGTGGGAGCAAGTGGAAGGATGGGAAAGGTGCAAGGCGAGGAGATGACCTACACCAGGTCAAGCTTCGGGACGGGTACGGTGCCTCTGGGGAGCAAGGAGAAGCGGAAGGCTGCTGAGACACAGGCCCTGAGCACAGAAGGAGGGGGAAGGAGGCAGGCCAGAGGATGGAAGGTCTTAGCCTGGCTAAACTGGACAACCAGGAGCCCATGAAAGGTTTCCTTAGGAAGGGACAGCAGAAGCACACCTGTGTTCTGGGAAGACAGTCCGGACAGGAGTGCAGAGGCCAGATCAGACTGGCAAGAAGATGGCGACCAACTGGGAGGTGGCTGAAATAATCTAGGGAAGATGTGCCCTGAGCCAGGGAGTGAGGCAAGGAAGAGCACAGGATTTAGAATCAGACCATTTTGGGTAAGCCCCAGCTCTGCCATTTACTGTGTGACCCTAGAATTGTCACCTGACCTCTCTGAGCTTCAGCTTCCTCATTTTGATAAAACAGCAGCTCCCAGTCGGGCTGTTGTACGCCAGAGATAATGGAACACAGGCCTGTCTTATAACAAGAACTTAATTAGCAGGAGCTGCTGTCATCCTCATCACTGCTATTGTTACAAGGGAACGGACTTGAAAGAGAGGTGGGGGGGAGGAACAGAGGGGAGAAGGAGGGGAGGGAAGAGTTTTCTGGTCAGGCCAACAGGAACTCTGTTACAAAGATGGGGATGCAGGAGCCAGTTTAGGGAGAGAGGGTGAGGACAGTGCTGGACATGCTGAGTTCTGAAGATGATCTGGAGCTCAGCAGAGGTTGGATAGGGGCAGGGAAGGGTAAGTTCAGAAGCCAACACTAGCCTTGCCCCTCCTAGCTATGAGACCATGGGCAAGTTACCTAACACCTCCCTAAGCATATTTCATCTGGAAAACAGGGACCCCACACTTATTTCACATGAAGATTAGAATTACTACACAAAGTGCCAGCAGAGTAGGGGCGACTGGGTGGCTCAGTCGTTAAGCGTCTGCCTTCGGCTCGGGTCATGATCCCAGGGTCCTGGGATCGAGTCCCGCATCGGACTCCCTGCTCGGCGGGAAGCCTGCTTCTCCCTCTCCCACTCCCCCTGCTTGTGTTCCCTCTCTCGCTTTCTGTCAAATAAATAAATAAAATCTTAAAAAAAAAAAAGTGCCAGCAAAGTAGAACAGAGAGAATACCCACAGTGATAACTGTATACACAGGAATCATAGAGCATAAGACAGAAGCCAAACTACAAAGTGACCAGACCCGTGCAGGGAGAGTCAGGAAGCACAGGACTGGGTGCGGGGGGGGGGGGGGGGTGGGGGAAAGGCAGGAAGGGGGGGGGGGATGGTACAGGGCAAACCAGTAAAAAGTCACTGAAAAGAGAAGCTAATGCAGCAAGAGGCAGGAGAGCTGGAGATAGTAAACTTCCCAAGGAGAGGGAGAAGGAAGGTAAAAGCCATGAGAGGCCAATCAGAGCAAGAACTGAAATGAGGTCATGGAACTTGGCAGCTAGAGGTCCTTGATGACCTCTGAGTAGAGCACAGCCCACACACAGCTTGTTGTCCAGAAGACATCATGAGTTCCTGGTGAGCCCAAGGGCCCAGCTGCCCCTCGGAGCAGGAACTCCTCCAGGCGCAGGGCTGATGTAAGCATTTCCATGTCCCCAGGGCCTGGTCCCCACTAAGCAACAAGGTTTAGTAGAAAGAATAAAGGAGGTAGAATCAGTACCCCCAGGTTTTCTGTTGCTGCCACTTAACTGCACGGCCCCAAGCAAGTCTCCTCACCACTCCGACCCATTTCCTCGTCTGTCAAATGGGAACCTAATACAGACTTCCTTAGAGCTCTAAGAGGCCGTGACAAGTTCTATACACCGTAAGGTACGGTGGGACTGCGTCAGCCTGTTAATAGCAGCACCACTGCTAGTGACACCCGACTAATGGGGCCACAGCAGACACAGGGCTCCGACTCTGCTCACCATGCGCTCAGAGCGCAGGGCTCCCTCACCTCCTTGTCTAAAGCCCTCCAATCGCTTCTCCACAGTGTCTTCACACAGGAAGCCATAGGCCCAGCACAGCAACCGATTAGCTGACTAAACCCCTATGAAACATAGGTGCCTAGAAAGTCTCGAACAAGGTGGCAAGTTTAGCTAGGAGGTGTGAGGCCTGTTTCTGCCAACGCCCTGCAGCGGGGCCTCAGAGGATGCACTTCTGCAGCTGTTTCCCTCCTTGTGAAATGAGTCCAAGTACAGTCTCCCTTCCGAGCATCATCCGGAAGAGAGGATGGGAAGAGTAAAAAGAAACAAGAACCAAAGACCTGGAGTGCCTGGCTGGCTCGGTCAGTAGAGCATGTGATTCTTGATCTTGAGGCTGTGAGTTCAACCCCAATGCTGGGTGTGTAGATTACTTAAAAAAATAAAATCCTAAAAAAACAAAAACGAAACAAAAAAACAAAAACCAAAGACCTGAAGATGAGGAGACAAAACTGGAGATGTGACCCCAGGAGTACCTGGTCGGTGACATCATACACCACAATGATGCCATGAGCCCCCCGGTAGTAGCTGGAAGTGATGGTCCGGAACCGCTCCTGACCAGCTGTGTCCCACTACAAGACAGTAGGAGAGAAAGGCAGGTCAGCCCTGGGCTACTTGCCCAGAGCCTCCACCGCTCCCAAGATGGCTGCTTCTGTACCAGGGACTGGGAAGAGCAACACTCACAATCTGAAGTTTGATGGTTTTGCCATCCAGCTCAATGGTTCGGATCTTGAAGTCCACCCCGATGGTGCTGATGTAGCTCTCTGTGTATGTGTCATCCTGGAAAAGTAGGGACCAATGACCTAGGTGAACAGGCCCAAAGTCCATTTGGAAAATCTACCTCCAGGTTCCTGCCCCGGCCAAGCTTGTAAGTGCTAAGCCCCCATTCTCAGCACCCCATCCTGCAGCCCTGTGTCTCTGTTCAGTTAGAGATGCTACTAGGAGGTCCTGCGACTTCATCCTTGGTTCCAAGGTCTTGCAACTGCTGTGCTCTGGGTTGTCTCCCTCCCTCCTGCCACCAGCCAGGACCCCAGGTGGATGGTATGGGAGGCTTCTTACTCACAGCAAACCGCAGAAGCAGGCATGACTTGCCCACGCCCGAATCACCAATCAAAAGCAGCTTAAACAGGTAGTCACTAGAAAGAAAGGATGGGAAGGCATGAAGGAAGGCAGGAAGCCCACCCGCCATGCCATCCTGCAATCACAACTATGGCCTTCTCCCATGATGTGAGGCTTGCCTTGGTTTAGAGTATTAAGTTGTTCACAGTATCCTCCCACAAGTCCTGGGAAGAGGAGGGCTGACCACCTCCTATATTACAGCTGGCCCAAAGGACTGAGTCTGAATTTCCACTTTACAGAGAAGGAAGCTGAGGCACAGAGAGGGACATGACCTGCCACCAAGGATCACAATCCTCAGGAGAAAAAGCTGGGTGTCCTACCCTGAGACCTAACAGACTCCGTGGTCTCTGGGCCAGTAGGGCCTAGCTGGGGAACCCCCTTCGCTGCCCTGGGGCCCACCTGGCTTGGCAGGGGAGGCCCCAGAAATGGAAGCTAGGGCCCAGCCTAGAGCTTGTTAAGTGAGTAAAGAATAAGAGCCTGGTATGAAGCCTCTAAGAAGAGGCGGTCAACGAGTACCAGTGATGGCAGTTAAAATGTACTGAGTTCCTACTTCGTACCTGGCCCTGTGCTAAATACTGCAAATGCATCATCTCATTTAAGCCTCACATCAGCTCTATGAAGTGGATGGTGTTATTCCCAACTAATGAGGAAACCAGAGGTCAGAAGAGGGAAGTGACTTGCCCTAAGTTACACAGCTGTTAACTTTAAGACTGGAAACCAGGTTCAGACTCCAAAGTCTCTGTGAGAGCCTGTTGGTTCCCTTCTGTGTCCCTTATAATCCAGCTCAGAGCTTCACCCTTCCCCAAGGAAATCTGAGGCCTGGATCTGGAGGAGAAAAAGGAAGTGGCAGAAGAGGAAGAAGACAACGGACACTTGGGGAAAACTGTCAATGAGATGTGGGCCACCTACCCGCAGGGGGAGTGACCAAGAAGTGAGGAGAGTCTGAGGTACAGAGAATCCCACTGGAAGGGGAGAAACAAATGCCACATTCATCTGCACTTCATCGGCAGCGTGACGGCGAAGGGAAGGGGTGTGACGGTCGCGCAGGGGGCCTGCGCAAAGGTGAGGAGAGGGCGGGAAGGGACTGGCCTCCAGGGGCGGCAGGACAGCTAGACCCAGCAAGGGGCGAAGCGGCAGCCCCGGAGGGGAGGACCTCCGGGAGAGCAACCCAGAGCGGCACCTCGGGGCCACCCGCGTCCGACCAGCCCCAGGAACCGGATTCCGGGAGAACGGGAAAAACAGAAAAGATTTACTGTCAGGCCTAAAGGGCCCGAGTCTGGACCGGCTCCAAAACGCCGGGACCGTCGTCAGCACCCAGACCGCCACTGCAAGCAGCAGGTGGGGAAACTGAGGCCTGGAGAGACCGAGGCTGCGGGGTCACCTGACCAATAAGGCCTGTTAGGGGCCGGTGCTTCGGGCTCCAAGTAGTACCCCTTGGGGTCGCAGTGTCTGGGTCCCGGGTGCAAGAACTTGGGGTGCCGAGCCGGGGTCCTGGGGCCCCCGGGGGGAGGGGCAGGACCCGGATGTGAGGGGGGGGGGTCAGCGGAAGAGGGACCCGGATGTGGGGGCGCCGCTCAGTCTGACCCAGGCCGGACAACCCCGGTAAGCGTACAGCCCCGTACTCGGGATCGAGGCTGCGCCGGACGGCGCGGGCGGGGCTCACTCACTATTCGGGGTTCATGGCGGCTGCGGTGGCCCGCTCGGTCGCTCCCAGTCAGCTCTGCTCCGCCTCCCGTTCCAAGATGGTGGCCGCTCCGCCCCAGAGGCCCCGCCCGCGACGCGCAGGCGCAAACATTCCCGACTCGGGCCTTGCCGTATTGCTTCTCGGAACTTGTAGTCTCCTTACTTTGCCCAGCTCAGCCCCCACCCTACCGTTGCGCAGGCGCAAACCCGATACAGCCGCTCCAAGCCCGCGCCCCATCGCCGCCGCGCATTGCCTTCTGGGACTTGTAGTTCGCTCCCTATAGCTGTACCTGGCCTTGAGGCCAGCTCTCGGGGACCTGACGCGTTCCGACGATGAGGTCAATTTTGGGCTGGGGTTGACACATTTCACGTCTTTCTGGCAGAGGTAGTCATCCCTACCCTCGCAGTTCCCGGAGTTGTTAGCATTAGTTCATTTATTTGGGGTTCTTGGTGTGCTGGCACTCCTAACTCAGACGCAGCCCCCGGAGGGTGTCGTCACCCACATTTTATAGATGGAAAAGGTCTAGTCTCGGTAACTCGCTCAAGATCAAACAGCTTAGGAAGGGGCAGAGTTCAAAGCCCGGTCTCCAGAGCCTCAGAGATGAAGGTTGTTAGAAAAAACTCAATCTGTGAGGCCCCCAAACCAACCCGGGATAGGAGCAAAATATCTGGGCTCCAGCAGCGCGGGACCGGACGTGAGCGACACAGATGCTCGCTCGCTCGCAACCTCTCCCGACCTCACCCCCAACCTAGAGACGCTGGGGGCCCTTGGCCTCCGCCCCAAAACAAGCCCGGCTCAGATTCAAACGGTCTTTATTTCTACAGCAACATTTGAAAATAGAGAGCGACCGCCTCACCCCCCCGCAACTGGGGCAGCCCCTCCTGCCACAGGGGCCATCACCGCCCCTAGCGAGAAGCGGCAGGCGTGGGAAGAGGCGTGGCAGGATGGCTCGACGGGCGGTGCCCGGGGCGGGGTCAGTCCGTGCCTGGGCGGGGCCGGGCGGGAGGGGCAGTGCATAAGGCCGGGATGCTGGGCAGGGCCCGGCGGTGAGAGGATGGGCAAGGGGAGGGCTCTCCGTCCTGGGGCACGGGGCGATGGTGGGGCTCAACTCGTCCCTCAGAGGCCAGGAGGAGCACGAGAAGGCCCAGGGAACCCTTTGGGGAGGCGCCGCCCCCGAGATGTAGAGCCTGGAAGATACCACCGCGCGGAATGGGGGTGATTAAGGCCTGGGCGGTACCACTAGAGAAGGGCAGGGTGAAGGGAGAACAGGGCAGTACCGTGGACTGAGGGTGGGGGGGCGCGGCCAATAACTTATTTCTCTATATACAGAAGCAACGGCCGGAGGGCAGGAGGGCAGGAGTGCTGAAGGGACGGCAGGTGCTTAGTGTTCTTGGCTCGGAGGCCTGGGGAGGGCGGCCCACTGAGTCTCTACCTTGGAGACCCTGGCCAGTCCCTCACCTGGCCCTGAACCTAAAGAACAGGGGGCCCTGCTGGATGGAATAAATAAGGGGTAGAGCTGGAGCGGGCAGGCCCAGCCTCCAGGGCTTAGGCTGAGATGACAAGGGAGGAGGTTACCCTGAGATTGAACAGAAAAGACGGGGGTCCTTGGGAGAGACAGGTGGGGCAAGCAGCAGGCCCATGCGAAGGGCTGGGGATGGGGGCAGTGCCGGGTGGAGGCTCTGGCGCTGCCCCTTCAGGATTAGCCCACGAGGGAGCTTCGTCGGGAGAGGTCCATGGAGCTGGAGCTGAGGGTGCGGCTGTCAGAGAAGCCTGTGCCTCCAGGCTGTGGGCAGAGGGGGCAGGCGGCTCAGCTTCTCGCTGCTGCCAGACTGTACTTCCCTGGCCAGAAGGGGCCCGATCAGCCAGAGTCCCTGAGCTGGGCCCCTGACCATGTCCTGGTGCTCTGGCACTCCCGCCCACCCCCACGCATCACTGTGTTGGCACTGGCCACTTGCATGTCCACCCCATGCAGGAGCTTGGTTTCCCTCATTTGTCTTCCCAGTGTCCAGCCCAAAGCCAGGCCTGGCACAGAGCTGGAAAGGCTTCTAGATAAACAGACATGATTGACAAGCTCGGCAAGTACAGAGGACATGCAGTCTTTGGGCTCTGGGGCTTGGGCCTCACTGCCCAGTGCCCCAACACCCACCCGGCCATACCTGGACTGGCTCTTCCACACTCTTGTTGAGGAAGTTGAGGGAACTGGCCCGCTTCATCCTGAGGAGAAAGGAATGCCTGGATTTGCTGAGGGTGGAACTGGGGAGGATGTGGGAAAGGGTCAGGTTGGGGCTGGAGATGGAGGCTGATGGGAGGGGAGTATATCCGGTGGGTGGTGGAGCTTGAGGGAGATGAGGGAGTTCTCCTGGATCAGGAACTCATCTGGGGTTGGTGGGCCATGGGGTGGGCTCTTGAGAGGCTCACCCTAGGTGGAGGGCCCATCTGGGGCAGAGGCTCACCTGGGGTTAGGAGGCTCCTGGGGGCCACCACCCTGCAACTTCTTCACCAGCATCTCACTGCTACGCCTCAGGGCATCTCGGAGCTTCCCAAAGGAGCCGCTACGCCGCAAGGAGCCGCTGCCGTCCTGCGGGGTGGATAAGTCTGTCTCTGCCACCCTGACTACCCAGCCTCCTGGCCCACCCCAGCCCCTAGACTCACCCCGCTCCACTCAGCTGCAGGCCCTGCCTCCTCGAGGTCAGACTCAGGCCGCGCCCTGGCACCCCCTGCCACGTCTCGGCTGCCCCGGCGGTCTCCCCGCCCACTGCTGCCATCTTTCAGCAGTTCCACCACCTTGGTCTGGCTTGCGGGGTCCAGGCCCTGAGGGGGTGGCAGGGCACATCAGGTGGAGCCCTGAATCCTCATGGGAACACAAGGGCCACCCAGGTCCCTGCCCACACCCCTCATGCCTGTTGCCCCACCTGCTTGCGGCTGCGGCTGGCACAGTCCTCCAGTGTATGTGCAGCTTCTAGCTTGCCCTGGCGCCGGTACAGGGCCCCCAAGCTGCGCAGGGTAGTGTTGACTGTGGGGCTGTGGACGGACAGCAGGGCAGTCTCAAACTCCGTGTTCCCCAGGAACCAGGCCTATCCTAGCATCCGGCCCACTTTGGGCCCCGAGGAACCATCCGGCCAACCAGAATCTCTCCCCTCTTGTGTCCAGCCTTGTGCTCAGCCTACTTAGACTCCCCTGTCTTGGAATCCCACCCCAGGTTCCTAGGGTTGGGGACCTGGCCCCAGAGCCCTACGTGGGATGTTGCCACCAGGACTAAAAGCTGGGAGACCCAAGGGCAAGAAAATTGGGCTGTCCCAGTGCAGAGAGCCTTTTTGGGACAGGTGGCCTGTGACCCAGGTCTTGAAAGACAAGTTGACAAAGAGATGTGTGTTCTGGGGGTGAGCATTATGGAATGTAGAGCCTGGACTTGGCCCCCACCCAGGATGCTGTTTCCCTACTACCTTCTCTATTTCCAGCCCTGCCCTGCTGTGCTCACCTGTCTACTTTACAGGCCTTGTACCAGCTGCCATATTCTCCATAGGGGGTGCTGTCCCGGCGCTTGTCCTGGGGGAAGGAATGGTCAGGGGAGGTGGCACAAGTCCCTCCCCTCTACACATCCCTAGCCTCACCCTCCCTACCCAGACCACCCCAGCCCTGCCCATAGAGCTACCTTGCTCTCCTCCCGTTCTTCTGCGTGCATCCAGATGGGCTTGTTGTCCCCTGGGGGGAGAAAGGGGGCTGTCACCAGCCTCCCATATAGGCTTCTCCTGGTTGAAACATAGGACTGGGGTCTGGGGAGGCGGTTAGGGGTACCCAGGAAGGATCAGGGTTGGGCTTTGTTGAATGCATGAACGAATGAATGAATGAGTGAAAGAGTGAACAAAAAACAGACTTGAAACAATACTGACCCTCTTCTGGAACAAGGAGATGACATGGCACAAGCCTGTGGTTGAGGGGCTTGGGATTGAGGGCTGGGGGGAGCACATCCTTAAACGCCTCAAGCCCACAGCCTGAGACACATGCTAGGCCTGAATGATAGGCCAGGCCGAGTGATCCCAGAGCAGGAAATGACTGACCACTGGGGGCCGGAAGGTGGCTTCCTAGCGGGGGAGACATTTGGGGTGGGCCCTCATGGTGAACAGGAATTGCCCAGCAGAGGAAGGGGAAAAGATTCTGGGCCCAGGGCATGGGCTATGCAAAGGGTGTATAACAGTACCAGCAGGACCCAGGAGGCTGTGTGTTGTGTGTGTGTTTTTCACACATGCACACAAGTGGCTGGCAACCAGCCAGACCCCACAAGGGCCCACCCAGCTGAAGTATTTGCCCTGGATGCTGATGGCTAGGCAGGCCTGCGCTGTGTGAGCTGGGGGCACATGGCGGTCAGAGACTCACCATTGACAGAGCCAAACTCCTTCTCATGAGCGCGGGTGAGGATCTCCTTGTACAGGGTCTCTGCATCCTGGTACTTGCCCTGCTTTAGGTAGCAGGAGGCCTGGAGGAAAGGGGCCAGAGTGAGCAGGATGAAGGGAGCTGAGCCTTTTCCTTCCTTCCTCCCCCATCCTCCTTTCCTCCCTCCCCACTCCTGGCCCAGGGTACCAGGTTGTTCTTGGTCTTGGCCACGTTGGGGTCATCAGGCCCAAGGCGTGTAGCATAGATCTCCAGGGCCCTCCTGTAGTAGTATTCTACCTCCTCAGCTTTGCCCTGGTTCTGGCACAGCAGGGCCAGATTGCTCAGCTGCTTGGCCACATCCGGATGAAACTTGCCCAGGACCTGGGATAGGAGTGGGAGCCAACGGCTGGGCTCAGGGCTGCCCTAGGCCCCTGCCTGCCAGGCCCAGCCGGCCTGCCCAGCCCTGCCTGCTCCCACCTTCTCCCGGATTTCCAGCGCCCGCTTGCACAGTGGCTCAGCCTCTTTGTACTTGCCCCGCTTGCCATACAGAACTGCCAGGTTGTTTAGTGTTGCGGCCACCTGGGGGGTAGGAGAATGGAGGCTCAATGACCTGGGGCCCTGCCCAGGACAGGGCAGGGGCAGACCCCACCTCCCATCCACTCTCACTCACAGCCGGGTGGTCTTTGCCCAGTGTCTTTTCACGGATGGCCAGGGCATCGTTGAGCAGGTGGGCAGCCTCTTTGTACTTGTTCTGGTCCCTGGGTGCAGGGAGAAGCATGGTGAGGGGTGTCCTCTAGCCCAAGGCTCTCCCCCTACTGGTCCCAGATACCTGTGGTCACTCCTCTGGTATTTACTGATGAGGGACATGATTATGACCCAGAGCTTGGGAAGACCTGGTCAGCCCCTGCCCTCCAGGAGCTTGGGGTGACTTTGAACATTCACTCACAACTCACCAGGGCATTGAGTGCTGGGGGATGAGCAGACTCCCCAGGATTCTACCCCCACTTCCTCATGCTCAGTGTACCTTGTTGCCTATTCCCCAGGGCCTTTGCTCATACTGTTCTTTCTGCCAAGGAAAACTTTTGCAAGCCTCTCATGTTCTGGGCAACTCATCTTTCACCAAAGACCCTTCTTAAGCCTTAACGACTGAGCCACCCAGACGCCCCCCCTTCTTAAGCCTTAATGATCAGAGAAGCTGTGCTGCCTCCCTTCGAGTCCTCATGTGCTGTCCCCATTCGTAGTTATGCCCAAGCCCTTCTCCTCCAATAGACTAAGCCTGGGGGGAGGCCCAGGTACCCTGTTGGCTCAGCCCTCTCTGGGCATAATCTCCTTCTCTTTGCTGCCCAACTGCCCAGTAGAGATGAGCTGCCCAGTCCTGGCCCACAGCAGGGACTGAGGGTTTGTGACCCAGGCTGGAGGCTTCAGGAAGCGTGCAGACTCCCATGGATGACTGTGGCCAGAGGCACCCTCACCGATAGACCAAAGCCAGGATGTTCAGCATGGTGGCGACGTCAGGGTGGTCGTGGCCTGAGGTCTTCTCCAGGTCCTCAAGTGCCTGCTTGCAGAGTGGCACGGCCACCTCATAGCGGCCCTGGGAGGCGTACTGAATCACGAGGTTGTGCAGGGTGCGGAGCCGTGCTGGGATTTCATAGCCCCCGTGCTGGGCAGCCACATCCCCTCCTCCAGGGCTGGGGGCTGCAAGGCCAAGGGCAGATCAGATGTACCAACTGCCCATACCATAGCGATGCCTTTGACCTACCTGACATGTGGCCCTGGGCAGGTCACTAGCTATTCCGCCTGTTTCCCCATCTGTAGTGGGTAGAATCCCAGCCCCAATACCTCAAGCTGTGTGTTGCAGGGCAAGCCACCTAACCTCCGAGCCAGTTTCCCATCTGCAGAAAGGAGGCTCTGATAGGTGTGCTCAATGCTATTAGCAAGGCAAGCACTGGCCTAGGGCTCAGTCCTGTGCATGCATCCTCCATAACCTTCAGAGGAGGCTCAGAGAGGGAAGGAAACCAGTGGTCCCAGAATGACTAGTGGCAGAGCAGGACTTGAACCCAGGTCAGGCTACTCCAAAGCTCTGAACTGTGATACCGGTTTCTCAGAACTTAGTGGGAGAGAAGCACCATGTGCAACCTGCCTTTTAAACTCCAACATGCTGGGATGTGATGATCAGAAATGAGGCAGGAAAGAACATGGTGGCCTTCTGGTCACCGTTTCTGGTGACCTCTGGGTCCCAAGGACAAGGAGTTTACACAGCCCTCCCCTCCCCCACCCCCAGAACCAGCTCCCCCTCTGCACCTGGGCTCTGCTCCTCGTTGGGGAACAGGTCATCCAGAGAGTCTTTGGGGACGTCCCCCTTCTCCTCCTGGGAAGGACAGAATGAGTGTCAGGGAAGGAGGGGCGTGGTAGCCCAAGTGTCAGTGGCTGGGTCAGAGCCGAGTCGGCTCCATGTCCCTCCCTGCTCCCAGGCTCGCCTGCCCGATGGCCTTGCAGTGGCCGTGGTAGGGGCTCACACTGGGGGATGTGTCCTCATCCAGCTTTCGGATCTGGCTCATGAACAGCAAGTGCTGCTTCTCCTCCTCGAGCTGGGCCACAGCCTGCTCGCTGCGCTGCAGCTTCTGCTGCGTCCCCGCCAGCTCCTCTCGCAGCCACTGGTTCTCCTGCACCAGGCGCCGCACCTGAGCCCGCAGCTTCTGCTTTTCCGACTCCACGGCCCCCAGGTGGCTCGACAGCGCCAGGATCACCTGTGGTGCCAGCCAGGATGGATGACGGTTAGAATCTCGTCCACCCCCCAGCCTGGGCCTCCTGGGGTGTTGGGGCCTGACCCTGCCTATGAGGACCTACAGGGCTGAGGGCCACCAAGTTCTCCTCTCAAAGGAGGTCCCCCCCCCCAAGGCCCCAAACAGTCCTGGACTAGACCTGAACCTAGGAGGTCTGGGAACCCCAGCTCCTTCCTTCCAGGGTCAGGAGCCCTGGGTTCCTAGGCTGGCTCTACTGGACTCTGAGAAAGTCCATCCCCTCTCCTGGGCCTCTAGCTAGTCCTCTGCATTAAAAACCCCAATTCCCACCTCATTGAGTCATCACGGAGAGGGCTAGCTGGGGTCCTACGCATTCCCTGAGCTAGCCATTCTCTTCCTTTGTCTCTCCTGGCGGTTGTACCTAAGCCCTGCTGCCACAGCCACTATCCCATTGCCCCCTGCCCCAGGGCTAGCAATTTCCTAAGAATCCTGACAAATGGCTGAAGGGCCACGGAAAGACCCCATCCTGATTTTTGCCAAGGTGAGCCCTTGGCCTTGTGCAGCTCCTAGAGAGGAGAGGTGTATGAGTCCCGAGGCCCCAGATGGTCTGGGGACCACAAGGGAAGGGGACCCAAAGGCCTCAGCTTCAGCCCCTCCCCCTCTCTCCAACCTCTAGGACTCTTCCTGAGCCTTTAGGCTCTTCCTACCTTGGAGCCTGGCATAGGCTCTACTCTTTCTCCACCCTTCACAGCCAGGGTCATTCCTGCAGCCAAAGGAAAGGAGGGCACGTTCCCTCCATGCCATCCTCTTGCCCATCTGTGTCGGTGTCTGCACACACTAGGAGGAGGACCCCTGTGTGTTTATCTCTGTACCTGGCAGCCAACTGGCCAAGGAGGGAATGACCAGCACACTGCACTGCCAGAGGGCCAAGCAGTCTGGGACCCTGCATTTTCTAGTTGACTAGCAAATGTGTAAGTGACAGGTGTTTCCACAACCACCAGCTTTTTAAAAAATTCCCTAAACAGCCTGGAAGTATATACAGCAGATGGCATGAGCCCTATTTTAAAGACAAGGAAACCAAGATGATACCACCTGCCCAAGATTTATGGAGCCAGACGGCATCTCAGCCAAGATTTGAAGGGGTCAAGACTCTACCCTGGAGAAAGTGTGTACTCCTTGTACACCCCAGTG
This sequence comes from Mirounga leonina, assembly GCF_011800145.1. Lineage (NCBI taxonomy): Eukaryota > Metazoa > Chordata > Mammalia > Carnivora > Phocidae > Mirounga > Mirounga leonina. The sequence continues at coordinate 32,022,047 of NW_023270418.1, read as the reverse complement.
CTTCCTCAATATCTCCATCTGCGTATCGTCCTGGCAACCCCAACGTAAAAGAGGACCAAAACAGAACCCCTGATCATCCAGGCTCTCTTGGCTCCTTCACTTGCTCCAGCCACAATCTGGGAGTTACTCTGCCCTCCTCTCTCCCCCTTACCCCACCTCCAGGTCCTGCTGGACCCACCTCCAGAACATCTAGAACTGGGCCCCTTCTCTCCTCCCTCCGTTGGCCACCTCTGTAGTCCAAGCTACAATTTTTCACTTGAATTCCAGCAGTGGCTTGCTAACTACCTGCTACCTGCTTCCACCCTTGACTCGCTATGTATGGTTCATTCTCCACACCTCAGCCAAAGGGAGTTTTTATTTATTTATTTTAAAACTCTTTTTTTAAAGTAATCTCTACACCCAACATGGGTCTCGAACTCACAACCCCGAGATCAAGAGTCACATGTTCTACTGAGTCAGCCAGGCGCCCCCCAAAGGGAGCTTTTAAAATCTAAGGCAGACTATCTTTTGACTACTGAAGCCCTCCAAAGGTTTCCTGCTTTTCTGAGAATACAACCCAAGCTAATAAGGTGCAGCATGATCTGGCCCCCACCTTCTCCACACAGGCCTCTTCTGTCCCTCTCCTTCCCCAGGAAGCTCTGGTTAGACAGGTCTTCTCTCATTTCTCCCACCACAACAAGATCTTTGCTATCTCAGGACCTTTGCACATGTAACCTCTCGCCTCCCTCCCTTTTCTGGAGGCCAGTTCATTCCTTCCTTCAGGTCTTGGTTTAAATGTCACTTCCTCAGAAGTCTTGCCTGACCAATAAATAAGACCTCCTGCTATAAGCTATCACAAGATCTTGTTCTTCTCTTTGTAGAACTTATCACGATATGTGACAAATGTGTGTTTCTGACTCTCTCCCCAGGGGACTAGGGCAAAGATCTTGTCTCTCTTGTTGGACCTGTATCTCTGGCACATAATAGATTGCCTGGCACATAGTAGGCATTTGATAACTTACCTGTGAAGGAATGAATAAGAGAATGAATGGGGGGGGCGGTTCTTAAGGATTTCTTTTTGTTCTCCTATGCCATTCAGTCTCTGCTACCCATCAGAGAAGTCAGGAACAGGGTTCTGTGTGGGGCCTAAGGATGATCAGGCTCTCTTGAGGCAAGGCACAGCTGGGGTTTCCAAAGCCCATTCATTTTTCAACAGATATTTACTAAGGTCTTACCATGGGCTCCAGAGGCCACATGGTTCCCTGCCCAGATTCTGTTCCTACATTGCCAGGATTCCTCTGGAAGGCTCCATCCCTCCCGTGACCTCCCACCTCAGCATCCCAGACCAGCCTACCTGGGCCTCCCCCAGACCCAGCTCGATGGCTTCCAGGGAGCGACGCAGGAGGACACATCGCTCCTGTGAGCCGGGCTCCGCCTCGCCAGCTTCATGAGCTACCAAGGGAGCGAGAAGGGCACGATGCTCCCCGCGCAGGGTCTCCAGGCCTTGGATGACGGCCTTGGTGCCCAGCACGATCTCATCCTGGCTCAGCTTCTCCTCCCGCGGAAGCACCATCGTAGCCATGGCGTGCCGCCTGTGGAGGCGAGGGGGCGGGCAGGCGGGTGCCGGGCCTGGGGCCACACCGCCGTCCGCCCCGGGTTAGGTAAACACCTCGGGTCCCCGGACGCCTGGGTCCCCAGGGTGCCCAGGTCCCCCAGCCAGCAACCCGTACCGTGCCCGCGCTCGGCCTACAGGGGGCGCGCCCAAGCTCGTCTCGGCCTGGGAGACGCAATGCGGTGAGGCCGGTGAGGCTGGACCCGGATTCGGCCCAGACCACCAGCTCAGGCCGGCTGAGGCGGCTGTCTCGGGACTTCCCCGGGGACTCCCCTAGCCAGGACAGAGAGCGCTGGAGGACGGTCCTACAGGGATCGTGGAGGCTCACTCGCGTGCGGGAGGCCCCGACCCCTCTAGATCCAGCCCCAACCCCTCGGGCAGCCCCTTCCCCAACAGGCAGGCCGAGTCACAGAGCCCCTTGGGAGACCCTTCCCCTACAGGAGCTTGAGATCTCGGCTTCTTCGTCCCCCCCACTAGGCCGCGCCCACAATGACCCCTCCCCATAGGCCGGCGCGACGCCCCGGGGACCCCTCCCCTGAAAAGGCCTCGCTCCCGCCCCCGGCTACCCAGGACCGCGCCCCCTCCCAGCAGGCCGGCCTTGTTCTCCCACAGCCTGCGCCCACGACGACCCCTCCCCTAGGCCAACCCAGAGGCCCCTCTCCCGGCCTGATCGGCTCGCGCGGACCTACGCCTCCCGCTCGGACCCGGCTCCTGCTCAGGTTCCGGCTCCCGCCCCGATTCACCCGGACCCGCAGCCGTGAGCGGGTCCCGCCGCCTCCATCCCGCCGGCCTTCCCAGCAGTCCCCGCGCCGCCTTAAAGGTGAAGCCTCTACCTCGGCGTCGTCGGAGGGGGCGAAACACGCTCTTCTCTTCCCGCAGGCTGCCTTAAAGGAGCGCGCAGGCGGGGACGGCTCAAGGCTGGGAAGGGGGGACTGGGGCGGGGCCATCCGATGTGGAGGGCGGGGTCATTTAGGGGGCGGGCACCGAGGGGCGGGGCATGGGCTCCCCCGAGGCACCGGTTCCCAAAGGCCACCACCCATGCCCCTGAGGCCTCGGATTCCTCGACTGTACACCGCCCCGAGGCCGCAGAGGTGTGCAGAGGCTCGGGAGATCCTAATCCTGAATGCACCCAGTGCCACGGCCAGAGAGGACAGCGGGAGAAACCGAAGCGCAGGAAGAAGGCCTGGCCTCCTCCGAGTCCAGAGCGAGACTTTTGACATTTATTGACGTTTATCGAGGTAGTTGCCCCTTCCTGAGCGTTTACTGTGTGTCGGGCGCTTTGATGCTTTAAGTGCATGTACTCATTTAATGCCCACAAAGACCCAATGAAGCGAGCACTGCTATTGTGCGCGTCTCCCAGACCTGATCCCAGGCTCATTGTCTCTAGAGACTAGTTATGCCCCTCACCCAAATCAGAACTGTTTGTGTCCCTGTGGGATTCGCAGTATCTTAGGGCTGCTTCCTGGGGGAAGGGCTTCTTGGCCCTAAGGGAGAAAAAGTTGACAAAGGCAGCTGGGCATCTGCTGAAACAGAGACTCGTGCCCCTGTGGGTGAACACCACAAGTGCTGTTTGTTGACCAGTTGCCCAAGGCAAAGTGATTCAGGGCTCAGAATAAATGTCACCTCCTCAGAGAGCCTTCTTTGATCCCTGACTTCCCATAGAGCCCCCTCCTACACCTATTTCTCTCTGTAGCACTTATGCCTTCTAATAGTTTTCTTGTTGGTGGAAACTACGAATGATTTAAGTTGGTCTTCTGTCTCCTCCCTAGAATGCAGGCCAAGACCTGCCTGTCATGTTCACTCCCACAGTAGCCCCTGGCCAGCCACACAGAAGCACTTAGTAAATGTTTTGTTTTGTTTTGTTTTTTAAGTGTGGAAGGGTACACCTGTTGGCCTTGCCAGATCCCTTCCAGGCCTAGGTTTTGGTCTGATGCTCTGCAGCTCTGGATTGGTGCCCCCACTGCCCCTAGGTTGATGTCACTAGTGGGTGACAGCAGGATAACCCCGAGGTACAAAACCTGCATAACGAAGCCTGGCACTGGTCCTCGAGGATCCGGGGTGTTCCTCATGAGTCAGGGTGGGTTCAGACCCAGAGTCCACCAGGTTCAGTGTCCTGGTGGATGCAAGAATCTCCCTGGTATCATCTCTGACGGAGGGAGGTCCTACATCCCTAGGTCAAGTATGTCCTATGACAAGGAGCTCACTACATTCGGCTGTGAGACTGATCTAAAGGTTAGGAAGTTTTTCCCTAGCTCAGAAGTACCTTTCTGCAGGTGCTCACGGACACCAAACTGAAGTTCTGTCATCAGGAAGAACAGTCTCTTCTCTTTTGCCAGTGGAGATATGTGAAGACCTCCGTGGTTCTCCACCCAGTCTTCTTGCCTAGACTGACAAACCCCATCCCTTTGCCCTGCTCCAGTTTCCTGACCCTTCTCCACTCCAATTTCTTTTTTCGGGGTGTATTTTAGGTTCAATCCAGATACTGCTCAGAATGTGGTGCTCAGTCCAGGGCTCAGAAGTCCAGACAGGGAGTGAACGTCACAGATCACAGAGGGATAGTCCCCACTTAATGAGAGTGCCACCTGTCCACCATGAAGTTGCAGGTCAGGCTAATTTTGACCGCCACCACACTGTGTCTGCTCAGGGTAAGCTTGTCAGCTAAAACCCTAGATTGTGTGCATCCCAGTTATATCCAGCCAGGTTCTTCCAGATCCTGTGCTTCTGCTGATTATTTTTTCCCCAGTGATTTTTAAAGGTAGCTAATATAGTTCTACAATGCAAAATTCAAAAGGCACCTACAAGTCACAATGACCTATACTTCTTTCTCTCTGACGGCTGTCCTCAGCCCTTCAGCTCTTCTCCCCTGGATCTCCTACTGTTACCAGTTTCCTGTGTTCATCCGTTAGGTTGTGTCCCTTAGCGCAGAACTCGGATTTGTCCTTGTCAGTCTTCCTCCAGGGCCCTGCAGGTTAGAGTCTTTTGTGTTTGGGGTCTGTCTTCCTTTAGCCCTCACATTGGCCTTTTCTCCCAGAGGAGTGCTGGCTGTGGTGTGATAATCCAACCTTCTATCCAGGGAAACTCCATCAGATCATGACAGCATTCCCAACTCGACAGCAAGTTCCTGGAGAGGAAATGGAATCTGGAGCTCAGGGCCCCTTTGTCATTCTTATTGAGGCTCAGTTTTGGAATCTCTTGTGAAAGGGACTTCATCAGAAGGCTCTTCTAGAGATTGGGATTCTCAGTGATGCAAGGGTGGGTCCTGGGTATCTCTTATTATTTTAAAACTTCAGTGGTGCCCCCTGCTTTGCATCCTGGGTTGAAAGCCACTGCTTAAATGTTTTTGTTCTACAGGTAAGGAAACTGAAGCCCAGAGAGGGGAAGGCAGCTGCGCGTGCAGAGAGAGCCTGCTGTTGTGGGGGAGCTCAGGCTCCCAGTGACCACCATGTCCTTCTCTAATCTACAGTCCAGGTGTGTAAGGGAGACTGACCACATAGAGTAGAGGTCGAGAGAACTGAGGTCAGATTGCCTTGTTCACACCCACATAGAAGCACAGCTGTACACACCCTCAACACAGCCTCATGCAGGCCACCCGGAGGCACTGAATGGACACCTGTCTGCCATACGCACGTGGAGTGTGCCTGTGTTTATAGGCCCATGTAGGAGCATATCACACATACCCAGCACAAACACACATCCACAACCCCTGCTTTTTTCCCTTGTGCTTTCTCTCCGTCTAATAAAGGAGCACATTCCTTTTATCCTCTTTTTCCAGGTAAATGGAAAGAACATTTTTCAGTCTCCCTTTATGACTTCTGCTGGATTCTTGCTCTGGCTCTTCTGCTCTCTGCAGGATTCGGTGCTTTGTGATTCTCTTTAGGCATCTGGCCCTGCTCCTCCCTGTGTGCTGAGGGGGTTGGGGGGGGGGAGGTGGGGTCTGCCCTGCCAGGTTCTCAGGCTCTTATCTTGCTCTCAGTGCTTAATCTTGCATGTGTCCAACCTTTTCAGCCACTTGGCTTTTTATCTTGTCCCTGAGGATTCTACTGTGCATCTCCCAGGGTAAGAGACTGTTACTTCATCCCGCTCTGTTCTGCATTTCCCCCGCAGCTTCTGGTCTCATGCCAGGCTGCTGATGGGTGCTCTGTTAATGGAGAAAAAAGGGAGGAGTCTGTGCCCAGTGGTGATTCAGCTCCTTATGCCATTTTCCGCAGAGCTTATCAGCTTGCCCCCACCTGTCCCATGCCTGGGGAAGTTGTTCTTGCTACTTTTAATGTTTTCTCCCTGAAAATCACTCCCACTGCTCCCACCCCTTCCCCTTGGAGCCTCAGAAGCACCCATCCCATTGAAATCTGTTTTCTTTCTCTCTTTCTTTTTCTTTCTTTCTTTCTTTCTTTCTTTCTTTCTTTCTTTCTTTCTTTCTTTCTTTCCTTCCTTCCTTCCTTTCTTCTTTCTTTCTTCCTTCCTTCCTTCCTTCCTTCCTTCCTTCCTTCCTTCCTTCCTTCCTTCCTTTCTTTCTTTCTTTCTTTCTTTCTTTCTTTCTTTCTTTCTTTCTTTCTTTCTTTCTAGATTTTATTTGTCAGAGAGAGAGTACAAACAGGGGGAGCAGAAAGCAGAGGGAGAAGCAGGCTCCCCACTGAGCAGGGAGCCCGATGAGGGGCTCCATCCCAGGACCCTGAGATCATGACCTGAGCTGAAGGCAGATGCTTAACCGACTGAGCCACCCAAGCACCCCTGAAATCTGCTTTCTTAAATTATTCTTTTTCCTTTGGCTGCGTCACTACTTTCCTTTGAAGTGTTTGGGGGGCACTTTTGCCAAGCTTATCATCCACCTTGAAATGTCAGCAGGTTCTCCCTTAAGTGCTCAAGATTGGAGGCTCCTTAAAGATCATGTCTCCTCCACGTGACGAGCAGCTCATTGCTTCCTGAGGGACCTGTTCTGCCGTGAACACCCCTGGTTGTCAGTTCTTTCTGCCACTGAGTCAAGAATCAAGGCTGTTTAGAGCTCCCCTGAGAGCTCCTGGTTCCTGTCCTGGTTGCCACTTGGCAAATCTGTACCCTCTCTTCCTTGTGACCTCCCAGCCAGACTAGAAGTGTCCTCACCCTGCTCAGTGAGAGGGCACACAGACTTTGGGGTCATACTCAGCTAGGTTCAATGCCGTGTTTCTCCCTCTGCCAGTTGTGGGGCTTTAGGCATGCTCTGTAACTTCATCTGTTTCCTCATTTGTAAAATAAAGTTCCTAATACTTACCTCTTGGGGTCCTTGAGAAAACAGAATAAAACAGCAGAGTTAAGATCTTAACATTAGGCCTTGTACGTAACAGTAACTGTTACTAGTAGTTACGTAGGATTATTATCACCACCAAGCTTAACCGTTTGATCGACCCTGTGCTAGTGAATGGAGAGTGGGGAGAAAGGATGTGAAGTATTGGGCGGTTTCTTAAGGTGTTGTTGGAAGGAAAACACATTCAGGATGAAAGCGAGCAATAAAAGAGGCAGCAAATGGAAAGGCATGTCTGAATACAAGTGCTAAGCTGTTTGGTGCTGGCAACAGATGCTCTGTATGGTCAGGATGAAGAGAGCTCAGCCCAGCCAGGGTTGTTCTCACCTTCTCCCTCCTGTCAGTTCTCCTGCGTGTTAAGGAAACCCCAACCTCCATCCAACCCAGATCACTTCCCTGAGCTCCATCCAGACCTATTTTTCAACTCCAATTGGACACTAACCTCTAAGCAGCACACACCACTGTTGCCCTAAACTCACCATCTCCTGCCCAAATCTCCTCCAGGGATGTCCCACCATCTGCCCGTTCACCTAGAGCGGACAGCCTGTCCCTATCTTTGGCTCTTTCTCTTTTGACCCTATTTCCTCACCAGCCACCTAAACCTATTGCTTACCTCTTAATTGAACTGAAGTTTCCATTTTCTTGCACCTCTCCTCCCTTTACCATAGTCTATGTCTCTGTCACTTCTTTTCTAAATTGCTGCAACACCCTTCAAGCTCTTCTGGTCTTCAGTCTTATTTCCTCCAATCTGTTGTCACAAAGTGATCTTGATGAATTCCTTCATCTCACTTTTCTGCCTAAAACCCTATCCTGGCTCTCCGCTGATCTCAGGATAAAGTGCACAGCCCTCTCCCAGGCACAGAGTGAGGATAACCACGGCTGTAGGGCTCCTCAGTGCCCTGGCTGTCTCCTTTCTCTTCTGCCCTATCACTCACCATGCCCAATGCTTTGCAGTCATGTTAAACCACCTGAGGGTTTCGAAACAAGCCAAACTCTCTCTTATCTCCCGTTTTTGCTATTTCCTGTGTCCAGAACATCTTTCAGATGCTGCTCAGGTGTCGTCTCCTTTGTGACATCTTTTTGGATACCCCTTCCCCAGGCTGGATTAGATGTCCCTCTGGCATGCTCCTGTGCAACATGTCATGCTCTGTGGCGACCATCTATTTGTCCACCTCACCTGCTCGCCTCAGAGTTCCCGTATCGGTAAGAACCCAACCCTGTTTTCATCATGTACCATGTTAGGACCTTAATACATGTAGGATGTGTGAATGATTGGGAATTTGGGATCTGAGTGGGGCATTGAGAGATGGTCTGGAGTCAGATGACCTGGGTTAGAAATCTGGTTCCCTCTCAACCAATCTGTGTGCCTTGGACAAGTGACTTAACCCCTCACTCATCCTTTTAGCTAGCCTTTTAGTATTTGCCATCAGCCAGAGTGATGGGTGCTGGAGACGCAGCCTGAGTCCCTGCCCACCTGGAGCTCTCATTCTAATGTGGTACAAAGACATTTATTGCAGGTGACACTGAATGCCATGACTACAGAAAGGGCTCAGGTAGAGACTAACAATTGCGCTTTGGGGCAGGGCTGTTGGGAAAGCCTCTCTGAGGAGGTGAGGTAGGCTGCATCCTAAAGGCAAAGGAAGTAGCTCTGTGGGGGCGGGGAGAGCATTTAAGTTGGGAAGAACCACAAGTCTGGGCCTGGTACAGGGAAGAAGAGTGTGATTACTGCAGGATCAGTTGTGGCTCAAGGTGAAGGGCGCGGAGGGAGAAAGCAGCTAGAAGTGAAGTGAAGGGTAGTGGGGCCAGACGTGCAGGCCTGATGGGCCATGGGGTGGGCGGCTGGAGGTAGCCGCTGAAGGGCTCTAGCAAGGGAGTGAGGCACTCTGGCTTATGTTTGGGAACAGTGTCTGAGAGGTGGAATGGACAGGAGTCACTGTTGTGACACAGGACAACTCGGTGGCTTCTGCCTTGAGTAATAGGATGGACGCTGTGCCATTATCAAAACTGGGGAGGATCGAGGGAAATCAAGAGTTCTGTTTGAGCCATACTGGGTTTGAGAGGTCTGTGAGTATTCAAGTCATGTAAATGTTTAGAAATGAGAGTTTACAGGCGCCTGGGTGGCTCAGTCGGTTAAGCGTCTGCCTTTGGCTCAGGTCTTGATCCCGGGGTCCTGGGATTGAGTCCTACATCAGGCTCCTTGCTCAGCGGGGAGCCTGCTTCTCTCTCTGCCTGCCGCTCCCCCTGCTTGTGCTCTCTCTCTCTCTGACAAATAAATAAATAAAATATTTTTTAAAAATGAGAGTTTAGATTTAGGACAGGGGTGGGGTTGGGAGCGGGGGAGCTCTCTGACCTTGGGTTTCCTCCTTGGTAAAAAAGAAGTATCAGCTGAATTGATTTCCTGGGGCTACTTGAAGGAGTCTGTGGTATAAACCACATGAAGCTATAGCAGCAGCCTGGCTAAAAGAAAATGCTCGTAGATGGTGTTGAGAGAGTCATCCATGCCACAGTCCCTGGACACAGCAGTGGGTGATGAGGGAAGGAGTTTAAAACATGGATCTGAAGTCTGCTGTCTAGAATCTAAATAATGGATATAGAGGAAAATCTTTTATCTAGGCTGTGCTTAGTGGCTTCCTGCCTAAGAGCACAGTAGGGAAGGGGGTGTGAATTTATTAGTCAACACTACCTCAGCCAGGTGATCAAGGTTCACAAATCATGTTGAAGGCAGGTACCCTTGCTAGGATGTGCTGGCAAATTCTAGCCAAGGGGCATTCTACAAAATACCTGACCAGTACACCTCAAAACTGTCAAGGTTATCAAAATAGGGTAAGTCTGAGAAAATGTCATAGCCCAAAGTATTAAATGTAGTGTGGTATCCTGGATGGGATTCTGGAATGCATAAAAGACTTTAGGGAGGGGCACCTGGATGGCTCAGTCGGTTAAGCGTCTGCCTTCAGCTCAGGTCATGATCCCAGGGTCCTGGGATCGAGTCCCACATAGGGCTCCCTGCTCAGCGGGGAGTCTCCTTCTCCCTCTTCCTCTGCAGCTTCCTCTGCTTGTGCTCTCTTCTCTCACTTTTTCTCTCAAATAAATAAAAATCTTAAACAAACAAAAAAAGACTTTAGGGAAAAACTAAGGAATCGGAGTTAAATATGGACTTTAGTTGATAATAATGTATCAATGTTGTTCATTAGTTATTATAAATGTGCCATACTAATGTAACATGTTAACAATAGGAGAAAATGGGGGGGTGGTATACAGCAACTCTTTGTTCCATCTTTGCAACTTTTTTTTTTTAAGATTTTATTTATGTATTTGACAGAGAGAGACACAGCTAGAGAGGGAACACAAGTGGGAGAGGGAGAAGCAGGCTTCCCGCTGAGCAGGGAGCCCGATGCGGGGCTCGATCCCAGGACCCTGGGATCATGACTTGAGCCAAAGGCAGACGCCTAACGACTGAGCCACCGAGGCGCCCCCATCTTTGCAACTTTTCTGTAAATCTAAAACTATTCTAAGATACATGTTTGTTTAAATTAACAATAAAACAATCTGGAGTTGGTATACAAGTTAGAAGTTCTTCCACCTTCTGCACCAAAATGCTACTCTTGGCCTTTAGAGAATGTTTAAGGCAGCCCCATGGGCAGTTCTGCTCTGGTGCAGCCTTGACCCTCAGTGACGGGGCAAGCTGTCTCAACGTGTAAATCTGAGTTGCCTCGTGTTTGGAATTCTGGAAACCATTCCTATCAAACCCTTTCCCTCTTCTTTGGAGTCTGTCTTCTTACTCCAGGGCCTATAGGAACACTCAGGTATCTTTTGGGCTGAGGCATTAAAGTGCCTGAGTAGTGCATCTGGACTGGGGACTCCACTGCAGCAGTACAAGGCCTCTTCCTTCATTCTGTCGACAGATACTCACTGTGTACCTAGGACGAGCCAAGAAGGATCCTGGGTACCAAGGATAGAGCAGATAAAAAAAATATTCCCATTTTCTTGGAGCTTACATTCCAGTGGGGATAGAGAAACAGATGGATATTAGCGCCAAGGAGTGAGAAGTGCTAATGAGGAAAACTGAAGAAGGGGGAGAGAAAAGGGAGGTGCTATTTGAGACAGGTAGAACAGGGAAAGCTTCTCTTAGGTGACCTTTAAGCCAAGACTTCAATGGGGGAGCAAGCCACACGGACCTCGAGGTAGGGCCAGGATGGGCAGGGGGCCAGCTTGTGCGAAGACCCTGAGGCAGAGCGTGCCTGGTGTGTCTGAGGAATGCAGAGGCCAGTGGGCGAGGGGCAGAGTGAGAGGAGAGATCAAACTACCCTCAGGAGGTCAGATCACCTAGGCCTTGTGAGTTATGATGAGGGTTTTGGATTATAGTCCTAGTGGGATGGGAAGCCATTGGACAGTTTAAATTGGTAATTGACCACGATCTGATTAACATTTTAAAAAGCTCTCTCTGGCTATTGTGTGGAGAACAGACTCCAGGCAGAGAGGTGGAAGCATAATTAAGAGGCTATTAGAACATCCAGACAAGAGATAACAGCAGCAGTGAACGGGGTGGGGCGCTGCTGGGTTCTCCATCTGTCTTGGGAAAGCCGCGGACTGGATGGTGGGTATGAGGGACAGAGGAGTCGGTGGTGCCAAAGGTTTTGGCCTCAGCACGTGAAGAATGGAGGGAGAAGTCTGTGCGCAGGGGAGCATTTCACACTACAGGGCTGAGTGTGGGGAGAGAGAAGGCCAGAGGCTGGAGCCCTGTGTTTTCCAGTGTTCCAAGGCTGGGAAGCTGAAGGTACAGTAAAGGAGGCCAAGAAAGGGCAGTCAGAGAAGTGGAAGGAGAGCAGAGTGCTGTGCACAGGTCAAGTGGAGGTCAAACAAGAAAACTGACCCTTGGATGTGGCACCTCAGGTCACTGGTGACCTTGGTAAGGGAACTTCTGATGGGGCTGTTGAGAAAAAAGCCTGAAGGAGCGAAAGTGGAGGCAGGAAACATGAACAACTCTAGAAGCATTTCACTTTCCAGGGAGCAGAGACGTGGCAGTCAGAGGGGATCTAGAAGCAGGGGATTTGTTTTTGACATGAGAGCTATTACTGCCTGTTGGCATGCAGACGGGAAAGACCTGGTAGAGATGATGGCAGGAGAGAGGGGGCAACTGCAAGAGCGAAGCCCCAGAGCTGGGAAGAGGGGAGGCCCTGGATGTGGAGTCAGATAGAGCAGGCTGGGAGCTTGTGCCTCTTCCTGCCCCTCATCTGCTCCGTCTTCTCATTTCTGAGCTGGACCCGAGTCTACTTGTCCCCCACACCCCTCCAGCTGGGGACTTCCACCACTCCCGGGTACCCCCAGCCCCTGCACTGCCTGAGCCCTCTCCCTCTGCCTCCTGCCCCCAGGCCTCTCATGGAGCTTCCACTCTGCCCCGAGGTAACACTCACATCCTCTCTAGCTCATCTTAAACACAGTTTGACTTCTGGCGTTTCCTCTCCCCAACCAGACTGTACACCTTGTTCGGTAAGTAACGCACAGATTGCATTTCTGGGACACTCTCACAGACCTCACTGGACTTTTCCCCTTGGGAGACAGGCATTATTTCCATGTTCCAGGCTCAGAGAGTTTGGTGTAGGGCCACACTGCTGGGTCCCAGAGCCTCCCTCCCTTAGGTCACTGGGCCACAGGGCTTGGGGAGGCAGTAACAGCCTGCCCTGCTTGGTCATCCACTCCTCTGTGGCTGTGTCCTGCAGGGCAAGGGTGCCAAGCCCCTCGGTCCCCTCCCCTACGCAAGCCCCAACTACTGGGCACTTCTTCACCGGAGGAAGGCTGGTGTGCAGGCCTCTATCCCGGGAGTGTGTGAAGAACCAGGCATCCAGGGAGTAGGGCCTATGACTGTTTTCCATCTAAGTTAAGGGCAGGCAGGAAAGCCAACTCAGTGATGGACCCCAGCTCCCCCCCTCCACCTGGGCCTCAGACTCCACCAGCTTCCAGAAACTATGGCAGGACATCAGCCTAGTAGAGGGAAAGAAGCCAAGTTCTAATCTTTAATCAGAAGAGCAGAAACTGCCCTCGATATGTCACTGTCTTGGGAGGTGGGATTTGGGGATGGTGAGTCCTAGAGAAAAAAAGGGATTTTGGTGTGAGAAGAGTGTTACTTCTGTTTCTGGCCTCTGCTTGCCTCATACTGGGAAAGACACATTCATGCCTATTTCTCTAATTAAGGAAATGAGAATATGCTTCTTTCCAGCCATTTGAGAGGAGTTGATTTTGAGAGGAGTCGGCTGTGGTGTGGAGGTGAGAGGGTCGTACAGATCCTGCGTCACAGTGAGAGGCATAGAAGCCCAAGCCTTGCTAGTTGGTAAGAAATCACCAGTTTATTGAATGAAAAACCCAACATCCACTCAGTCCCTCAAGCCCCACCCCTCTCCGGCCCCAAGAGAGCAGCTCAGCCCAGGAGATGCTCTGGACAGCAGGGCTGAGTGGGGGGTAAGGGCTGGAGGAGTTTGGGGAGGTATGGAGAATGAGAAAAACACTTTTCAAAATGAAGTTCTGTGCAAAAACTTCTAGAAGGGGTGAGAGGGCAACGGTAAAGCTCTGAAGGTGCTGGGGGGGATAGAGGGCTGCGGCTGGGATGGTGGCCCTGCGTGCTCAGCTTCTCCTGAGAAGGCTGACGGTCGAGGCTGAAGAGTTGGCTCAGACCCCCATGGCGAGAGGGAGGGATTGGAGCCTGCTGGACAAACACCCGGCTGGGAAGGTGGGCTCTCTGCCTAGGCGTGAGGAGGGGAAGAACATACTAGGGAGTGGGACACAAATGGACACGGTAGGCGCAGGGAGATGTAGGGTCACAGACAATATGCCGGTGGGGTCTGCCTCCCATCCGTCCCAGTCCGGAGTTCAGGAAGAGGCAGTGCTGGGGTGGAGGGGGTGGGAGGCAGAGGGGGGAGAGTCATCAACAAGGGGGAAGCCACAAGACAGGGGCTGGTACCCAAGCAAGTCACATGGAACCACCAAGAGACTGGCTGTGCAGAGAACCAAAGAAACACCCAAGGGTGCTCGTGACATCTGGGGGGAACCTGGGGGTAAGTGAGGAGGTCGTGCATGGGGGAGACCGGGAAGGCCCCTCCACCCCAGAAAAACATGGCATCACCATAGAAATGCTGTCCTGGTGGTGAGGGAGGGGTGGGGCTGCCCCTGTGACTGTGGGGGGGAGGGGGGCCCTTGGGCTCAGGGTACCCCTCCTACCCCCCACTGGGAGAACCTACAGCATGGGAAGTGGCCCTGGGCCCCACTTGAGGGGGGCAGGTTGGGCAGCTGGCAGAGATGGGGAGGGCTGGACTCCCTGCTGTGGGCCAGGATTCCAGGTTTCCTATTTCCAGGAAGGAGCTGGTGCCACGTGGGGAGATTGGAAGTCGGTGAGGGAAGGCCCAGAGGACTCAATTCCAGGGATGGGCACCAGAAGGCAAAATCGACATGCCTTGGGCCTGGAGCAGGAGGGAGAGGACTGAGCAGGAGGGAGGGGAGCAGTGTCCCCACTGGCAGTGTCCTTCAGGACTGGGCAAGAGAGATGCAGGCCCCCAGGCCAGGAAAGGGGATGCTGGGCCCAGGCCTGCTGGCCTCCCCCTGCCCGCAGGCGGTGAGGCTGGTGGCAGTGCCAGGAGGGAGAGTGGCCAGGAGATAGTGCCCTCAGGTGGCCTTGCTGCCACTGAATAGTCCCACTGGAAAGTGCTTGACATGGGTGGGCCACTGGGCCGCCAGCTGGAAGAACTTGATGTCACTCCACTCGACTCCGTCGATGGACACTGGGGTGACAGGGGAAGGAGGGGTTGACCAGGGCTGCTAAGGCCACCTCCCCAGGGTCCCTTGGGGAGGACCATCGCCTCCCTCCCCCCAGAGTCCCCTGCCCCTTTTCTTCCCGCCCTGCCCAGCACCCCTCCTCCCGTGTCTCCCCATACCTCTCAGCATGGTCTGCTGCTGCTTGGCAGAGCAGATGAGGCGGCTGATGCCCTCGATGACCTGGCTCTTGGAATCTACCTCCTTTTCTCGAGGTTTCTTGCTCAGGAAGATGGTGGGAACTGGAAAGCAAGCAGAACCACCTCTGTCACAGCCCTTGGAAAAGCAGCTACCCCTCTCCTCTCTCTCATCCCCACTGGCCCCTCTTCCTGTGGGAAGGGGAGGTGATTTGCAGACAGCCATCTCCCCTGCTCCCTAGCTCTGGGGATGCAGGAAGCGCATACCAGGATCTTTCTTCTGCCCCTTCCCCTCACAGGCCTCTCCCTAAACCTCGATATCTTTAACTGTGTAATGAGGACCCGGAGCCGGCCGGTTAGTCTCTGAGGTCCCTTCCAGCTTGAACGTTCTAGGTAGCCTGTGGGGCAAGGCGCCTGTGCCCTTGGGCTCTCCTTCCTGCACACTCGCACCCACATAGGGCCGAGTTGGCCTCGGCCAGGAGAGCCTCACTCACAGGAGTGTTTGCAACGTCTCTGGCCCAGGGATGTTGGGGCAGCAAGGAGAACACTGCGGAGCTGGCAGGCCGGCCCCGGGCAGGTCTCTGAGGTGCGCCTGTTGTTTTGGCTTCAGGCCTGCCACAGCCCCCTGCCTGCCCCCAAGAGGAACTCTATGGAGCAGAGGCATGAACAGAAAGAGGCCCAGCTGCTCTGGGAGTGCTCTGAGCGGGGGAGGGTCCAGCAGCTAAAGAAAGCCCCTAGCTGACAGCTGGTTGATGGGTGGGGCTGTGAGGGCCCTTGAGTCACCTGGCACAAGCCTTGCGATGGCAGGTGCACAGCCAGATCGGCCGAACAGACAGCAGCAAGCTCTGCCCTGGGGCTGGCCTGGCTGGGGGATTCCTGCCCTACTCTCTTGGAACACAGGACCCGGGGCCACCCCCAACTCTACCTCTAGTGCCTTAAGCCACCTCTCTTATCCAAAATGGGCTGTACTCCTCCTCTTCTTTTTCTTTTTTTTTTTTTTTAAAGATTTTATTTATTTATTTGCGAGAGAGAGAGCATGAGCGGAGAGAGGGAGAAGCAGACTCCCTGCTGAGCAGGGAGCGCGATGCGGGGCTCCATCCCAAGACCCGAGATCGTGACCTGAGCTAAAGGCAGACGCTTAACCCACTGAACCACCCAGGTGCCCCTACTCCTCTTAATTCTTAAACAGCTCTGCCCTTTTGCTCGTGTGGGCTTGAGTGACTTCCAGGACTGGGTGCAAATGCTCTGCTTCGTGGGGACACAGCAATGTCCTCCTCTGTCACATGGTCTACCCCGGAGGGCAGTGGCTTCATTATGGCAGCACTCGCAGCCCCAGCCCCCAAGGTGCTGATGTTCAGCAGGCAGGGCCTGATGACTCACTGGGGACATCTGTTTCCTTGGTTACAGAAGGACTGGCCTCGTCTCACAAGGTGAGCTAGGACCCTTGCAGAACCCCGGGCTGGACCACATGATACATGTGCTGCTCTGCCCTCATCCAAAGGTCTCCCAGAGCAGATTCTGTCCCAGACCCTGAGAGGAGACGGTGAACCCTAGTGGCCCCGAAAGTCCCTGGCCTCAGAGGTCACCTACCTTTCTTGTTCTTCTCTTTGGTGACCACAGTCATTGCCATGGTGCCGGAGAGCTGGGCCTCCCCACCATGGGGCAGGCGGGAAACCTGCACTGAGCGGAAGACGCTCCTGAGGGTGTTCTTGGAGCTGGCATCCCTCTTGTCACCTTCCCTCCTCCGCTCGCCAGGGTGGCCCAGCCAGTAGTCCACCTGGAGGCCAATCACGTCCCCATATGGGCTGTTGGGGCTCCTGAGGAAGGGGAACAGTAACGGAGAGTAGGCTCTGCCCTCAGTTCCCAACTACATGGCCAGACTGGGGGGCCTGGAAGGGACCACCAGGCTCTGGGACGGGTGAGGGGAGGTGGCAGGCTAAGTGGTTCCGAGTTCCCTCCAGGCTCACGGAATTGGTTTGTGTGGGAAGGGAGAGACAGGCTGATTGGAAGACAAAGCCAAGAGGGGGTAAAGAGCTGAGGCACTGTGAGGGAACCGGATACAAAGTCCCAGGGGGATGAGGGGAGCAGAGAGGAAGGAGGCTTTATGAAGAAAGTGTGCACACATACATGTGCACACTCATATGCACACATGTGCACGCACACACCCAGCAAGCAGAGCCCAGGCAAACCGAGCGAAGGGCTGGAGAGATTAAGTAGGGCAGAGGTGCAAGCACCTCGGCCGGCTCCACAGCAGCCCCAGGAGGGAGAGCTGATGGCTGCGGACCTGCAGCTTTCTCTTATTTATGGCACTTCTAGCTCAGGGATAATTTTAGCTCCAAGGGGGAAAAGGGCTGATGTTTTCTTGAAAGGAGGCGCCAGACACAATAGGCAGACAGACTACAAAAGTCATCTGACATTTCTCTTTCTGCCTGGTTCCAGTGGTTCCATGAAAAAACAGCTTAAATGGGATGGGAAAGGAGGTCAAGGTAAGGGCTGGTCCCCAAGCCCTCTGGGAAGTCTGGAACCATGCAGCATTACCAGCTGTATGGGATTTCCTCCTTTCCTGAACTGTCCCTTCTGTAAATCAGTAGAGACCATGAAGGGAAGTGAAAAGGGGAGGAGGGGAGGAGAGGGTGAGGGAGGATAAGGGTTGGGATCTGAGGTGCAGTGGAGGCTTCTTGCCATCTGAGAACATTCATGTTCTGCAGGGACCATGATGACCCTGTCATTGGTGTTTCTGGAAAAACCACCGGCCAGTGCCTACCCTCTCTGCTGCTGAGGACCTTCCCCAGAAGAAACAGAACGAGGCAAGGCAGAGAAAAGGGAAATAGGGAGGAAGAAGGAGCAGAGGCCCATTTGTGTTCCTGACCCATATCTGTACTTTGCTCACCTCCCGGCCGCTCCCTCAGGCCCCCTGTGGGAGCACCTGCTCCACCCTCCCTGTCAGCAACTCCTGCTCAGGCCTGGCAGGAGAGCTGCCTCCTGAGAGGCCACCCGGACCACCCGGTCTCAACTCTGGATACTTGAGCCCCTAAAGCAATTCTTTCCCCTTTTAGAACCATCCCTCTGTTAATTTTTCATAGTGCTTACTGCAACCTACACAGTTTGAATTTTCTGCTGCTCTGGCGTTGCCGGGCCCAGGAGCCTGAGCTCCGGGACTGGGACGAGCCTTTCTTACTTGCTGCTACAGCTGCAGCGCCGCAAATGGCCCCTGTGCTGACAGATAGACAGACAGACGGCATGCATGAAAGGCGGCAGCAGCCTCCTTGTGCCGGGCGCCAACAACACACGCTCTTACTGAAGCCTCACAAGACTCTGGTGTGGCTATTTCACTCTACCTCCGGAGTCGGAAATGACGCTTCGTAACTTGTCCAAGTGACAAAGGTTCTTTGCTGGACTAAACTTTAGAAACTTTAGTTTGGCTCCTAAACCTTTACATAGGCCCATTTGTGTACTTCCTTGTAAAAGCCATTTTTAGCAAGAATCCTGCTAAGACAGTCAGCAAGAACCCCCACCCTCCCTATCTGATCACCTGGTCAGGCTCCTCATCCCCCGCCACCCTCCAGGAGATGCCTGACACCCTGACTTGTCTCAGCAAGAATCCTGTTAGGACTGCTTAGAACCCCCCTTACCCCTGACGTTTCCTCTTAGTAATCTTCCATCCATACCCGCTCCCAGGGTAGAAATCCCCACTTGTTCAGGCTGTGTTTGGAATTGAGCCACCCAACCTGCAAAATACATGGCAGTGCTCCCTACACCTACCTCGATGGTCATGCCCTGATGTGGTCTCCCTTACTGTGCCTTTTTTTTTTTTTTTTAAGATTTTATTTATTTATTCGGGGGGAGGGGGATGTGCAAGCAGGGGGAGGTGCATCAAGAGAGGAAGAAAGAGAATCCCAAGCTGACTCTGTGCTAAGTGTGGATCCCAACATGGGGCTCGATCCCATGACCCTGAGATCATGACCTGAGCTGAAATCAAGAGTCAGACGCTTAACCGACTGAGTCACCCAGCCGCTCCTCCCTCACTGTGCTTTAACAAGTGTCACTGAGTAATTCATTCTTGAACACAAGCTAATATAGCGGACCTAACACAGAACCATGACTCAAACCCAGGTGTGCGGGACTCCCATGGCCACACTCCACCAAGCTGGGCAGTGCCCCAGCAAGACCCCTGCACAGCCCTTTACAGGCTGCAAAGGGCCTCTCTGCCCTTTGTCTCATTCAATGCTTTTACCCCGGGAGACAGATGGGGAAGAAAGTATCCTGCATTGTACAGAGTGGTTCCACTTGCCTGGCTAGTGACCGAAGTCTCTGAATTCACTCCAGAGTTCTTGCCACTATCCTGCCTTCTACACTCAGTATGCCATCATTGTTATGCAATGCTGCACACAGGTCGGGGGTGGGGAAGTCATTCAGGTTCCTGGGCCCTGATGGAGGGGTTTGGCAGGAGAGGAATGGGCAAGAGCCCCTTACCCCACAACGGCGAGGGCACTGCTCATGGATGGGGACGAAGGAGGGGTGGCTGTGGTATCTCGGCTCAGGCCTGAGCTGGAAGGCGGTGATGTGGAGGGCACTGTGAGGCTGACCACAGGTGAGTCATCCCCATCGCCTGTCAGGGGGACAAACACAGTTGGCCAGAGGAAGCCACCCCTGACCAGTTGGTGACAAGGGGTCGAGGGCCCTTCTGTCTCAGTTGCTGCTAAGCCTTAGACACCTCCCCACTGCCCCCTGCCACCCCTTCACCTGGGAAGTGAGGATGCCCAAACTCTTACTTAACCTTAGGACACCCAAAGTCTTCACCTTCTGGCCTGATGGACTAGAGAGGAGGCCGAGAAGGCATCACCTCACTTCCCAGGAGCACAAGGGCCCCAGGCTCACCTGCAGTGGAAGGAGAGTCTTCAACCAGACCCACCTTCACCACCTGGGAGAAAGAAGAGATGTTGCATTAGGTCCTCTCACTATAAAGCTGGACACATTTTGATCCAGTTGGAAGCAGGTGATTAGACACAACAGCCATTACTATATATTATTTGATCAGAGGCTTTAAAAAATCTTTGCAAATCCAGAGTAGCCCAGATCTGATCTTTAAGATATGTAAAAAAGCCCAGTTCCAAACAATGAGGTGGGGGCACATGAGACCTCATGGCTCATCTCTGGGAAGGGCAAAGCCACCTTGAAGGCAGGACCCATTTCAGTATTCTGATCGCGTTTCTTCTAAGACCACATGGGTAGGAGACCATCTTCCCACGTTAGAGAAGTGACGAGACACTGTGAGAAAGCTTGGTAAGGCAGCGTGTTGCAGGGGAGAGCTCTCTGAATTCCTGCCTGTGTGAAACCAAGCAAGGGAACATGCTCATGTGCTGATACCAGCTTCCTCCTTTCCAGACTTGCTGGAATCTTGGAGAATATGGATAAGACGGTGATCCCAGGCACCTCGCTCCTTCCCTACCTCAACGCAGTGTACTGATTTCAGCTTCCCCCAAAATTTTAGATTTCTCATAGAGAATTCTGGGAAGGAGAGAGGGGGCCCTCCAGCAGCCAGCAAAGGCATAGCTAGAAACAGACTATTTGAATGTCACAACTGTGGCTTGAAGTGACAGGTGAATCCTGGTGAAGTAGCAGGCCCAGGGCCTGGCACCTGGCAGAGGTGCTAGGGGGTGCTGTGAGGTCATGGAAACTGGACCCCAGGGACTGACGGGGAGTAGAGATCACATGCAGATGGTCCCCTCAAGGGCTGCTCAGAACACAGTGCTGCTATTCACTGAAGTTTGCCCCAAATTCTCTATGCATCCTTATTTTAGTTCCCAGAAAGTAACACACTGACACTCTCAACTTTCTGGATACAATTCCCCTTGCTCCCCTGGCATTGTATGAGGCTGCCAGTTCCTTTGTTTGTTTCAATTTTAAATTATTTTTATATTTCTCTGTTGTCTGTGAGGCTAGAGTGGGCAGCAACCCACAGCTCCATGAAGATGCAAATCAAGTCATCAGCCTGGGCTATAGGCCATGGTCTAGAGCCTCCAACATGGCTATGGGAGTAGCCCCAGTGGCTAACAGGGACTGAGTGGACCGTTCAGACAGGAGGCTTCAGCAAGAAACAAGAAGGGGCAACCGAATTTCTCCAGGCTCAGGCATCTCCCACGATCACTCAAGACATCCAGAACCTGGGTTGAGCATAGAATAGGCCCTTTGTCTGCATATGCCTCCTACCCACAGCTAGGAGATTACAGGAAAAAATACAAGCTGATTTGGAAGAGAAATTCGATTGTCTCATACATGGAAATCTGAAACTTCAGCCATGCTTTTGTGGTGTGCTTTGGCCCCACAGGGTGTCAGCTCTGTCACCTCTGGAGTCCCTCTCTTGGTTGGCCTCTGCCTTATGGCCCAGCTACTGCCAAATGAAAAGCCACCACCTGACATCAGAGCTATCCAAGAGGTTTCCCTTTTATTTCCCAAATCAACTCATCTAGAGATTCTCCGTTGACTAAATAGGAGGGGAAAGGAGGGACCTTCGTTTCAATGGTACATCTGACCCTGAAGACAGAAATACCTACTTCTTGGACTTCTCTTCAGAATATCATCTATCATTATTTCATTTCTGAGGCAGCTTTCTTTTCCCTGGAGCCTGTAGAAGCAATGCTCTGCACATCACTCCCTAGGCCGAGGCACCAGGTTCAGGGCTTGGTGTAATAAATATGAGATACCAGTGATGATCTGGGGAGAGCCCATGATTCAGGAAAGGAGGACACTGAAAGGAACAGCTCAGTGCATATCCCAGCCCAGTGTTTCTTGACCTGGGCACTGCTGACATTGGGGCCAGATTAATCTGTTGTAGGTGCTGTCCTGTGCACTGTAGGAAGTTTAGCAGCATCCCTGGTCTCTAACCACTAGGTGCCAGTAGAACCCCAACTTCAGCTGTGACAACCAAAAATGTCTGCAGATATTGCCAGATGTCCCCTGGGGGCAAAACCGCTTCTGGATGAGAACCACTGTCTAGATGAATCGTGTGTGTGTGTGTGTGCGTGTGCGCGTGCGCGTGCGCACACAAGGGTGGGGAGGGACAGGAAGGCCAGGAGAATGGGTCGGGTACAGAGGAGTGGGGAGCCAGTACTCACACCAATGAAGGGGATAAACTTCTGATAGGAATCTTCATCAGGGCTGTTGGGAGAGAAAGGAAAGCCTTACAGTTAGTGGGTGATACCACATGGAGAGCTGTGGATACAAGCTTTTCATATTTTATTGTGGTGTCAAGGGAGTCCAGACACTACATGATACTTTCCATCACGTCTCAGGATGGCATGAGGAGCCACAGATGGAGGCAAAAGACCCGACTCTGCATGCTACACCACGCGTGAATGTCAGCCCCTAGGATGGATTTCTCTCATACTACGGGGAAATCCATTTGGGTGGGGAGGCCCAGGACAAGGAGGAGAATGCCTGGATGGGAGACAGTAAAAACTCTGTCTCTTTCTGTCCCTCATATTCTCTTGGGTGCCTACAAAGGGAAATGGGTGGGGAGAGGGAAAATATGGAAAAGCAAAGAAAACTCAAGATTTATCTAGCCCACCCAACCTATTTCCAAGAAATCCCTTGAAGTCACACTTACAACTTATGTCTGCAGGTCAGCATGGCTTCAGCCACGGGGAGCTGGTGTGTCACACCTGCCCCATTGACATACTGCATGACTCGCCCTACCACATCCAGTTGCTCTGCAGAAAAGACAAAAGACAAAAAAACTACCAACTTATTTCAGCAGGTAAACCTGAGAACCCTCTTAAAGAGATCCTCTTTCTTGAGACTGATCAGAAGACCCTAGGAGTTGCAGTAGACAAAGGGTTCTAAAGATCCTTTGGTTTTGAATATAAGAAATGATGAACCAAAGAGCTATTCTCTCCCTTCCAATCTCGGCAGTTCCTCAGAGTTCTGCTCTTTCCTAGGCTGATCATGCTCCTACATCACATCTGTTTTGCTCAAACCAATCTCGTAATCTAGAGGAACCCCTTGACTCCACCAATCTCTGCCCATCACTTCCTTCAAAATCTGATGATGCATTTACTACTCCTCAGCATTGCAGAGCTCAAGTTCACTCTAAGCCCTGCCACTTTTACTCTGTATTTCAGAGAAAAGACATGGTCGGCACAGTGTTATTCCCTTATCAACAGATTTCTTAGTAACTATTCTCAGTTTCTTATATTTGAGTTCTAAAACTAGAAATGTCCTCCTTCCCACCTCCTCATGACCCTCCTCATTTCTAGAGCAAACAGCACAGACTAAAAATATCCAGAGTGAAGAAGGGCTATACATAATGGGCCTCCTCCTAATAAATACTGAAAAACTAAACATGCAAAGGGATTGGGAGTGGTAGAGCCATAGGGAAGAAAAGAAGTATGCTCTTCTGGCCTTCTCCTCTGGCCAAGACTGGCTCTCCATGAACCAGGTGGCATCTTGCCTCAATCCCTTGCAAAGGGCCATTACCTGACACAGGGGGTTCCGAGCGACTGAAGAGATCTCTCCAGCCAGAATCAAGGAAGGTACTGCTGTATCTACTGTCGACTGAGCCCAAGTATTTGGCCACAGGATGAGAACCTGGTAGATGGAAACCAGAGAAGGTGAACTGGTTAAGGCCTGGCCTTTGGTCCTCCTAACTGTCCCTTCCTAGGGCCCAGCCCCAACATGCTGCTTCAGGAATGAAATTTGCCCCATCTTTACCGAGGGGAATGATGAGAAAGCGCATGTAGCCAAGCCAGTCCGAGGTCTTGCTGGCCAGCGACTTGACAAAGAACCGGAGGATGGAGCTCAGGTAACTCTGGCCTCCCACTGCTGCCACCTTCACCGGCCTTGGCATGGAGGAGTTGCAGTTGCAGCTGGGGAGCAAGGGAAGAGTCACAACCACATCTGGGAGGTTCTCCAGCATCCTGCTCAGAGGAAGGCCCCAAGCTTTGACTTGACTTGATCTCAACAACCCACAGGGGAAAAATAAGCCAATAAATAAAATAATACACAGAGAGGCAATAAACTACAGTGCTTTTACAACTAGGAGAGAAATCCAGGATCAAACTGGGCAGGTAATTGTCTGGAAGGAAGAAAAAAATGAGCTTAGGCTAATGGGAGGCAATATGGCAGTACTGCCAGGGGTCAGCAGTGGGCATGAGCTCAGATGCCCAGAAGGCCCAAAGTCCTCGTTCCCATTGGCAGGGATGCCCGGCCCCTCTATGGAGGTCCTGAGGAGGGCAAGCCCTGACTCTGGATGCCATGCAGCACGGCAGTTAGAGGGGTGAGAGTAAAAGGCCTTTGTAAAACCCTGGTTCTCTCTCCCTGGTCTTTTTCATCATGGGGTTAAGAAGATGTGGCAGGTCAAGGAGAATCCAGGTGGGGAGGCAGGGAGAGCAGGAAAATGACATTTTCATGCCCTGACCTCAGGGGCCAGCAGGGACATCAGAGCATCATGGCCTGCCATGGCCCAACCACACAGCAACCGAGGATTTTTGGTCTGATGAGGCCAGACAGTCCCGTCACTGCTTAGAAGTCAGGGTGGGAGGATGAGGTCAGAGGGAACCCTAAAGGGCAGGAGATAAGTAGAGCCCTTACTAGCGCTGGATACGGGTGAGCAGGGCGGACAGCACGGCCTGGACCTCTACGGTGGAGCAGGTACACACGACAGGCTTCCGTTGGTCCTGGAGTAGCTCTGCCACATACTGGGGGACAGGGATGTAAAGGGCAGGGACACAGATGAGGCCACGCAGCAGCGACACAGCTCCCCCATAGGCACCAAGAGAGCAAGGCCCGGCTAGAGTTGCAGGGCCCCATCCTCTGTCCTTGAGACCAAAGTTGGGCAAAGAAGGTCAGGGTTCTGGCTGCCAGTGAAGAGAAGGTAGGGCTAGACCCTATGCAGACATGCTAACCAGGAAACGTGGGAAGGCTAAGGAATCTTTATAGATTCTGATGCTGTCTCTGTAGGATATGTTCCAGGTGGCAGGGATGCTAGGAAAGAGGGATTCTGGCACCAGGATCTAACTGGTGGACAGCAGTGACTGGGAGCCAGAGGGGATTGGCTCTGCCTCTTCTAATTGCCTTCAGGGGAACTAGGGGACACCTCTGGCATTTTATAGCACTCTGTACCTCTCAAGATACCTTTATTCTGTTATGCTGACAGAAAAACCACACATAACCACCCTGGAAGGAAGGTAAGATCAGTTGCTTTTCTAGAGATGAGGAAACAGATACAGAAAGTTAGTGATGTGAGGTCCCACAAGCCAGAAAGTGACAGAAGTGGGACAGGAGCCCAGAGCTACGGGCTGAGTTCAGGGAAGAGGGGCCTGAGACATGGGGATCATTTTCCTATTTCTCCATGTCCTGACTCTTGCTACCCAGAACCTCTCCCCCTCAGCCCTGCCATCTTTAATGCTTTACCTGGCCCTGCCAGTCAGCAGTGTTGACAAGGATGACATTTTCTGGGAGGGCTGCATCTGATACCAGGATCTGATTCAGTTGGTCATATACCACCTTTCTTGGAATCTGCAGGGACAGAAGGGCCTGTCAGGCAGTCCCCAGGGAGCTTGAGGGTAGGGCAGGGTGCACTAGGGTAGAGAATCTCTGGAGCAGGGGTATTCAGAGAAAACAGGTACTAGGAATTTCTGGAGGAGACCCAGTATCCCACTGCTAGAGCAAAATGGAAAGGAGGAGGATAAAGAGTAAGCAGAGTCCTTAAAGAACACACACTCAGACACCAGGAACAAAGCCATAGCAGTGACAGAGGGACTGACAGAGGGAGGGTAGATGAAGCTAGAAACGCAGTTAGCATCCCTGAAGGGTAATGATACAGCATGAGGTACCAGGAGAGGAGGAGGGAGGTTAACAGTTAGCAGGTGCTCACAGAAATGAAAATGAGGGCAGTGGGGAGAGAAGCAAGGAGAGCAGTGGTGAGAGCTATGTGGGGAGCCCCACTGTCACAGGGAACAAAAGGTACTTCAGGAACAGTGATTAGCAAGAAGGACGACACCTCGCCCCAGGCACAGGCTATTCTGGTCTCCAGCTCATTTTCAGCTGCATAATAGCATCAAACTCAGGAAGCCACATTGGCACAAACCTTCCTCTTGATGATATTTATTAGGGAAATGAACAGGCTTGCTGTTCTCTAGAGGAAGGGTAGTTGTGTGAGCTGTCAGTTTAGAAAGGTTCCTTCCCCAAGCTCCCCATACCACTGGCCTTCAGAAAAAGGACATAATTCCTGAGGTCCGGTTTCTTCTGCTTCTATTCCAGCCTACTCTTAGGTCTTTCAATCAAAATATTTTAATATTGTTGACTTGCCAGCTTGAAATCACTATCACCGGCCCATAGTAGTACTGAAGGTATGAGCCCAGGTGGGAGACGTCCGGTGAGATTTTGATGGTTACTGTCCTCTAGAAGAACGGATTCACCACACAACCTCCAGACTGATGTCTGACAGGGGCAGAGGAGGCAGAACAAACAAGGTGTGGAAATGCTACTTGGGGCTGATGCAGGCTGCAGCGATGCTGGTGTTTCCTGCTCCCTCCTCTGCTCCCTGAAGATCAGCACCAAAGCCAACCCCACGCTAGTAGTAAGTAACACATGGTGGACTTCTCTGATTTAGATCTGTCTTCAAGACTTTTATTCATGGCATTTCAAAATATCCCTCCTTTTCTCTCTACTTAACCACCCAAGGAAGATGACAAAACAGAAACCAAGGTTGAAGGAGGCTGAGAGGGTCCCAGCCTTGAGGGGCCATGGGGTACCTGTGTGCTGTGGCCCAAGTCGGGGGACCGCTCGCTGTCAGAGCTGTTGGTTCTCTCACTCAGGGGCTTGGAGAGCTGCCGCTCCTTCAGGGGTGTGCTCCTCTTCTGCCGGGGTGTGTGCACCCCATCCATTTTGCTGCCAGAGATGTGGAAAGGAGGTAGTTAAGTAGCCCCTGTGATCCCAAGGCCATGGCTAGTTCCACTCTCCCCTAGGTCATGAGCCTCTGCTAAGTATGGTCACAGCCTCATACTATCTACTTGGTTTTTTAAATTCTACCCCATGTTTTAGGATTTTCTTCCAATCTTGAGTACCTGGGGGAAGCAGAACCTTGGAGATCTGTTTTGCTGGACTTCATGGGAGTTTTGACCTTCTCTGGCACAACCAGACTCGTGCTCACATCTCCAAACATGTCCTGGTCAGTGATTTCCTGCCACGGAGGAAAGGAAACAGCAAGGGTTACTTCCCTGTCAGTAAGCACCCGGGGGCCTAATGGGTCCTGCCAGGGCCCATCACCATCACAGGGAGAGTCAATCACTCGCTCTTTTTTCCTTGGAAGCACATGGTTCTACAGCTCCTATCTCACCGGATGAGGAAGATTTCTGTTTAATTTAACTGAGTATACCCACTGTGCTCGGTACTGTCTCTTGCTATTCAATCTGTCCTCTGCATTTATAAACTATGTGTCAACGCACAAACCTGGACCGATGATCCAGCTTCTTTAAGTAGGAAGGAGAATTTTAATCAGAAAGTGACGTGATTGGAATTTCATTTTGAAATGACCACTGTGCAGTATGAACCAAAGTCGGGAAAGAGTGGAAGCTGGGTTTTCGGATTACTGGTGAACTATAAAGTGCAAGTGGAGAGTTTTAAATTACCCTGCATCAAACCTAATGTTGGGTTATACACCAGATCTTCAATGCATCATTATTTAAATAGGAAACATAAATCTGAAGTAATTCTTCCTTAGACTCCATTCAACTACCAGGTCTCACTGTAAGGCTAATGCATAGTACACCCCCAGATGGTATTTGGTAAGGTTCTCTGCTCCCTCCCACCCCGTGTCCAGCGTCCAGTCCCATTGGATGAACTTCTGCATATTCTGAGAGGCCCAGTTCAGTTGTCCCCCTCCAGTAAGAATCACTCTGTCCTTCCCTCAGCCTCCACAGAGCCTCTGCACAGGTGTGCACAGCTTGGCTTTCCTCGTGGAGGGTGGCATCTTGATGGCAGAGACCATGATGTTCTCACCTTTGCATCTTCATTGCTCAGCACGTGTAGCTGCCCAGTAAATGTGTGTGGAGTCAATGTCTAAACTGGGCACCCCAGGCAATTCATTCCATTTCTCTAGGGCTTGGCCTGCCCTCCTGGGCAGCTCCCATCTCTTAGGGGAAGGAGTTGACCAATAATCACGTGGAAATTTAACATGTAGGCTGCCTGCTCACTCTAAGAGCAACACTGGAGGAAGGGATGGTTTTTGAGGGGAAGATAGTGGTTGTCATCTCTCAGAAGTAAATAAGGGTGACAGATAGTGAGAAGTTATCTAAATTAGCATTTAATCAGATCTAATTAAAGAACAGAATGTGGACAGTTCTGGTTTGCTAATTTGGGGAATGACCTGGTCTCCAGGGAAGGTTACATTCCATGGGTAAGGATTCCAGGAGAAAAGAGAACACGGGACATTCACAAGTCTACAGACACAGGCAAAATTCTCAGGGTGGTCCTGAAGGTCTTTTGGCTTTATTTCTAAAGGTACAAAAACTATGTTAAACAGGGGACTGAGCCACACATACCAGAGTGTCTGTTTCAGTCAAGCTGTCATCTTGATTTTTAATCCAAGCAGATTTAACTTTTTCTAGAGCAGCCAATTCCATCTGTAAAAATTACAACAATTAGTCATCACCAATCCAAGTAACTACCACTCTAATTGGTTTACTAGGTCCCTGAGAAGCTTAAAATACTTCCAGTTAATTGGAAGACCTCATAAAATCTTTGAAATTTTCATCTTATAAGGAGTCTGTTTTTGTGAAAACTAAGTACCAGAAGGGTCAGTTATTTTTGTAATCATTAAATCAATAACATAGTGAGATGCAGAACCCAGCAGTTCTGACTCTCACAAGATGTCACAGGAAAGAGAAGCTCAAAGTTTGGATGGCTTTGTATGGGATCCACAAGGTCTCTGACTCTGGATGCAGTAAATACCTTGCCCAGGAGGGACATATGGGGCCTCTTCTGCTTGTCAGAAGTTGTTGAGAAGAAAGGAGAATCTTATAGTTCATGTCTTTGACTTTAAGACCAAAGACACCATGGTAGCCAAATTTATTTTGCTTGGTAGAAACATCTAGAAAATCCTCAAAACAAATGAATATACTAAGCAAAAAGACACCCAATGCTAAGCCATTTAGGTGTGAATTAATTCTCCCTTGTCCCCAACTCTTACTAGCATTTCTCATAAGCATTACAAATTTACTTTGTAAATACTGATACATAAAACTAAAAATTTTTTTAAAGACTTTATTTATTTGACAGAGAGACAGCACAAGCAGGGAAAGTGGCAGGCAGAGGGAGAGGGAGAAGCAGCCTCCCCGCAGAGCAAGGGAAGCCCGATGTGGGACTCGATCCCAGGACCCCGGGATCATGACCTGAGCCGAAGGCAGTCGCTTAACCAACTGAGCCACCCAGGTACCCCTAAAACTAAATTTTTCATATTTTTAAATATTGTTTCTAGCTGTGCAGACATCAGTGTCAAAGTCATGAGAATCTGAGGGTTGTGGGTCTTAGATGTAGGGAAGGTACTGGCCTTAGTGAATCTTTTTGGAAACCAGGGAGTCGGGAAAGATCAAAGATATCCTACTTCATCCCAATTACTCAAAGTCCTTCCTCTAAGTAAATTAAATAGTACTGAGAAATACTGGGCTTGTAAGTTCAAGGGGTCACTTGGCAAACTAATGAACAAGCATAACAAAAGTAGGTCCTGTGTCATATTCTACACCATGGTTTCTCCACCTCAGCCCCGTTGACACTTTGGGCCAGATCCTTCTTTGTTGTGGGGGATGTGTCCTGTGTGCAGCAAGATGTTAAACAGCGTCCCTGGCCTCTATGCACCAGATGCCAGCAGCAGCACTGGCCCTGCCAGGTGTGACAATCAAAATGTCTCTAGTCACTGCCAGTGCCAACTGTTGCTTGGGAAGGAGGCAAAAATCACCCCCGGTAGAGAACCACTGCCCTAAACCATCTGCAAGATCAACCCAACATACTTTAACCAGACCTTGTGACCCCAGATCTTGAGATGGTTTGCCTCAGATTACACAGCTAGTTCATTACACATTATCTATACGAATAATCAATGTTAAAAGAGTCCAGAATCGTGGAAAAGTCCTGGTCAGATTTAAGACTGAAGATGGGGTGCGTGGGTGGCTCAGTCAGTTAAGCGTCCGACTCCTGATTTTGGCTCAGGTCAGATCTCGGGGTCGTGAGATGAAGCCCTGCATGGAGCTCTGTACTCAGTGGGGAGTCTGCTAGAGATTCTATCCCTTCCTCCATGCCACCCACCCCCTCGCAGATGTGCTCTTTCTCTCTCCCTCAAATAAATAAATAAATCTTTAAAAAAAAAAAAACAAGACTGAAGATGGTTTCACTCAATTTTGAATCTCAGTATGACAAATGAATTAAACACATTTAAAGAGAATGAATTGGGGACAATAACACCATTTTGCTGGAGGGTTTTAAGTAGCATGTCCTATTGTCAAGCCCTTTGACAGGTGCAGAATTGTTTTCCATGGTAAAGTTGCAACAACTTTCACTTGGGTTGGCGTTAGAGGGAACCTGCTGACTATTTACTGACTCTTCTAGATGTTCCAAACAATCCCATTAGAAGCAAACTCCCAATTCTCCAAATTTCTACTTCTATAAATACAAAGGGCTTTCCTCACCCCAGAACCCTGGGACACCAGCGGTGCCGTAGCTGTGTCTAATCGTGTAGTACTGGAGGCAGATGCTAGCAGTCCAAAGCACTGTGCCCGTGGGGTGGTGCTGGCTGCTGCAGGAGGGGGACATGCTCCTGTGGGGGTGGGGGAGAGCAGAGCGGGGCAGTATTTGAGGCTATCATTTTTATGAAGTCCTAGTCTCTGACACCATTATTTACAGCGCAGTGGAAATAACTTTTAGCAGCAGGTAGTCTTGGCTGAAAGGCTACATCTCTTGACCTCCCTAACTGAAGCACTGTCAGAGCCTATTGTTATCAGCTTGCAAAACCAAATTATGTTGCTACTGTGTGCTCATAGTCTTGGGAAAATTCAACAACTGTACTAATTTTTTAAAATAAAATTATTTGAGAGAGAGAGAGAGAGAGAATGAGCATGCTCGAGTGAGCGTGGGCAGGGGCAGAGGGGGAGGGAGAGAATCCCAAGCAGACTCCACACTTGAGTGCAGAGCCCCATGCGGGGCTCGATCTTGCAACCTTGAGATTATGACCTGAGCCGAAAGCTTAACTGAGCCACCCAGATGCCCCAACAACTGTAATAATTTGTATCAGCAGAAATTCCTTCTGGTTCTAGTGATAAACTGAATCCTTTGAAATTTGGGGAACAAAAAAGATTAAGAAAAATAAAGAACTAAATAACAACACTAGGAAATCAGAGAGAGGATTAAAGTTGGGTAGCATGTGCACATCTGCTTACATATGCACAATCTCAGTATTTTTACCCTAATACATTTGGAAGTTCTCTGTGTAAAAGCACAGCTCGCTTTGTCGTTCCTGAAGGGCCTTTCATACTAAAGGATTCCAAACTTCCACATCCACATCGAGACATATGGGGCTCTTCAAAATAGAAATATCACAGAGAATCAGCAAAGCAAGTTTGCAATCTAGCCAACAGAACGAGGATTTGAAGGACTCACTGAACAGACATCTAGATCCTAACAGTTTCAGGACAGCAGAACTGAAACGGTTCTAACAGACGATGATGAGAAGAGCCATAGCAGCTTCTGTTACCGCATGCTTCCCAAATAGTAAATCCACCTGCCTATCAATCAAGCGCCACTCTAGAGGACTGGCCTGCATTCTCTCATCGTATCTACAACTGCCTTACAAGGCATGTGCTTTTTTTTTTTTTTTTTTTTTTACAGGTACTTTGTAGATGAGGAAACCAAGGTCTGGCAACTGCCCCAGGTCACACAGTCAGTGGAATGATGGAGTCAAGACTCAAACTCTGAAGTCTGCCTCCAGAGCACGTGCTCTCAACCCAGTCCCACCTTGCCCCAAATGAATGTTCTGCATAGACAGGGACCCTTAGGCCATCATATTGTAAAGACTGATACTCAACTGACTTTTGAGCTAACTGGGCTGCCATGCCACCTCTAAGGCACCTGAGGCTCAGAGCATCAGTGGTTTTTCCCTTTAAATCATGTTAGTCATGTAACTGAGACTAAAGCTGAACTTGCAGACATGTTCTATCAACCCAGAAATGCCTTCATTAGTATAGAATCGACTCAGCAGGGCCATTCAGCAGCCCCTGAGAAAGAGCAGCTACAAGCCATATAAATAGTAAGATGAGGCCTCAGCTCCGGATCACAGAGTGCAGGGTCTGTAAGTGGCTTGCCAGAGGCTTCTCTGTTGGAGCGATTCTGCTTGTGGACCGCAGTTTTCCATCCCACATTTCCCCACTGATGCCACCTGCTGCCACTGTCCTAGGGCCAGACAGTGGCCACTGTGCCCTAACCAGGAAGAGAGATAAGGTGGGAGGCAGCCCCACCTGGTGGCAGCAAGCAGTAAGGCAGCCCATGCGCTGACCCTTGAGCTGCCACGGGGTCTGCAGACACCCTGGGACAGGCAGCAGCCCTTCCGTAGACACAGTGCTTTTCAGGGGATGGAGGGCCTCACATGCCTCACATATCGTTTCCTCACAATTAATACCTATCTGCAAGGTGAGTTTTGTATGCCCTTAGAGTGGAAAGAACAGGAGGACTTAAAGGATTCAGTTTCTTTGATCTACAGAAAAGACACTGGGCTTGCAAGAGCAAAACATAAACTACACTAAAATCATGCCCGACATCTCCTTCCCTTTAGTTGTAAGTGAGGGGAAGAACGGCTTCCCAGGGCCTGATGTAGATACAGCATCAACCCAGGCTCCAACCTCTGATCCACTGCTAGGGAGAGCCTTCCCAAGCAGGGACAGAGCGTGGTCCAGGATGACGCTGGGCTCTGGTGGTGCTACAGAAGACAGCAACTCCTTCCTCTTGGTCAACAGGCAAAATGGAAACATGCCCGCTAAATTCCGAATTCTTTGCAAGTACTACCCCCTTCTATGAATAAAGCCTATGTGGTGTCTCTGAATAGACCCTGTGGGCTTCCTGCCCCTTTACATTCTTTCTCTACCTGGAAAGCAGAATTACTCACCACTAGCAAGATGCCATACTCCCAGCTACCACATGATTTACAAATTTAAGGTACTGTGTGTTCTGGGAGGGAAGGCTCCACGTTGTGGCAGGAACTGACCAAAAAAGGACACCCAAATAGCCACAGCAATGCCCATAAGAGAACTAAGCTCCCAGCCAGGACTCTGATTAGGATACCCAAGGTTGAAACAAAATGAGAGTGCTCTTCTGAGGTCACAAGATGAGCCAAGAGTAGAGTGCCCAGAGTGTTAATCCCCAACACTCCCCTGGCCCCTCTCCCCAACCCCCACAGCCATTGGTCTTGCTCACAGGGCTGGTGGTGTCTTTGCCGAGGCTGCCCTTGCTGTTGAGGCTGCCAATCTCCGTCTGTGAGCTGGACTGCGACATCCCCTCAAAGAAGGGCCTGCGGCGAAGAAGCACAGCCAGGGTCAGTGGCCACCAGGGCCCAGAGCAGCAGCTCATGGAGAGCTGGGTAGTTTTGGAGTTCAAGAAAGATCGACAACCCGGGCTTGAAGGATGCCCGCCGAGGAGGGACATGGCAGAGGGTGGACAAGCAGGACCTGGACCAAAGGGCTCCAGACTATTGGGACTTCTGTCAGCTAGAGGCAAAAACAGTGATCTTTATCCATACAGCTGGAGATTCAACAAGGGTGAGGAGCCAAGATACCCTGATAATGGAGAGGAAGTGAGGGAGGGGGTCTAGGAGATTGCTTTGGCTTAGAAAGGAGAGATGCAGGGAGACAATTTGGTAGAGGAGGTTTGGGCCTCACTTGAGCTTGGGCTTTGGAGTACTAAGGATGCTCTCCGTCTCCTCCATTTCAGGGCCACTGTCGCTGGGATTATACATCTCCAGACTATCATACAGTTCATCCAAGTCCTCTTCCACCTCTCGTATCTGCTCTCGGGATACATGTTCCAGCCCAAAACCCACCTGTGGGGGAAAAAAACCTTTGAGTTTGGGGTTACCTCTATTAACAACTATGGTAGATGTGCAACTCTTTCCTCCTGGACAGGTACCAACTGGCCTCCTTAACTAGTCTTCCTTAAGGGACAGGCCATAGCTTCACATTCATCGGCATAACCTTGGTGTCCTTTCTGTGATCCAGTCCTGAGAGCAGGGATGTGGTGAGACCACCTTTCCTTTTCAGTGCCTCCCTGCCACTCCACACCACGGGCCTGGCATGAGGAAGAAAAGCAGAAGTGCTAATGCACTTCAGCCAAAGAACAGGTGCAAGAAAACCCAGAAGACTGTGACCCTGAACAGGCTGGTTCTATTTTCCTGAGGAGCCCACAGAAGGACAAAGAAACCTCTGAACAATTTTCCTCTCCATCTCTTCTCCAGTGCACTGAGAAGAGAGGCCTGTGAAAACTGGCACCAGGCCGGTCAGAGCCCAGGGACGACACCGCTTCTCTATTGACGGCCAGTTCTTGGTTACTTTAGGGCTGACCACTGAGGTCAGCCTACCTCACAGGCTGTTGTGCACAGTGTTCCCATTCTGATAGGAGGGAAAATTAAACAACAACAGCTGGATGTGTTACTAATGCCCCATGCCAGAAGAGTGGTATTAACCAATAGTCGAGTATAACCAGGTTACCCCTGCCTCCAGGTACCGTGAATCCTTGGGTGCTACATGGAAAGCCTTCCTTTCTCTTTTCAAGTAGCTTAAAACCCTTCTTTAGCTATTCTCTCACTTGGGGGTCCTGCAGTCCTGACTCCCAGTGGCAGGAAAGAATGCACCCCAGGAACGAGGGTGAAACTCAGGGAATCCTACTCACCATCAACCTTGGGAGTAAGGGGTCGTACCTCATCTGAAACTTTAAACCGCTTCAGGAGGGCCACAAACTTCTGTTTGATGTTAGGTTGCTGTAGGAACAAATTGCACAAAAGTTCTCAAACAATACCCACCTGTGGACGGCTTCCCAGGGCCTGATGTAGATACGGCATCAACCCAGCCAGTTTAAGTCAACTGAGTGATCTAGAGCGCACTTTTGTAAAGAACTGTGAGAAGACATGAGGACGGGAAAACAGCTTCTACACTCTGGCACGTAAAACCCACCAGAGAAGCAGGCAGGCTCATGGTTAATGCTGGAGTGCTTCCCAGGGCTGTGGGCACAGATGGAAGGAGGAGGTCTCACCCCTCTCTAGGACCCTCCACCACCCACGCCTCTCAGCTCACCCCTTTCTGCAGCCCTTCAGATCCACGGTGCTGCTTGATGATTTCCACCTGCATACACACAGGCACCGCAAGCATTTTCAAGAATGTATCACCTTCTCCCTGTGTTTCCATCCTGGGTGCCATTATCACCAACCCCCTGATCACGGGAGTCTGAACCTAGAGTGTCTCCCCTCCCCTTTTCCCTCACAGCCCAGTGTTCACTAACTCCTACCCCCTTTTTCATCTGTAATACCACTGCTTTCCTTCAGGCCTTTCTCCCCACATCTCTGTGGGTCACTGCAATGGCCTTCAACCATCATTCCCCCACCCTCTCATTCCCAGCCAGTCTCCAGTCTTGTTCTCTCCAGAGTCCACAGTGATCATTACAAATGCAAATCTCATCATGTTACTCCCCAAACTGGAGGTCTGCATTGGCCCCCAGTGGCCAGAGAAGAAAGGCGCAGCATCAAGCCTGTGTCTGAGGGCCGCCCTGCCTGTCCCTAGCCCCACCTCACCATTGAACACCTCACTCCCCCCATCCAAGTGGAAACTGCTGATAGTTCTGCAAAGAATGGCATGCTGCTGTACCCCTCTGGGCCTTTATATATGGTATCTTCTGCCCTGACTACACTTGGTGAAGTTACATTTATCCTTAGAAACCCATCTCTCGGCATGTGGTCTGTGAAGCTCTCTTGGCACTCCTGCCCAGAGTCGGTCACTTTCCCCTGAGCACCATCGCTGTCCCTTACACCAAGCTCTATCTTCTAGCACCTACTCTACTGTGTTGTAGCAGCTGGTTTAGATGCTGTCTGTGTCCAGACACTGTGATCTCCTTGATGGCAGGGACTAGGCTTTTCTTATCTCTATGTCTCTAACTCCAGGCACAATGACGGTTCCTAAGTACTTCCTGACTGAATGATAGATTTGACATCTGGGGATGGAAGAGACTAACTTGCAAGTAAGACTGAGCCAGGACTTCAAGAAAAAGCAGGGCTTCGGAAGGTGGAAAGGGCATCCAGAGCAGAGAGAAAAAAAAAAAACCGCAAATCAATTAGTGTATCTAGAACAAAGTATTCTTGGTAGGGAGAGAAGAATGCATGTGTACAAAAGGAGACAGAAACTAAAGAACCATTACTAAGTCTCTGGTAATCTGACTGGAAAGTGCCTGGAGCTAAAAAAACAAAGAACAACCTTTGAGGGAAAGGATATTAATAGGAGCACTGAATTCTGGTCCTATAACAGGGTAAGCTATGGTTCATAGGAGACCACAAGGAAAGGGGATTTATAAAACTCCAGGAGGCACCCTATGGGAAGAAAACAGGGCCTCTCCGTGGTTACGGAGCAAGAGAAAGAAGAACTTAACAGAAGGAGCTACAACACAGAGTGATCCTGCAGCCTCTTCCCCTCGTGAGTACAACAGCATAAGATGTCTGAGGCCCTGGGGACATGCCTTACCTAGGCCATACCCGAGGACAACAAAACAGTTCTCACGCTCTCTAGTCATTCATTATTCAATGGGGGAAATCAAGGCCGTAGTCTTGAGGATTTACATTTAAGCCCAGTGATACCTAAGGATGCATGGAGAGATGACAGTGTGGTTTCATGGTGAATGCCAGGCTCAGATGCCACACATCTGGAAAGTCTGGCCTGCATTTATTTCACTCCTGCAGGTGATGGGAATCTCTGCTCTTGGGGTCCCTAGGCTAGTTCTGCACTAGACAATCAGGATATGTCTGGGGAAAAATGAAACTGAGTTTCTAGCACTTTTGGCTCTCCCACATTTTAGCACAGGAACTCCAGAATCAGTCAAAGTTAACCTAGACCAAGAAACAGACTCTGAACTATAAAGAACAAACTGATGGTTACCGGAGGGAAGTGGGTGGGGAGGATTGGTGAAATAGGTGAAGGGAGTTAGGAGTACGCTTATCACAATGAGTACTGAGTAATGTATAGAATTGCCGAATCACTGTATTATATATCTGAAACTAATATAACACTGTAGGTTAACTATACTGCAATTAAAACTAAATTAAATTTAAAAACCAAAAAAACCTCAAAGTTAACCTAGAAATCCAGGTATTAAGTGTCTCAGTTCAGGATTCTAATTTCACCAAAAATAGTGATTCTTGAGGAAATCTTACATAGGAGACATAATTCAAAGGCATTTGGCTTCTAAGGTTATGGATCCATTAAGGCAGGAACTACACCCAATGTAATTAGACCTTACCAAACCCACAGTTCTAAGCACTAGCCTATTATTTCTGGGTTAAACGATTAAAAATGGCGATAGCCCTAGAGAAGACTTGGGTCTGTCCATGTGGTAGGCAGGATGTAATTTGAAGTAGTCACCTGGAGAGTGGGGACAAGGGGTGTCTGAGGCATTCTGCTTCTTGAGGAAGCATTATCTGTTCCAAAGTCTAAAACAAGGTTTCTCAACCTATTTTCTACCCTGAGATAACCTGAAAAATATAATACGCTCCTAGAAGTAACACTGCTTCTCTACAACAGTGACTCTTAATTAGGCGGTGGTAGTAGTGGAGGAGGAGGAGGAGGAAGAGGAGGAGGAGGAGGAGGAGGAGGAGATAAAGGGGTATATCAGAACCTCCAGAACCTCCACGTGCAGATTTTTAAAAAGACCCCAGGAAGTTTCAATACACCACTCCCATCCTACCTCCACACTGAAAATCTCAGCTAAAACATTCCCCAGACCTTTGAGGCTCACCCTTGTGATGGCAGAGGTTGAGGTTAGTTTCCTCCGGGTCTTCTTTACTTTCCGTAGATCTTCATCCTCATAGAACAGGTCCTAAGGGGGTAGGTGGATGGAATGAAGTTGAGACATCCCAGGAGGGTCTGGAATCACTTCTCAGATACTACATGTGAGGGGCTGTGGAGAGTTACCTGCCCATGCAATGGATCATCACTGCCTTCCTGTTCTGATGAAAAACTCTCCTCCTCTTCCTCAGAATAATTGTCAATATCAGGAGAACGATCTGGAAAGAGACAACTTAGTAAGACAACCTTGCAATACAGAGATCTGGCCTAAGAGAGTCTGGTTGGCTGGAATCATGGCTCCCACCAGGTAGAAATATGGCTGGGGTAGAGGAGAGGGCCACAGCCATTGTAGGCCACATTTGATTCTCAGGGATCTCTAAACTTCTCTTTCATAGGAACATTTTAGGCCCTGTCTTGCTCAGCTTGGGGAGCAGGTGATAGGCTTATTCTTGACCCACAGGGCCTCCAGATACTGTACACATCTTACCAGAGAGCTTGGATTTGATTCCTTCATGGTCAATGGGCTGGCTGGACAGAGAGTAGATCTTTATTTCTGCCACAGGCACAGAGACATCCTTCACGTTGCTGTGCAGGCCAAGCACCAAGGCGCCTTCATTAGGGTGCTGCATCACCTGAGACCACAGGGTAGCAATGCAAATGCCTTACTAGGGGAGGTGAGTTTCCATTTTCATAAATCCAAATGGATGTGCAAGCCAATGGGAATGGCATTGTGCTAATACATTTTCTTTCTCACTATTTTTCAAATCCAAGGTTACTGTTCTATTACCTTCAAGGTCTTACTTGAAATGCCAGCCACTGGTCAGGCCCTGTGCTTAAAAACAAAAATCAAGTCTCAAGACTGAAAATGATGGCTAATCTCTAGGACTACATTTTAGTTTTAGTCTTTGACAGAGAACTCGTTCTCCCAGCTGGGTGGAGCCACCCTGCAGATGGTGGTCACCTGTGTCTGGCAATGGGGAAAAGGACCTACAGGACCTGAGAAAACGTAAGGGCTTGACACAGGTGGGGAAATGTGGTGTCCATAATACTTCACTCCCTACAGTCCTCCATACTGATTCAAAACCCGAAGAGGAAAGACAGGTAGGCTGGGACTATTTCACATATTCTATTTATTAAGGTCACAAAAATTTTCCTACTTAATGTACTAAAGTAGACATAAGTTAAAAGTGATCTGTGGGATGGTTGAATGGGGGCTGGGTGTGTGGCAGTGGCAGAGTTCTGCACGGTGTGGGGGGAAAGCCTCCTGGTGCCAGCCACGTGGGGAGTTCCATGCAGAATGGGAGGCCACCAGATCCTGCAGAGAGGACTGTGATGGATGTCAACTATTTCTGAGCGGCAGGATTTGAGGAGCAAGCTAGTGCTTCTTAGGAACAGGAAATCGATGGATAATCCCTGCTATTGATGACAAGAAATGACATGTTGACAGGACTTCAATTAAATGGGGGCCTGCCCTGAAAATCTACAAGTATCATGTAAAACCTCTGTAGACAAAGCATTTAAAGAACAACTCTTCATAGTACAGCCAAACTAGGGTCTTAGACGTAAAAAAATACATAATGACATAATTTTGTTTCATGTGATGAAACTCTGTAAACATAATAAACACGTGTATAAGTAAAGAATTTCAGTCAAATGAAACGTCATCCTATTGGACAGATGAGGCAATTCATTGGCTGACCTGAACTCAGCCAGGAGGAGCACGGATACCTTGTGGACAGGATGGAGCTTGTCAAATAGAGTGATCCTCAGTCTTTGACATAACTGAATAGCCCTCCCCACTAAAGGGATTTTCTTCAAGACTGCTTTCCCAAAATCCTTGAAAAAGGACCGAATTGAATGATCTTTTGGTTACTGGTGTAGGGAGATTACAAACAAGAAAACTTGGGGAAGGGGAGAAAAGAGAGAGAGATGGCGGTCTTCCTTGAATTCCTCTGCTCCTGAGAGCTTGTGTTATTTGGATGGAATTGACAACACCCCTTTTCATAGAGGCTCCTTCACTTGACCTTACTAAGGCTTTGCTGGGATCCACTGTGATGTTTGAGATGATGATGTTGAGATGATGTTTGAGGTGTCATGGCCCCTACAGGAGTGGAACCTCTGAAAACAGAAACTCTGCTGTGTCTTGGGGATATCCAAATCTGAGATAATTTGAGCATCAAAATAAAAATGACAGTTACAGATTAAACCCCACTGAATTAAACAGGAATCCATAGGTCCATGACTAATACAAAAAAATGAACCAATCAATAAATGGGGAAGAAGAGAAAGCTCTGTCTTACAAGAGAAAGCGAACTCATATATATAGCAGGAATGACAGGATTAGAAATCACTGTCTGGCAAGCATCAAAATAATAGATTCAGGCAAGAATCATTAATAGATGCTAAAACTAGTTGGTGAAGTCATGAGGAGATAAAATGTTGCTACAAAGTCTCAAAACATCTCCCTATAAAATATTTTTTCATTGGTAAATACAAAAAATGTATTAATTTAGGTTGGAAATCCTGGCAGACATCATCTTAATCAAGCAATAAAAGCTAACCTCACCAGAAATGGAACAAACCGACGTGGAGCACTGCCTGTGTTGCCCTGGGAGGAACACAGCATTACTTCTGTGGTAATTCTCCCAAAAATGAGTAAGCTGAATCCAATCTTCAAAAAACATCAGACAAACCCAAACTAAGGAACATTCTATAAGGTAACCAGCCTGTACTCTTTTTTTCATTCTTTTTTTTAAGCCTGTACTGTTAAAAAAATGTCAAGGGAATGAAAGACAAGGAAAATCTGAGGAATTATTGAAAATTGAAGGAGACGAAAAAGGCATGACAACTAAATGAACACGTAATCCTAGATTAAATCCTGGGCCTGTAAAGGACATTACTGAGACACTTGGTGCAATGTGAATAGGGACTGTGGGTTGGATGGTGATCTTGTATAGTGTTAATGTCCTGATCTTTATGGCGGGCATGGTGCTGACCACACAGGAAAGCATTCTTATTTTTAGGAAATTAACATAGTGCAGTATTAACGTGTAATAGGGCATCGTGTCTGCAACTTACTCTCAGTGGTTCAGAGAAGAAAATAATATGCATGAATGTTTATACAGAGAGAGGAAAATAAGGCGAATGTGGTAATAAGTTAGCACTGAAGAATCTAAGGGAAGGGTATATGGGAATTCTTTATACTACTCTTACAACTTTTCTATAAGTTTGAATTTTCTTTTAAACTTAAAGAAAAACATTTCGTGAAGGAGAAAGTACCTACATAAGAAGAGGTATATCCTGAATTTCCAATAAAAGAACTGACTTGTAAAATAAAATAAAACACCCAGCCAACAGGCTGGGAAAATCATTTGCTGGGCTCAGCTGGCTGGGCCTGGTGTCTCTCTCGGGCTCTCTGACTTAAAGGCTGGAGACGGTTCCTCTTACCTCTGCCATGTTGATGAGTCCCACAGCTAGGGTTTTATAGCCCAGGATGGTCCGGTTCTTGTAGCGCTTTCTCCTTTGCAACATTATCTGTAGCTTGTTGGCATCTCGCTTCAGGAAATGAGGATACTGCCAAATACAAAAGAGTCAAGCACGGTTAATAAGCAACTGGGTCCTGGGGCACTTGTGTGGCTCAGTAGGTTGAGTGTCTGCCTTTGGCTCAGGTCATGATCCCAAGGTTCTGGGACCGAGCCCCATATCTGGCCCTGCTCAGTGGGTAGCCTGCTTCTCCCTCTTGCTCTGCCCCTCCCCCTGCTTGTGCTTTCTCTTTCTCAAATAAATAAAATCTTAAAAAAAAAAAAAAAAGCAAATGGGTCCTTGGTGGGTTCTGGTCGTGCTGGAGGATACACAGTGCAAATTTTCTGTGCCTCACTGTCTTCTGTCTTTACAAGGCTGGGAATCAGGGGTGAAGGAGCCACCATTAAGTTGCTGCTGAGGGTCTGATTCTGCTTGGTGTCTGACTTCCATTCTGCAGCTTTGTGGTACACACATGTTCAGAAAACTGCCTCTTGGTGGCTAAGTCGGTTAAGAGTCTGCCTTTGGCTCAGGTCATGATCCTGGGGCCCTGGGATTAAGCTCCTTGTCAGCTCCCTGCTCAGGGGGGAGTTGACTTTTCCCTCTCCCTGCCCCTCCACTCAACTCCCCCCCTGACCCCGCCGGCTCGTGCTTTCTCACTCTCTCTCCAATAAATAAAATCTTCTTAAAAAAGAAAAGAGGGGCGCCTGGGTGGCTCAGTCGTTAAGCGTCTGCCTTCGGCTCAGGTCATGATCCCAGGGTCCTGGGTCTGAGCCCCGCATCGGGCTCCCTGCTCTGCGGGAAGCCTGCTTCTCCCTCTCCCACTCCCCCTGCCTGTGTTCCCGCTCTCGCTGTGTCTCTCTGTGTCAAATAAATAGATAAAATCTTAAAAAGAAAAGAAAAGAAAAGAAAACTGCCTCTTTCCTTGCCATGTGACCAAGCGTTTTCTCCATGTGCTTCAATTTGGGCTCCTGGGATTATGACGAGAGAGAGACCTACTAAAGGGGGATAAGGAGGAGAAGGGAAGGAACTGAGATTACAACATGGGGGCAGAATGAGACTGAAGGGGGCACATTCAGCTGGGGTGTGGGCTGCAGATTACCAAGGAGAGGTAATGGGGCTGAGAGCAGGCTAACAGCCCTATCCAAGGAAAGGAAAAGAACTTGGGTCTCAGCATCCTCACTG
Organism: Mirounga leonina; assembly: GCF_011800145.1. Classification (NCBI taxonomy): domain Eukaryota; kingdom Metazoa; phylum Chordata; class Mammalia; order Carnivora; family Phocidae; genus Mirounga; species Mirounga leonina. Next base: position 31,979,471 of record NW_023270418.1, on the reverse strand, counting down.
TGACTGGCCAAGTGACTGCTCTGGCCCTTCAGGCTAGCGAGAGAGGCTCAATTCATTGGGTGTCTTTAATTCACTGGGCTATGGCTGCTCTTGAATAAAATAGTCTCCAGACTAAAGGACTATTCAGGGACTAGACTGGACATTAGGGACCTAAGATTGAGTAGATTCTTACCTGGAGGGAGAAGGTTAATTGGAGTTCTGTTTCCACCAGTCCACTAGCTGGAAGGATGATCTCATTGGAGCGAAGAATCCTTTTTGAACCCTGAAACCAAGAAAAAATAGGTCAAATATGTATCATCAAAAATCAGACCAAAAGAAATACTAAGTTTGCAAACAACTTTTAAACTCTACAAATATTCTTACCAAATATTTCATCGGTTTTTGTTAGACTCATTAAAATCAAGCCACATCATAGGTATGATTTTACATGTATTATGTTGTGTGTTCATAAAGGGTTTTCACACAGAAGTGATTTATTTTTGCACGTGAGTTCTCCTAACACTCCCAAAGAAGAGCCAGGCAGATAGTAGTGCCCTCCCCATACTCACCTCTGCCTCCCTTCTTCCTCTCAAATTGACACTTCACCTGCACTGTCTTGTCTTTGGGCCTTTCTTTTTTTTTTTTAAAGATTTTATTTATTCATTTGAGACACAGAGATACAGAGAGAGAGAGAGAGCATGAGCAGGGAGAGAGGCAGAGGGAGAGGGAGAAGCAGGCTCCCCGCTGAACAGGGAGCCCGATGTGGGGTTCGATCCCAGGACCCTGGGATGGGAGCCCGATGTGGGGTTCGATCCCAGGACCCTGGGATCATGACCTGAGCCGAAGGCAGACGCTTAACCATCTGAGCCACCCAGGCGCCCCTGGGCCTTTCTTTTTACATGCTTTTTTTTCTTCTTGGATGCTCATTCATGCTTCTACATATACCTAAGGCGTTCATCTTTCAGGTCTCAGTTTAATGTTTTTCCAGGAACCTTTCCTTTCAGCCCTACCTCTTCCAACCCAACAACGGGCTACATACCCCAGCATTTTTAGCTCTAAAAATAAAGTTGGGCCAAACTATTCCTAAAGTGTAAAAAGAGATCAGCAGGAGGGCCTAAGGAATGTCAGTAAATTTGTATAAATAAATTTTTTTTAAATTGAGATTTAATTTAAACACGGTGAAATAACCAGATCTCCCGTACACAGATCAGTGAGTTGATAAATGCATATACCTGTGTAACCTCCATCTGCCTCAGGATGTACATCACTTCTATTGCTCCAGAAAAACTCTGTGATCCTTCCCAAACAATTCTACACTGCTCTTTCAGAGGTAAGCACTGTTCTGATTTCTTTCACCATAGGTTAGTTTTGCCAGTTCTAAAATTCCATATAAATGGAGTTGTACGGTATGCACTATTCTGGTTGGGCTTCTTCAAACATCATCTTTTGAGGTTCATACAGGGTACTGCATGTATTAGTAGTTCATTCCTTTTTATTGCCTAGTGGAATTCCATTCTATGAATATACCACACTTTGTCCATTCTACTGTTGCTGAACATTCACTTTTGGGTCATTTCTAGTTTTTGGCTATTATGGCTAATGCTGCCATTTTGTTACAAGTCTGTGTAGACCTATGTGTTACTTTTTCTTGGGCAAACACCTAGGAGAGGAATTGCTGGGTCTTAGGGTAGATGTATGTTTAACTTTATGAGAAACTGCCAGACCAATTTCCAAAGCGTTGATACCATTCCCACCCCCAGCAGCAGTGTATGAGAGCTCCAGTTACTCCATATCTTCACCAGCACTTGGAGTGATGAGGCTTTGATTCATGGATTCTAATGGGTACATACAGTGGAATATCGCTGTGGGTGCAATTTGCATTTCCCTGATGACTACTACTATTAAGCACCTTTCCATTAGTTTATTGATCATTTGTAAACTGCCATTTATGAGGTGCTGGTCAAACATTTTCATCCAGGTTTGTTTAACTTGTTTTTGAATTGTAAGAGTTTTTTTATGTATGCAAGTCACTTGTCAGATATATGTATTGTAAGTATTTTCTTGCCTACTTATTTTCTTAATGGTATCTTTTGATGAAGTATTTAATTTTGATCAAGTGTACTTTATTATTTTTTTATGGTTAATGCATTCTGGGTCCTAAGAAATCTCTGCCTACTCTAAGATTGTGAAGTTACTCTGCTGTGTTGGAGCAGGTATTCTGCTGTTTCTCTTTAAAAATTTTATAATATGGGCACTTGGGTGGCTCAGTTGTTAAGCGTCTGCCTTTGGCTCAGGTCATGATCCCAGAGTCCTGGGATTGAGCCCCGCATCAGGCTCCCTGGTCAGCGGGAAGCTTGCTTTTCCCTCTCCCACTCTCCCTGCTTCTGGTCCCTCTCTCGCTGTCTCTGTCAAATAAATAAAATCTTAAAAAATTTTTTTAAATAATTTTAGTTTTTATATTTAGGTTTTATATCCATTTCTAATTTTTGTTTTTACAAAATGCAAATTTTGTTTAATGCAGGAAGGAAAATCTAAATACAATATTTCACAATGTTTTTGTAACAAGAATAGTATTATATCATACCAATGAAAAATAATAAAGGAAATTCTGCCTCATCTATTAGATAACACTTTTCATAATAACCACTATTATGAACAAGAATCTTGACAAAATTTTTACCTGACTTTATTGATTTGATTAAAAAAAATTTCTGTAAAATGAATCTCAGAAATGCTGAAAGAATTCAAAATGTGGTTGATATATAGCAGTGGTTCCAACCAGAGGTAGGAGACATTTGGCAATATTTAGAGGTAGTTTTGGTTATTATAACTGTGTGTGTGTGTGTGTGTGTGAAGTATTTCTAGAGGGTAGAGGCCAGGGTTGTTGCTGACCATCCTATGATGCACCAACAGACCCCACATGTCTAGTGCCACTGCTGAGAAACCCTGCTCTAGCTGAAACCTCATCTCCCCTGAACACATGGCTTCTTGGGTAACTCTCTCAAATGGTGGCCGTTTTTCTCCCATAACCCACACACCACTGGATTGGAGGTGGGGAAGGTGTCCTCCTTGTTTTCATCACCAGCTCTAGAACATTCTCCCCTCCACCTCTCTAAAAACCCTATTCTAAATTGATGCCTTCAGTTCATATTACCCTCTATTCCCTGTTGTTGCTGGGATCTTTAACTGTAGTCATTCCTGCTCATTTCTTGATTTTAGCTCCTCACTCATTGTTCTTCTCCCCAGTACTACACCAGCCATAACTCTCTGTGGTTTCAATATATGCTCTTTCCTACATCATGGCTGCCTCAATCCCCTAATCCCTCTCTTCCAATGATCTTGTCCTCACACTTGTTTTAGCTACTCACCCAAACGATCATACTCCGGATCTTATCATTACCAATAATTACAACCAATACCTTATCTCAGTTTCATGCTCCCCACTCTGATTACCACCTATATTTTCAGCTCATTCTCTCTGGTTTGTCAACAACAATAATCCTTCAGACCCACCAGGGCCTACAATCCAAGGATCCTTCCATTGTTTCAATTTTCCTCAGGCCCCTGTTGTCCGTCTCTCCTCCTTACCCAGCTTAAATGCCACAGTCAATCTTTATAAATATGTTCTTGCACACACCCTTAACTCCTGTGCTCTGCTGCTAGTTTGCCATTCTCATTTGGTAAAAATTACAACCCTATTTAAATTCAACTTCAGGGCGCCTGGGTGGCTCAGTTGGTTAAGCATCTGCCTTCGGCTCAAGTCATGATCCCAGGGTCCTGGGATCGAGCCCTGCATAGGGCTCCCTGCTCAGCAGGGAGTCTGCTTCTCCCTCTCCCTCTGCCCCTTCCCTGGCTCCTGCTCTCTCTCAAATAAATAAATAAAATCTTAAGGGGGGAAAATCAGAGGGGGAGACAAACCATCAGAGACTATGGACTCTAGGAATCAAACTGAGGGTTTTGGGGGGACGGGGGATGGGTGAGCATGGTGATGGGTATTAAGGAGGGCACATATTGCATGGAGCACTGGGGTGTTATATGCAAACAGTGAATCATGGAACACTTAAAAAAAAAAAATCCAACTGCACCAGCTGAACATGCCCAGCGAGAATCATATAATCAGGCGAACTGGTCTGTCTTTTAATATATGACCCCAAATCAGTAATGAGCTGACAAGGCAACCTGGCAATTTGCTCTGTATTGTCCCAAGTCTTTCCACTTTTCTGCTGTACTTGATGACGGTTTTATACCTTCTCATTTTTCCTCAAACCTCTAACATCCCCTTACCTCTCCTCACTCTAAGCTGATAACCTTGATTCCTACTTTGCTGACAAAATGCAAGCAATGGGAAAAGGGCTCCCACAATTCCCAGCACACCTACCTACTTAGCGCATCTGTGCTCATGTATCCTTCATCCCTCCTGTTATACAGATGAAGGCTCCTCTCCCATCTGAAGTCAACTGCTCCACTTGGGCATCAGAGCTCATTCCTTCTCACCTGCTCAAACGCTCTTCTACCCAGTCTTTCCTATCCTGCATAATCAACTTTCCTCTTTTTCTGGATCATTTCCACTAACAAACATGCTGTTATTTCTCTCATCTTAAAAAACCAAAAACCAAAAACCAAACCAAACCAAAACAAAAAATAACTCTCTCATGCCCATGTGCCCTGCTGGCTACCAACCTATATCTTGCCTTCACTTTATAGTGAACTCCTCAAGAGGTCTATTTTTACTCTCCTGAAGTCCTCTTCTTTCATTTTCTCTTAAATGCATTCCAGTCAATCTTCCTATCTCCACCAGTCCACCAAAAATGTTATTGACAAGGTCTCAAATAATCTTCACTTTAAAGAATCTGATATCTGTTCTTATCTCCTTTGACTTATCTGCAGTTTTTTTTTTTTTTTAAGATTTTATTTATTTATTTGACAGAGAGACACAGTCAGAGAGGGAACACAAGCAGGGAGAGTGGGAGAGAGAGAAGCAGGCTTCCCGCGGAGCAGGAAGCCCGATGCGGGGCTCGATCCCAGGACCCTGGGATGATGACCTGAGCTGAAGGCAGACGCTCAATGACTGAGCCACCCAGGCGCCCCTATCTGCAGCTTTTGATAGAGCCCATCACCCTTGACTTCCAGCAACACTTCCTTCACCTGGCTTCTAGAACCTCTACTCTTGGATTTTATCCTCTGGCTACTCTTTCTTGGTCTCCATTTTAGGTCCTTCCTCTCCTTGCTGACTTCCTATTGTTGGAGTGCCTGGGGCCTTAATCCTTAGACCTGTTCTCTTCTCTACATTCACTCTACTTCTAATTCTCTCATCCAATCTTAGGGTTTTAATTAAATATACTCTTCAAATTATATCTCTATCCCAGACCTCCCTCCTGGACTCTAAACCTATATATTCAATTGCCTATTCAACATCTCCTCCTGGACATTTAATAGGCATCTCAAACATAATACGATAAGCTGAGTTTTGGATCTTTCCCTCCAAATCTGCTTCACCCACAGTTTTCCCATCTCACTTAATGGCATTTCCACCCACCAATTGCTCAAGAAAAAACTCTGGTGGGGTGCCTAGCTGGCTTGGTTGATACAGCATGTGCCTCTTGATCTCAGGGTCGTGAGTTCAAGCCCCATGTCAGGTGTAGAGAGATTGCTTAAATAAGCTTTAAAAAGAAAAGAAAAAACTCTGGTGCCACCCTCATCTCTTGCCTGAATTACTGCTATGGCCTGTTAACTGGTCTTCCTGATTCCTCTTTCCCACCTATAAGTCTCTTCACCACACAACAGCCAGAGTGATACCATCAGTCCTTTGCTCAAAACCCTCCAATTCACACAGATTGAAAACCAGAGACCTTGCAATTATCTCCACACATCCTGTCCCCCCTACTTCTTTGACTTCATCTCCTACTGTTCTCATTCCTCTCCAGCCTCACTGACCACCTCCTCCTTCCTCTTGATCCTGTCAGACACATGCCTGCCTTAGGGCCTTGCCTTGCCTTTCCCCCTCTAACTAGACTGCTCTTTCTCCAGATATTGCATGGCTCCCTCCCTCACCTCCTTCAAATTCTTTGCATAAATGTCATCTTCTCAGTGAGACCTACCCTGACAACCACACAGAGTTTGTAAATTTCCTCACCTCTGGCATACTCCATCCCTTTATCTTCTTTTATTTATTTCCCCACAGGACATATCTCCTTCCAATAGCAGCGGCCCTCACTATTTGAACGCTCAATATACAAATATATGCTGTAAATACTTGTAAAAATTTCTATCCCAACTGCATTATCTGAACTGCACACCTGTTACACCCAATCTGCATGTGCAGGTAACAGGACAGAGTGCAGGGCAGTCACAGGGTCACAGTGAGCACTGGCACTTTTAAAGCATGGTACACTACTGTTCTCATCTTTCCCACCCTTCTCCAAAGATTTGCTCTTCATGGGTCCCAGTACTTGCTTCTTCCAGGTGCCTGGGGCACAACCAACTTGGGTCCAACTTCAAAATTATCTTTAGTATCTTTACATATCATCTTTAAGCTATGTAACAGCATATCTTCATTTGCAGTATAGAAGCAAAATAATTTATATCTGATACAATATCATTACATACAACACATAAAAATACACATTAAGGAGTATTAATGCTTTAAAAATTAGGTTCCTGGTGTTCTATTTATTTATCTAAAGATTTTATTTATTTGAGAGAGAGATAGACAGCACCCGCTCGAGAGACAGCATGAGCTGGGGGTGGAGGGGGGAGGCAGAGGGAGAGGGAGAAGCAGATTCCCTGTTGAGTGAGGAGTCTGATGCGGGGCTGGATCCCAGGGCCCCAAGATCATGACCTGAACTGAAGGCAGATGCTTAACCAACTGAGCTACTCAGGCGCTCCGGTTCCTAGTGTTTTAAATGCCTCTTTTTAAAATTTAAGATTATTGGTGAATGGTCACACAGATATTTAAGAGCGTTGTAGTAATATCTGAGGAAATAGGTGGAGATTTCTTGGATGTCTGAGAATTCACTGTTATTTTTCCCATTTAAATAATGGAAGATAGCCTGCTGCCATCCAACATTTTTCCCAGAATGGATTAGATTTCAAGGGAAGTCTGTAGATAATGTTCTTATTATGTTTGTTTTCTCCTTCCTTCTACTACAATGATTCTTAAACTTTTCAGTTGCAGAATCTTTCTAAACTCAAAAATTATATACCCAAATAGCTTTTGTTTATGTAGGTACCTCTATCAATATTTACCATATTGGGAATTATAACTGAGATATTTAAAAATATGTATTAATTCACTTAAAAATAATAAACCTTTCATGCGTTTACATAAAAACATTTTTTATGAAAAATATCTTTTCCAAAACAAAAACAATTTAGTAAGAAGATGGCATGGTTTTTTTAATAACAATTTTATTGGGATATAATTCAAATACTGTACAATTCACCCATTTAAAGTGTACAATTCAATGGCTTTTAGGATATTCAGAGCTGTGCAAACATTACCACAATCAATTCCAGAGCATTTTCATCATCCCCAAAAGAAACCCCATACTCTTTAGCTGTCACCCTACTAACCATCTCATCCTCCACCCCCCAGCCCTAGGCAACCACTAATTTACTTTCTGACTCTATCAATTTACCTATTGTGGACATTTCATATAAATGGAATCATACAATATATAGTCTTTTGTGCCTGTCTTTCATTTAGCACAGTGTTTTCAAGGTTCATCCATGTTGTAGCATGGATATACTTTATTTTTTATTGACAAAAAATATCCCATTGCATTGATATACCACCTTTTTCATATCCATTGCTCAGTTAATGGACTTAGTTTGTTTCCAATTTTGGGGTATTATGAATAGATGCTGCAATGAGCATTTATGTGCAAAGTTTTATATGGATGTTTTCATTTCTCTTGGGTACCACCTAGGAGTGGAACTGCTGGGTCATCTGGTACCTCTACGTCACACCTTTTCAGGAACTGCCAATCTGTTTCCAAGGTGGCTGCATCATTTTACATTCTCAACAGCAGTATGAAGGAGAGGGCATACTTTTACATTTCTGTGAATCTCTTTACTGTCTGGCTGATAGAAGACAACTGGATTCCTCTACCTGCTTCTGTATTCAATTTGTTGCAAAATATTGTTTTGATTGAATATATAAAAAATCCAGACTCAAGAAGATATGGAGTTAAAAAAAAAAGGAGGAGGCTTTTGTAGCACTGTTATATATTAAAATCAACAGAAAAAGGACAACAGTGGAAAAATTGGGAAATCTGAATAAAGTCTTTAATTTAGTTAATAGTTTTGTACCAATGATAATTTCTTAGTTTTGATAAATGTACCATGGCTAAGAAAGATGTTAACATTGGGAAAAGCTGGGCAAAGGGAATACAGGAACTCTATGTACTATCCCTGCATCTCTTCTGCAAATTTAAAATTATTTCAAAATAAGATGTTAAAAATAAATTTTTTTTTAAAGATTTTATTTATTTATTTAACAGAGAGATAGCGAGAGCAGGAACACAAGCAGGGGGAGTGGGAGAGGGAGAAGCAGGCTTCCTGCCAAGCAGGGAGCCCGATGCGGGACTTGATCCCAGGACCCTGGGATCATGACCCAAGCCGAAGGCAGACGCCTAACGACTGAGCCACCCAGGCGCCCTAAAAATAAAAATTTTATCCATTGGTCTATTTTGTTCTTTGAACGGATCTTTTACCCAGCATGATTTTGTAACATCATGCACTGGTCATTTGGAAAACACTGGTTCACTGAGTTAGGCAAACCTTTCAAATGTTACACATTTAAAAAAAACTTTTTTTATTAACATATAATGTATTCTTTGTTTCAAGGGTACAGGTCTGTGATTCATCAGTCTTACACAATTCACAGTGCTCACCATAGCACATACCCTCCCCATTGTCTATCACCCAGCCACCCCATCCCTCCCACCCCCCTCCACTCCAGCAACCCTCAGTTTGTTTCCTGAGATTAGGAGTCTCTTATGGTTTGTCTCCCTCTCTGGTTTCGTCTTGTTTCATTTTTTCCTCCCTTCCCCTATGATCCTGTCTTGTTTCTCAAATTCCTCATGTCAGTGAGATCATATGCTACTTGTATTTCGCTTAGCGTTAATACCCTCTAGTTCTATCCACGTTGGTGCAAATGGCAAGATTTCATTTTTTGATAGCTGCATAATATTCCATTGTATATATATACCACATCTTCTTTATCCATTCATCTGTTGATGGACATCTAGGCTCTTTCCATAGTTTGGTGATTGTGGACATTGCTGCTATAAACACTGGGGTGTAGGTGCCCCTTCGGATCACTACATTTGTATCTTTGGGGTAAATACCCAGTAGTACAATTGCTGGGTCATAGGGTAGCTCTATTTTCAACTTTTTGAGGAACCTCCACACTGTTTTCCAGAGTGGCTGCACCAGCTTGCATTCCCACCAACAGTATAGGAGGGTTCCCCTTTTTCTGCATCCTTGCCAACATTTGTTGTTTCCTGACTTGTTAATTTTAGCCATTCTGACTGGTGTGAGGTGGACACATTTTTTTATTATACAATTTAAAAAATTATTATCATTACTATCACCACTGATCTTTTCAGAAAAGTCCTTAAGAATTGGGAAGCTGTGAAGCTTATAGTGACAGCACATTTTCCAAAATTCTAATTTTCACTTGAAACATCAAATTTTATTTATCATTGGCCAAAAATATTCTCAGTTGTTTCCCTAGAAGTGATAGGTTCACTTTGCTCATTTTCAAGAAAATATCTTCCAAGTAGCTGAGTCTGAATAACCAGTTTGTCTATAAGACCTTCTTTCACATAAAAATGGTGTTCCATAACAAAAGCAGTTATTATTTATTTATTTATTTGAGAGAAAGAGCATGTGAACACGAGCAGGGGGAGCGGCAGAGGGAGAGGGAGAGAGAGAATCTTAAGCTGGCTCCATGTCCAGTGCAGAACCTTGGCGTGGGGCTCCATCTCACAACCCAAGATCATGACCTGAGCCGAAATCAAGAGCCAGACAATTAAATGACTGAGCCACCCAGGTGCCCCCAAAAGCAGCTATTTTAATTCACAACTGAATTGCACAAGTATTTGTTCAAGACAATAGCCATACTTCACTATGAAGCAGAAGTGCTTTAAGCATGTTTGGGACACCTGGGAGGCTCAGTTCGTTAAGTGTCCAACTCTTGATTTCAGCTTGGGTCATGATCTCAGGGTGATGAGACCGAGCCCTGCGTCAGGCTCCACACTCAGTGGGGAGTCTGCTTGAGATTCCCTCTCTCCCTCTCCCTCTGCCCCCCCCACCTTGTCCCCACAAACTCTCTCAAATAAATCAATCTTAAAAAAAAGTGCTTTATGCATGTTTCCCATTTCTGTTTTATCTGCTCACTGCTGTATCCCCTGTGCCTAGAGCAATGCTTTGCATATAATAGATGCTCAATAAAAATTTATTAAATGTATGAATAAATGAATAGACAAGTCAATGGATAAAAGAATGTGATAACATCTGTAATTACTTCCAGCTGGTTAGAAGTAAAGCAATAAAAAATTCAGGATATTTATAAGTTTTTTGATATAATTTTAAATTTTACAGAATGTTAAATATTTAATCAGGGAATTATTTCTTTTGGCAAAGGCATTTGACTGAAGGGATGGCAAAAGCAGTGGGGAACTTTTGAAACCGTACCAACAGTGTTTGCCTGGAAAGCAACAGCTTTTAGCAAAGGCAACAATTCCTGAAAACCGGAACCCTGCCCATGACCTAGAAATGGGTGCAAAATCAGGACAGGAGGCAAAGACACTGAAAGTCTCCACTTGCACATCGTTGTTCCATACTTGCTTTTTCAACTCAGGGTGCCTGGGAATGTTTCACAGAACTGGGAGGAATTATGTACAAAGATAACAGGGAATCAGAATATAAAGTGAGACATGTAGGAATTCATAAGGAGTAATCAAAATGCTTTAAGTTTTGAGGACTAAATTAAGATAATGTATTTATCTCAGAAAGAAAGCTGAGGACCTCAGTGTATGGTACACATACTGTGAGAGCTACAGACAGGGATTTTATTTTATTTTTATTTATTTATTTGAGAGGGAAAGAGCGCACAAGCAGGTGGGAAGGGGCAGAGAGAGAGGGACAAGCAGACTCCCTGCTGAGCAGGGAGCCTGATGCGGGACTCTATCCCAGGATCTTGGGATCATGACCTGAGCGGAAGGCAGACACTTAACCAACTGAGCCACCCAGGTGCCCCTACACACATGGATTTTAATGAAGCCAATATCAGAAGAATAACCTGCTGCATCATAGCTGATCTAGCCAATAAAATATGCTGGATAGTAGGGAGTTACCATATAGTTCACTACTTTTCAACGAGTAAGAATTAACTAAATACACCATTCTTAAGCTGAAGAATCCAATCATTATTTAATGACTCCAGAATCTCAGTAAGCTCTAGAGAGTCATCATTAGAAAGGACTTAACGGTTAAGGAAGGCCTAGTAGTGGAGTTTAATGACTATATATAAATTACCTGCTCTTTAGTTTCTAGTACCACTTCTGCCACCTGGTAATTAGCTGGCAACAGGTAAATTGCTTAACCTTCCTGTAGTTCAGTTCTCCCTTCTCTCCTGAACTTCGGGAATGCTTACAGTATGAATGTGAAGTATTTTGGGTCCCTTGAAGATACTGAGTAAATATAAGGAGTTTAATGGGTGGATTACCCAGAAGTTAAAATATTCCAGTAAATTTTTAATTGCCAAGTCTGAAACAATAATCTATAAATTTCTTCTATCTTATAGAAAACCTCCAAAGTGCTTCTCCAACCCATTGGAGCTTGGACCCAGAAACCCTGGGAATAAGGCTGAAACAGGCACTGGCCACCACAGCAATTTCTGAATCATTTATCAAACATTTTAGCATCATCTGTATCACCAGATCTTCAGACTAATCCTATTAGATATGCAGGGCAGGAAGGACCAAGTTTTAAATGTTCAAAGAAACTAAGGTTTAAAGAAACTGAGTGGTTTAACTAAGAGACAGGACTGGGACTCATTAGTTCTCATGAACTCAGTCATCTTACACTATTGTTCCTTGCTTGCCTGAGGAGGAAGGGAAGGAGGGAAGAGTTAGGCCCCCATCAGTATTTCTGGAGCCCCAACCACAGGCAAAAAGTTATCCAGCTTCCTTGGACCCTGAACAAACAATCCTGCTCAACTCACCTGTAGCTTTACAGCAATGACCACTGAGTTAAGATCTTTGTCCATTTCTTTTAGCATGACGAGTTTCTTCAGGGTCAAGCTGAACAGCCTAGAAAAATTTTGAGAAAGACAATCCAGTCAAACATAAGGAACTTATGAGAAAAGTGATAGATGATGTTGGGGAAACACTGCTTTACCTAAAGAAAGAACGTTAGAATGCCAAAATGTGTCCCCCTTTAGTAAAAGAGCACCCTCCTGTTTAATTCTGATACTTGAGAATTGTCAAAAGGTACATTATTCCATGAACCTCTGTGGATCCAATGATCTCAAGCTAAAACTGACACACTTTTCTACTTCCAGTACATGGGAGCAATTTCTGAGGGAGAGGGGTAAGTATACCAAGGGCAGGTATAGATGTTTATTTTGCTTCTCCAGTCCCTCTTCCACTTTACATCTAATCATACCTGAAACATTTATAGATATAAATCTGTAGCAACCAGGAGATAATCCACACAAACAAAATAGATACCACTTGCAGAAAATGACTGAAATGGTCACAATTTGGATTTCAGCTGAATTGTGCTTCAGGTATGCAGAAAATCTTCAGTGCCACAATGAGGAAGTTCCCTTACCTGAAAGAGGTAGGACTGTCCCTTGCTCTGGTGTCAGCAACTGTAATCTGATCTTGCCTTACCACAACAGGGCTACTCTGGTCTTCTAGTAGGAGTTGGGAGGGAAACTTTGGATACTGCGTTTCTGCTTCTGGTTTGAGTGGTTCAAGTCCAGAACATTCTCTCCCTTGGAGAGGCTCTGGTGAATGGGAGTCACACAAAGGATGCCGCTTACCAGAGTCATAACAAGTCCTCAGAATTACACTCCATTTTATGCGTCCCCTCTCTCCAGTGCTGTAGTTCTCTTGCCCCTGCTTTCTGCCTGTCTTGCTTCTCTCCACTCCTTCCTCATGCTCTAAGCTCCAGTCATACTGAATTTCTTTTAGGTCCTTGGGTGCCACCCCTCTGGGCCTTCTACCAAAGGGCTGAGCAGATATTTGCTCAGCAAAAATCTGTTAAATAAAATTTTATAATTCCCTAATGCCTCTTCAGCCATTGACTCCCTCATCTGTGCTCCTAAAACACACTCAGATTTGTTAAACTGGAATCACCTGGGTTCATGCTCACTCTTCCAAAATCTCCCCCTCAATGCCTACCCTCAGCATTATGTTTCTCTTTTCCCTTCAGGGTAGAGATGTGCTGACCCAAAAGGAACTCTGGTTCTGCCAACACCAAAGGGATTATTATATTCTGCATAGTTGGCTATTAAGAAATGTAACTACATTGTTTAACTGACTTTCAAGCCTTGTCGGAAAGGAAAGGGAACATGACTGGATAGACAAACGGAAGAGACTGGATGTGCCACATTTTGTTCCTCACTAAAGGCAGCTAATTATGGATGCTTTTGATGGGTCAGGTTTTTGTTTCTTTCCAAAGCAAACATTTTCTACCTTCAGACTGATCTGCTGGTGCTGAATAAACTCACTGCAAGATATAAAGAGTCGCAGTAATAAATCTGGGACACGTGTTTCTTCCCCTTTGCTTGTGATCCTTCTTCACTCTTTTATAAATTCCACACATTTAGTGAGCATCTCCTGTGTGCTGGGCACTGGATTAGTTGTTAGAATCATAGAGGATGTGGTCCTTAGCCTCATGGAGATGACACAATCCAGAGGGGAAGAAAAGTAATGACTTCTATTATGTAAACTCCTTGTCCTCAGCTCCTTTATGTCCCATAAGGCTCTGGACCATCTTTCCTCTTATAGAACATGTAAAAACTGTAGGATGATATGGCAGAATTTTGTCAGGAAGGAATAACACATCATAGACCAATAAATGTTTACTGAACAAATAAACAAACCTTTATGCCACAGCACCTTATGTAAACAAGAAAGCCAAGAATGATTTAATACCTTAGGTAACAAAGCAACAGCAAGACTGGATATGCTTAGTGTTTGCTTAGAAACTAGACACACCACACTGATTGCCATTCTATTGGCAATCAGTTCAATAGATCTTTTTATTTGTTTGTTTTTAATGGTATGACTCAAAGGATGTGGGGACTTAAATGCAGTCTAGTTCTTCAAAGTATAAGAAAAATGCCTATGACTCATTAAGCATCTACCATGTACCAGTTGCTTGATATATATTGCATTATTTCATGTAAGTCTCACAATAATTCTAAGAGGTGAGTAATATGTCCATTTTACAGATGAGGATGCCAGAAGGATTGAGAGACTTGACCAAGATCACACAAAAAGTGGTTGAGCCAAGATGCAAATTTAGGCCTATCTTAGCCCAGAACCCGATTTAAGTTACTACAAGGCACTTTATTAGAAAGTTAGAAGAAATTATTTTAATTACAAGTAAATATTTTCAACATATATTTTAATAACAGAAAAACTCCAAGGAAATAAGATACATTTCTCCTTAAGCCCACACTCACACACAGTTGACAGTCCCAGACAGTTCCAAGGATGATTAAGCCTGACTGAGACTGGCAAATGTTCTGACTGGAGGTGTTGCAATGCATAAGAGGCTGAGGTAGATTGTGATCTTAGGTTTTCTTGTTACCCTATGTTTTATTGGTTGGGTACTTCTTATGCAGTTAAAATACAGAACCCAAGGCCTAAACAGAAGGGTCCTGCCCTGATCACACTCCTGTTTTAATAATTCCAAGTGCTGGTGAAGATGTGGCATAACCAGAAGTCCCCCGTGTGGCTGGTAAGAGTGCAAAGTCATACAATTATTTGAGAAAACCGTTTGGTAGTTTATTAGTACACATTAATTATATTCCTATTCTTATGCCTAGCTCTCAAGAGAACCCAAGAACAATGAGTCTGAGATGGTGACCTGAGCTGAAGGTAGCTGCCTAACTGACTCAGCCACCCAGGCGCCCCAGGCATGTTTTACATTTTAATAAGATTCTTCTAGCTGTTCTATTAGGATAGAATGAAGGAAAGCAAAGGGGAGAAGGGAAAAGTTGAGTTAGAAGGCAACTGTCATAGTGCAAGCAATAGATGACTAATGGCTTAGAGGGTGGCAGCAGCATGGCAGCAGTGGAGGTGGTAAAAAATGGTTTGACTTCAGGATATACTATTGAAGATGTAGGTCAGCTCCTGGGTTTTTGGCCTGAACATCTGGACAGGTGGGGTTGTCATTAACTAAGATGGGGAAAACTCTGGGTAAAGCAGGTTTGAGGAGTTTAAGGTCAAGACTTCAATTTTGGACGCTTTAAGTGTGAGATGTCTATGACTTCAAAGTAGACATGTTGAGTAGAGAGTTAGATATATAAGTTTGTCTCCAGACTGGAAACATCAATATGCAAGTGTGGCATACAAATGGAATTTAAAGTCACAAGGCTGGATGAGATGATCCATAGAATGAGGGCACATACAAAGAGAAGAGCACCAGGGTTAAGCCCAAGAACACTTCACCATTAAAGACAGAGAGAGGTGAAGACAATGAACTAGCAAAGGTGATCCAAAAGGATCAACCAGGGAGGCAGGGGGAACACCAAATAAATGTGATATTCTAAAGCCAAGACAGAATGGTTGGCTGTATCAAATGCTGCTGATGGGTCAAGACAAAGACTGAGAAGAGATGACTGAATTTAGTCACACAGACCTTAACAAGAGCAGTTTCACAGAATAGTGAAAATGAAGGCCTAACTGGAACGAATTTGAGAGAGGATGGGAGGAAAGGCACTGGAGATAGCAAATATAAAGACACAAATCTGTTTCGGTCCTAGCTCCACCCCAATATCCTGAGTAGTAAAATTCTTGTCCAACAGAAAATATAGTGCAAGTCACAGGTGTAACTTTCTTATCTGGTAGTCTGTAATTTCGCTATGTGCTAGGAAGAGGGTACCCAAATGACCAGCCCCCAGTAAAAACCTAGGCACTAGGTCTCTAATGAGCTTCCTTGGTAACAACACTTCCTAGTTGTCACAATTCAGTGTATATTGTGTGACTCCACTGGGAGAAGACTCTTGAAAGCTTGTACCTGGTTTCCTCCAGGTTTTGCCCATGTACTTTTTCTTTTCACTGACTTCACTTTTGTACCCTTTTGCTGAAATAAATCATAGCTGTGACTATGACTGTGTATTCTGAGTCCTGTGAGTCCTCTTAGGAATCATCAAACCCAGGGGTGGTCTTGTAGAACCCCAACACAGAGTGGGCGGAAAGGGATAATTACAAAAGGGTACTATTGGGGTGATGGATATGTTCATTATCTGAATTGTGGTGATGGTTTCACAAGTATGTATTTATGTCAAAACTTGTCAAATTGTACACTTTAAATATGTGCAGCTTATTGTATGTCAATACTTCAATAAAACTGTTTTTAAAAATATTTTATTTATTTGAGAGAGAGAGAGAATGCACACAGGCACGAGACACTACGGGCAGGGGAGAGGGGCATAGGGAGAGGAAGAAGCAAATTCCCTGCTGAGCAGGAAGCCTAACACAGGGCTTGATCCCAGGACCTTAGGATCATGACCTGACCTGAAGGCAGACACTTAACCAACTGAGCCACCCAGATGCTCCTAAACTGTTTCTTCTTTCTAAAGGAAGGTTCTACCCAGTGTCCTAGAGTCTGCTAATTGCCTATCCAACATCTATTTCCCCTTCCTACTTAGTAACAGAGCACCAATTTTTAGCTGAGCATGTTGCTTCTTAAAATAAAAGACCATGCTTTCCAGCTTCTTTGGCAGCTAGGTGAGAATACATGGCTAAAATTTGGCCAATGTGTAAGTGGACATATTAGGTACCACTTGTGGGAAGATTTTTTTAAAGGGAATCCACTCACCTGACAGATCCTTTTACCTTCTCCTGGTCTGCAATGCAGGCTGATGGCTTTAGCTCCTACAACTAACTTGGACCATGAGGAAACCTTGATAATTCAAGCCATGTGTCAGGAATGTAAATTAGAAAGAGAGGAGTCAGGGTCCTTGATGACACTGTAGGAGCTACTGTATCAACTGTGGACTATTTAGCTCTGGATTTTTTATTTTTCTTAAGTGAGAAAGAAATAAACTGCTATCTTACATAAATATCTTATTTTGAATCTGTTGTTGTTGTTGTTATATGCAGGTAAACTTATTTTTAAGTGATACACCAGGAACAGATTCCCAAGGTGTAGGTAGGGTTCAGTCACCAGCTCTCAAATACTTTTGAGAGAATCAGCTGAATTATTCCCAAAGTCATTTTATTTATTTAGGTTTATTTATTTATTTTTTAGCTATCTTTACATCCAACGTGGGGCCAGAACTCATGACCCTGAGATCAAGAGTCGCATGCTCAGGACACCCGGGTGGCTCAGTCGTTAAGCGTCGCCTTCAGCTCAGGTCCTGATCCCAGGGTCCTAGGACAGAGTCCTGCATTGGTCTCCTTGCTCAGTGGGGAGCCTGCTTCTCCCTCTGCCTGCCGCTCTTCCTGCTTGTGCTCTCCCTCTCTCCCTCTCTCTCTGACAAACAGAGAAAATCTTAAAAAAAAAAAAAAAAAAGAGTCACATGCTCTTCAGACTGAGTCAGCCAGGTGCCCCCCCTCAAAGTCCGTTTTAAAGGGTGATGCCCTATCAAGAAATCCTGGCTTTAGCAACCCTCAGTTTGTTTCCTGAGATTAAGAATTCCTCATATCAGTGAGGTCATAGGATACATGTCTTTCTCTGATTGACTTATTTCACTCATCATAATACCCTCCAGTTCCATCCACATCACTGCAAATGGCAAGATTTCATTCTTTTTGATGGCTGCATAATATTCCGTTGTATATATATACCACATCTTCTTTATCCATTCATCTGTCAATAGACATCTTGGCTCTTTCCAGACAGACATTGGGGAGGGTATGTGCTATGGTGAGCGCTGTGAATTGTGTAAGACTGATGAATCACAGATCTGTACCTCTGAAACAAATAGTACATTATATGTTAAGGAAAAAAAAAAAAAGAAGAAGATAGCAGGAGGTGAAGAATGAAGGCGGGGAAATCGGAGGGGGAGACAAACCATGAAAGACTATGGACTCTGAAAATCAAACTGAGGGTTCTAGAGGGGAGGGGGGTGGAGGATGGGTTAGCCTGATGGATATTAAAGAGGGCACGTTCTGCATGGAGCACTGGGTGTTATACGCAAACAATGAATCATGGAACACTACATCAAAAACTAATGATGCAATGTATGGTGATGAACATAACATAATAATAATAATAAAAAAAAGAAATCCTGGCTTTTATCCTTATAGAAGGAAGGGAAGATACCTCAAAAGTTGAAAGAAAAAAAGGTTCTTTTCACAATCCTTAGAAGAACCAAATTCCTAGACTTCTGCATTTCAGAGAGCTCACTAGGAATCTCTGTGGTACACTGGGTTGGAAGCCAGTTTCATGGTACACCTTGGGAACATGGGAGCTGGCTGAAGACTCCTCTGTACCTCCCTTCCTACTTGTCTCCTCATCTAGGGATGAGACAACAGGGCGGTTCTAGGTAAAAGTCTTTTTTTTTTTTTTTAAGATTTTTATTATTTATTTGACAGAGAGAGACACAGTGAGAGAGGGAGAACAAGCAGGGGGAGTGGGAGAGGGAGAAGCAGGCTTCCCGTTGAGCAGGGAGCCCGATGCAGGGCTCGATCCCAGGACCCTGGGATCATGACCTGAGCCGAAGGCAGACGCTTAACGACTGAGCCACCCAGGCGCCCCTAGGTAAAAGTCTTTAACCAAAGGAGGTTTCAAATGGAACGTATGGCTGGGGTTCCCCCAGCTAATCCACCTCTGGTATGTCAGTGAAAGGCCAGACAGAAAAGGTGCACCTCTATGTGCTAGAACTCAAAGAAGTCAACGATCTGCCTTTCAAGTAAAACAGAGTATCACAACGATGGCTGGAATCCAAAGGACTTATAAAGGACGATCCCAGGTTATTCAGCCCAAAAATAATCTTCCCTTCTGCAAAGGCATTTTGAAAATATACTGATAATAGGACTCATTATTGTCATTTTTTAAGACTCCATTTGGAGGGACGCCTGGGTGGCTCAGTCGTTAAGCGTCTGCCTTCAGCTCAGGTCATGATACCAGGATCCTGGGATGGAGCCGCACATCCGGCTCTCCACTCGGTGGGAAGCCTGCTTCTCCCTCTACCACTCCCTCTGCTTGTGTTCCCTCTCTCACTGTCTCTCTCTAATAAATAAATAAATTAATTAAAAAAAAAGACTCCATTTGGAAATGCTAGTGAAGTCCAGCATTAATAAAACAACGAAACATCAAATCAAGGTCCCTTGATTACTCAAAGTGCTTCTTCTTTCTGCATCTTGGTCTTTTCCTGATCCCACCCCTTTCTTTCCTTGTTGGGTAACCTTTGGTGACTGTGTCTTGATTTTCTCATATAAAATGAAGATAACAATAGTGCCTACTTAATAACACTGTGATATGGTTTAACTGAGAGAACGGAAGGCAAAACAGGGCCTGGCATATGGTAAGATGCTGTAACTGCTACGCTTGGAACTGTCATCGCCATCGTGATCATTCTTATTTGTTCACTGTTTAAGCCTGCTTTTTTGGGGGACCGACTTCCTTCCAATAGGGTAGTGATGCAACTGCCATTCTAAACAGGGAAGGAGCTCCTCCTGGCCTCTACTCGCACTCCCTGCATCTCAGTCATTTCCTTTCCACTTGGCAGGCCCTTGAGCCCTCGAGGAGAATACCCTCACTGCCGTCATCAACAGGAAGGACAATCAGAGTAACACTGATGGAGTCTATAACTGGCTTAAAGACTTTCTTTTTGCACAGCAAGATTTTCATCAACCTTTTACTGTATTTATCTTCAATGTACTTAGCTTTATGCCAGAAGCTATAAGGTACATAGAAAAATGAGGCATAATCTCTGCTTTTGAGCAGTTTATAATCTAGTTGAGAGGACAGGATTTAAGCGTATCAAACAATTATCTAACAAATGTAATGGTGCATACAAAATTAAATACTAAATTACATAAAAGAAGAGAGTTTCTTCTTTAGCTCACAGCTTCAGTGAGGACATATTGTTTGAGCCCAAGTAAATTCTCTCAAGAAGTTTTCTTTAGATCCCAATTGACTGAATCTGAAAGAATAAGGCTGTCTACTTGGTAAGTCGATAGAGAATGATATAAAAATATAATAACAAGAATCTTTCGAAGCCTTCTAAATTATTTTGTTTTGTGCTTCACCATAAGAGGAAGGAGAAACAGCCTTAAAAGTCATCTGCAAACGGTCCCCACCTGTATTTCACAGCTGCTTCAAACGTGCTCCATGCAAATCAGAACTAGAGAGACCCACCGAAAGAGAAATAGGCATATTCCACCCCCACTCCCCAAATCTCCTTTCTACTAGGGTATCAATGGAGAGTGAAGTGGCCATAGTTTGGATAGGAAAGATGGAAGAATGGGAAACAAAGATCTGGGTGGAATAAAACACCGCATAGTCAGTCTCTGAATCACACTGATGGTCCTTTTGGGACCAGAAGACAGGTGACCTGGATGTTTTTTTGCTCCTACCAAGAAATGACTATGCTATATGAGCAAATCAATTTTTTCTCCCTTTTATTTCTTTAATCACAAAATAGGAAGAAGCTCTACCTTCCCTCTGCAATGGCATTTATCAGGACAAAGAGCAAATCAACAGAAAAAAATTATGGAAAAGTTTTTCCTTTGTGAGGGTGATCTTCATTTTTACAATTGCTTCAGTTTTAACAGGGCACTTGTAGATACCTGGATGAACTTCAATAACAGTAACACAAAAGGTAAATTTCTGAGCAGTGTAATTTTACTGCTTAAGAAGTTACCTGAATATGTAGACATTGAAGTTATAGTTTTACATAAAATAGCATAGACTGTGAAACAGTGAATTAAGGCAATATTATTTTAAAATTAGTAATTCAGGGCATCAGGGTGGCTCAGTCAGTTGACTGTCAGACTCTTGATTTTGGCTTAGGTCATGATCTCAGGGTTGTAAGATCGAGCCCTGGGTGGGTCTCTGTGGAGCCTGCTTGGGATTCTCTCTCTCCCTTTCCCTCTGCCCCTTCCCCTGCTCATGGGCATGAAATCCCTTTCTCACAACAAATAAACAAACAAAATTAGTAATTTTAAAGCAGATTTTTAAAAAGCAAAGTAACTCAATTATCATCTCGAAAGGCACAACTTGGGAGAGATGGCTTGAATGAGATGCAGAGAGGAATGGATTTTACAATGATTGGGTAAAAGGAAAAAAGACTTCCTGTCTCTGTCTCACAAAAAAATCAGATGGAACTAGGCATTGTTCAGATGGGGAAACACCAGAGAATGAGAAAAAATTCAGACCCAAACAAAAAACATAACCCAGGAATAGGCTTTGGCATGTTTTATTCCCTAACCATAGGATGTGACTTTCTGTGAAGCAGAGGTACATAAGTTTATAAGTAAACCCCTAACTTTCAGTTACTTAGCATATGTTTATTTGGGGGATAAAAATGCCAATTACTTGCACATATCAACGAGATTATAACATTTTCCTCCCTTTCTACAATCTCCTTGATGATAATCTTCTGGAGGGGAAAGGACCTTAAACGTCAGGGGAGGTGGGAAGGGGTCTTGCTATTAAAACTACACATAAAAATTCTTTTTTTTTTTTTAAAGATTTTATTTATTTATTTGACAGAGAAAGACACAGCGAGAGAGGGAACACAAACGGGGAGTGGGAGAGGGAGAAGCAGGCTTCCCGCTGAGCAGGGAGCCCGATGCGGGACTCGATCCAGGGACTCCAGGATCATGACCTGAGCCGAAGGCAGTCGCTTAACCAACTGAGCCACCCAGGCGCCCCAAAACTACACATAAAAATTCTAATGTCTGCAGCTCCTTCAGTAATTTAGAACAGACTTAAATGTAAGTTTATCATCTATAAAACAATTGCTATGTGAACTAGCAAGTGTGAAAAGTACCTAAGCATAAAGCCTGGCATATCAGAAGTGTTGAAAAAGGTTAAGTGCCTTCCTTAAACTCTGCTCAAAGGAACCATACATACCATCAGCATCTGACATGTACTAGCCACTTAAATTATAGTCCTTCAATATGACAGCCCTTAATCCACGTGTTTCAGTGATAGAGGCAGAAGAGGTGTGTGGGAAGAACAAAACAAAAACCCTCCAAATTTTGGTCCAGCCAAAAATAAGTGATCTGAGTCAGGGGCAAGAACCAATAAAGTACATTAAAACAAAAGTATATCTGAGGGAGACTCCCAAGACAAGCATGGTTGAATAATAGGGAATTATTAATACATCTTACCACATTAATAAGTTTGAAAGAAAAAATGCAATTACCTTATTAGATGCTAAAAAGGCATTTGATGAATTCAACATACATTCTTAATTTTATTTGTTTTTTTAAAGATTTATTTATTTTAGAGAAAGTGTGAGTGAGAGAGCGTGTGTCAGGGGGAGGGATAGAGGGAGAGAATCTTCAAGCAGATTCCCCACTGAGCAAGGAGCTAATGCAGGGCTTGATTTCACAACCCATGGGATCATGACCTGAGCTGAAACCAAGAGTCGTACTTTTAACCAACTGAGCCACCCAGGCGCCCCTACATTCCTAATTTTAAAAAAGACCTTTAGGGATGGCCTGGCTGACTCAGTCTTTAGAGCATGGGACTCTTGATCTCAGGGTTGTGAGTTCGAGCCCCATGTTGGGTGTAGAGATTATGTAAAAATTTTTTTTAATTTAAAAATTATTTTTTTAAATTTTATTTTGTTGTTAGTTTTTAACATCAATTTAAAATTAATTTTAGACATCAAAAGAAAAATACTTCCTTAACATAAACTTAAAAAACATATACTTTCCATAAATAGTCAGCATCAGGATTAAAGATGAGAGACCACAGCATTACTTCTGAAGACAGGAGCAATATAAGGGCCTATCTCTGCTATTCTTAAAAGCTGGCTGAAGTAAATAGAAATAAATGATATTGGGGCGCCTGGGTGGCTGAGTCAGTTAAGCATCTGACTCTTGGTTTCAACTCAGTTCATGATCTCGGGTCGTGAGACTGAGCCCCACATTGGGCTCTGAGTTCCACGCAAAGTGTGCTTGAGATCCTCTCCCTCTGCCCTTCCCCCCGTGCTCACTCTCTATCTAAAATAAATAAATAAAATAAAATCTTTTTTTAAAAAAAGAAAGAAATGCTGAAAGGAGGACAAAAAACAATCCCCATTTGCAGATATATGCCTGTGTACTGGAACTCAAGAGAATCAACCAAAAAACTGGTAGAATCATTATGAAAATACCAAAATAAATATATAAAAATAAAAAGTGTCCTTAATGCAGGTAATAATAATTAAATATAATTAGGGGCGCCTGGGTGGCTCAGTCGGTTAACTGGCTGCCTTCGGCTCAGGTCATAATCCCAGGGTCCTGGGATCGAGCCCCACATCGGGCTCTCTGCTCAGCGGGGAGCCTGCTTCTCCCTCTCCCACTCCCCCTACTTGTGTTCCCTCTCTCGCTGTTTCTCTCTCTGTCAAATAAATAAAATCTTTTAAAAATAATAATAATTAAATATAATTAGAATGTAAGTAGAGATGCACACTGCAGTATTCAAGGGGGAAATGATTTTGTAATTAACTTCAAAATACTTCAGAAAGAATTTTAATGATTGTTCAATCTAGGAGATGAATATACATGGGGGTTCATTAAACCCTTCTCTCTACTTTTCTTTAGGTTTAAAAAATTTCATAGGAAAAAGAAAGGAAGGAAGGAAAGAAGAAAGGAAGGAAGAAAGAAAGAGAGGAAGAAGGAAAGAAAAAGAGAGAGGAAGGGAGGGAGGATAGATGGAAGGGAAGGAGGAAGGAAGGGGGGAAGAAAGGGCAGACAGATGCCAAGAAACTTCTGGGGCAAAAAAAAGTAAAGGAAGAGGGCTTTATCCAGTAGGATATTAACATGTATTCTAAAGCCCAAGTAATGAAAACATCGTGGTATTGGTAAAAGAATAAACAAAGAGATCAATATAAGGAACAGAGTCCAAAATTAGACCCAAGTATAAACAAAAATTTACTGTATGCAAGAAGTAGATGAGTTACTCAATTAATAAATAGTACTGGAAAACTGGCTATTTGAATAAAAACAACGATGGCTCTCTATCTCATCCCTTACAGAATTGTATGCACAGATAAAATATATTTTAGAAATGAGGGTTAATTAAAACATTTTCAGGAAAACAAAAACTGACAGTTTACTACCAAAAGACTCTCATTAATGTGTATTATTTATCTACTGCTATGTAACAAAACAAATGGCTTAAAATAGTGTTCATTTATTATCTCACATATTCTGTGTGTCAGAAATTCAGAAGCATCGGAGTTGGATGGTCCTGGCTCAGGGTTTCTCATGAGGTTGCAGGCAAGATGTGGGCCAGGGCAGCAATCATCTTGCCCATAGCTGTGACATCCTCTTCCCAGGTGGCTCACTTACAAGTACTGGCAGTTGACAGGTGGCCACAGTTCCTCTCCCAGGGCTGATTCACAATCTCATGACATAGCAGCTGGCTTCCCCACAGAGGGAATGTTTCAAGACAGAGGAAGGCAAAAGGAGCAATGCATTTTACGACCCAGCCTCAGAAGTCACACTCCATCGTTTCCTGAATGTCCTCCTGGTTACACAGGTCAGCCCTATTCAGTGTAGGAGGGAACCACTTAAGAGTGTGAATCCCAGGAGGGGGAGTCACTGTGGGTGCCTTGGAAGGTGGCTTGAACATTAATTCTACTTCTTAAGGATAACTGTAAAAACAAGAAAATGGTCCTAAAAGATAAAGGATAGGAAAAGAAATGGTATACAAAATTATAAAATTTAGGTAAATTTAAACAAACATGGCTAATATGAAACAAGAATGCCTATGTTTGATTTATACATTGTAAATATTACAGCATGCATGTGACAGGAACTGACTCAAGTCAGAATTTTTTAAAGGTTCCTGAATTGTTTCAGAGGGAAAAAAAGGAAAACTAACAAAATCTTTTTTTAAAAAAGATTTTGTTTATTTGTCAGAGAGTGAGCACAAGCAGGGGGAGTGGCAGGCAGAGGGAGAAGCAGACTCCCCGCTGAGCAAGGAGCCTGATGTGGGACTCGATCCCAGGACCCTGGGATCATGACCTGAGCTGAAGGCAGATGCTTAACCCACTGAGCCACCCAGGCATCCCCTAACATTAAACTCTTAAGTTTTCACACTCAAAGTTTGAGAGTAATCACCAAGAAAGTAAAAACTGAATACCTATCTTTCAAACTTGTAGTTTAAATGGAATGTGAGAAAAACCCTCCATCAATTCAAAAGGAAACAAAGAAAAAGGGTTAAAAATAACCCAGAAACACAGGAAAAAGAAAAAATGAGAAAATACTCAGAACCCAACATTAATGAAACATTATATATCCAAACTAAAGAGGTTCTTAGAGGAAATTTTATTTTATTATTATTTTTTGGAGGAAGTAATAGTCTTACATGGTTATATTAGATAAGAAGAAATGCTGAAATTAATGAACTAAGCAGCCATTAGGACATTTAAAGAAAAAGAACAGTTAAATAAACCCAAACATCTGGGGGCACCTGGGTGGCTTAGTTGGTTGAGTGTTGGACTCTTGATTTCAGCTCAGGTCATGATCTCAGGGCTATGAGATCGAGCCTCATGTCAAGCCCTGTGTGGGGCTCTTCGCTCTATGGGGAGTCTGCTTGAGATTCTCTCTCTCTCTCTCCTCCCCCTGCTTGTGCTCTCTCTCTAAAATAAATAAATAAAATCTTAAGAAAAAAAAACCCAGACACCTAAAAGAAAATGGTAAGGATAAAACAAATTTTATAAAATAGAAAATAAAATATATATGTCTTAGTAATAAAATTTAGAAACCTGGAATTGTTTTTAAAAGGACATACTCTAGATAAAGCAGAGAGTCACAAGAGCATTCCACAAACCACTTATGCAAATAAAGTTGGAAACTTAGATGAAAAAGGCAGATTCCTAAAAAAAACACAACATAACATACATGACTAGGGAAGCTGGACAACACCTGAATGGTCCTATAACCACTGAAGACACTGAACAGTAATTTTTAACTCTTCTATGAAAGAAAATACCAGGTCTGGATGATTTTTAGAGGCAAATTCTATCAAATGTTCAAGGAGGAGATAATTTTAACCTTATATACATTTTCAAGAGGATCAAAAAAAGCTAACACTTTCCAATTCATTTCATAAAATTAACATAGATCCTTATTAACCCAAGAAAGAAAAATTAAAGGCCAATCTAATTTACAATCATAAATGCAAAATTTCAAAACAAAATATTAGCAAACTAAACCTAGTAATGTATTCTAAAAAATACACCATGGGGCACCTGGGTTCATTGGGCTCCCTGCTTGGTGGGAAGCCTGCTTCTCCCTCTCCCACTCCTCCTGCTTGTGTTCCCTCTCTCGCTGTCTCTCTGTCAATTAAATAAAATCTTTAAAAAAAAAAAATTAAAAATACATCATGACCCATTTGGGTTAAATACACAAATACAAGGATGCCTTAACATGAGAAAACCTAATGTAGGGGCCCCTGGGTGGCTCAGTTGGTTGGGCCTCCAATTCTTGATTTTGGCTCAGGTCATGATCTCAGGTCAGGCTCTGTGCTGGGTGTGAAGCCTGCTTAGGATTCCCTCTCCAGACTCTGCACCCCCCCCCTCAAATAAATAAATCTTAAAAAAAAAAAGAAAAAATATTCCTTGACATAAAGGATACATAGCAAAAACCTTAATGGCGAAGTATTAGAACATTTTTTTTTTTTAAGATTTTATTTATTTATTTGACAGAGACACAGAGAGAGAGGGAACACAAGCAGGGGGAGTGGGAGAGGGAGAAGCAGGCTTCCCGCCAAGCAGGGAGCCTGATGCGGGGCTCGATCCCAGGACCCTGGAATCATGACTTGAGCTGAAGGCAGACACCTAATGACCAAGCCACCCAGGCGCCCTAGAACATTTTCTTTTTTAAAAATTTATTTTATAGAGAGAGCAAGAGCACATGCACATGTGGGGGTTGGATGGGGAGAGAAAGTCTTAAGCAGACTCAGTGTTGAGCATACCTGAGTGTGGAGCCCAACCCATGGCTGGACATGGCAGGATCCCATCACTCTGAGATCACGACCTCAGGGGAAACCAAGAGCCAGACAAGTAACCGATTGTGGCACCGAGGCGACCCTAGAACATTTTCTTTAAAACCAAGAACATGACAAGGTATCCACCATTCCCATTTCTATTCAAGGGTATACTGTTGTATGCTAGTCAGCTCAGTAAGAGAGCAAAAAAACAGAACCAAAATCACATAAAAATATAAGGATTAAAATGGAAGAAACAAAAGTCGTTATTTGCAGGCTGATATATGATATTTGGGAAATCTGGAAGAATTCCCATTAAGATTGATGAGAGTTTGGGGCATCTGGGTGGCTCAGTCGTTAAGCGTCTGCCTTCGGCTCAGGTCATGGTCCCGGGGTCCTGGGATCGAGCCCCACATCGGGCTCCCTGCTCCGCGGGAAGCCTGCTTCTCCCTCTCCCACTCCCCGGCTTGTGTTCCCTCTCTCGCTGTATCTCTCTCTGTCAAATAAATAAAATCTTTAAAAAAAAAAAAAGATTGATGAGAGTTTAACCAGGTTGCTAGATTTCCAAAAATCAACTGCATTTCTAAACACCAGTAACAAAGAAATAAAACATTTTTTGAAAAAGATACTATACACAAAGTAACAAAAAATAAGACACCTGGGATAAAACAGTAATAGTAAGAGGTAACAACTATTGAGCATTTACTACTGTCTCTATGAAACAGAAACTCTTGTTAGCTCTGTTTTGCAGATGAGGAAATGAAGGCACAGAGAGGCTGATTTACCTAAGACCACACAGTTAGTAAGCAGCTAAGTGAGGATTTAAACCCAAGGAGTCTGGTTCCAGTGCCTTTGCTCTTAACCACTACTCTAAACTGCCTTCCTTTGCAAGATGTGCAAGGCCTCCATGGAGTTGTAGGATATACTGTACATGTATAAATGTTTTGAGACATTAAACAAATAAAAGAAATGCCATGCTCATGCATAAGGGAAATTCTAGCAAGATCTTAATTCTCTTCCAAACTGATACACAAAATACAAGACTGATCAAAATTCCAACAGGATTTTCCATAGATGTTAATTCTAACATTTATAAGGAAGAAGGCCAAGAATAACCAAGACATTCTTTTTTTTTTTTTAATTCATTTGTTTGACACAGAGAGAGAGAGGGCACAAGCAGGGTGAGCGGCAGAGAGAGAGGGAGAAGGAGGCTCCCCATGGATTCAATGAGGAACTCGATCCCAGGACCCTGGGATCCTGACCTAAGCCAAAGGCAGACGCTTAACCAACTGAGCCACCCAGGCATCCCAAACCACGACATTCTTGAAGAAGAAAAACAAGGTGGGTAAATCAGCCAATCAGATATCCAGATTTATTATTAAGCAATATTAGTTGAGGTAGCATTAGTGAAATAATAGAAAGATCAATGGAGCAGACCAGAGTGCCTAGAAACAATCCTATAATTATACAGAAACTTTATAATAAGAAAAAAGCAGTATTAAAGAAGAAAAAAGCAGTATTTCAACAACTGGGAAAAGAATAACTATGGAATGGGGGAAAATTGAATCCACACTTCACACTATACCTAAGAAATAATCTCTAGGTGGATTAAATGTGAAACACAAAATTATAGGATAAATATGGGATATTATCTTTCATACTGAGGCGATGATGGATTTCTTAAACAAGACACCGAATACATTGAGAAATTCAACCCCATATTAAAATTAGGAATTCTTATTCATCAGGAGATATCATAAAGAGTTAAAACACCAGTCATGAACTTGGAGAAGACATTTAAAACTCATAATACTGACAAACGGTCTAGAATATAAAGAATTATAACAAGAAAAAGATTCACAAAGAGAAATGTGGGCAAAAAACATGAACAGATGTTTTATATTTCCAGAGGAGGAAACACTAATAGCTAATAAATACACAAAAATATGCTCAACCTCATTATGAATCAGGGAAATGCAAACTGAAATCAAAATATCATTTACACCCACAAAGTTGGCAAAACTAAATGTGGGTGAAGACATGGTGCATTGGGAACTCATATGCTAGTGGGGGGAGTATGACTGGTACAATCACTTTGAAAACTATTATGCATCATCCCATGAAGCTGAACATGTGCAAAATCTGTGGTCAAGCACTTTCACTCCTATAGAAACTCTTACCCTTGTGTACCAGAAGATACATACAAAAGCATTCATAGCACTCACGGGCCTATACAACCTTGGATAAACTACTTCATCTTCCTATACCTCTGTTTTGTCATCAGCAAAACAAGGACTGTAATACCAACCTCACTGTTGTGAAGATTCATATATACAAAAGCACTGAGAACAGTGCCTGGCCATGGTAAGGTCTCTATAAATTAGGTATTATTTGTATTATGCTTACTCAGAACCCAAATGTACACTGTGTCAAAGAGTAGGTAGATAAATTGGGGTGTACTCAAACAATCAAGTGCTATCCAGCAGTGAAAATGAATGAACTAAGCTTACACTTCAACATGCATTAATCTCAAAACATAACACTGAGTGAGAAGTTGCAGAAGGCTACATATAGTATTATACTATATCACATCCAAAACCATGCAAAAATAAACTACTAATTATTTAGGGACATACACATAGGTAAAACTATAAAGAGCATGTGGCTGAAACATAAAATGAAGTTGAGATATATGAAGGAAACAAAGAAGGCAAGTATGTCTGGAGCACATGAGTGAGGGGAGCAGTAAGATGTGAGGTTAGAAAAGCAAATGGAGGCTGGGCTATGAGGGAGAGACCTTTATTTGATGGTGGGAAGCAAATGAAGAATTATAAACCAGTGGATGATATAAAATGATTTGTGCAAGATCATCCTACTGTTATGTGAATAATGGCCTAGAGAAAAGGGAGGGTGGAAACAGGAAGACCAGTTAGGAGGCTGTTGCAGTGGTCCAGGTAAGACAGGAAGAAGGTCTGACCTGTAGTAATAGTGGTAGGGATGGGTAGAAGGGTGGAGTTCATCAACATTCTGGTAGAACTGACAGATCTTGCTGATGGACTGAATGTAAGCTATGGAGGCAAAGGAAGCTCAAAGATGTTTATAGGTTTTTAGCTTGAGTAACTGAGGGTATGGATGGCATTGCTATTTACTGAGTTGAGGGAGACAGGAGGAAGTTTAGGGGTGAATAAGGCAGAAAAGTCAGGAGATTATTAAGTTTATTAATATCCAAGTGGAAAAATTAAAGTAGGCAACTAGCTATATGAGTCTTGAGCTCAAGAGAAAGATGAGGCTAGAGATAGAGATTCAGGAATCATGGCATAAAGATGATATTTAGAGGAATGGGAATGGTTGAGATCTTCCAGAGAAAAGTTCAAATAAAAGAGACAAGGCCAAGGACAGAACCCTAGGCATGCCAACGCATGCATACAAGTCTGTCAGAAGAGAAAGTTTCCAGTGAGGTAGGAAGAGGATGTGCCTTCACAAACCTAGAGAAGAAAGTGCTTAAGATGATGTGTCAAACACTGCTGGGAAGTAGAATAAACGGAAGACAGAAAATGGATACTGGTGACCACAATATTAGGCATTTCAAAGAAGTAATAAAAACAAAAGCTTGATTGAGGGACTTTTCTCCATAGAAATATAAGCAGTTGCAGATGAAAAGGAGGATAGGGGACAAGATTTCAAGCTGGAAAAAAGCAACATGGTACAGAAGGAACTTGGTCTCCATACTGACTAGCATGTGAATCTAACAATTCTCATTTTCTAACATTCAGCTGCTTCTTAAGATGCTGGGACCAAATGGTCTTGTCTAAGGTCCTTGTGGTTCTCAGTATTCCCCTGGAAAAAGAGATGTTTATCTGAGAATACAAGGAAAAGAGGCGATTGGGGAACTGAATGGAGTAAGTCAACAAAATATTTTTTAAAAGTAGCTCTAGGGGCACCTGGGTGGCTCAGTCAGTTAAGTGTCTGCCTTCAGCTCAGGTCATGATCCCAGGGTCCTGGAATTGAGTCTTGTATTGGGCTCCCTGATCAGGGAGGAGTCTGCTTCTCCCTCTGCCTCTACCCCTCCCCGCTGCTCAGGCTTGCGTGCTCTCTCTCTTGCTTTCAAATAAATAAAATCTTTAAAAAAATAAAAAAATATGGGGCACCTGGGTGGCTCAGATGGTTAAGTGTCTGCTTTCGGCTCAGGTCATGATCCAAGGGTCCTGTGATCAAGCCCCACATCGGGCTCCTGGCTCAGTGGGGAGCCTGCTTCTCCCTCTCCCTCTGCCTCTCCCTCTGCTCATGCTCTCTCTCTCTCTCTCTGTATCTCTGTGTCTCAAATGAATAAATAAAAAATCTTTTAAAAAGATAAAATAAAAGTAGCTCTATAGGGTGCCTGGGTGGCTCAACTGGTTAAGCGTCTGACTCTTAATCTTAGCTCAGGTCTTGATCTCAGGGTCCTGAGTTCAAGCCCCGTGTTGGGCTCCACTCTGGGTGTGGAGCTTACTTAAAAAAAAAAAAAAAAGTAGCTCTGGTATGACTCTAGAATTATATACAAGAAAAATGATATAGCATAAAAGTACCCAGAAAGTTTCAATTATGTGCCTCCATATCATTATCCCAGGACCACTGTACTATTTTTGAAATCACAAAGGTGAGGAGTTGATCCTTCTTTCCTCTGTAATGAGACTTGACTGACAAACTGAACAGGACACGAGGAAGAAAATTTTAACTCTGTGAAGTTCAAAAGAAGCCCAGCAACAGCAAGAGGCTAAAAATGAAGATCTTTGCTCTATTCCCAGTTATGACTGTAATTCAGCCATTCAAATCCTACTGCTCCACACAAACTAAAGAGCCAGAAAGGAAACCCAAACTGTTACTTCCACTCGTTTCCCTTTCTTATTTGCCTTCTCTTTCCTTTATTCCTCTCTCCCAACATTTAGCCTCTGGCAGATTCTTACAACGTTTAAACGAACAAAACAAGAAAACTGTAATTCAGATCCAAGATGTCTTTCTCTTACAAAGACAATGAACATTTTCAAAAGTAGGTCATGTTTGGGACTGAAACAGCTTGCCATTTTACCTTTAAATGATACATTTTTAAGTACTGTATAACCAGCTGGCTTCTTTTTTTATAGAGATAATTCCATCTTTTTCTTATCTCCCTATCCATCCCACCTGAAGGCAGTACCCACATTTTGCTCTAGAAACAAACAGCTGCTAGAATCCAACTTGACTTGGGAAAAGCTATTATTTGTAAGCAGTCAATAGTGGGGGTGCCTGGGTGGCTCAGTCGGTTAAGCATCAGTCTTCAGCTCAGGTCATGATTTCAGGGTCCTGGGATTGAGTCCACGTCAGGCTCCCTGCTCAGGGGGAAGTCTGCTTCTCCCTCTCCCTCTGCCCCTCCCCCCACTCGTTCTCCCTCCCTCTCTCTCAAATAAATAGAATCTTAAAAAAAAAAAAAAAAAGTCGGGGCACCTGGGTGGCTCAGTCGTTAAGCGTCTGCCTTTGGCTCAGGTCATGATCCCAGGGTCCTGGGATTGAGCCCCGCATCGGGCTCCCTGCTCCATGGGAAGCCTGCTTCTCCCTCTCCCACTCCCCCTGTTTGTGTTCCCTCTCTTGCTGTCTCTCTCTGTCAAATAAATAAGTAAAATCTTTAAAAAAATAAATAAATAAAAATTCACCTGTAACCTCACCACTATAGAACATTTTGGCACATTACCTCAGAGGCAATCTTACATAGTGGTTAAGAACATGGACTCTGGAGCCCACCTGCTGCTTGGGTTCATATTCTGGTCCCCCCATTTACTAGTCTCTCTTAATCTCTCTCAGTTTGTTCATCTGTATAATGTAGATGATAATACTGTTCATAGAATGAAGATTCTATGAGGCGCTCAATCCCAGGACCCTGGGACCATGACCTGAGCCGAAGGCAGACGCTTAATGACTGAGCCACCCAGGCGCCCCTACAGGTGAATTTTTAAAACTGTTTTTCTATATACCCCACATTTGCTATAATGATCACAGATTAATTGTGTGACCTCAAAATATTCTTTTAAGTAGTAAGAAAAAAAGTATCAATTTGTGAGGTATAATGTAATAATAGCAAGCATAGAACACTATGAGCCAGGCACTGCCTGTAATATGTGATTTACATATATTAGCTTAATCCTCAAAACAATTATGATCTTCAGTTATAGATGAGAAAACAGAGGCACAGAGAAGTTAACCTGCCTGCCCAAGGTCATACTGCTAGCATGTGGCAGCCAGGATTGTCTAGCTTGAGTCTGTGATCTTAACTAGGTTATGCTGCCTAAATTAGGTATAAAACTGTGGTGCTAAGCTCCAGGCTGACTCTCTGCTGGGGTGCACTAATGCCAAGAAAAGAGGTGTTGCGCATCCTGTCACCCAAACCAGATAAAGAGACAATTAAAAAACTCTCCTTTGCCACTAAATTGCTGTATCTATTGCTACCCATTAGTTTCGGTCATCCCAAATAACCACCTCCTCTCCTGATTTCCCACCACTGAGTGAGCTGCTGCCTTTCCCTGAGGCCACACTGCTTCCACCTCTTAAGAGTACTCATGCGGGCGCCTGGGTGGCTCAGTCGTTAGGCGTCTGCCTTCGGCTCAGGTCATGATCCCAGGGTCCTGGGATCGAGCCCCGCATCAGGCTCCCTGCTCCGCGGGAAGCCTGTTTCTCCCTCTCCCCCTCCCCGTGCTTGTGTTCCTGCTCTCGCTCTCTCTCTCTCTCTGTCAAATAAATAAATAAAATCTAAAAGAGTGCTCATGCTGTGCTTCCTTGAATCACAGTCATCCCATACTAAATGTATCTGAAGGACAGGGACTCTGTCTTACTCTTACTTGAATCCTTCTAACTTCTAGCACAGTGGTTTCAAAGAAAACAGGAAATGTTTAGTTTGTTTAGTTAAACTGTAATCTTTACCATTCAATGCAAATACATTTAAAGGGAAGATTTTTAAGGGAAAAAAAAAATCTGCTTCACCACACTAAGTATAAAAAACCCAAGTGTTTTCATCCTAATAGACTCCTTAATTGGAGAATACTAGCCCAGATTAGAGGGCATTTAAATTATCCCTTTCTAAAAACAGTGTCACAAATGCAGAATATTTTTTTCCCCTTTGTTACTGGATAAGCTGGGCATGTTGCCAAATCTTTTTCTAATTAGGTCCTGTGGTTAATTTCATAATCTGTCAGCATTTCCTTGCATCTTATTAAAAGTAAATAGAGTTGGACTTTTTCCATTGCTTTTGGGAAACTGAGGTAATCTTTCTATGGCAGCCTTACAGGAATAGACTCATCATTAAATAGCTGCTATCATTTACCTATCAGATGAGCAAATACAAACAAACAGACAAACAAAAACCCTGTAGCACTGTGGGCAAGGCTATGGGAAAATGGGCATTCATACATTGCTGTAGGAACCTAATTTGGCATACCTCCACAGAAGGCAATTTCTACCCAACTTGCAAATGCATATAATCTTTGACTCTGGGTTTCTACTCTAGGAATTGATTGTACAGATACACATCATTTCTAATAGCAGTAGATTGGAAAACCTAAAATATCCACCAGCAGGGGAGTATTAAACAAATTATGGTTTATTCATAGGATGACAACTATGCAGCTATAGAAACAAATGAAGAAGCTCTCCTGATACTGATATGAAAAAATCCCAAGATAAATTGTTAAGTGAGAAAGAGTACCGAACAGTACACAGCATGTTGGCATTTATGTAAAGCAGGAGGAAAATGAAAATATACATTTAATGTTTGCTAGTATATGCATAAAGTAACTCTGGAAGAATTAACACACTAACAGTGCTTATCAGAATAGGGTAAGGATGAAAACTGGGAAATGCACTGAGGTGGTAATTTTAGAAACCTCATGATGATAGCTATATAGCAGGCTCATACACTAATAGTCCAGATTAGGAGAAAGAGGCCTCTAAGAAATAAATTTTTGGATAAAAAGGGCTACTCCAGGCAATAAGTAGTATAAATGAGATATCAGAAAAACTTGAGGATATCAAAAAGGCATATTATTCTGCCAACAAGAAAAAAAGAAAAGCAATGATAAATCCTAGGGATGAAAACCAAAAAGTCATAAAAGAAACAATCCAAACATGAGGCAAAGTAAAATATGATATGATTTCAAGTAAAATTTATGAAAAAAGAAGCCTTATATGATCTTTACCCCAGGGACTCTCCTTTGAATATAGAAAATGTAATCTTAGCACTACAAATACTTAGATTTGTAGGACTATAGTCATAATAATTATAGAGTGATAAATAAATGTTATTTATTGTCTTTCAGTTTACAGGTGGGAGGAGAAAATCTAATTAAGGTAATGGCATTAATGGAGCCAGAAATAGCGGTATAACTAAAACATTTAAGTCACAAAAGTTAATAAGAACAACAAATTTGAGAATGGTTTCCAAACACAGGCAGGAGGAGGAAGGAAGAAAATAAAGGGCTGCACATTAAATTCTCATCTTTCACATCAGAAAGTCAATAGATCTTTTGTAATTCAACAGAAAGAGGTAAAAATAAATGTGTAGTCAT
The DNA here is from genome assembly GCF_011800145.1 of Mirounga leonina. Taxonomy (NCBI): domain Eukaryota; kingdom Metazoa; phylum Chordata; class Mammalia; order Carnivora; family Phocidae; genus Mirounga; species Mirounga leonina. Next base: position 31,943,571 of record NW_023270418.1, on the reverse strand, counting down.
GTCCCATGGCAGGGGCTCTCCCTAGTTCAAGGGGTGATTCTTGGTTGGTCTAAGCCAAAGATGCCAGTCTTTATTTTAAGAACAAAAAGAACTACAAAGACATCTTAACCTGTATCAAGTAATCATACTAGTAACAACATGGTATTATGTAAAGACTATTATATAGGGCGCCTGGGTGGCTCAGTTGGTTAAGCGACTGCCTTTGGCTCAGGTCATGATCCCGGAGTCCTGCGATCGAGTCCCACATCAGGCACCCAGCTCAGCGGGTAGCCTGCTTCTCCCTCCGACCCTCTCCCCTCTCATGCTATTTCTCTCTCTCTCTCTCAAATAAATAAATAAATAAATAAATAAATAAATAAATAAATAAATAAAATCTTTTAAAAAAACTTTTTATATAGTGTAAGATAAAAGACATAAATAATTATGTTAATGTTAAGGTCTTTAGCATAAAAGAAATGCAAATAAAAAAACAAGTAAGTTAAAAACCCTGAAATCAAGATTTTTTTAAAGATTTTATTTATTTATTTGAGAGAGAGAGAGAGTGAGAGAGAGCACAAACAGGGGGTGGGGAGAGGGAGGGGGAGAGGGAGACGGAGAAGCAGACTCCCCACTGAGCAGGGAGCCTGCTGTGTGGCTTGATTCCAGGATCCCAGGATCATGACCTGAGCCGAAGGCAGACACTTAACCGACTGAGCCACCCAGGTGCCCCTTAAGATTCTTTTTTAAAAGAAAAAGAGTATTCCTAAGTGCTGACCACTGAAAAGGCCTAGAAGCAATAAGCATCCCTATTACCCCAACTGTGGTCTCTAAATATCATTTCCCATTAAAAGGAAAGTAAGGGATTGTAAACCTGGGGCAGGGAATGTACAAGATAAGCCTAGAAAATCTCATACCAGAAAGCAAGGAAGGTATCAAAGACTACTAGGATTGTATCAAAATGCCATGGAAGCCACTCTGAAAGAAATCTCAGTGGCCAAAGATGAGACTATTTGAACATCCGAAATAATGATGGCAACAGATTGAAAATCACCACATATATAAAAATCCTTGAGTTTATAACACACATAATACATCAGCTTTGAAGGTAGCCAGGGAACAAACTCATCATTCTGAGAACAGGGAAATAAAGAGAAAGAGTCAAACCCTCATTTATAGCATGTTAGCTAACTCTACTCATGGTTAGACAATGACTGCTGCAACTCCTATCACTACACCCTCAACATCTGTCACACACCAACAAGAGGCAGAAAATAAGAACTTGCTTTCTTAGGTCTCAATTTTATCACAATATTTTTTAAAAGTAGGCTCCACACCCAATGTGGGGCTTGAAAACTCACAACCCTTAAATCAAGAGTCACATGCTCTACCAACTGAGCTAGCCAGGTGCCCCAGGTCTCAATTTTTTAAATTTAATTTTTATTTGTACCAAAGTAATAAGTATACATTATTTTATTTATTTATTTTATTTTATTTTTTTAAAGATTTTATTTACTTTTTTGACAGAGAGAGACATAGCGAGAGCAGGAACACAAGCAGGGGGAGTGGGAGAGGGAGAAGCAGGCTTCCCGCAGAGCAGGGAGCCCGATGTGGGACTCAATCCCAGGACCCTAGGATCATGACCTGAGCTGAAGGCAGACGCTTAACGACTGAGCCACCCAGGCGCCCAGTATACATTATTTTAAATACTACAGGGCTTAATCAACAAAACAGTTTCCTTCTTTATCCCTTCTTACTTCCCAGTTGTCAGGAATAGAAGAGAAGTAGTAACTTGAAAGAGTGGGATGCTCACTGGGTACTAACTCTTACACATTTCTGACTTTTTTTTTTTTTTTTTAAGATTTTATCTATTTATTTGAGAGAGACAGTGAGAGAGCACACAAGCAAGGACAGGGGCAGAGAGAGAAGCATGTTCCCTGACGAGCAGAGAACCCGATGCGGGGCTCAATTCCAGGACACCGGGATCATGACCTGAGCTGAAGGCAGATGCCCAACCGACTGAGCCACCCAGGCGCCCCTTCACATTTCAGACTTTCAACTAATATTCCTACTTTCAGGCCCAATGTATATTCCACATTCAGAGGTACCTAAAACTTTTCCTAGAACATTGCCTACTTATGGCTGAAAATGGGTTTGCTTCTCATTGACTTCCTCCACTGCAAATACTTAGTAGAGCAAGGAAAGTTGAAACCTAAGTTACTTATCATATATGCACCTGCTTTTCAGCTTTCAAAATTTTATAAGTAAGATTCTGGCCCCACTGCTATCTCTTCTCCCTTTCTCTTCATCCTCATAGGTTTATGTCTTTTATTTTATTTTTTAAGATTTTATTTATTTATTTGAGAGAGAGAGAGAGCACGCAAGTATGAGCGGGAGGGGAGAGGCAGAGGGAGAGGGAGAAGCATACTCCCCACTGAGCAGGGAGCCTGACATGGGACTCGATCCCAGGACCCCAGGATCATGACCTGAGCCAAAGGCAGACACTTAACCGACTGAGCCACTCAGGCACTCTTACGCCTTTCATTTTTGAGAAAATTCCTTGACTATAATTTTAATGGGGTTAGGGAAAGAGCAAATACCATCTATCACATCTCTTCATCTTTTCTAAAAGTCCCTCCCAGCAGACTTATGCTCATCTGTCATTGGTCAAAACTGGTAACATGCACCATGCTACATAGTTGAGGAGTAAGCAAAATTATCAAGATGAAGCAAAATCATCAGAATGTGGGATAGGGCCAGTCTTCTTAGAAGAACATGACCACAAAGAGAAACCCGATGTCTGAACAAAATAGAAGTTCTGAAAAAGAACAGGTAACCGGGGCGCCTGGGTGGCTCAGTTGGTTAAGCGTCTGCCTTCGGCTCAGGTCATGATCCCAGGGTCCTGGGATCGAGCCCCGCATCGGGCTCCCTGCTCAGTGGGGAGCCTGCTTCTCCCTCTCCTCCCCGCTCAGTGTTCTCACTCGCTATCTCTGTCTCTGGCTCTCAAATAAATAAATAAAATCTTAAAAAAAAAGAACAAGTAACCTAAAGTATAATCATCTAGTGAATGGATATTGAGGAAGCTGGATGCTCCAGCATTTTTTTTTTAAGATTTTATTAATTTATTTGTCAGAGAGAGCACAAGCAGGGGGAGTGGGAGAGGGAGAAGCAGGCTCCCCACTAAGCAAGGAGCCCAATGTGGGACTTGATCCCAGGACCCTGGGATCATGACCTGAGCCGAAGGCAGATGCTTAAACGACTGAGCCACCCAGGCATCCTGTGAATGGATATTGAATAGCCTTCTTTAAACAGTGTAAACTACCAACTTCATTGGGTGATGTAATTTATGCATAATAAACATAAAATTTACATGCATTGTACCAGTGTAACCATCACCGTGATAAAGAACATTTTCATCACTCCTAAAAGTTCCTTTGTTCCTCTTTGCAATCAATCTCCTTTGTACTTCATGCACCAGGCAACCAACAATCTGCCTTCTTGTCACTATACATTGGTTTGCATCTTCTAGATTTTTATATAAATAGAATCATACAATATGTACACCTTTGTTTCTGGTTTCTCTCATATAGCATAATGTTTCTGAGATTGATACATGTTGTGGTATGTATCAACAGTTCCTTTCTATTGTTGACTCATATTTCATTGTATTGGTGTCCCACAATTTGCTTATCCATTCACCTGTTGATGGACACTTGGATTGTTTCCAGTCTTTGGCTATGATGAATAAAGCTGATTTGAATACAGATCTCCCTCAACTTATGATGGAGTTATATCTAGATAAGGCCCAACTATAGGTTGAATTCAATTGTAAGTTGAAAATACCGTAAGTCAAAAATGTATTTAATATACCTAACTTACCAAACATCACAGTTTAGCCTAGTCTTCCTTTAAGGTGCTCAGAACACTTACGGGGTGCCGGGGTGGCTCAGATGATTAAGCGTCTGCCTTCAGCTCAGGTCATGATCCCGGGATCCTGGGATCGAGCCCCGCATTGGGCTCCCTGCTCAGCAGGGGCTCTGCTTTTCCCTCTCCCTCTGCCTCTCCCCCACCGTTCATGCTCTTTCTCTCTCAAATGAATAAATAAAATCTTAAAAAAAAAAAAAGAACACTTACATCAGCCTACAGTTGGGCAAAATCATCTAATATAAAGCCTGTTTTATAATAAAGTGTTGACTATTTCATGTAATTTATCAAATGCTTTACGAGAGTGAAAAACAGAATGGTTGTATGGGTACAGAATGACTGTACATATATCTGTTGTTTATCCTTGTTTACCCTTGTGATTGTGTAGCTGACTGGGAGCTGCTGCTTGCTGCCACTGCCCAGCATCATGAGAGAGTATTATACTGCATATTGCTAGCCCAGATCAAACTTCAAAATTTGAAGAATGGTTTATACTGAATGCACATCAGTATCAAGTCATTGTAAGGTCAAAAAAAATTCTAAGTCAAACCATTATAAGTCAGGGACCATCTTTCATAGAGAAATCTTTGTGCAGACTTTTGTTTTCCTTTCTCTCAGGTAACTATCTTTTTATTTATTATTATTTTTTTAAAGATTTTATTTATTTGACAGGGAGAGAGAGAGAAAGCAGGGGGGAGCGACAGGCAGAGGGAGAAGCAGGCTCCCCGCAGAGCAGGGAGCCCGATGCGGGACTCAATCCCAGAACCCTGGGATCATGACCTGAGCCTAAGGCAGACGCTCAACCGAATGAGCCACCCAGGCGCCCTCTCAGGTAAATATCTAAGAAGGAATTACTAGGTCCTATGGTAAGTATATGTTTAATACTAAAAGAAACTGCCAACTGTTTCCAAAGTAGCCATACCACTTTACACTCTCAACTGAAGAGTATGAAAGAAAGTTCAACTTGTTCCATATTTGTCAATTTTAGCTATGCTAGTGGATGCACACTGGTAGTTATTATGGTTTTAAACGGTTTTTCCCTAATAACTAATAATCAAAATATCTTTTCATGTAACTTTTGGCCAGTAGTATAACTTATCTTGTGAAGTTTCTATTCACATCTTTTTGCCCATTTTGAAAAATGGGCTTACCATCTTATTGTTGGATTACAACTTCTTTACAGTCCTTGTCAGACACATATATTGCCTATATTTTATCCCATACTGTGGCATGCCTTTTCCTTTTCTTAATAGTGTTTTCAAAGAACATTTTAAATTTTTATAAAGTCCGATTTAGCATTCATTTATTTTATGGTTTATACTTTTTGTGTCCTATTTAGGAAATTTTTTCACACCCAAAAGTCACAAATATTTTCTATTTTTTCTTTCAGAAGGTTTATGGTTTTAACTCTTACTTTTAGGTCTCTGATCCATTTTTAGTTATTTTTTCGCATGGGATATAAAGTAAGGGCTAATGTTGATTTTCTTTCATATAAAAATTCAGTTGGTCCTGCACCATTTGTGGAAAAGACTTTCCTTTCCCCAATGAATTGCCTTGACACTGTTGCTGCAAACTGCCTGTCTATGTATGTGTAGGTCTATATGTATGTCTGTCTATTTCTGAACTCTAATTGGTCTCATTTTATCTACATGTCTGTTCTTTTGCTAAACCATAATTTTATGGTACTACAAGTAAGTACTCCCACCTTGCTCTTTTAAAAACTGGATTTGACCATTCTAGGTCTTTTACATTTCTGTATACATTTTAGAGTTGGTGTATCAGTTTCTCCAACAAAAAGCAAAATTTTGAGGGGCACCTGGGTGGCTCAGTCGGTTAAGCGTCTGCCTTTGGCTCAGGTCATGATCTCAGGGTCCTGGGATCGAGTCCCATGTCAGGCTCCCTGCTCAGTGGGGAGACTGCTTCTCCCTCTGCCTCTGACCCTCCCCCTGCTCGCGCTCTCTCTTGCTCTCAAATAACTAAATAAATCTTAAAAAAAAATTGTTTGAGATTATATTAAACCTATAGATTAATTTATAGAAAATCAATATCTTTATGATATTGAGATTTTCAATCCATGAGCCCATTTCAGTCTTTTTTCATTTCTCTCAGAAATGTTTTGTAGTTTTCAGTATACAAGCTCTGCAAACATTTTGTTAAATTTATCCCTAAGTATTTCATGTATCTGGATGATAAGGTAAATGGAACTATACTTTCCCCCTGCAATTATTTGTTGCTAGTATATAAGCAATGATTTGGTTTTGGGTAAACCGACCTTGTATCCTACAACTTTGCTAAACTCACTTATTAGTTAGCAGCTTTTTTTTGTAATTTCTTTTATGAATTTCTATATACATGATCATTTCATCTGCAAATAGCAATCATTTTATTTATCTTTTACAAATCTTAGCTTTTGGGGCACCTGGGTGGCTCAGTCAGTTGAGCGACTGCCTTTGGCTCAGGTCATGATCCCGGAGTCCTGGGACTGAGCCCCCTGTTGGGCTCCCTGCTCAGCATGGAGTCTGCTCCTGCCCCTCCCCCCGCTTCTTCTCTCTCTCGCTCACTCGCTTTCTCAAATAAAGAAATAAAATCTTTAAAAAAAAAATGTAAAAACCCAAATCTTAGCTTTTTTCATCTTTTTCTTGCCTTATTGCACTGACTACAACTTCCAGTACAGTGTTGAATAGATGCAGTTAAAGTAGACATTTGTGTTTTGATAGCAATTCTATGAATAAAGTATTAAGTTATCATATGGCTTTTTTCTCTTTATTAACTGTTAATATGGTAAATTACATTGATTGATTTTTGCATGTTAATCAACCTTGCATTAATGAAATTAACCCATTTGGTCACATGTATTATACTCCTGTATGTTTTTAGATTTTATTTGCTAATATTTTGTTATGCATTTTTGCAACTATGTTCATTAAAGATATTGGTCTGTGGCTTTTTTTTTTTTTTTTTTTTTGGTACTGTCTTTGCTTTGTTTTGGTATCAAAGTAACACCAGCCTCACAAAATTCGTTGTGAAGTATGTGCAATCGGTATTATGTTCAACAGAATAAAACAGTGAATTCATCTGGACCTGGAATTTGCTTTATGAAATAGTTTTTAATTACAAATTCAACTTATTTGGTAGATATAGGGCCATTCACTATTCAAATTTCCATTTCTTCTCGTGTCAGCTTTGGTCATTTGTGACCTTTAAGAAATTTGTTCCAGGGTACTTGGCTGGCTCAGTCAGTGAAGCACCTACTCTTGATCTTGGGGTTACAAATTCAAGCCCCATGGTGGGTATAGAGATTACTTAAAAAAAAATTTTTTTTAAGTTTGTTCCTTTCATTTTAATTGATAATTTACTGACATAAAATTGTTCATAACAGTCCCTTATTATCCTTCTAATGTCTAGCAGATCTGTGTCTTCCCTTTTACTTGATCACCATAGAGGTTTATTGATTTTATCTTTTCTAATAATCAACTTTTGGTTCAATTGATTTTCTTCTATATTTATATTCTCTCTCTCAAGGATTTCTGTTTGAATCTTTTAATCCTTTTCTACTTATTTAAGGTTTAATTTTCTTTTTGAAGAATTTCCAAGTTAAAGCTTATATAAATAACTTCAGATCTTTCTTTTCTAATATAAGTATTTAATCCTGTAAATTTCCCTAAGCAGTGCTTTACCTGCATCCCACAAATTTTGATATATTTTCATTATTATTCAATTCTAAATATTTCCTAACTTCCCTTGTGATTTCTTCTTTGATCCCTAGGTTGTTTAAAATGTGAAGTGTGCAAGACTGCTGAATCACAGATCTGTACCTCTGAAGCAAATAATACATTATATATTAAAAAAAAAAAGAAGAAGAAGAAGATAGCAGGAGGTGAAGAATGAAGGGGGCAGAAATAGAAGGGGGAGACAAACCATGAGAGACTATGGACTCTGAAAAACAAACTGAGGGTTCTAGAGGGGAGGGGGGTGGGAGGATGGGTTAGCCTGGTGATGGGTATTAAAGAGGGCACGTTCTGCATGGAGCACTGGGTGTTATATGCAAACAATGAATCCTGGAACACTACATCAAAAACTAATGATGTAACGTATGGTGATTAACATAATAAAAAAATCAATTTCCAAATATTTAGAGCTTTTCTAGATGTCTTTATAATTCATGATTTCTAACTTCATTCTTTTGGAGTCAGAGAATATCTCTGTAAGATATCACTCTTTTTAATTCTACTGAGATTTGTTTTATGGCCCAGCACATGGTTAAGCCTTGGTTAATGTTTCATATGCATGTAAAAATGGAATGTACTTTGTATAATGCTCAGCAACAATTACGTTAAGCTGGTTATAGTGTCATTCAGATCTTTTATGTTTCTACTGATTTTTATTTCATTTTCTAATCAGTTACTGAGGAAAGAATGTTAAAATCTCCAATAATGATTATGGATTTCTATATTTTATATAGAAATATATATTTCTATATTTCCCTTTAATTATATCAGTTTTTGCTTCAGTATTTTGAAGCTCTATTATGGGCATACACATTAAAGTTTTTTGTATCTCCTTAATGTACTGACTCTTTTATCATACAGGGTCCTTCTTTATCTCTAGTAATATTCCTTGTCTTGAAGTCTATTTTGTTTGATGTTAATATAGCCACTTCAACTTTCTTATGCTTACTGTTTACGTAGTATATCTTTTTTCATCCTTTTACTTTCAACCTGTGTCTTTGTATTTAAAATTCATCTTGCCATAAACAGATAAAATACAAGAACCTTACTACAGTAAATTTCCATTTACCCCAAACCATCTTAGTGCTACTGTTGTTGTACTATAACTCTATACACATTATAAACCCAGCAACACAGTGTTATAATGTTTACTGTAATGTCATATATCTTTTAGAGACATTAAGAAGAAAAAAAATACTTTTCCCATTTCACATATTTACCATTTCTAGTGCTCTTCATCTCTTCCCATAGATCTGAGCTACCATATAGTGTCATTTCCCTTCATTTCAAAAACTTCCCTAAATGTAAGTCTGCTGGTGACAAATTTTCTCAGTTTTTATTTATCTGGAAATGTCTTTATTCTTAATTTCTGAAAGACAGTTTCTCTGGATATTGAATTCCTCATTAGTAGGTTTTTTCTTTTAGTATTTGAATATCTAGCCTCCATTATTTCTGATAAGTTAGCCATATTTGTAAGACTGATGCTCTGCATATATGTGTCATTTTTCTCTATCTGCTTTCAAGATTTTTTTTTAACCTTTGGTTTTAGCAGTTGGACTATGATGTGCTTATAACTCCTTTCTTTGTGTTTATTCTGCTCAGAGTACACTGAACTTCTTGGATCTGTAATTAATATTTTCTACCAAATTTGGGGAGTTTGGGGTTATTGATTTCTTTAAATATTGGTTTTGGCCCATTTTTTCCCTCTCCTTCTAGAGTTTTTTGGTTTTTTTTTTAAGATTTTTATTTGAGAGAGCAGAGAAAGAGAGCATGAGCAGGTGGAGGGGCAGAGGGAGAGGGAGAAGCAGGCTCCCCGCTAAGCAGGGAGTCTGATGCAGGGCTTGATCCCAGGACCCTGGGATCATGACTTGAGCCAAAGGCAGATGCTTAACTGACTGAGCCACCCAGGTGCCCCTCCTTCTAGAATTTCAATTACAGCTGTATCAGACTGCTTCATATTGTCCTGTAAGTCTCTGAGGTTCTGTTCACTTTTCTTCAATCTTTTCTTTTCTCTCTTCTTCGAACTGAGTAATTTCTTTTCTTTCTTTCTTTTTTTTTTTTTAATTTTATTTATTTGAGAGAGAGAGAGAGCAGAGAGGGAGAGTGAGAGGGAGAAGCAGACTCCCCGCTGAGCAGAGAGCCTGATGTGGATCTTGATCACAGGACCCCAGGATCATGACCTGAGCCAGAGGCAGATGCTTAATGACTGAGCCACCCAGGCACCCTTTGAACTGGGTAATTTCTGTTGTTCTCTTTTCAAAGGCAGATTCGTTTATTATTTTTAATTAATTTTCTTTTTATGTAATCTCTATGCCCAACATGGGGATTGAACTCACAACCCTGAGACCAAGGGTTGCATGCTCTACTGACTGAGCCAGCCAGACACCCTTTGTCTATTATTTCAAAACTGCTGTTGAGCACATCTCGTGAGTTCTTATTTCAGTTACTGTTTTATTTGAGCCCTAAAATTTCCATTTTTTCTGTTCCCATTTCTTTGTTTTAATTTCTTTATTCAATTATTTTTCCTTTAATTCTCTGATCATATTCTCCTATACTTATTTGATCGTATCTATAATAGTTGAAGTCTTTGCCTGCAAAATCCAACATGTGTACCCACTTAGATACTCAGAGTCAGTTTCTACTGAATGCCTTTCTTCCTGAGTAGGAGTTACACTTTCTTGTTTCTTTATATGTCCAGTAATTGTAGGTTGAAAACTAGACATTATAGATAAGATGTTGCAGCAATTCTAGATTCTGCTGTGTCCTTTTGAGGACTGTTGCTTTTTAATTCTAGTAGGCAGTTAACTTGCCTAGATTCAAACTACAAATTTGTCTCTCCAGTGGTATACAACAGCTGATAAATCTGCTCAGTTCTTATAGCTTCAAATTACTGTGTTTTTAGCCTGGCTCCTTAGGGTCTCCTCTGCATCTGTGTAATTTGGCAAATAGCCAAAGATTTGGGCCATTTATATGCAGATTTGAGGGCTTATGCTCCCTGTGATTTTGTGATTTCCCCCTCATTTTTCAAATGCTCTTCCAGTCTCAGGGTCTGTTTTCTGACACCCCAAGCTAGTAAGGTTTCAGCTTTCTACTGCCTGAGTTATGCACAGTTTAGGAATGTATTTAAAGAAAAAATTTAAATTAAAGATTTCAGCTAGTGTAAGTCTGTCTTTCAAGGACTGATTCCTCTCTTGCCTCTGCCTGCTTGTTTGGTTTGGTCGTTGTTGTTTTTAAAGATTGTATTTGTTTATTTGTCAGAGAGAGAGAGCACAAGCAGGGGCAGTGGCAGGCAGAGGGAGAAACAAACTCCCTGCTGAGCAGAGAGCCTGCCTCAGGACCCAATCCCAGGACCCTGGGATCATGACCTGAACCGAAGGCAGATGCTTAACTGACTGAGCCACCGAGGCACCCTGTTTGGTTGGGTTTTATTTTTGTTTTGTTTTGATGGGTCCCTTGGGGTCTCCCCTGCATATCTGGAGTTCAACAATTGTGATGGTTAATTTTACATGTCAGCTTGACTGGGCTAGGGGATGCCCACATAGCTGGTAAAACATTATTTTTGAGTGTGTCTGTGAGGGTGTTTCCAAAAGACAGTAGCATTTAAATTGGTGACTGAGTAAGGCAGATAGCCCTCCCCAGTGAGGGTGGGTATCATCCGTTCCATTGAGGGCCTAAATAGAACAAAAAGGTGGAGGAAAGGCAAATTTGCTCCCTCTCTGCTTGAGCTGAAGCATCCATCTTCTGCTGCCCTTGGCTATCAGCACTGCTGGTTCTTGGGGTCTTGAGCTTGGATGGGGACTTATACCATCAGCCCTCTAATTCTCAGACCTTTGGACCCGAACTGAATTACACCACCAGCTTTCCTGGTTCTCAAACTTCCAGACTACAGACGATGTGACTTCTTTTTTTTTTTTTTTTTAAGATTTTATTTATTTATTTGACAGAGAGAGACACAGCGAGAGAGGGAACACTAGCAGGGGGAGTGGGAGAGGGAGAAGCAGGCTCCCCGCAGAGCAGGGAGCCCGATGCGGGACTCGATCCCAGGACCCTGGGATCATGACCTGAGCTGAAGGCAGTCGCTTAACCAACTGAGCCACCCAGGCGCCCGACGATGTGACTTCTTGGCCTCCATAGTTATGTGAGCCAATTCCTATAGTAAATCTCCTCATACATAGCCTATTGATTCTGTCTCTCTGGAGAACCCTAATACAACAGTCAACCAGGAATTTGGCAGAATTTTTACTCAGATGTTGGACCTCACCCTTTCTGCAATTTTCTTTTGCTTCCAGGATTTCCCATTGAATTTCCAGCTGTTCTTCCATTCCTGACCTCTCTTCTTGGTCACCTCTCACCTACAGGCTGCAGTTTTCCACTGTCCTTGCATTCTGCCATAGCCACCAGGGGGCCTGTAACATGCCTTTTGGCAAAAGAAAAAAAAAAAAACACCAACTTGCAAGTCTTGCTCCTTGCAATTACAATTTTTTAGGAGTCAACGCTCCTCCAGGTTCTATCTACTTTTGGATGCTTTTAGAACCTTTCTTTCTTTCTCTCTTCCTTTCTTTCCTTCCTTCCTTTCTTTCTTTTCCTTCCTTCCTTCCTTTCTTTTCCTTCCTTCCTTCCTTCCTTCTTTCTTTCCTTCCTTCCTTCCTTTCTCTTAAGATTTTATTTATTTGAAAGAGAGAGACAGCGAGACAGGGAACACAAGCAGGGGGAGTGGGAGAGGGAGAAGCAGGCTTCCCGCTGAGCAGGGAGCCCGATGCGGGGCTCGATCCCAGGACCCTGGGATCATGACCTGAGCCAAAGGCAGAGGCCTAACGACTGAGCCACCCAGGCGCCTCTCTTTTAGTACTTTTCTTATATTTTGTTCAGATTTTCTAATTGTTATCTGTGGGAGGGTTTGAGCAACCACTTCATTCTACCTCCTCTACTGGAAATTTCCCCTAATCCAACTGAGAATAATGTACAATTAAATACACTTTTCATATTTTTTATAACACCCTACCTTTAAAAGCATAGTGCTATATACAAAAGATTTGTAAGTACAGAAGTTTTAAAACAATGAACAATAACATTCTAATGATAAAGTCCTGACTGTCTTTAGAAATTTATTAAGTCGGGGCGCCTGGGTGGCTCAGTCGTTAAGCGTCTGCCTTCAGCTCAGGTCAGGATCCCAGGGTCCTGGGATCGAGCCCCGTATCTGGCTCCTTGCTCGGCGGGAAGCCTGCTTCTCCCTCTCCCACTCCCCCTGCTTGTGTTCCCTCTCTCAATGTGTCCCTGTCAAGTAAATAAAATCTTTAAAAAAAAAAATTATTAAGTCAAACAATTCATGTGCCACCTGTAATAAAGGCAAAGGTAGAAAGGGCTTGGGACTGTTTTTTCTATTTTAATGAAAGGAAACAACATAAAATGAAAGAAAAATAGGCCAGGTCCTAAATTAAAGAAGCTAGAAATTGAATTCTGAACAGAAAATGAGTCTTCTTCCTCCCTAGGACAACTCAGTCTGTCCTACATTTAGAAATTGGAGGACATGGGGAAAATAGAGATCTTCTTTGTTTTAGTTTTGTCTTACTTTGTTTTGATAGTATAAAGAAAGAACATAGACTGAATAGCTACACTATATATTACAGTATTGGATTCCAACTGTTGTATGGAAGAATTACTAATATCTCTAATAAAGTAAAATACTTGCAGATGATCTGCTATGTGCGATGCACTTTATATAATAGGAACAGAGAAATGGGATTAGGGAAAAGCAAACAAATATGAATAAAATCAGTTTGCCCCACAAAGATTTTTATAATGGATTCAATAGGCATGCTTAAAAAAGGAAAGTAGAAAAGAAGTAAGACAAGAGGTGGAATGGAGGTAAAGTTAAGTGTTGCTTATAAGACTTGAGTACCTGATTTAGTAAACCCTCCAAAATTCCAAATCACAGTTAGTATTATGGTGTGAGCTGCTTTTAAAAAAGGGGTCTGTGTGTGTGTGTGTGTTTATAAAGTATTCCTGGTATACTGTAGAAAAAATATCTCATTTATTTTGGAAATACATAAGAGAGTGAAAGAAGCATCCCCATAAACCTCTAAAGAGGATCACTGTTAAAAGTCTAGGGGAAAAAATTATGTGAAATGTGTCTACTAACCTTTCAGCGTGTACTTTTGTGCTTCAATCTCCCTTTTTTTAACCAAATGGCTATTATGCATATCTCCCAACTTATATTAATTAAGTGGGTGTCTTTCCATGTTAGTTATCTTTCTGGACTAAAGCTGAAAAATCTGTCTCTCCCATGGTGTGCAGCCAGGATGTCTTTACTTGGTCACCATTTTTTTTTTAATTCTTTTTATTTTATTGTTTTTAAAGATTTTATTTATTTATTTGAGAGAGAGAGACAGAGAGAGCACGAGCAGGGGAGGGGCAGAGGGAGAAGCAGACTCTCCGCTGAGCAGAGAGCCAGATGCGGGGCTCGATCCCAGGACCCTGGGATCATGACCTGAGCCAAAGGCAGGCGCTTAACCGACTGAGCCACCCAGGCACCCCACTTGTTTTTATAGGGTTGCCACTGTGTCCACAAGTTTAATGATCAGTCAGTGATTGGCTAAAGGTTGTGCTCTCACATCTTAAGCCATCCAGGCTTCCAACCTCTATCCAAGGATCTATGTAGGGATTATAGAACACAAAGTGCAGGTGTACCCCAACTTTTACTTCTTCTTGCATCTCCTCTGTATATTCATTCAGCTTCCCAGCCAAGAAGGGATATATAGATAGCTTGGGACCTCTTTAGTCTTACCTACATGTGTGCGTGGGTTTCCAGTCAGTCAGGACTGCGCAGAGAGCTTTTTGAGCATCTTTTTTTTTTTAAGATTTTATTTATTTATTTGACAGAGAGACACAGCGAAAGAGGGAACACAAGCAGGGGGAGTGGGAGAGGGAGAAGCAGGCTTCCCACAGACCAGGGAGCCCGATGCGGGGCTCGATCCCAGGACCCTGGGACCATGACCTGAGCCGAAGGCAGACGCTTAACGACTGAGCCACCCAGGTGCCCCTTTTTGAGCATTTCTGTAGCTGTGTCATTTCCACAATCTCTGTTAAGGTTTTGGCTAGTCCACCAGTCTATTGCTTGACCCAACTGGGACAGCTGTTTAGGCTACCAGAACTGCCTTGTTCACTTGCCACTGAGATCATAACTTTTACTGACAATACCAATGGGCATGGGCTTTTCACTTCCTGCTCCAAATCCAGTCAGCCTCCTCTGGCAGCCAAGTTGCTAGTTTTCACAGTCTGTTCCACCCCGAGAGAACTACTACACCAGGGGGAAGGGTAGTCCCAGGCAAGAACATAAAAAACTCCCTCTGTTATTACCCAAAGTTTAGCAGTTTCTTATGGATGAATGATTCTCAATTTGTTGTTTGCATTTGTTCTATTTCTAGAGTCCCGAAGTGGGTTTTTTGACTTTGTCCAGTTTATTGTTGTTTTGGGGGAGAGATCTGCCAACTTCCTCATTCTATCTACCAAAGTCCTGCCTCTGTCCTCAGCTACTTTTGAATCTTCTTTCACCTTCAAGTGTACCATTCAGTCTCATGACATAAACTACATTATAAGTCAAATATGAGATCATAAAGAAAAACGAACATTCTTCATGTCCTGTTGTCTTCCTACACTATTATACCATGTATTTTTGGGTCCTGAAAGAGCAAAATACAACTTTTTAAAAAGATGGCTATACAACTCTTACCTGGTCTAAAAGTAAACCAACTCTCTGTGTTTCAAGCCCTATCTAGGTATCGTGAGCAGGTTTCAACTTGACTCTTTTACAAAAGAAAGCTGCTTAGCTATTTTTTGTTTTCCTTTCCTATAAGCTATGTATTCTCTCTATTGGCTGGCATCTGAAGTCACCCAAAAGCTACTGAAAGCAGGTTACCCAATCTATAGGGAAGACAGACTGCCCTGATAGCCTCCTATGTTTATCTGTATAAATAACAAACCCAGGATTTATTTTTCCTTGTTTAATACATCTTGTTCTTGGGCGCCTGGGTGGCTCAGTTGGTTAAGCGACTGCCTTCGGCTCAGGTCATGATCCTGGAGTCCCGGGATCGAGTCCTGCATCGGGCTCCCTGCTCGGCGGGGAGTCTGCTTCTCCCTCTCCCACTCCCCGTTTGTGTTCCCTCTCTCGCTGTGTCTTTCTCTGTCAAATAAATAAATAAAATCTTTAAAAAAAAAAAATCTTGTTCTTTTCCTCAACATGATACGGATTCTTTTTATAATAGAAATGACTCATATTGCTGTACCTTACCCTACACATGGTTGGCTCTGGTCATTCAGCAAACAGGTATTATTATTACTTTTGTTAGTCTTCCCATTCTTTGATAAGAACCCAACTCAAGAGAGAGCTAAATATAACCAATTATCAGTAAGAGGCAAATTGGAATCAAAGTTCAAGACTTTCCAACTCATTTCTATGATTAAGCAACTCCCCAAATTAAAAGCATTTTTCAATATTGTTGCTATGTTGATACTGCTGAGTTTGTGAAAAAAAAAAAAAAATTATTCCATACAACCTATCCTAAATTAATTGCGAATCACTTTGGAACCTCTTAAAATGCTTTTTCCTCACAAAAATCTTCAACAGTAAATGGCTTCCCAGACTGAGTATTACATATTAAATCAGGGCAAACATTATGGCAACTAATTTCTCATTCATTTCTTCTCTTAGGTTGGTGGTACAAGATAATAGGCCTACACGAAAGAGAAGAGCAGTAACTGTACTAAAAAGGACTCTCACATCCAGTGTAACTGAGTACACACAGTGAAGGCATCAGCTGTAAAACATCCAAGGACCAAATATCCACTGCTCTTTATGGTCAGCGGCTGCTCCAGAAGGCTCTCCCAGCTAGTCAGCCTCACATGTGTTGGAGTAAGGAATAAGCCACCTGAGGAATGAGGAAGGTGGAAATGCCTCAGATAATGTCTCTTCCAGACAGCAAGATGTTTTAAATAATCCACACAAAGACTCTTGAGGCCAGTAGTCCATTACAAGTAGAGTTAACTGATAAGGTAGGATTGATTACAAGAAGGTAATTCAATTGCAAGACTCCTGACAACACCATAATCTAATACTGCTTGGGAGGGAAATCACTCTTTTTGTTTGGCATTTTCATTAACAGAACCACCTGACTGCAGTTTTAAAAAACTCCATCAGGAAAAAGAAAGCCTCTTATTGTCTTTACTCCACATATTGACCCAACCTATCTATAAATAGAATAATTTCTAGTCAAACCATACAGTTGGAGTCAAAGTAGGCTTAAACTTTGGTTTGTGAGTCATTTTATTTTCTCAGTGCTGGCATGGCCGATACAAATACCATTCAAGGATTTGGAGTTTTTCCAGTGAAGGTGGCTAACATGAAGTGAACAGAATGTAAAAACCCTGGACATCAATCTAAACAATGCAATGTCCAGGGCTGTGCTAATTGTATAGGCAGTGTTAGATGGCAGCTTGCTCGAACCCTCCTCCACTCTTTCTGGGAGTTCCATTTCCATTGGCTGTAACTAAGAGCTCTGAATTATAGAAAGCATCAGGTTGGGACGCTTGGGTGGCTCAGTCGGTTAAGCGTCTGCCTTCCGCTCAGGCCATGATCCAGGGTCCTGGAATCAAGTCCGGCATCAGCTCCCTGCCCAGCGGGGAGCCTGCTTCTCCCTCTGCCTGCTGCTCCCCCTGCTTGTGCTCACTCTCTCTGACAGATAAATAAATAAATAAATAAATAAATATCTTTTTTAAAAAAAGCATCAGGTTTATATCTGATAGAAATTATTTGCTTCCTCTTTTTTTAATAAGATGATGATTCATAACAGATAAATACATTCCCCCTGGATCATAGGAAAAGAATCTATCTGGGGTGCCTGGGTGGCTCAGTCGGGTGAGCGTCCCACTCTTGGTTTAGGCTCAGGTCATGATCTCGGGGTCCTGAGACTGAGTCCAGCATGGGGCTCTGTGCTCATCAGGGAGTCGGCTTGAGATTCTGTCTCTCTCTCTCCCTCTGCCCCTCCCCCTGCTTGTGCACCCCCACGGGCACTTTCTCTCACTATCCTTCTCTCTATAAAAATAAATAAATAAATCTTTTTAAAAAAGAAAAAGAATCTGTCATATATAGCATTTTAAAAATCTTTTCAATGTTAATAATATTAGAGATGAGGAAACACTTTCCAAATCCACCAAGAGAGAACTTAGATATAAAAATAATAAATTGCATTACATATATTAAAAATTCAAGATAAATTTCAAGGCTTTATAAAATGGAATAATATTGCTGCATAACAGACAAAAAGTATATAATGTACACAAAATATATGAATGTGATGGATTTATTCTTTGCAGCATTGTTTATAATAGTAAGAAAGTCAAAACAACTTAAACTTCTTTCCTAAATAAAATCCATGAAGTACTTCTCCAAACATTCCTCTCATACTTGAGGAAAAAGTTCTTAACTAGAGGTCAGTCAAAAATCTTGTTTTGTGTTCTAAATCAGAAGCTTCAGTATCACTTCAGAAACTTGTTAAAAATGCAGAATCCCAGACCTACTGAATCAGAATCTGCGTGTTAACAGATCCTCAGGTTACTCCTATGCACACTAAATCTTGAGAAACGATGAATAGAAGAGATGGCTAAATAAATCTTGCAACTGATACTAAAATCCTATTCTCTTTCTAACACATGATGTTACATCTCTAATACAAGAAAGAGTACGTAGTCGCCCTCTACTAATGTCCAAAGGACAGCCTGATACTGGCCCCTGATACTGGCCAACATTTTTGTCACCCTTGTAACCAATGGCCTGGATAAGGAAATGACAGAGATGCTTATTGACTTGGAGGTAGCACAAGGCAAGAGGTTGCTAGTGCAAGAACTAACAGAGTCAAACCACCTTGACAGGCTGAACATTTAACTATGACAAGTATATAAAAAGTTTTACATTTAGGCTAAAAAATTCAATGATGAATGAATAAGATGTGTGATGGTTTGCTTGGCGGCAAAACGTATGAAAAATCCTGGGAATATACCCGTAAGTATGTCATGAATTTAATATAATGGGATTTCAAATCAGCAGGAGAAAATGATTACTTTAATAAATAGCATTGGAGTAACTGGGTAGCTAACTGGGGAAAAAAAAAGAAATCTGAACCCGTACCTCACATCCTATATCAAAATTAATTCTGAAAGGATCAAAGATTTAAACATAAAAACAAATTCATTAAAATATTAGAAGAAAATATTTATGAAATAACCTCAGAGTGGAGTGAAGCTTTCCTAAGCATGAACAAAATCCAAAAGCATATCAAATCCAGAGGCCATTAAAATTTTTTGATAAATTTTACTACGTTAAGAAAAATCTGCATGGTAAACACCACAGTAAACAGAGCCTGAAGAAAAATGACAACTCATATCAAAGACTTAGAGCTATTTTCTTTAATGTGGAAAAACCCCCAAAATTATTACGAAAAAAAGACCAACAAGCCAAAAGAAAGCTTAGCTGGGAGAGACCGAGGCTGAGAGCTATCCTGCAATAGCTGAAGGGTATTCTTGTAAGTGAAAAAATTGAGTCATTTGTTGCCATAAATGGTTGAATCAGGATCAGAGGTGGAAATTCCCAGAGTTAAATGTCAGCTAAACATACAAAAGAACTTTCTAAGAATTAGAAAGTCCATAAATGGGTTCAGGCCAAGGTTTAAACAGCCAACTTCACGGAAGTTTTTGGAAGGAGGGACCACGTTAGATAGGAAACTAAACTACATGATCACTAAGGTTCTGTCAAACTCTAAAATTATGCAATTCTATCCCAAAGATTACATTGGCTCTGGAAAAGTTAAGAGCATGAAATCAAACAATGATAGGCTCTCACAACTCCAAAAAGACTGGAAACCAGGATAGTCATCACTCATAACTTTTTATTATAAGTGCAGTGTTCTTGGGGGAGGGCAAGAGGATATGAATGATTTGTTGAATCATGATTCCTGTACTCAGGAGTAATTATGAGTTTTTTCGTGGTAGTGGGGTTGGACAATACTGTTTCACTCACGGGCGCCTGGGTGGCTCAGTTGGTTAAGCGACTGCCTTCGGCTCAGGTCATGATCCTGGAGTCCCGGGATCGAGTCCCACATCGGGCTCCCTGCTCAGCAGGGAGTCTGCTTCTCCCTCTCCCGCTCCCCATCTTGTGCTCTTTCTCTCTCTCACTCTCTCTCTCAAATAAATAAATAAAATCTTTAAAAAAAAAAACTGTTTCACTCACTGTTCTCCCTTAGGTTCCTCCATTATTGAAAACAAAAGCAGAGTTTTGAAAGAGAGTGAATTAGTGTTGAAGGGTTAAGTATTAAGTCTCAGTAGTATGGTTTTTTGTTGTATAAAACCCATAACCCATGGGAGCTACCTAGGTATCAATGTCACTTTCACTATAGTCTTATTATGAGCTAAAGAGCACAAATAAATGATACAAAGAATTCAACTTACAAATGGGCTATATTCCAGAAGCTAGTTCGCAAGTCGGTTGGATAGAATTCGAAACAGCACTAAGAATGTGGAGAGCAGGAGAGAAGGAAAGCCAAGATAAGGGCGGGTCCTTCAGCCAGCCCATCAGTGCACACTCAACCCACAGTGTATCTGATACTGAGCTTCAGCACTTTTTCCAAGTAGATAATACCAATGGAATATTAGTAGTTTATAAAGTGAAATAAAATTGAAGAACTGTTTTATTTACCAGGAATTTTAATCTTTAAGACAAAGGCTGAGAAGGTTAACAAAAATTTGTAAAGATTGTGCAAAGAACTTCTTAATGTATCTCAAAGCTCTAGAAGTTGGCAACAGTGAGTCTTTTTTGAGGTATCTAATTTCACTTCAAAATTTAGTGCTTCCTTTTGCCTTAATAAGGACATACTGCTAAATACTTTTTAGCCATGATTGTGGAAGGTTTTTAGTTCAAAAGGATAATGAAAAAAATGAGTGGGGAGAAGAAATAAGATTCTTTTGAGGTAAGAGAACAAGAAGATAAGAAATAAGAGCCCACAGAGGAGGTAAGAAGGATTATCTCAAATAAAATTACCCAAAATGCATGACAGAATAAAAGTGCAAAAAGG
Organism: Mirounga leonina; assembly: GCF_011800145.1. Lineage (NCBI taxonomy): Eukaryota > Metazoa > Chordata > Mammalia > Carnivora > Phocidae > Mirounga > Mirounga leonina. Next base: position 31,922,825 of record NW_023270418.1, on the reverse strand, counting down.
CTGGGGTAGGGAGGGAATTCTCCAGGAAAGGGAAAGGGGAAGATGACACTGTGACTGAATTTCTGTACAGGCCATCAGGGGGCACCATGAGTCCAGGACAACTCGGCTATTGCCAGGGTATAGGCAGGAGCATCTAACTGGACTTTCATATTTATAGGCTATTCCCAAATTGGGAATATTATACTAAACCGTAAACCATTAGAAATGCTTTCACAGGTTAACGGAGGGGAAAGCAAAACAAAACAAAACATTAAAAACAAACAAAAGTAATTATCTTCCATTTGTTTCCATATTTGCTTATCCAAATCAGAAAGGACAATGATTAGTGTCGTTTGGCATCCAGAAGTAAGGAAGGGCAGGGAAAGCTGAAGAAATTTCTTCATGGAGTTCCCACTACTCTGAACTCAGCAGGGAGTCAGGATGGTCAAGAAAGCACACAGTATGGTTGAGACCCCTCAGACCCAGGCTATGGTGTAGGGGAATTAAGCCAATAGGGATTTCAGGCTAGGGCAGAGATAAGAGGTAATGAGCCTTCAGAATTGTGGGGGGCAGCTTTTCTCTGAGACACGGTGGGGCACACACTGCCAGAGTGTCTGCCAGATATTTTCATAAGTTATTTCATTTATTCCTCACGAAACATCAATAAGGTGTCTCATTATCTCCACTCTATAAACGACAAAACACACAGAGAAAAGATAAATGACTCACTTAAGATCTCAAGATCTTAAGATCTCAAAACCAGTGAGTGGCAAAGCCAGATTAAAACTGAAGGCTGTCTGAAATGACAGCTGCTTTCCTCTCACTGAGAAACAAAAAGCAATTCCTCTAGCCAGTAGTATATGGGCCACTCTGCACTGCGAGAGATATTGCCTTCATTCATTTATTTAAAATATATTTACTGGGGCACCTGGGTGGCTCAGTCGGTTAAGCGACTGTCTTCGGCTCAGGTTATGATCCCAGAGTCCTGGGATTGACCCCACATCTGGCTCTCTGCTTAGTGGGGTGCCTGCTTTTCCTTCCCCCTCTTTCTGCCACTCCCCCTGCTTGTTCTCTCTCTCTAATAAATAATTAAAATCTTTAAAAAAACAAAAGCCAAAAAACAAAATATATTTACTAACTGCCACCATGTGCTGGAGTACTGTTGAAAACACAGATACAACCATGAATGAACCAGAGTCTGGTGCCCTACTCTCAAAAGCTAGCTGTGAAGCTGGGGTAAGGGAGTGATGCAGTGAATAAATGTAATAAACAAGCAACAAAACATCAGAGAGTAATAATGACTATCAAAGAGTGAGACATAGACAGGAGAGAGGGGAAAGAGACCTAATTCAGAAAGAGTGCTTAGGGAGCAATATAAAACTGAATGGGAAGGCAAGAACCAGCCATGCAAATAGCTAGGGGCAGAACATTAGGGGTAAGGGAACTGCAAGCAAATGCCGTGAGGAAGAAAGAGGCTTGGGTGAAACCAAACATCAACCTGAAGCACCTGGGTGATACAGTTGGTTAAGAGTCTGACTTGGTTTTGGTTTAGGTCATGATCTCAGGGTTGTGGGATCAAGCCCTGTGTTGGGCTCAAGGGCTCTGTGCTCAGTGGGGAGTCTGCTTAAGACTCTCTCTTTAGGGGCGCCTGGGTGGCTCAGTCGGTTAAGCGGCTGCCTTCAGCTCGGGTCATGATCCTGGAGTCCCGGGATCGAGTCCTGCATCGGGCTCCCTGCTCAGTGGGGGGTCTGCTTCTCCCTCTGACCCTCCCCTCTCTCATGTTCTCTGTCTCATTCTCTCTCTCAAATAAATAAATAAAATCTTAAAAAAAAAAAAAAAGACTCTCTCTTTAGGGGCGCCTGGGTAGCTCAGTCGTTAAGCGTCTGCCTTCGGCTCAGGTCATGAGGATCAAGCCCCGCATTGGGCTCCCTGCTCCGCCGAGGCCTGCTTCTACCTCTGCCACTCCCCCTGCTTGTGTTCCCTCTCTCGCTGTGTCTCTCTGTCAAATAAATAAATAAAATCTTAAAAAAAAAAAAAAAGACTCTCTATCTCCCTCTGCCCCCACCCAAATAAATAAATAAATAAATCTTTTAAAAAATAGACCTATTTGGCTGGAGCAGATTAAGGGAGAGAGTAAGAGATGAGGTTAGACAAATACACAGAGATAGGTCATACTGGTCTTGAAATAAAGGTAAAGAGTTAGCATTTTATTCTGTGATTGGAAATGATCAGAGTTTTTTTAAAGTAGGTGACATGCTCTGACTAGTGTTTGTTAAAGGTTACTCTGGCTGCTAATGAATTGGAGGGAGGCCAGTGGGAAGGCCATTGCTGGACCAATGATGGTGACTTGGTTTATAGTAGTAGCAGGTGGTATTGAAAAGACAGGGACAGATTTAATATATATTCTGGAGTTAGAATGGCTAACATTTGCTGATGGACTAGATGTGGAAGACGATGAAAAAGGAAAGAAGCAATGACTTAGGTTTTGGCTTAAGCAACAGGGTGGGTGGTGGTGCCCCTTTACTCTGGTGAATAAAGACTGGAAGAGATTTTTTTTTTAATAGGGAAAGGATAAAATAAAGAGATCTGTTTTAGCAATGCTAAGTTTGAGATATCAGAGACTCAGATGGAGCTATTAGGTAGTCTGTGAGTATAGAAATTCAGAGATCGATGAAAAAATCAAACTGGAGATATAAATTTAAGAGACACATAAAAATCTAACGTGTTTCTTCTTTTTTTAAAAAAGATTTATTTATTTATTTTAGGGGGGAGGGGCAGAGTGAGAGAGAGAATCTCAAGCAGACTCCCTGCTGAATGCGGAGCCCAATGCAGGGTTTGCTCTCACAACCCTGAGATCATGAACTGAGGCTGAAATCAACAGTCAGATGCTTAACAGACTAAGCCACCCACGAGCTCCTTAATGTGTTTCTTCTAATTAGGAGAAACTTTAGGGTAATTTCTTAGTGACCTGAAGATGGGGAAAAGATCTTTTTTTTTTTTTTTAGATTTTATTTATTTATTTGACAGAGAGAGACACAGCGAGAGAGGGAACACAAGCAGGGGGAGTGGGAGAGGGAGAAGCAGGCTTCCCACGGAGCAGGGAGCCCGATGCGGGGCTCGATCCCAGGACCCTGGGATCATGACCTGAGCCGAAGGCAGACGCTTAACGACTGAGCCACCCAGGCGCCCCGGGAAAAGATCTTTTAAATAAGATATCAAGGGATGCCTGGGTGGCTCAGTCAGTTAAGCGTCTGCTTTTGGCTCAGGTCATGATCCCAGAGTCCTGGGACTGAGTCCCGCATTGGGCTCCTTGCTCAGCGGGGAGCCTGCTTCTCCTTCTGCCTGCCGCTCCCCCTGCTTGTGCGCTCTGTCAAATAAATAAATAAAATCTTTAAAAAACTAAAAAGGATCAGAATGAGAATTACAACATAATACTATTTATATAAATTTATTTAAAAAAGTACCATACAGGGATACAAACGTATCCAAAGAAAAATATTAAACACATGAGAAAAGATGCTAATGGGAATGGGGATGGGAATGGAAGAAACAGAAAATGAGAATAATTAATGAGAAATAATAAAACAAGAGAACAGTCTTATGATATCAATATAATGTTCTATGAACTGAGTCATATGATAAATTAAACTCTGCACTTGAGAACTAAAAGAAAAAGTAACAAGCTTACAGGGCAAAGGAATGTTCCTTCTCTTTCAACTGCCTTTCCCAAACTGCCTGTCATTCTGTCAGTTGACTCACCAGGCAAGGAAGGGAGCCAGGAGGGTACCATGTCAGAGTGTAAATGTAGCCACACTGTAACTTGCATCCACCTTTACTGTGGCATTTATCAGACTGCTGAGATTATATGTTTACACAACTATCTTCCTACCCTGAGAGTTAGATCGCATGGGTAGAACTCTATCATATTCATCCTCATAAACCCAGAACTCAGCACAGTGGTTGGTAAAAGAATACATTCAATAAATGCTGACTGTGGGAGTGGTTTTGTTGCTTGGTAGATTGGATGAAAAATCAAAATTAGAACCCAACTGAACCATTTTCACCTCAGGTGTACATTTAGTACATCTATTATAATTCTTGACTATTATGTAGCCAAATGAATGATCAATAAATTATCACTGGAGATGGCTAGATGTCCCTCCTAGCATTATTTCTTCTAGCATTAAAATGCATGTCCATTTGGATGACAGACACACAAACAAACATACCACAAAATTCAAGTCAACTCTATAGCTGCAAGGGAACATCAGAGATGCAACAGCAAAATCAGAAGTGTGAGTGATAAAAGTTAATTTTAAGTGAGAAAAAAAATAGAAATGTAGCATGAGTCAGGTAATTCCCACTGCCTGGCAGTGGCTAGGTAGCAACAAACCTCTGAAATTACTATTTGACACTGTACAACATGTGAAAACCCTCCTTACTAACTTTTAATCAGTTTTTAAATCAACTTGATTACAGTATAACTCACATTCAATGAAATGCACCCATTTTAAATGAACAGTTTGACAAGTTTAAACGTATGCACCTTTGTAACCACCACCATGGTCAAAATACAGACTATTTCTGTCACCCCAAAAGTACCCTCATGTAGTTAGTCTACTTCTCTACCCTGGCTGCAGGCAAACATTGACTGCCTTCTGTCAAGATACCCATCTTTGTGTTTTTTTTAAGCAGGTTTAATTTTATATTTGGAAAATTTCAAACATAACAATAGAACAATATAATGAACCTTATGTATCCAACAGTCAGCTTCAACAATTTTTTTTTAGTGAAAAAAATTTATTTTATTTATTTATTTATTATTATTATTTTTTTAAGATTTTATTTATTTATTTGACAGAGAGAGATAGCGAGAGCAGGAACACAAGCAGGGGGAGTGGGAGAGGGAGAAGCAGGCTTCCCGCCGAGCAGGGAACCTGATGTGGGACTCGATCCCAGGGCCCTGGGATCATCACCTGAGCCGAAGGCAGACGCTTAACGACTGAGCCACCCAGGTGCCCCAATTTTTTTTTTTTAAAGATTTTATTTATTTATTTGACAGAGACAGTGAGAGCAGGAACACAAGCAGGGGGAGTGGGAGAGGGAGAAGCAGGCTTCCTGCTGAGCTGGGAGCCCGATGTGGGACTCGATCCCAGGACCCTGGGATCATGACCTGAGCCGAAGGCAGTCGCTTAACCAACTGAGCCACCCAGGCGCCCAGCTTCAACAATTTTTTAAAGCATGACCAATCCTGTCTCATCCATATCCCAGCGCACACCCCTGCTTGCATTGGTTTAAAGCAATTCCTAGACAACACTTCTCTTCATATATAAATATTTTAATATGTATCTCTAAAGGATATTTTTTTTTAAAAAATATTTTATTTATTTATTTGAGAGAGAGAGAGAAAAAAAGAGCATGCGCACACATGAGGGGGGTCAGAAGGGAGAGGGAGAAGCTGCTCAGGGGGGAGTCCGAGGCAGGGCTGCATCCCAGGACCCCAAGGACCATGACCTCAGCCAAAGGCAGACGCTTAACTGACTGAGCCACCCAGGCACTCCAAAGGATATTCTTTTAAAACATAACCATAGTACCATTTTCACATTTACAATAACTGACAGTAAGTTTCTCAATATCACCAAATAGTCAGTATTCACAATTCCCAGACTGCCTCACATTTTTTCCCTCATTTTGTTTGTCTGAATCAGATCTATATATTACGTTTGGCTCATTCATCTCTTAAATCTCTTTTTATCCATACGTACCCCTTTCATCCTTTTCCCCTTCCTTATAATTTATTTGTTGAAGAAACTGGCTTGTTTGTCCTATAAAACACCTACAGTTTGGACTATGCTGATTGCATCCCTAAAAAACATTTACCATGTTTCTCTGTTCCTTGCATTCCCTACAACTTTGTAGTAAGATCTAGAGGTTTTAAAAAATTCAGGTCCCATTTTAGTTGGCAAGGCCACTTTACTATCAGGAGTTATATATAATGTCTCATATTCTCTTTTTGTCTCACTTTTGGGAAAACATAGTCTTTTCCTCAACTAATTGAAAATAAAAGCAATTATTATAGTGTATAAGACTCATTTAATCAAGAGAAGTATAGGACATCAATCCCCATTAAACAGACTGTTTCTGGACTAGGGTTGTTGCTGTAAAGGAAGAGTACTTCTTGAGTCACTGTCTGAAATTTTAGATGGTTCTAACTGCTATATCCACATATCACTTACTTGAAGTTACACAGTGTACATAAACTGCCATGTTCATCTTTTGTGCATGTCATAGCTCCTTGATTATATTTTTAGCTCCTGAGAGAAGAAACACAGTCTTACACCTCTACTCAGTCCCTAACAGACAGCTCTGAACACAGACAGCTCTGCACACAGACAGCACTCAGTGAATGATGATGACCATGCAATTCTCTGCTGAGGAAAGGCCCTTCTCTATCCTTGACTCAGTCCAGCTTCTTTTATTAGTCCTTTACAGCTCTCCTCCAGAGTCCAAAACTTCCACATTTTACCAACCAGAAAACAGGCACATAGAAATATGAACAGTGAATCACTGGAAGGTTACAATAACTCAAACATCACTGGTCATTTAGAAAAACCTGCTGAGTTAAGTAGTGTTTCTACTTTAATGCCTCTTCCTTCCCTTTGGGGAAATATGTGAGTCTAAACAATATGAGTCTTACGAGAGAAAGGGCTATGGACATTATGTAGACGAGGAACCAGAGGGCCCTGTAACGTGACCTTCCTGCTCTCTTTGGCAGAACAAGTCCCTGCTTGACAAGAACTAAGTTATCACAAAAGAGAGTAAGAATCAGTTTAATTAAAGAGATAAGCCACGAGGGGCGCCTGGCTGGCTCAGTAGATGGAGCATGAGACATCTGATCTCGGGAGTTGGGAGTTCAAGCCCCACGTTGGGTGTAGAGAATACTAAAAAATGAAATCTTAAAAAAACAAAACAAAAACAGAGAGAGGGAGAGAGACAGAAGTCATGAGATTTGGGATGGGGAAGAAGAGAACTTTACATTTTAACCTCACCAAAGTCCAGTGGAGAAGCATGTTATTACTAGTTATGCAGAGGAAGTTAGAGTCATTAGCAGAACTACTGGGGCCTCTCCTTCTTCCCACTCTGATAAAACCCTCTCCCACCTGCAGCAAAGTGTTGCACTAATAGCTACAGGGCCCTTCATTGCCAGTCACCTCCCACTCATCTCTGTGCTTGGCTGGTTCTTTACTGCCTCCAGAAATAAAAGTTAGAACACGATACTTGCTATGCCAGTAACCACTACCTGGTAATATAAAGTCCAGAAGCACAGGCCTATGCTCACAAACAGCATGACCTTCAGCAAAAGAATAGAGCTCTCCCTCATTCCTGCCCCCACCCCTGGACAAGCACAGATTAAATTAAGAATTCTCAAAATTCCCAATGGTGTCAAAAGCATTTAAAGTTGCCAGGTCAAAGATTCATTTTTGTAGCAGACAACCACAAAGGATTTCAGTGTTACATACAGTGGAAATGATTTTAAGAAAATCTAAATATGGACAGATCAGTAATTTAAAGTCTTTTTCTAATGGCTAATACTTTCTTGTCAGTTCAATATCTGATTCTAAGTCAGTCTCCAATTAAGGAAAGCAAGACCCAGTTTTCTGGTTCCACTGGCATTTACTCATGCAGGGATTACCTGTCTGCCAGTTATGAATCTGTTTCCAGTCAATACTGTGCTGGAAACTGTCGTGACTAAGGTGTTTCAGAACAAGGAAACACCCAGATTACTAGGAGTCAAGGGCAAAGTAAAGCCCAAAAAAGGAACTCTCACTTCTGGTCTGGAGCTTTTCCTAGCAGGCCACTGCCGCTGTTTCGAAACAACCGTGTGAAGTCTGCAAATCAACCTACCTAGGTTCTGATTTCCTCTTCCACAAAATCAAAAGGTAAGACCAGTTGATCTTTAAGAAATATCTCTATCCCTAAGATTCTACCATTCTTTTGACAAATATTATGTGCAAATTGCATAATAAGCACAGTAGTGCACATAAAGAATCAGAAGTAGACTTGGAGGAGCTGCTAGCAGAAGACATGTGCAAAAAAGATCATGCAAAGAAGAGGAAGCCCATGACAGAACGGTTGTATTTGGCAAGGGTTTAAAATAACACAAGATACAGAGTTCAGTGAACAAAGCAAGTCACAGAAGAGAATGTACAATACAAAATTATTTCTGTATGTGTATGTATATATGTACCCTTATAAACTATGGAAGGGAATTAGTGTAGCTAACTATCAACAACCGTTACCCCAGGGGAGGGCTCCCAAGAAATCTCCAATTTTTATTTTAAAAATTACTACTTATTTAACCTTTTTTCCTAGTGTGTTTTACTTTTGCAATCAGAAAAAAAAAAAAAGAAAAATTTAAAAGGAAGAAAGCAAAAGAAGAAATTCAAAGCTGGCAATTTACCAGGGCAATAACATCAACAATCCTATATCATCATCTCTCTCCTCTATTTAGATGGAAAATTAATTCTCCTTTATTTTCTATGGCAGAGATTACTGTATCGAACTATGAAACCACTATTGATAGAAATCACAAAATAGAGCATGAAAAACAGAACCCCACTGGTAAGTATGAACACTAACACATAGAGTGGCAAATATCTGAAAAATAAGTACTAAAGTTGACAAGATATTTCAAGCAAAAGTGAATCATTTTCTTCTTAAATTACTTGGATACCTAAACTATCCCAGTTTTCCATTTTGTTTTACTTACATAGGCATACTTAGATTTTAGTTAGAATAAGACCAGAGACAAAAGATACACTGGTAACTCTAATCAAATGAGTGACTAATGCACACTCTCATTCACTTTGAATTACTTAATGTGACTTAGCTCTTTGACCCTGAAAATCACTCTGAATCTAAAACACCTTCAAAATAGATGATGGAATGAAATTATTTTAAAGATCCCTTTCAGTTATTTGGTTCATATTTTCTTGAGTATGGGATCAAATCCCATTAAACAGCAAGTTGGTGTCTCAAAATATTTCAAATACTGGAATTTCATTATATCAAATGATGCCAAAAATAGAAATTTAATTGCAACAAGATTTGGGTCTGTGTATTAATGAAATGATGCTGCATTTTAAAAAGAATTTATCATACACCAAAGTTCATAGCAGCAGTACTCACAATAGCCCGAAGGTGGAAACAACCTAAATGTCCATCAAGAAAGAGAGAGATATGGAAAGAAACAGTCCCTCTTTCTCAGCTGGATATTCTGGTGACAGTCACCTGAGATCACAACAGACTACCTGAGACCATGGGGAGCCATCCACGACAAGTGAATGCACTGAGGATGGCAGGGCAGGAAGATGGAATGAACTGGGGTCCTCAATGTCTTTGCTGAGCTGCTAAGTTAACCTGCACTGGAGTCACCCTATATCTCGAGACTCCTTGTCATCTGAAATATCATGTGTGTTCAAGTCATAGAGTTGGTGTTTCTGTTTCTTGAAGGTGAAAACATTCTAACTGATATCATTTAACTTAAAAAAGTTTTGCACTCCGCAACACTTATACAACAGTGAATGCCAGTTTGATCTCTAAAATGAAAACAAACAAAAAACCAAAACAAATTACCCTGTTCTTGTCATTAAAACATGAGAAAGGCTTTAGAACAGGTAAAGAACAAGGTTACAAGGAAAAGTACAGTGAAGTGGATGCACACATTTAGCAATTCAGTAAGTAAACTTGGACCCAGAAGCGAGCCTGAATGAATGATTGTGCTTCATTTCAGGAATACAAATTGGAAGATAATGACTGAAAATATAGTCTTTATGTTCACAACAAGCTTATGAGGTAGAGATATTATTCTCATTTTACAAATGAGGAAACTGAAGCACAGAGAAGCTAAGTAACTTGCCCAAAGTCACCTCATCCATGCAGTTTGTCCTCCTGGAATTCTTCCCTCTTTTCACTTAGCTAACTCCTACAATGTCATCTTTCAGGTTTCCATTTAAATAAACATCACTTCCTTAGAAAAAGGCTTCTTTAATGTGTCCAGACAAGTTCCAAAGCCCCTGTTAAACACTCCACCGCATTCTGTGCTCTATTGCAGCCCTGTGTCCACTCATGGTCATTTAACTATTTGTCTTCCCCACCAGGATGCACACGCCCTGAGAACAGTTCTGTCTTGTCCACCACCACAGGGTATTTCCAAAGCTGTATAGAATGCCTTGCCCTTAAGGGGCTCACAGTCTGATAGAGAGATAGGGAGATAAGTAAATAGTTCCTTACGATGTAATGTGGGCGGCTGAAAGGTGTACATAAGACTCCATGGAAACACAAGACTGGGGGTGAGGAAGGCTTCCTGGAGAAGATGTCCCTTGAACTGAGCTCTGAAGGGTAGTAAAAGGAGAAAAAGCAGTAAGGAGGAAGGTGTTCTAAGCATACAGAGTTTAAGTATATGTAGAGAGATGAAAGAGGCCATGAAACTTTAGGGAAACTACCACTAGCTCACTATGGCTGCAGTTTATACCAGGTAGCAAAAAATGAAACTTGAGAGATAGGAAGATTCAGTTCTATATTTAAAGATAGCAAAATGTCTAAGATAATCTAAAACAATGGATGTGATGGAGGCGCACTGTACGCCAGGCACCATGCTAAGCACGTCACATGTATAATTTTATTTCATCTTCACAGCCATCCTGAGTATTAGTATCCCCATGAGGAAGTAAGACCACAAACAGCTAGTAAGTAAATGGAAAGATAGGCCTTGAACCACAGCCATAATATATGACTCCAAAGCCCGTGTTCTTAACTACAGTCTAAAACTTGTCTCGCTTACTATACATTGATATGATCTTACAAAGTCACACGTAGTTCAAATAATTATCTTGATTCTACTAAGAAAGTTGGCTATTTAGTGGAATCCCATACCTTTTTCATTAAGCACATACAAATCATAAACACAAATATTTCACATATTGGTTTTACTTAAAGTATATAATTAGTATTCGGGCACCTGGGTGGCTCAGTCATTAAGCGTCTGCCTTCGGCTCAGGTCATGATCCCAGGGTCCTGGGATCGAGTCCCACATCGGGCTCCCTGCTCGGCAGGAAGCCTGCTTCTCCCTCTCCCACTCCCCCTGCTTGTGCTCCTGCTCTCGCTGTCTCTCTGTCAAATAAATAAATAAAATCTTAAAAAAAAAAAAAAGTATATAATTAGTATTCAACAGACTTCCAGAGATGAAAATCAAAAGAAAGTTATTCAAAGATACAAAATGCAGCGATGTGATTGAAAATCCAGGGATATAGTTTGGTTTTTGTTTTTAAGTAATCCCTATGCCCAATGTGGGGCTCAAATTCATGACGCCAAGATTAAGAGTCACATGTTCTCCCAACTGAGCCAGCCAGGTACCCCTTGATTGATAATCCAATACAGTCTCTAGAACTATGTTACCTCTACACCATCAAAAATTACACTAAGCAAACATTAGAACTTCTTGGTCTAAGTCTCCTCTCACCTCATCAAAACTAACCTTCCTAAGGGGGATTAAAATTATTCATTAAACAACTCAATCAATTATTCAGAATAGGTGGAAAGGGAAAACGTAGTTAATACAGAGGAAAGATGGTATGACATACAAAATCTTTTTTCCCTACCATCAATGGCTTTAAGCATGGTAAAATGACAACATGATTGAATGTGTTTACAAGACAAGATATACACTCTCTGTGCCAATTCAAGTTAAAACAGAGCTAGAAAATGTACCACTTAGGGAAAGTCTTGGTTCAAAGAACTCAGTGTTTTAGGAAACCAGGTACCAGCAAAAATGCAAATGTACTAAGTCACAGTTGATGGGTTTTGAGTAAATAATTAAAACACACTACTGGGAGATCTTCTTTGCTTTTTAAAATGTTTCATAATATGTAATAGGAGCCCACAGACTGATAATAATCATTAAACACTTATTAGTGCCAGGAGTTTTAAGAACACAATCTCATTTCATTCTTACAAGGTCATTCTCAACCACATTTTCAGATGAGCAAACTAAGGCACACAGAGTTTAGAGAAGGCGCTCAAGGGCATGTCAGCCGGAAGGAGGAGAGCCAGGACTCACACAGGTTTGTCTGACACCACAGTGCACACTTCTTCCACAATGCAGCAATGTCTTTAATGAGCTGACAGTTGCCTAATTTACTCACCAGTCAGCCCTATCATTTAGAGACTTGTGGGCAGGTGAAAGGACTTTCCTGATGTCCCTTGGCTAGTTTACATCACAAGTGAAAGTGAACCCCATGTTTCCTACTCTTCAGGCAAGCACATTCTGTATTCATTTTGACTCATACCAAATCTTTTTAAAAAAAATTAAAAATTTCCCCATAACTACATTCAAAATAGACAAAACAAGAATGACATAAATGCCTGTTACTGTGCACTGAAGTGTGTGTGCATTATGTTTTAGTGGGGGATAGGAAAAGAAAAGTCTCAAACATTTCCTGTTCATTACTTGAAACTACCATCATGTTTTCAGCCTCCTGCTTTTCAGTAGGGCACTGAGAGCATTAAAACAGGAATTGGCAAAACTTATTCTATAAAGGGCCTTAATAGTTGAGGCCATGTGAGCCACGCGGTCTCTGTTGTAAATACTCTATAGTTTTAAGGAGAAAAAAAGTAGCCACAGATAATACACAGATGAGCATGGTCGTGTTCCAATGAAGTTTAATTTATGGATACATAAATTTGAATTTCCTATAATTTTCACATCACAAAATATTATCATTCTTTTGATTTTTTTTGAACTACTAAAAAGGTACGATTTGCGGGCTATAGAAAAAGGTAGTGGGGTGGAGGGCAATCTCTCCCCACCCTGCATTAAACTAAAAAGTACTTTCACTCGGAAGAGATCAAAGGAAAAGCAGCCAGCGACATAGCAAGACTATGGCCTTTTTCTTGACTCAGCACCATTGCCACTGATGCAGGAGGCCTTCTGGATCATCTCCCATTCCCACTTGGGACAGGTGTTCCACTTTTGTGTTCTCACTGAAACTTGGGTCTATATCTATTCTAGCACCTACCATAACATACTGTGATTGATTATTCAATCATCTGTTTCCCCCCAAGCATGAGGGCAACAATGTTTTTATTTGTTTCTTAATTTGTATTCTTGACATAGAGGCTCAAAAAAAAGTGGTGGGGTAAAAGAGGAACAAGCTCAGAAATTCTTATCTTTATACAGACAATAGATACCAGTGCAAGGTTTTGAGAGTGGTTCAATGGCACACACCTGAAGACTTAAACCAGCGGTTCACCCACTTTTTGCATATGTTATGTCTCATAAATATGCACCAACCCCTCAATCTATTCTCTTTACTTATACCTGCTCAAGGTCAGACATATGATTAATTTGTTTAGACCAATCTTGATGAGAAAGATCTAGGCATAAATTTAAAATGACCCCAGGGTCGGGGTGCTTAGGTGGCTTAGTCGGTTAAGTGTCTGCCTTTGGCTCAGGTCATGATCCCAGCGGGGATCCTTGCTCAGCGGGGACCCTGCTTCTCCCTCTGCCTGCCATTCCCCCTGCTTGTGCTCTCTCTCTCTGTCACATAAATAAATAAAACCTTTAAAATATATAAATAAGGGGCGCCTGGGTGGCTCTGTCAGTTAAGTGCCTGCCTTCGGCTCAGGTCATGATCCCAGGGTCGTGGAATCGAGCCCCACATCAGGCTCCCTGCTCCTCAGGAAGCCTGCTTCTCCCTCTCCCACCCCCCCTGCTTGTGTTCCCTCTCTCGCTGTCTCTCTCTGTCAAATAAATAAATAAAATCTTTTTTAAAAAATAAAAAATATATAAATAAAAAATAAAATGACCCCAGGGTCTCCAGAAAGGCTTCAGGGTACCATGGGGTTCTGCAGAGCACAAATAGAAAAACTACTGTCTGGGCGCCTGGGTGGCTCAGTCGTTAAGCGTCTGCCTTCGGCTCAGGTCATGATCCTGGGGTCCCGGGATCGAGTCCCACATCGGGCTCCCTGCTCGGCGGGAGGCCTGCTTCTCCCTTTCCCACTCCCCCTGCTTGTGTTCCCTCTCTTGCTGTCTCTCTCTGTCAAAAAATAAAATCTTTAAAAAAAAAAAAAAAAGAAAAAAACTACTGTCCTACAAACTAGCCTCAAAAATGAATGATGAAATCATTTAAAGAAAATATGAAAAGCCACATTACCATATATAATAGAAAAAATACAGAAAAGTCTACCTCATCATTATCACAGGAATAAACATCTTTCAGTCATGCAAAGTTGGATGGCTGACCCTCTAATGCAGGGTCCTTAACCTTTTCCATGCCATGAGTCCCCTTGGTAGAATGGAGAAGCCAGCAAACCCCTTCTCAGAACAATGCTTGTGAATGCATAAAATAATATGCATAGTTTTTAAAAATAAACCAGTTACAATAATAATTTACCCACACTACCTCCCCTGTCACATCCTGACTTCTTTCCCTGCTTTATTTTTTCTGCTTAGCATTCGTCACTAACAACGCTATACACTATTTTACTTGTGTTTCCTTATTTAGTAGTAGCTATTTCCACAAATAGAACCTAATTTTCATGAGGGCAGGGAAGTTTATCTATTTTGTTCACCCCACTATTTCCAAAACCTACAAAATGTCTGGCATATAGCAATGCCTAATGTATATTTGTTGAATTATTAAAATACCTGTCTCCTAAGAGCTATACTCTAAGACAAACCAAAGCCAGTTCTACTAGAATCTATCATCCTTAAGAAAGATAATACACAGGGGCGCCTGGGTGGCTCAGTTGGTTAAGCGACTGCCTTCGGCTCAGGTCATGATCCTGGAGTCCCGGGATCGAGTCCCGCATCGGGCTCCCTGCTTGGCAGGGAGCCTGCTTCTCCCTCTGACCCTCCCCCCTCTCATGTGCTGTCTCTCTCATTCTCTCTGTCTCAAATAAATAAATAAAATCTTTAAAAAAAAAAAAAAAAAAGAAAGATAATACACAATAATTCATATTTACAAATGCCTTCTTGGTAGACACTGGACCCCTCTTATTAGTACAATCTCATTCATCCACAATAAACTTAATATCTAATGACCAAAGGCAAAGAAATGACGTTAAGGTAGAGAAGGCAAATGTCTCAAGCTTAGTCAGTGAACAACATCCATGGGCTACGTCTGCTTATTAACTCTGCCCCTTCACTTTACCCATTGCCTTTTGAAGCTATTTGCTGCGCTGCTTAAAGTATAGAATCATTCTCACTGAGGTATCTAGTTATACACTAATAATAAGAGACACTTTCATGGGATCTGAACTTTCATGGGATCCAAGCAGACTCATTCATAACAAATAGCAACACACTCCTTTGCAACCAAGTTCTGGAATTTCTAACTTCTTGCCAAGGCAATTCTTAAATAGAGGAAGTGGTTTTCTTTTAAAATTCATCGTAATCAACCAATCAATAAAATTCACCTTAATCACAATAAATTAAAAGGTTAACAAGAATGTAAACCCTCAGACGTGATAGGCTACCCATACTGTTTTCTCAGATAATCCTAAGAGGAAGGAAGTTCAAAGAAAGACAACTAAATCCACCAGAGAAAAGTAATAATTTCTACCAACTGCAGGGCCTTCACTCCATAGTGTGATCACACATTGGAAAGGCAAACCAAAAACCAAATAAGAAAAGGGGGGAGGGAAGATGAGGTTAACAATGAGGTCAGTTAATATGAAAGAAAACAGTGTCCTCTGACTGTTTCATAACTAAGAAAGCAGTCAAAACCTAACAGGAAGGCAGTTTTGGCCTTCCTTGGGTAGTTAAAACAAATGTCAGTCTGCTCTCCACCCCCACTATTTGCCCAAAAGCAGAGCTGAGAAAACACGCTTTTATCATGAGGGATTTTGAGATACTCAAACCCATCTGCTTAAAATGTAACTTTCTAATTCCACTTAAACATCAGAATTTTTCATATTTGTGCATCTGCCTAGATACAGGGGGAAAAAATGTGAAGCAGCAGCTTTTTTGTGTGTTTGCTAATAAACTAGCAACAGCTGGTCATCAACAGAGGATGACTGAATGTTCCATAGCAATGATGTGCATTAACAGGATATCAAATTTTAAAAAAATGAAGAGAATGGGGTGCCTGGGTGGCTCAGTCAGTTAAGCATCTGCCTTCAGCTCAGGTCATGATCCTGGGGTCCTGGGATCGAGTCCTACATCGGGCTCCCTGCTTAGGGGGGAATCTGCTTCTCCCTTTCCCTCTGCTGTTCTCTCTCTCTCTCTGGCAAATAAATAAATAAAATCTTTTTAATAAATGAAGAGGGAAAACATTTCTCACATATGCGTAACTCCAGCTCAATGGGAAAAATATTAATCTAGAGCAACCATTATAACCAACAGCTGATTTTTTATAGTGATCTAGTTCTACTCCTTAGCGATGTATGCTTCTTTTGAACTAACTAGGTAATTAAAAACTGTAAGATAATTTTGTGACTACTTATGGTGCTGTTGCTCTATAATCACACCTAAAAAGAAAGCCCTGAAGACGTAAGACTAAATAATACCCACACTCACGGAGAACTTACATCCAACCTTTTCTTCTAAAGCAAAGGTTTCAAATAGTGTTGTTCCAATATTAAAACGTCCTTGAAGTACTCCATACCCCAATAAGTTTTAAAAAATAGTTTAAATAGTTATATAACTGAAAAAAAAACCTAAAATCACAAATTACTTACGTTAATCTAAATCCACTTTTTGACAGAGTGAAAATTAGAAATAAACTAAAGACCTATTTAGTGGGATTAGTTACTTAAAATGTGTTTGGTCCATTCTATGGAAAACTACACAGCCATTAAAAAGAATGAGAGAGGCTTCTAAGTACAGAAATGGAAAGATCTCCAAGATACCCTGTTCAGGAAGAGTAAGCTGATCAACTCACACTGATTCAGCTTATGTAAAGTATTTATGTGAATCTGTATATATAGTAGTAAATGCTTAGGAAAAGATCTGGAAGAATACATGCCAAATTCTTTTTTCTTTTTAAAAGATTTATTTATTTATTTATTTATTTATTTATTTATTTATTTGAGAAAGAGAGAGCAGAGGGAAGGGCAGAGGGAGAGAGAGAGAAAGAATCCTCAAGGAGACTCCCAGCTGAGTGTGGAGCCTGACACAGGGCCCAATCCCAGGACCCTGAGATCACGATCTGAGCCGAAATCAAGAGTCAGACGCTTAACCGACTAAGCCACCCAGGTGCCCCCACGCCAAATTCTTAACAGTGATTTTGTCTGGGGAGTGGGGAGAAGTGAGCAAGCTTTGCCAAGATTTTCACATTATGCTCTGTGTATGGCTTAAATACTTTATAAGGCTGTATTCATATCTCACTTGTGTATTAAGTCTTAATAAAGAAAGAAAGGACTAGATGATTCTATGAACTAAAGAAAATTAAAACAAAAGATGAAAACTTGCTTGATATTAAAGTATGTTAATGACAGAGCAAGAGTTTGATTAGACAGTCTTCTATTCACTACATCTCAATGTAGATAGCCTTTAGTTCACTGTTATATTGACAGTAACAAGATAAATCAGAAAGAATAAGATTTCTGAAGTGATCCAAATACACAAGTCATGATGGTAGATGTTAACTAGATTTACTGTGGTGACCATTTTTGCAACAAACACAAATATCAAACCATTATGTTGTATACCTGAAACTAGTATGTCAGTTATGCCTCACTAAAAAAAATATACAAGTCCGATCTAAAAGAACTGAGAGTTGGGGTGCCTGGGCGGCTCAGTTGTTGAGTGACTACCTTCAGCTCAGGTCATGATCCCAGGGTCCTGGGATCGAGCCTCGCATTGGGCTCCCTGCTCGGTGGGAGGCCTGCTTCTCCCTCTCCCACTCCCCTTCCTGCTCTTGCTGTCTCTCTCTCTGTTGAATAAATAAATAAAATCTTTAAAAAAAAAAGAACTGAGAGTTTAAAATGTACGCTTATGTCTTCCTATCAAGATAAATGAAGTGCAAACATTTTCTTTTCTTGTTTTATTATAAAACAGCCATGCTTCAACTGAAATACTTATCCTTTGGTACTGAAATCCAACTAGCTTTAAAGGCAAGTTCCAATAGCATATCTGAAAATAACCAATAGCACTGCAATTAAAAAGATAATATGTGGTTTTTGTACAAACGTGTTTCTCAGTGTGCTGTTATTGTGGAAAAATGAAGGGAGGGAATTTTGGGAGATTGGAGAAAATTGATCAAGAAGACCTAATCTCCCTCTTTTTTAGTGACTAAATAGAACATTTCTGGAAAAAAAAAAAAGATGCTTTAACAACCAGAGATAAGAGGACAAGAGACCCAAAGAATGTTGGGACAGATTCAGAAACAGCATGTCTAGGATGAGTCAGCAGATGGCTAGATCATCCTGAAACTTAAAGTCATCTGCCCAAAAAGTAGGGAGGTAAGTAAGACAAAAGAAATCCAAAATGCACTTAAATGCAGAGACCAGAAGTTTTTTAACTTTCTTGAGATATAGTTTATATGCAATCAAGTGGACCCATTTTAACTATATATTTTGATAAGTTTTGACAAATTTGTACACCTGTATAATCACCACCATATTCAAGATATAGATCATTTCCCAAATCTCAAAAGTTTTCTTGTGTGTCTCATCCTAATCAAACTACTGCCATCCCTGGGGCGCCTGGGTGGCTCAGTCGTTGAGCGTCTGCCTTCGGCTCAGGTCATGATCCCAGGGTCCTGGGGTCCTGTCCCACTTCGGGCTCCCTGCTCCGTGGGAAGCCTGCTTCTCCCTCTCCCACTCCCCCTGCTTGTGTTCCCTCTCTCACTGTGTCTCTCTCTGTCAAATAAATAAATAAAATCTTAAAAAAAAAAAAAAAAACAAACTACTGCCATCCCTGGCCCCAGTTAAACATTTTTGCCACTGTAGATTAGATTTGTCTTTTTTAGAATTTCATATAAATGGCTCTTCTGTGCAAGGCTTCCTTTCACTCAGCATAATGTTTCCAAGGTTCATTCATGTTACACCATGTATCACTACTTCATTCCTCTTTATGGCCAAATAATATTCTATTGTATGGACCACAATTTGTTTATCTGTTCATCTATTCATGGACATTTGGGTTGTTTCCAGTTTGGGATTCTGACGACTAAATCTGCTATGAATATGCAAGGCACCGGCAGCTCTGAATGCCTTCATTTTCTAATTTGGCACTGTCCATACACTCTCAGTTCATACAGCTCCTATCCTCACATTGGCCTTATAACCGTGAAAGAAGTAATCAGTCATTCAACAAATACGTATTAAGGACCTGCTGTGTGTCAGGAACTGTTGGCACTACAGATGCAGCAATAAACAAGACAGTATAATCCCTCTTCTGTACAATTTACAATCTTTTTTGGGGGGGAGGAGGGAAGAGTGGGAAAGAAGAGACAAAAATAAAGATAATTTTGGACAGGAAATGTAACACAAAAGTTAAAATAATACATTAACAGTGTGTCTAATTCAAATTTGGCAACCAGAGAAGGCAGATCTGAGCAGAGATCTGAATGACACAAAGGAGACAGCCATGTAACTATCTGAGATCAAAGCACTCCGGGCAAAGAGAACTGCAAGTGCAAAGCCCTAAGGAGAGAATGAACTTCTTTTCAAAAAGCAGAGAAAAGGCCAGTGTGATAGAAATGTAGTGAACTAGGTTAGGTGAAGGGGTAAGAGATGAGGCTGGAGAGGCAGGCAGAGGCCAAGTCAAATAGAATCCTATAGGCCATAATACTAAATTTGGGTTTTATTGGAGGGTATTAAGCAGGAGCATAAAATGATCAGATTTGCATTTCAAAAAGATCACACTGGCTGTGTAGAGAATTGTAAAGGGAAAGAGTGGAAGTAGATCAGGTGGGCAGCTACAATGCAGGTGGTGATGGCTTGAACTACAGGGAAAACAAAAGAAACATGAGAGACAGGGATGGTTTCAACACCTCCTTGAAGCAGAATCAATGGCTCTTGTTAAAGTGTTAGATGTGGTAGGTATAAAAAAGAAGAATCTAGGATGATTCCTATGGGTTAGGTTTGGGCAGGTAGGTGGATGATAGTGCCATTTACTGAAATGGGGAAAACTGGAGGGGCACCTTGGTGGCTCAGTGGGTTAAGCAGCTGTTCATCTCAGCTCAGGTCTTGATCTCAGGGTCATGAGTTCAAGCCCCACGCTGGGCTCCACGCTGGCTGTGCAACCTACTTAAAAAAAAAAGAAAGAGAGAGAAATAAATAAATAAATAAATGGGGGGAATTGGAGGAAAAATAGGTTTGGAGTTGTGGGGAGAATCAAGAGTTCTTTGCTAGTTATACTAAATTTGTGATGCCAATTGACCATCCAAATGCAGATGTCAAATAGGCACTTGGATATGTGTGAGTTTGTGGTTAAGAGGAAAAGTCAGTGCTGGATATAGAGTACTATGGAATAATCTCTGAAACAAAGAAGCATATTATACAATTTTGCTTCTGAAAGTAGTATGCATATACCTCAGGGCACCAGGATCATACCAGAGAAATAAGACCCCAAGTGCAATTTCAGTTGGAATCAGAAGTGAGGGTGGGTAGGGAGGGATAAATTTTATATCTGAACACACACACGCATAAACAGTAAAATGCTGAATTTACACAATTTTTCAAGGTCAGACGTTAAGATTCCAAAGAAATTGTAGTTGTAGTGGACAGTCTTTGAACTACAGGAGCCCCTAGAGATACATTTTCATCTTTTGCTTGGAGTATTTCAGGAAAAAAGTTGGAGAAGCATCAGAATACATAGTAAACATTTAACATACAGACTGGATCACTGTGTCTGTAGCTGTGCAGATTACAAAGACGGAGTAGGACCATTGTCAAGGGCACGGACTTTGCATACAGTCTTTAGAGTCAAACAGATCTGGGTTCGATACCTACCCCTGCTACCTATTAGCCATGGAGACAATAACCCTCATAGGGTTACCGTAGGGTTAAATGATAGAATGAATACTTGCAGTGCACTTAGTCACAGCCTCCGATTAAACATTAACTCCCAATATTGTCTCTCTCCAGGGTCTCACTGGCTAATGAAACCTACAAAGCATAAATCTCTGTAACTATATATATATATATAATATATATAACAATAATATAAACTACGTATGAAAAATGCTAAATATAGTTGGTAGGACTGGTCAGGAAGCATTGAGATTCGGGCTGAAGAAGATTAATACAGAGAAACGGGAAAGCTTTTAGCTTTTATTTACTTTTATTTTTATTTGAGGGGGAATAATTAAAGAAAAGAAAGAGTGAAACCAATGTAGAGAAGATGAGAACTACCATTTCCTGAGAATTCCTGCTCATCAGTCCTTTCTTTTTTTTTTTTTAAGATTTTATTTTATTTATTTGTCAGAGAAAGAGCAAGCGAGCACAAGCAGGGGGAGCAGCAGGCAGAGGGAGAAGCAGGCTCCCCGCTGAGCAAGGAGCCCGATGCAGGGCGGGGGCCAACCCCAGGACACTGGAATCATGACCAGAGCCACCCAGGTGTCCATCAGTCCTTTCTTTAAAACAACTTCCTTAAGCTATAATTCACATGCTATACAATTCATTCACTTAAAGTGTATAATTCAATTGTTAGTGTATTCAGAGTTGTGGAACCATCACCACAATCCATTTTAGAACATTTTCATCATCCCAGAAAGAAACCCTATACCCTTTAGCAGTTTCCCCATTTCCCCTCTACCCCATACATCCTTGGCAACCACTAATCTGTTTTCTGTCTCAATGGACTATCCTATTCTGGATGTTTCATGTAAACGGAATCATAATATGCGACTGGCTTCTTCCACTTAGCATAATGTTTCCAGAACTCATCTATGTTGTACATTAATTATTACTTCATTTTTGTTGCCAAATAAATTCTACTGTATAGATAGACCACATTTTGTTTATCTATCCATCAGTTGATGGACACGTGCGTTACTTCTACTTTTTAGCTATTATGAGTAATGCTACGATGAACACTCATATACTAGTTTTGTGTGGACATGTGTTTTCATTTCTCTTGGGTACACAAGTAGTCCCCTCCCTTATGTGTGGTTTTGCTTTCTGTGATTTCAGTTAACTGCAGTCAACCATGGTCCAAAAAGTGGATGATTCTCCTTCTGGTGTATTGTCAGAAGGTCAAAAGCGAAGGGTTGGCACTACATCACAATAACTATGTCACTCACCTCCCTTCATTTCATCATGTAGGCATTTTATCATCACATCATCACAAGAAGAAAGGTGAGTATGGTACAATAAGATTTTAGGAGAGAGAAACCACATTCATTTAACTTTTATTACAGGACATTGTTATAATTGTTCTCTTATTATTATGGTTGTTACTGTGCCTAATTTATAAATTAAAGTTTATCATAGGTATGCATATATAGGAAAAAACAGTGTATATAAGGTTCAGTATACTCCACGGTTTCAGGCAACCACTGGGGGTCCTGTAATACCCCCACGGATAAGGGGGCACTGCTGTACCTAGGAGTACAACTGCTGGGTCTTACAGTTAAATTTTCCTTTATCTTTTGAGGAACAGCCCAAACTCTTAAAGGCAATACAGTCAGCTCCAAATATTCAAATGACAGTAACTAATTACCTAACATCTTTGGGCATCTAAAGTTACTATCAATGCTCATACTTTCAAATTGTTTATATGATTTTTAAATTTGTATAAAAAGTCTGTAGGAACACTAAACTCTACCTCTGAAACTAATAATATACTATATATTAATTAATCGATTTTAAATTTTAAAAAAAGTCCGTAGGAAAAGGTAAGCATGCAGAAAATAGAAGATCAATAAGCCAGTAAAAGAGAATGCTCCTTGAAAAAACCAAAGAGCTTCACGGCACAAACTGGATACAAAAGCCAACATTACGGACACTTATGAGAAATGAGAAAAAGAGGTGCTTAACATCAATTAAGTGCACCCATGTATTTAGGATGAGTGTGTATGAATGTGAAAGCTGTACAACCAAGTGAAATGTTTTGCCAACTCTATCCTCTCAGAGTAATTTTGGAAAAGACTTTCTTCTGCATTTTATGTCCTCTCTCATTGTCATCAATTTATTTTTCCCTTTGTAGTGTAGCTATTAGAATATTTTAAAGTACATGTATCTGTGAATATACTAAAAACCAATGAATTGTATACTTTAAATGAGCGAATTGCATGGTATATGAATCAGACCTCAGTAAACTTTTTTTTATAAAAGTACATGTGTGAGACTCAACTCTAGGAAACAAACTGAGGATTGCTGGAGGAGAGGTGGGTGGGGAGATGGGGTAACTGGGTGACAGGCATTAAGAAGGGCACGAGATATAATGAGCACTAGGTGTTATATGCAACTGATTAAAAATAAATAATTACATGTGTGGCTTGCGCTGTATTTCTATTTACAGGGACAGTTTCTCCATTTCTGAAGTTACCATGAGTTAGTTACAGTAATAATGAAAAAGGAAGAAAAAAGAGAAAATCACATTATTTCTGGTTTATAAAATAACCTTTGTGATGGACATATTTACAAAACAAGGTAAAATTATAAAGCTATTAAAAAAGAGAATCATCTACTGAAAAAATTAACTTCAATCATTACAATGGACAGTTATCAGAGTATCAGAAAATATCCCATGTGAGCATGGAAAAGGAAAATGAAATAAAAAACCAAAAAAATATAATGTGAAGACCAGGACTACATTCAGGAAGACCAAGAAAGTTCCACAACAACTAGCATCTAGTAAATGTTCAATAGATGTTAGATGGAAGGACAGAAAAGAATAGATGGGTGAATGAACAAGCAAATTTGAATAGAAAGATAAAAGGAAGGATAATAGGAAAGAAAAAAGATATTTAATAATTTTTTAAAAGCCTCTACTACACAATTATAGAAGCTATTGAAAATTAGTTCAACTTACACGTCAACTTACATGTCAGCAGGTCACCTGTCTGGGGAAGTTTACAACCCACGGACCAGAAACATCAGAGACAAAGAGCTAGACACAGAATCAACCAAAAAGAGAAGAATCACAGAGAGTATCCACCAGATTTTGAGTATTTTGTGGAGTATGCTAAGAAGTAAAGACATGCCATTAAAATCAGGAGGCATTTATAAAGAGCTCCAGTAGCTTATCAAAGGATCATAAAGCAATAAGGCATGCAATAAGTGCTCTTTGATTATTTCAAGACCACGAATCATCAATGAGACCAGGGCAGGAAAAGCCTGCTCCCTCTATCTCCATGCTGTTAGAGAAATCAATTACACTCTCATAAACGTGTCTGAGCACAGGCAGGAAAACCAGTTCAGTTTAAAGTGTATGGCAACCAAGACAAACTTAATTTAATGGTTATATGTATCCTCCTGAGAGGGGAAAAATAAATGTTGGCTGACTACGTAAGGAATTCTCTGGAGTCATAACTTATCAAACCACTTGTGCCATTTATATAGTAAGAACTTCACAAAATGCTGCACCAGTAATTGCAATTTCATAAACAGAGTATTACTGCTGGCTAACAACCTCCTTTATCATTTATTAATGGCAAATGTTAGGCTCTGACAGGAATAGTTTTCACTTAACACCAGGAATTGCCTTTGGAGAAAGGTAGAAGATAAGAAGAGAGAACCAAAGGTTCAACTCAACTTGAAGAAAAGAAATAAGGGGAAAAAAAGTCAGTAACTTTCGATAGAGTATGAAGAGAAAAATCATTGGTTGTTAAAACAACACAGTTGAATGTTTGAAAGGTAAAGGTTGAGGAGAGGGGCTGGAGTAACCACAACTGAAGGACTAAAGCCAAGTGAAGACAAAGAGGGTTTACCCTAGAGTTCGAAAGAACTGCCTTCTTGCTACCATATGTGTGATTATCATCATACTACTATATATATGCTATTGTGCTATAAACTATGGATATATTTATTGAGAGATGTGCAAGAATACACATGACCATCCCAAAGAAGCTTTCCTAGATACATATATACACCCCTATAGTACTCATCACCCTTCACTGTCTCCTGTACTGAACTGAGCTTCATGAGGTCAAGGTACAGGCTTGTACCCCCTGAATCTAGCATGAAGCTTGGTATCTCACCTGAAACATAATGTTATTTGTTCTAGTAAAAGAAATGACACTTGTTATGGACTGAGTTGTGTATCCCCCTCCTCAAATTCATATATTGAAGTCTTAACTCCAATGTGACTATATTTGGAGACAGGGTCTTTAGGGAGATAAAGTTAAAAAAAGTCATAAAAATGGGACCCTAATCCAATAGGATTGGTGTCCTTATAAGAAGAAGAGACACCAAAGACCAATATCTCTTTCTCTCTGAGTGTGCACAGAGGAAAGGCCAAGTGAGGACACAGTGAGAAGGTGGCTGTCTGCAAGTCAGGAAGAAAGGTCTTACCAGAAATCAGCCTTGACAGCACCTTGACCTTAAACTTCCAGTGTCCAGAACGATGAGAAAATAAATGTCTGTTGTTTTGTTATGGCAGCGCAGGCTGATCAATACAACACTCAAACTAGAATATGGGTGTTCTCTTGGTCTCATTGACAGCTGTCAAGATGTACAGAGGCATCTCTTAGGAGGAGACTAAGAGATGGTGTCATATGTAGGACATTAAGGCAAGGTCAATACTTGTCCTTCAAAGCCAGAATCAGATCCCTTATAAGTGGGTAGACTAGGCTAGGTCCCACAAGATAAAGAGCAAGCTAGTTACGCAGATTCAAGAGCTATACACCATAAGGCAGATTGTTGTACTTCTGACATTTTCTGTACTGATTTTCCTATTGGTCTTGGTACTAAAACATTTCCTGGAGCTCTCTAGCCGACCTCAGTTATGCCAAAGCAGAAACAAGAGAAGATGTTTTCCTTTTGGCTTATTAAACAGTATCCTTGGGGTCAGGGTGGCATGGTGGTAACAGTTATGTAAGTAAGAAGATTCCAAGTTGAAGGTAAAATGCAGTGTCCTAGCCACTTCATTCTTTCAACAAATATTTACCAAGTACTTACTATACAACTGACCCATGTCTAACCACAAGGGGATGCAACAGCAAAACTCCTTGCCCTCACAGAAGAGCTTCCATTCTAGTTGGGAGAGGCAAAAGGAGACAGTAAACGATAAGCATAATATATAAGGAAATGATATAGTGTGCTAGAAGTTGACAAGTGCTGGGGCGCCTGGGTGGCTCAGTCAGTTAAGCGTCTGCCTTTGGTTCAGGTCATGATCCCAGGGTCCTAGGATCGAGTCCTGCATAAGGCTCCCTGCTCAGAGGGGAGTCTGCTTCTCCCTCTGCCTCTGCTCCTAACCCCCTGCCTGTGTTCTCTCTCACTCTCTTCCTCAAATAAATAAACAAATAAAATCTTAAAAAAAAAAAAAAAGTTGACAAGTGTTATGGACAGTAAGAGGCAGGAATGATACGGGGGTAGGGGGCTCAGGGCAGATGTCACTGGGAAAGTGACCCTTAAACAAACACTTAGAGGAAGAGCAAGAATGAACTGTGCATCTACCCATAGAGGCAGGACAAAGAAGCAAGTCATGTGTGACTTTCTCCAAGAAGGGCAAGACTTCTGTATGACAGAATGGAGTGACCTACAAGGAAACAGTAGGTGGTCAAATTAATAAGAGGGGCAGGGAGTCCTACCACATAGGCTCTTATACACCACTTAGAAAGACTCCTGAGTTTCACTTTGAATTAAAAGAGAAAAGGTACTTCAACATCTTCCCATCAGTGAAATTTGGGAGATAAGACTGTGGAATCTTTATGCATTTTGTTTTGTCCTGCAGAATTCCAGCCCCTGACAAGATACTCAGATGAAGACTTGAGGCAATGGCTAGAACGCTAAATTCTCAGTAGTGATATACAACCTAGAAATGTACTTTGGGGGGCGCCTGGGTGGCTCAGTCGTTAAGCGCCTGCCTTCGGCTCAGGTCATGATCCCAGGGTCCTGGGATCGAGCCCCGCATCAGGCTCCCTGCTCAGCGGGAAGCCTGCTTCTCCCTCTCCCACTCCCCCTGCTTGTGTTCCTGCTCTCGCTAACTCTTCTGTCAAATAAATAAATAAAATCTTAAAAAAAAAAAAAGAAATGTAGTTTGGTAGAACAAACACAAACACCTATTTAAATAAAGAGACTGCAAACTCACCACATTCTTGGGAAACGCAGAGAGAACAACAATTTTGCACATGGAAAAACTGATATACAAAGAAAAGACTTACCCGTGTTTTCAAAGGCAGCCTGAATATGAAATGGGAAGAAAACCAACTGAACTCCAAATGACTGCAGCCACAAGAAAATACTGCCTTTCTATGGCACTGAGGAAAAGCTAGCCAGAATATGCATCGCAGACCAAGGAAAAAAGGGACATGCTCTCAGAAACACACATATAAGATATTCTCACCTAGGCTACTCCTTTCCACCATGCCTGTTCTTATTCCATTTTAAATAAAAAGGTTTTTGTCTAAATGTAAGCTTACAACCCAAATCAGGCTCTTACTAAGGATGTTTACAGGTACACTTCCTGCTGGAAAGAATACTGTAGCAGTTTATGATGGGATAAAACGAAACACTAGCCATAATTCCATAATGCCCATCAATCTTTCCAGTGCTGAGATTCAATATAAACTCCCATTTCTGATTACTGCATTATTTGTGATCCACACTAATGGTTATATATCTGGACATGGCACAGAGGTTGGGCCAGGCAGAGAAACATGGAAAAATTATTTATTTTAAAATCATTATTGAAAATATGAGGTAACAATAGTATTAAAGAAAATTTTAGAGAGAAAAAACACCCCAAAATCCACTATCTTAAAACAATGATTTCATGTTTGCACTATCTTGTAGTCTTTGCCTATATTCACATATATTTTAGAGAGGCAGTGTCCATTGCACCAATGAAGCATTTTCTAAACTTTGCTGGGGAAAAATTATAACACATTTACATAAGAGGACTGTTGCTATCTACAACTAATCATTCTTATTCCCCCAAGAGGTTCCAAATGTGTCTAATGTAGAAGAAAAGCAAAAAGACTAAGGCAATAATTATTTATCCAACAATTATTTACTGAGCACCTACTAAATGTCTAGAATTGATCCAGGCCCTGGGAATAGAGTAGTGAACAACAGATACGATATCTCTGACTTCACAGAGTTTAAGTTCTAGTTGGGGGAAGAAAGACTATAAATAAGTTAACAATCAAAGAGAAAAAGAAATTCTTATAGAAACTTACTTTCTCAAGCTATAGAGTAAATGATAAAGACAGAGCAAAACAAATTCCAAAACTTCTGATTCACAGGCTGTTCCTAATCAGTACACTAAATACAGTTTTCTGACAGTACTAAACCCAGAAACCAGATTCTTCTAGATCAGGGGTGAGCAAACTTTTCCAAAAAAGCCTGACAGTAAGTATTTTTGGGCTTTGAAGGCCACAGGGTCTCTGTTGCAACTACCCAACTACCCATTATAGGGTGGAAGCAGCCACAGACAATGTGAAAACGAATGGATGTAGCTGTTTGCCAATAAAACTTACTTACAAACACTAGCTGAGAGTAAGACTTGGCCTGCAAGTTTTATATGGCTCAAAAGACCACTCAAACACTGTTAACGAGAAATAGAGGGAAGATACACATGCAATCCTCAGCTGGAAAATTCCACTGGAATGGAATGACTCATTTTGTCATTTCCTTTCCACTTCCATTGCCACATCCCCAAATCAGATTTTTATTACCTTTCACTTACGCACATTCCCCTGCTTTTCCATATGCTGTTCCTTTAATGGGCATTCCCTTCCCCCCATTCACCACCTATTAAAATCTTCTCTCTGGGGCGCCTGGGTGGCTCAGATGGTTAAGGGTCTGCCTTCAGCTCAGGTCATGATCCCAGGGTCCTGGGATGGAGCCCCGCATCGGGCTCCCTGCTCAGCGGGGAGCCTGCTTCTCCCCCTCCCTCTGCTTCTCCCCCTGCTCATGTTCTCTCTCTCTCTGTATCTGTGTCTCGAATGAATAAATTAAAAAATCTTTTAAAAAATAATAATAAAATAAAATAAAATCTTCTCTGTAAAGTCCAGCTCAACTGACTGTAAATTAGATAATATTAAGGACTTACTGTTAATTATTTTAGGAAGGGTAACAGCACTGAGGTTGTGTATTTTTTTTTAAAGGATCTTTTTTTTTTTTTAAGATTTTATTTATTTCTGTGACAGAGAGAGACACAGCGAGAGAGGGAACACAAGCGGGAACACAAGCAGGGGGAGTGGGAGAGGGAGAAGCAGGCTTCCTGCCGAGCAGGGAGACCGATGCAGGGCTCGATCCCAGGACCCTGGGATCATGACCTGAGTCGAAGGCAGATGCTTAACGACTGAGCCACCCAGGTGCCGAGGTTGTGTATTTTTAAAAAGTGTTCCTATCTTTTAGAGAGACATACTGAAATTGTTGTAGAAGAGATGCTGTGATGTCTAGGATTTGCTTCAAAATAATCTGGGGGTAAAAGTGGGGGAAGGGGGTAGGGATACAGCTGAAACAACCCTGAGCTGATAATGAAGCTGAATGATGAGTTCACAGGGATTCATTATACATTTTCTCTATTTTTATATGTTTCTGAAATTTTCCATGACAAAAAGTTGAAAAAATTCCAGTTCAAATGCCTGATTCTACAGAGGAATTAATGTCTTTTTCTCCTGTACTACGTCAGCATGTACCTCTGTTTATTACTTATTTCAATCTGCTATGTATTGGTATAGGCTGCTTACACCGAGAGAGTGAGCTCTTTGAGGACAGGCTCATATCATATTCATCTTTGTGGCTTTCCCAGCATGCTTTACATATAATTGACATCAGATATTGTCTGCTAAAGTTATCTGAAAAAAGACCAAAACCAAAGAGACTAGAAAGAAAAACAGTACCAGGAGTACCTTTCACTCCTGATCAAAATTAAATCTGAAAGACTTTTATCGTATCAACTGCACCATTTACATAGAGCTCTTGGGCTGGCTCTAGCTTTGAACTTCAGTAATCCAAACTAAAAGTAGAAAATAGAAACCATTCTCTTCAACATTCCGGGAGCCAGTGGAGAGGATGGGGAGGACAAGATGTTTGTTCTTAAAAAGGAGGTGGCATTATTATTCTCCACTACTGACTTGAAGGCCACCAGTATTTTTTTTTTAAGATTTTATTTATTTATTTGAGAGAGAGAATGAGAGAGAGAGCATGAGAGAGGGGAGGGTCAGAGGGAGAAGCAGACCCCCCGCTGAGCAGGGAGCCCGACGTGGGACTCGATCCCAGGACTCCAGGATCATGCATGACCTGAGCCGAAGGCAATCGCTTAACCAACTGAGCCACCCACGCGCCCCAGAAGGCCACCAGTATTTTCAATCTTCACCATCAAAAACATCATCATCATCATCATCATCGTGGTCCCAACAGAATCAGAGTGGTTATCAGTTCGAGTTTCAGTAGAATCATGTGTCTGTCCTATTCATTATGCATCCATTACTTGGCATGCTACAAATCCTCTCTCTAACATAAAAGAGAAAAAAAAAATCTTCCTTCAGCCATTCAATGATACTAATTATCACATATAACCTAGGTTGATTTTATTTGAAAGAGATTAAGGAAGGTCCCATCAGGTAGCTCTGGCTTCAGATTTTAAATGTCTTAAGTGCGGGGCGCCTGGGTGGCTCAGTTGGTTAAGCGACTGCCTTCGGCTCAGGTCATGATCCTGGAGTCCCGGGATCGAGTCCCGCATCGGGCTCCCTGCTCAGCAGGGAGTCTGCTTCTCCTTCTGACCCTCCCCCACTCATGCTCTCTCTCTATCTCATTCTCTCTCTCAAATAAATAAATAAAATCTTAAAAAAAAATGTCTTAAGTGCCTCCAAAAGACTAGCAAAGTCACACTCCTATATAAAGGTTCTCTCAACCCACGTTATATAAAATGAAAATAAAAATTCTGCTTCTGAAAAATGGCCAGCTTTTTAAAAAACAAAATTTAATGCTCAAGTAAGAATACCCAGGATCCTGGAATGAAGAAATCTCATTTTCTGGGTCTACCACACAGCAAACCGTGAGCAAGACCCAGCACTCTCTCAAATGATCATTTACCTCAGAGCTCTGCCTATCAGCTCCAGTCCTATCCGCGGACTCACGACACTTGCCGTGACTCTAAGTGTGTCCAATTTCCTGTTAGGCAATTTTACTGAATGCAAAAACACTCATTTCCATGAAAAAAGCTACCAATGCACCTCCCCATTACCATTTTCCCAACTTCCTTATCTCCTCTGATGGCCATCTGATCTAAGACTCTAGGAATATTGAACACTACTCTCTCTTCCTCATTCCTGACCACTTTTTCTTTTTAAAGATTTTATTTATTTATTTGAGAGAGAGAGCGTGCTTGAGCAGGGGGCAGGGGTAGAGGAAGAGGGAGAAGCAGACTCCCGATGAGCAGGGAGCCCGATGGGGAACTGGATCCCAGGACCCTGGGATCATGACCTGAGCCGAAGGCAGCCGCTTAATCGACTGAGCCACCCAGGCGCCCCTCTTTTTTTTTGAGAGAGAGAAAGACAGTGAGAGTGTGCCCGCGAGGGTGGGGAGGGGCAGAGGGAGAGAGAGAATCTATTTATTTATTCTTCTTCCTACATTATTTTCTTTATTTTCAAAGTTTTCTTATAATGTTCAGTTAGCCAACATATAGTACATCATTAGTTTTTGATGATAGTGTTCAATGATTCATTAGTTGTGTATAACACCCAGTGCTCATCAAAACACATGCCCTCCTTAATGCCCATCACCTGGTTACCCCATCTCCCTTCCCCCCCAACTTCTGTAACCCTCAGTTTGTTACCAGGAGATAGTATCTTAAGCAGGCTCCACACCCAGTGCAGAGCCCAAGACAGGGCTCAATCTCACAATCGTGAGATCATGACCCGAGCTGAAATCAAGAGTCAGACACTCAAGTGACTGAGCCACCCAGGTGCCCCAGGGACCACTTTTTCTTGTCCCTCTCTATTCCTATTCCCTAAGTCTAGTCTTCTATCTCTTCATAATTAAATAGCCAAATCAGAAAATAGAATATGTGCAGCCATTAAAAAGGACAGAGTAAACAAAATCTCCTGACTTATAGGCACTTATACAAGGTGCTCAGTAAGAAAAGATGCAAAAATCAATTTTAATATGAATCTATTTTTAAAACAATATCCCCAATCCATGGTATGTATGTGTATATACATTTTTATATTATACAAGAATAGAAAAAAATATAGAAGGATAAAGATATGTTACGTGGCAGGGAATGATTCAAAATGAGAAAATAGAAGGGGGAAATGAGGCAAGCAAAAGAGAAAACAACAGACTTCAGTAAACAATACATATATATGATACGATCCCTTTTATGTACCTATGCAAAAGTATATATATTTTTTAAAGTTTTAAACAAAATGGGGGTGCCTGGGTGGCACAGTCAGTTAAGTATCTGACTTTGGCTCAGGTCATGATCCAGAGGTCCTGGGATCAAGCCCTGCATCAGGCTCCCTGCTCAGCTGGGAGCCCCCTTCTCCCTCTCCCCACCCCTCCACCCCCTGCTCCTGCTCTCTCTCACTCACTCATGCTCTCTAATAAATAAATAAATAAAATATTTTAAAACAAGTTTTTAAAAAAATGAATGAAAAATACTAAACAAATTCAACTGTACACATGAAAGGACTTTCTATTCACTCAGAAAAATATTTCTAAATACCATGCTGGTTTTAAAACATGTCTACAGGGCACCTGGCTGGCTCAGCCGGTGGAGCATGCAACTCTTGATCCTGGGGTTTTGAGTTCGAGCCCTATGTTGGGTGTAAAGATTACTTAAAAATGAAAAAAATTCGGGGCACTTGGGTGGCTCAGTCATTAAGCATCTGCCTTCGGCTCCGGTCATGATCCCAGGGTCCCGGGATCAAGCCTCACATCAGGCTCCCTGCTCGGCAGGAAGCCTGCTTCTCCCTCTCCCACTCCCCCTGCTTGTGTTCCCCCTCTCTCTGCGTTTCTCTCTGTCAAGTAAATAAATAAAATCTTTAAAAAAAAAAAATGAAAAAAATTCTTTTAAAAAAATGTCTAGGGCACCTGGGTGGCTCAGTTGGTTAAGCGACTGCCTTTGGCTCAGGTCATGATCCTGGAGTCCCTGGATCGAGTCCCACATCGGGCTTCCTGCTCAGCAGGGAATCTGCTTCTCCCTCTGACCCTCCTCCCTCTCGTGCTCTCTCTCATTCTCTCTCTCACAAAAAAAAAAAAAAAAAAAAATGTCTACAAATTCTTTGACAGTCCCCTCATGAAAAGGTAGAAACAAATTCCCCTCCCTTTAAATATGGGATAGGCTTAGGGACTCACTTCTAATGAACAGAATGCACTGGAAACGATACTGTGTGCCTTCATAGGCTAAGTAAAAAAAGGCAACATGGCTTCCACTTGGCTTTCTCTCTTGTGATGCTTGCCCTTGGACCCCAGCCACTATGATGTGAAGAAGACAAGAGCCACATGAAAGGCTGCCTAGAGGTGTTCTAGCCACAGCCTTGGCTGAGGTCCTAGCCAACAAGCTAGCATCAGCCACCAGACATGGCAGTGAAAGGGCCTACATACGACTACAGCCACCCCACTTTGAGCCATTCCGCTCCTTGAGTGGAGCAGAGAAGTCTTGCCAAGCTCTGCCTAAATTGCAGATTTGTGCACAAAATAATATTGTTCATATTTAAAGTGACTAAGTTTTGGAGTGGCTTTTTTACACAACAGTAGATAACTGGAACAAATACTGTTTAAGATTTTACAGAGTAAACTGGGCCGCTTCTCACTTTCCACCTCTTTGTCTTAGGAGTCATGTGAAGAGAAGTTTACGACTTGTCTACCTGCTTTCCTGCTTCTACCTGCTAGTGCTCAAGGACACAAGGTGCTCAAGTGGCAAATGGAGAAGGCTGGGCAGTTGGGAGGTCAGTTACTATGAGCAAATAAGTTTAATTAATTAAACAAATAAGTAAATATTCTGAGAATAATGAAAGCAAGCTTTCTCATTCTTTTTTTTTTTTTTAAAGATTTTATCTATTTATTTGAAAGAGAGAGAGTGAGAGAGAGCATGAGAGGGGAGAGGGTCAGAGGGAGAAGCAGACTCCCCACTGAGCAGGGAGCCCGATGCGGGACTCGATCCCGGGACTCCAGGATCACGACTCGAGCTGAAGGCAGTAGCCTAACCAACTGAGCCACCCAGGCGCCCGAGCTTTCTCATTCTTGAAAAAGATACTTAGAAACATAAAAAGGGGTAAGGCTGGAGAGAAACCCGAGGTATTATACTGTGGCAGCCACCATCATGACCAGATCATCAAGGTTAACATCACTGTTAATGGGATTGCTTAATATCATGTGGTCTTGATGTGAAGTACTGAGAATATTACAGCATCATTTCTGTGATATTTTTGCCAAGAAATCATGACCTCATTCTGGTCATGAGGAAATAATGGATTCAGCTTGCAGATTATCCTCCTGAATATAGGGCTGTTGAGGACATAAAGGACAGTAGAAGACTAAGGGGTTACTATAGACTGGAGGACATGGAAAGACATGACAATGAAATCCACTGCATGCTCCACACTGGGATGCTAGACCAAAATGGAAAAGGATACATTGTTGGGGCAGCCGGCAAAATGTGAACAGGGCCTATGGATTGGGGAGTAGGGTTTCATCGATGCTAATTATTAGAAAGACATGTAGTAGTTACTTAGGAGTGCCCTTGACTGGGGGAAATACACACAGAAATAGTATGGGGTCATAGGGCAATACGTATGAAACTCATTCTCAAATGACTCAGAAAAATTAGTTTAGAGAAAGATAGTCTAATTGAGTAGATGTGATAAAATGGTAACAGTTTGGCAGAATCTGGCTGAGATGAGAGGAATGTGGAAGCTCCTCCCGATCACAGACTGGAAGAAAATAGTACAAGTATACCTCATTTTACTGCGCTTCACAGATAAAACATTTTTTACAAATGTAAGGTTTGTGGCAACCCTGCATCAAACAAGTCTGTTGGTGCCATTTTCCAAAAGCATTTGCTCACTCTGTGTCTCTGTGTCATATTTTGGTAATTCTCTTAATGTTTCAAACTCTTTATTATTATATTTGTTATGGTGATCTGCAATCAGTGATTATGACTGTTAAAAGCTCAGATGATGGGGCACAGTGGGTTAAGCATCTGCCTTCAGTCCCGCATCAGGCTCCTTGCTCCACAGGGAGTCTGCTTCTCCTTCTGCCCCCCCCCAACCTTGTGCTCACACACTCGTGCACTCTCGTGCACACGCTCTCTCTCTCCCCCCTTCATGTGTGCGCGTGCACACACAGGCAAAAATAAATAAATAAAATTTTAAAAGAAAAGCTCAGAGGATTTTCAGCATTTTTTTAGCAATAAAGTATTTTTAAATTAAGGTATGTATGTTTTTTTAGACATAATGCTATTGCACACTTAATAGCCTATAAACACAACTTTTACATCCACTGGGAAACCAAAAAATTCATTGACTCACTTTACTGCAATATGTGTTTTAGTAGGGTAGTCTGGAACTAAATACGCATTATCTCTGAGGTATGCCTATATGTATCGGATACACACACACACACGTACCTGAGAGGACCTGATCTGCAATATATAAATAACTTCTATAAATAAATTAAAAGACAAACATACCAATTCATAAAATAGGCAAGATTTAAACAGATTCTTCACAAAAGAAGATCTCCAAATGGCTAGTCAGCAGATATTCAATGTCATTAGTCATTAAAGAAATGCAAAATTAAACCAGAGGAAGTTATCATTTCACCCTCATGAACCTGGGTAAAATTTTTTAAAAACCTAACAAAACTAAATGCTGGTGGAGATAGAGCAATGGGAACCCTTGGACATTGCTAGTCTTAAGTTATCTACTACTGTGTAATAATAGTGTCACAAATTTAGCAGCTTAAAACAACATATGTTTATTATCTCACAGTTTCAGTGGGTTAGAAGCCTAGGTACAGCTTAACTGGGTCCTCAACAAGATTTCAATCAAGGTGTCAGCTGGGGCTGTGGTCTCATGACAGGCTTGAGTTTCCAAGCTCACGTGGTTATTGGCAGCATTCAGTTCTTTGCAGGCTACTAGACTGAGGATAATGTTTCTTGCTGGCTGTGAACTTGAAGTTGCCCTCAGCTCCCTGCCACACAGCCCTCTCCATAGGCAGCTTACAACATGGCAATTTGCTTCCCCAAGGCCAGCAAGGAGAGAGTATCCTCACAAGATGGGCATTACAATCTGATGTAACATAATCACATACACATAATCATGTATATCCTGCCACTGTTTTCACAGTCTATTAGGAAGGAGCAAGTCCCACCCACACTGAAGGGGAGGGAATTACACTGGGCATAAATACCAGGAAACAGGGGCATGGGGGCCATCTTAGAATCTGTCTGCCATAGTAAGTGGGAATGTAAACTAATACAACCACTTTTGTAAAATGGCAGTTCCTTTTTTTTTTTTTTTTAACACTATAGTAGTTCTTTTTTTTTTTAAGAATATTTATTTATTTGAGAGAGAGAGCAGAGCAAGTAAGAACATGAGTAAGGGGAGAGAGGCAGAGGAAGAGGGAGAAGCAGGCTCCCCGCTGAGCAGGGAGCCTGGTGCAGGGCTCAATCCCAGGACCCTGAGATCATGACCTGAGCTGAAGGCAGACACTTAACCAAATAAGCCACCAGGCGCCCCCAAATGGCAGTTTCTTATAAAATTAAACATATAGCTACTCTAAGACCTACCATTCTACTTCTACATATTTACCTCCGAAGAAATGAAAATGTCCATATAAAAACCTGTACAAGAAAGTTCATGGCAGCTTTATTCATAAAAGCCAAAAACTGTAAACAACCTGTATGTCCATCAACAGGAGAACAGATAAATTGTAGTCTCTTTTTTTTTAAGTAGACTCCATGCTCAACGTGGGGCTAAAACTCACAACCCCAAAATCAAGAGTCACATGACCACTGACTGAGCCAGCTAGGTGCCCCTGTAGTCTCTTTTTCAATGAAATACTATTTAAAAACAAAAAATAATGAACTACTTACACAACATGGATGAATCTGACAAAAGAAGGCCAACATAAGAATACATACTACTGTATATGATTCCATGTATATGAGGTTCAAGAACAGACAAACTAATCCTGGTGATATAAACCAGAACAGTTACTGCCTATGAGAGGTGGGGACTGATTCGAAGTGATCAAGATGTTCTGTATCTTAATTCAGGTGTTAGTTACATGAATGTATATATTTGTCAAAACTCACCAAAGTATAAACCCAAGATCTGTGCATTTCACTGCATTTTAAATTTTACTTCAATCAAAGAAACATTTAAGTACACATTAATAGAAAACGAAGAGAGTTCAGCATGGTAGTTAAAAGAATAGATTCTGAGGCCCCACTGCCACGGTTTGGACTTTGGCTATGCTACTTTTTTTGGGCAAGTTACCTAACCTCTCTACCTATCTGATAATTAAATGAGTTAACACATGGACAGCAATTAGAACAGCACCTAATATATATCAGGCACTCAATTAATGTTAGCTATTATTAAACAAAACTAAAAAGACAATTATTAATGTTAGGAAAAATTAGAAGTTGGCCAGGAAAGGAAAATCACAGTTTACTACATGACTGAACAGTGACTTGCCTTTCTATGGTCATAATAATAACAACCGAAATTAAATTTTATTGGGAGAATGTGGTGATGGTAGCCAATCTTCCATATATGGAATTCACCAGATAACGTCCAAAGATTGTTTCAGAAACAAGCCTTGTAGCACTACTTGACTCTCCAAAATATATGCATAATACTGATTAAAAATAAATAAACACGGGCGCCTGGGTGGCTCAGATGGCTAAGTGTCTGCCTTCGGCTCAGGTCATGATCCCAGGGTCTTGGGATCCGAGCCCCGCCTCGGGCTCCCTGCTCAGCAGGAGGCCTGCTTCTCTCTCTCTCCCTCTACTACTCCTCCCTGCTTGCACTCTCTCACTCTCTCTGTCGAATAAATAAATAAAATCTTAAAAAAAAAATAAATAAATACAACAACAAGAAAAAAAAACTATTAGGGGGAAGCGGACTATTAAAAAATAAAACCATGGAGAGGAAAATAATCAAGTGCTGAAACTCAAATGAAACCAAAATGCAGTTAAAAGGAGCATTAGTCTGTATAAGAAGCTGCAGTCTAGAGAGAACACTAACCAGAGGGGAATCATACTGAAATTCAGGATCATTTGAGTATTAAGTATATTTCATATTAAAATTGGAGAGATAGTATCCTTCCTTCTCTCACAACTACATTCCAAGGTCTTGTCACCCTTTTATTCAGTAGGAGGCCAGGCATTTCTCAATCCATTGGCTAGAAGGCCATACAGTGAATTAATATGAATGAGAATTTAATTATAATAATGTATCACTTATATTCACATGGACACTTTCACTGAGGAACATAAAACTTGCTTAGATTTTACCATGATCTTCAAAGCATTTCTAAGCAGTAAGACAAGGAAGGAAATGGAAAGTGAGTGGTTTGCCTTTCATTTTGAAAACCAGAATTAAGATACAGAAATCCCCACAGAGTAGTGCTCTTCTTACCTTCCTATAAACACACAAGCTTTTAGAAAATAGACACCACTTTCTATCAACAAGTTATTGCTACAGTGGCCATGGTAAAAGAACCCCAATGGGGCACATCCAGACTATTGAGGAGGCTTCATCTTTGTGACTATGCTTATTGTCCCTGCAAACTTGCAAATTGACATCAATGGCATTTTGTTAGTACTTTAAGATAAAGAATCTATAAATTGTTTCATCTGTTCTTCCCAACAACCTTGAGGCATCAGCCGGGTAGTTATTTTTATTTCCTTCCATTCTGATGAAAAGACTGAAGCTTAAAAGGTAATTAACCCCAAATCACAGAGTTTTTATTAAAGGGAGATTTAATTCTTCTGGCTCCAAATCCAGGGTTCAATCCAGTCTGCCAGTATATTTGTGTCAACAGAAGTTTGTGAAAATGAATCATTTGTTAATTTTTAATGTCTAGATTACAAATGGCAACATTTGAAACTACTGGCTTACCTTAGGTTTCTTCCTAAAGCAAACAAAAAGCCAAACACACTTGAGGCCATTCAAGCACACTTATATTTATGGACAATGATAACTGTAATAAAGGCAAAATGTCTTTAATAAGTGAGTCTTAATATGGTAATGGTGGTACTAATGCCTCTAAGGTGCTTTCTGGATTGTCACAATGATTGGGGACTTTACTGACATTAGGTGGATAAACCAAGAATTCGAGACATCCTACAACCCACAATTCCTCTGAGTCCTGCACAATTAAGAAATGACTAGCTTCCTACATGTTTCCAACATTCATGTAAATGAAAACATTCCACCCAAGGGCAGAACCAGGTTTTGTAGGGCCTAAAGCTTATTCTAGTTGGAGAGTCCTGTATAATAAAAAGCATACAAATTCACAATTACAAAATTAGCTCTAGGATCCTAAAATATCAAATACGTAGGAATACATCTAAAGAAAGATGTACAATATTTCTATACTATTAAGTGCAAAATCAAAGAAGATCTAAGTAAATGGAGGGACATACCACATTCATTAATTGAAAGATTCAATATTTTAAGGATTTAAATTCTCTCCAAAGTAATCTACAGATTCAATACAATCCTAATACAATTCTCAAAAAAACTTAAATTGAAAAGCTGGTACTAAAATTTCTAAGGAAATGCAAAGAACAAAGGCTAGTCAAGGCAACCAAGAACAAACACACAGCTGGAAGACTTAATACCACCAGGTAATAGGCCTATTATAAAGATATAATAATAGGGGCGCCTGGATGGCTCAGTCAGTTAAGCATCTGCCTTCAGCTCAGGTCATGATCCCAGGGTCCTGGGACTGGGCTTCCTGCTCAGCAGGGAGTCTACTTCTCCCTCTCCCTTCTGACCCACCCCCAACTTGTGCTCTTGCTATTGCAAACACTCTCTCTCTAATGAATACACAAAAAATCTTTAAAAAAAAATAAAGATATAGTAATACAGACGGGACATTTGTGCAAGCCTGGACAAACTCACCAATGTACAACACAGAAAGTCTAAATCAGACCCACATGTAAAATGTCATGTGATTTATGATCGAGGTCACAATACAAAGCAATGGAAAAAAGATGATCTTTTTAAATAAATGGTGCAGGGTTAACTGAATATCCATATGGAGGGAAATATATCTTAACCCCTCATACCACACACAAATATCAATTCCAGATGGACTGCAGATCTAAATGTGAAAAGTAAAGCAATACATTTTAAAAGAAAATATTAGTGAACACCTTCATGATATTGAAGTAGGCTAAGGGGGCGCCTGGGTGGCTCAGTCGGTTAAGCCACTGCCTTCGGCTCAGGTCATGATCCCAGCGTCCTGGGATCGAGCCCCACGTCTGGCTCCCTGCTCAGGGGAGAGCCTGCTTCTCCCTCTCTCTCTGCCTGCCGCTCTGCCTACTTGTGCTCTCTCGCTGTCTCTCTGTCAAATAAATAAATAAAATCTTTAAAAAAAAAAAAAGTAAGCTAAGATTTCTTAAAGAGGACATAAAGGGCACTAAACATAAAGGGGGAAATTGAGAAACTGGACTAAATTAAGATTAAGAATTTCTGTTCATTAGGGGCGCCTGGGTGGCTCAGTCGGTTAAGCCACTGCCTTCGGCTCAGGTCATGATCCCAGCGTCCTGGGATCAAGCCCCACATTGGGGCTCCCTGCTCAGCGAGGAGCCTGCTTCTCCCTCTCCCTCTGCTACTCCATCTGCTTGTGCTCTCTCACTCCCTCTCTCTCTCTGACAAATAAATAAATGGAATCTTAAAAAAAAAAAAGAATTTCTGTTCATCAAAAGACACCATTAAAAGGGTAAAAAGGTAAAATAAATAAATATGTAAAAAGGCAATCCATGGGGTATAAGAATATGTTTGTAAGAAAAAGAACTCCTTGGGGCGCCTGGGTGGCTCAGTTGGTTAAGCGACTGCCTTCGGCTCAGGTCGTGATCCTGGAGTCCCGGGATCGAGTCCCAAATTGGGCTCCCTGCTCAGCTGGGGGTCTGCTTCTCCCTCTGACCCTCTTCCCGCTCGTGCTGTCTCTCATTCTCTCTCTCTCAAATAAATAAATAAAAAATCCTTTAAAAAAAAAAAAGAAAAAGAACTCCTACAAGCCAATAAGAAACAGAGACAATCCAATAGAAAAATGGGCAAGCAACCTGGACAATTCATAAAAGAAAATATGCAATACTAATAAGCTTATGAAAAGGTACTCAACATCATGAGGGAAATGCAAATTAAAACCAATGGAGAAAATCGGAGGAGTAGACGAACCATGAGAGACGATGGACTCTGAAAAACAAACTGAGGGTTCTAGAGGGGAGGGGGGTGGGAGAATGTGTTAGCCTGGTGGTGGGTATTGAGGAGGGCACATTCTGCATGGAGCACTGGGTGTTATGCACAAACAACGAATCATGGAACACTACATCTAAAACTAATGATGTAATGTAGGGGATTAACATAAGAATTAAAAAAAAATACATACTTCATTTTTTGTTTTCCTTTTTCAAAAAAAACCAAAAAAACCAATGGAGAAACCACCTTACCTTCAACCAGAAGGGCTAAAACAAAAAAGACAAAGAATACCACCTGGTGGAGATGTGGTACAACTGGAACCTTCATATTGCTAAACTGAGCACTTACATACCCCATAATCTGTCAATTCCATTCCTGCTTATATACTCAAAATAAAGGAAATGAAATATATCAGAGTGCTTATATCCACCAACAGACATGTACAAGCATGTTCATAGCAGCACTATCCATAATCACCCCAAACTGGCAATCTCCCATGACTATCACCACAGAATAGTTAAATAAACTGTGATGTATTCACACATGGAACACTACACAACAAGAATATATGAACTGCAACTACATGTAACATTGTGGATGAATCACACAAACATCCTGTTGAGCAAAGTCAGATACAAGAATGTGCACATATGAAGTACAAAGGCAGGCAAAACTTGACTTACACTGCTACTAAGTTAGGATATGTTCATTTTTGGTGGGGGGCGGGGAGAGGTAGTGATTAGAAGGGGCAAGGCAATGTTTTGGGTTGTTGGTAATGTTCTGTCTCCTGATGT
This sequence comes from Mirounga leonina, assembly GCF_011800145.1. Classification (NCBI taxonomy): domain Eukaryota; kingdom Metazoa; phylum Chordata; class Mammalia; order Carnivora; family Phocidae; genus Mirounga; species Mirounga leonina. Next base: position 31,880,539 of record NW_023270418.1, on the reverse strand, counting down.
GTGTGCTAGTTATGGGAGTATGTCCAACTTGTAAAAATTCATCAACTATACTTATTATCTGTACTTTTCTAAGTATATATTATACTCCAACACAAAGTTGTTTGTTTTCTTTAATTAGGTATAGGGCCATGAGGGAATCTGTGTACATGAAGGGCCTTAAGCTTAGGCTTCATTAGCTTCGTAATTAATTTGCCTTTGGTCTCACCAGACATACATGTAAGTAAATAAAAAGCAGTTTATAATTATCTAAGCCTACACCTAAATAGATTTTACACAGAAATTTAAGTACTTTTTTCATCATTTAATATATATGGACTTTTCCAGGAATGTAACTACTATGTAAATAGAGAAAGGACTGTACTTTGTTTTGTACAGAACTTCATGAAGATTTATTCAGAATTCTAGAAAATCATATCACCAATAGCATTGCCACAGATAATGTGACTCACCCACACAATACACCTGTATCAGTCTCTATTTATAACTGTCATATTCACACAGGAAAAACTACCTGCAAGTACCTGATAGCTATACTTTCTGATGTGCCTTGCCATTTACAAATGTCTTCTGAGAATTCACATATAGAAATACATATTGTATTACAAATAGCCTTCCTTTTGTTTTTCCTTCATATTGCAATTAAGGTATTGTAGACATGTTGGTAAGGTTTTATTATCTGGGAATTTCATTTCAGGATAGAAAAAGGGCCATAAATTCTAATTCCTGAATTTAATACCTGTTCTCACATTATCCAAATCACAAGTTAAGTAATATATTTACTTAAAATGTAAAACGATAATGAAAAAGAAAAAGAAAAACCCAGGTACCATTCCAAGAGCAATTACCTAAATATATCATAAACTTGATCTAGACATGGTGAACAGAAGAGGGAAGTAAGAGTCCAAACTACAAGATCCAACTAAGCCCTTTTCCTTTTAAATCAGTAAGATCCAGTTCGGCATTCACAAGCAAAGGGCTCCATTATTTTCCTGCTCTCTTTCAAAAATAGCTCCACCTTCAAGATTATACAAATTAGATCATTCTGCAGCAGGATTCCTCCTTACAGAGCAGCTCCTAGGAAGCACAAGCAGGCTGTCTGCTGTAGCAAACTATTCATTTAAAAAAAAAACCATGTTTTTGACTTTTCAGTTTTACTGGGTGACAAAGAATATGTGCTATAGGTATTAATGGCTTCTGCAACAGATTTCCCTTATTAAAACACATCAAATAAACAGGGATCACTGAGGATATATGAGACAAAGCAAATATGAGAGCAGAATAATCAGGGATGTTGAGACTCAGCTGCTCCAATAGCTTCATCATGGCATACAGCAAAAAAAAGAAATTAATCTAGATTATTAACACAGTCAGTGCCAACCTGTAGATTATTCATTCCATCACCCAGTAAATTCCCAAGGAAATTTATTCCCAGTTAATTACAAATGGCAAAAGTGGAAACAAACTCCCTCAAGAACCTTGATAAATTCTGTTATACAGATCTCATTCTTACATAATGTCACTTAAGATAAAGTTTAATGACAATTACAATAAATTTTTTTGTAAAAACCAGAAGACCGACACAAGGAAGTTAAATTAAATTTTCAAGTCATCTTTGAATCCTTTTGCTCTGTCATACCCCAAATCCAACCCATAAGCAAATCCTTTAGGCTTGAAAATATACCTAGAATCTGATGAATTCTCTTCTCTTCCACCTCTACCACCCTGTTCCAAGCCAATATTAGCTCCCACGACATCAGCATAACACTCCTATCTGGACTCTTTGCTTCCATCCTACCCTTCTTTATAGGCTATTCTATACACAGTGGCCAGTGGGTATTTTAATATGAAAGTCATTATTATGCCTCTTCTCTGGCTCAAAACCCCCAATGGCTTCCCGTCTCACTCAATGTCAAAGCTAAGTCTTACAATGGCCTACAAGATCTGGGTCCCCTTTGCTTCTCTGACTTTTTCTCCCATTACTCACTCCTCATTTGGCTCCAGCCTACTGGCCTCCTGGATGTTCCTGGAACCTACCAGTACTTGCTGTTCCCTCTGCTGGCTTGGCTAAATGTATGCTCCACAAAGATTGCCCCGTTCTCTGAGGTCTTGTCGACCACTTTATTTAAAACTGTAATTCTTCTCTGCTCCACTTATCCCCCCTTCCTACTTTCTTTTTCCTCATCCGACATACTCTATCATTTGCTTATTCATTTGCTTATGGTCTGCTGCCCACCTGCTCTTAGAAGGTAGCCTCCGCAAGAGCTGGGATTTTGTCTCTTTTATTGACTGTTCTCTCCTCGGTGTCTAAAGTGGTGACCAGCTTATGATGTATACTCAACAGTTACTTGCTGACTAAATGACTACTAGGTAGAGGAAGAGTTAAAGAGACTTATCCAAATCCACATGATGAAGTAAAGCCAAATAAGAAACCAAATTCTAAAGTCAAAACATTTCTGGCATATGGTTTTAAAGAGATTATAGCAATTTGCTGACTTTTTTCCTGCAGATATTTATAAGAATAGGAGGAAATACCTGAATGAGCATCAAACAAAACAAAGAAAAACAAAACAAAACCCAAATAGAGCCATCATTCCAAACAGTCATTTTTCTAAAAATGTTCTCTTAAGTGGACTCAAATAAGATGAAGCTTCACCAACTGAGACATGGCATTCATTCATCAGTTAGGCTGCCTGAGAACCAAGCCCTTCCAGAACATAAGTAAACTTATTGCTTGGCCTAAGTCCAAAACATGCCAAACTAATTGTATGCCAAATCTTAGTTTAAGAAACCATATCCCATTTCTAGCCCAAATTCATTTCCCCAATAAAAGGATACTTTCCTTTTTCTCCATGGAGAGAAAAGCTGACTGAAAAGATTAAGGAGTAATATTTAATAATATTACAGCTATCCTTTTATAATGTTTTCTTTAAAGGAAGGATAGAGGGGATTATCAACAATTAATAAAAACAAAGCGATAATGATACTGCATATAGTTAATGAAAAATTCTCCCCATTAAAGGCAAGGGCATAAACAATTTATTGCACATTTTGGTGGCAGAGAGGAAATACAATTAAATCCATTAATAGCTACAAGAGTTTTTATGTTCCCAGATGACCTTGGTTTCCAGAGTCGCTTATTCATTTTCATCCACAGCAAAAATGGTGCATGGCAGATATGACAAATGTTGTAGACTACTTTCCATGTATTTTAGTTTTGAGGAGACAATTTTATTAAACAATAGACTTAAGACAGATTATACTGCCACATTCCATTGGATATGAGCTAAAAGTGCCAAACAAAAGCCTACTTGTGAAGACAATGTAAATGATGACTAATGTAAATCAAGTCTTTCACAGGTCAACAAATATTATACCATCAAATTCCAGCTTCACTGACATTACCCAAAAATGTTATGGTAATGATTTCTATGAATATAGATGCTCAAACATTTTACATTTTGTTTCTCTTCATAACAAATCAGCAAGGCAAAAAAAGGGTGTACTCACTTTTTAAAAAGAGGGAAAATAGTGACTTGCCTAGAGGTAATCAAATTTAACTAAACAATAAATATAGGGCTTTATTTACTAATCCATAATTCTCCAAACCAAATGCAAAATTTGACTTGTATCTCTAACTGCATCTTCAATAGGGTTTTTGACTCCCTAAGACTTTAGAAGATTAAACCCCTACCCAAACTCACCAGCAATCGAGTACAACCCAGACCAAGAAGTACATAAAATGTTTCTTCCTTGTCCCAGAACACCGCAGCTGTGAATCTCATGTATTCAGATGATACTGTCCATTACTCTTAGCCTTCATTTCCAGAGCCCATTCATTCTTAACATATTTGATTACCTGTTTTTTTAGGCCATGGTCCATTTAAAGCAATAAACCAGAAATAAGGCATATTGATAGCAATAAGGAGAAATAAAGACAAAAAAAGCAAACACATGAGTTTAAAAATATGTAACACATACCAGTCTACACTCTTCATTTCAAGCCCTGATGTTCACCATGAAGATACCATTCATCATGATAATCCACACTTGAGAAGAAGTTAATCTGTGGTTTACATATTCTTAAGGAAGAACCAGAAACATGTAAATGTATTTGTAGATTTCCAACTAAAATGGGGTAGGGGCACCTGGGTGGCTCAGTCAGTTAAGCGTCCAACTCTTGATTTTGGCTCAGGTCATGATCTCAGGTTTGTGAGATCGAGCTCAACCTCGGGCTCCGTGCTCAGCTGACGGTCTGCTTAGGATTCTCTCCTCTCACTCTGCCCCTAGGCCCCCTTTCTCTCCCTCTCTAAAAATAACAGTAATAAAATAAAATGGGATAGTGAAGTCCTGGTGTTTATTAAAGGAGAAAATTAACATATACATACAAAAATCCAAATGTTTCATGACAGGTCTTAAATGTATTATCAGGTTTCTCCTATAAAAATAAAATCGAATTTTTCTATAGTTTGAGACATAAAAAGGAAAGCTTAAGGAGATAAGAGAAAAATACCAATTCCATTTAAACCCTTGTTTTCTTAGGAGTCACTTAGCTTTTATTAGTAATAAATGGCTAGCTGTAAACAGGATTAGTTGCTCTTCTGGCTGCCAAACCAGAGCTAAAGAAGTCAGCAGGTAGAATAGGGAAGCTGTCAAGTCAAATTGGCTCAAAACAAAGTTGTGGTTTGCAGGCGGGGCCTGAACCATCTCTTCCGTTCATATAAGCTGGCAGGATGTAGAAACAGGATCCCGATCCAGCCAGTGCTTCAGAAAACCAAAATATTTTATTTTGACTTTAAGCTTGGGGTTTGGCAGGATCTGTGTCTAAAGTGAACCCAAGACCTTATGATGGTCCCACTGAGGAAATCAGAGTATCAACCAAGGTGCCCTGACTCCAGAAAGAAAGCAGTTTTTAGACGGGTATCAGGGAGAGACAGAGAAGCTGGACTGGCAATAAAGATAGCAATAGTAATAGTAGTAACAGCTATTATTTTTAAGTGTTTTCTATGTGCCACATAAGCATTTACTTGTATTAATCTCATCTAATCCTCATAATTAATGAGGCGCAGGGACATTAGGCCCATTTTGCGGATGAGAAAATTAAAGCATTAGATAGGTTAAATAATTTGCCCAAATCACTAAATGGTAAACGACAGAATCGGGACTAAAATCCTGGCTAACTGGCACAAGAACTGGCAGTTATAGCCATTCTGCTGTTAAGTTTCTTGCTATCTATAATCTGGTAGTAGAGCAGCAGTCTGTAATTCCAACATGACAAAATGTAAACATTAGATATTATTTGTCAACTATGAGAACGAGCCAGGGCTTGAGGAACACCAAGTTTAAAGAGAGAAATCGTTCTGGTGTCAGATAATCATGAGTCATGAGTCAAATCCCAACCCCACCTCCCTCTAGACTGTGTAGCCTTATAAAATGCCTTCAGCTCACTAGGCCCTGATTTCCCTTTCTGGGAAAGGATCTCAGTACTTGCCTCTGAAGGTTATTGTGACACACAGTAAATGCTCCATTAGTCTGGTTTACTTCTTTCGGGTATCAACTCAAATGTCACTTCACCAGAGACCTTCTCTGACCACCCTATCCAAAAGAGCCCTTTTGCCAACATTCTCAATTCCCTCACTGCACTTTATTTTTCATCATGGCATTCACTCATTACCTATTTATTTATATTAGAAATATATAAAATAAATAAATACCTATTTATTTATATTTATATTACCTAAACATAACTATTTATTATCTGTCCCTCCACCTGAATGTATACTCTAGGAGAGAATGAATTTCTCTACTCACCTACAGCAGTGCTTGGCACATAGAAATATTCAATAATTGCTGAATGAAAGCATTGTGTATAACAAATATCCATTCAATAAACATTATAAATAAAAAGGCACTCTTCATCTGATAAATGTATTCATTGAGCACCTATAAGGTAACTAATAAATGAACCAGATTATTTCAGATGATAGCAATTAAACGTGAAGATTTATAAATTCCCCGAATAGGCAGGGAAGGGCAGCTTTCCAGGGTGGTAGATTAACTGAGACCTAAATGATACTCACAAGCCAGCCACATGATGATGTGGGGACAAAGCATCCCAGGTGCAAGTGTAAAAGCCCAAAGGCAGAGGTGACCACGTCTAGGCCCAGCTTGCCCAGAGCCAAGTGAGCACGGTGGAGAATGACAGAAGATAAGGTCAAAGACACAGAAGGGGCCACATCTTGAAGTCTTTCCTAAGGCATGAAAAGGGGTTTTATTCTAAGTATGATGAAAAGTTATTTGATAGTGCCACTTATCTTCACCCACTAGAATGTATACTTAGGAGATCAAGGAGACCAGCTGGCCTATAAACATTTGCTAAATGAATGACTTGGGAAGATTATGAAGAAGGGAGTGACATAATCTGATTTCTTTTGAAACATCACCCTTAACTGCTACTAGTGGTTACACTCCAGGAGGAAACTAGGGTGGCAAAAGATGGGTAGAATTACAAACAGTAGAATGCAATGTGGTTTGAGAAGTACTGTAATACAGAGAAACGGAAGGATAAAGCTGCTCTGTAAACCTTGAAGCCGTTTGGTGTTTTTAAACAGGAGACAGGAAAAGGTCAGTGAGGAGGGAACAAATAAATGACAACTGATGTCCTAAGCCTATTGTGTTTTCTATACTATTAAAAAAAAAAAAAAAAAGCCTGCTACAAAGAATCTCTATCTCACCTATGAAAAGAGGAACAAAAGGAAAATTCAAGATAGACATACAGACAGACACACACATACACAAAATATTTTGGAGAACAACTGTAAAAAAACAACACCTTTTTATGTCTAAGCACAATACTCAGTCTAAATTTCCTCAGGGACAATTCATAAGCCAATTACATCCACAATGTGACCTGGTGGAAATCTTGCTCACAGTAAAGTTTTGAGAGGCAAGTTGTCATCTGGAAGAGTTACACAGTCCACAAACAGAGGAACAGGTATTCCTCTAGTAGGAATCAAGTTTTAAAACATCATTCCCTTCATATCTACCTTTATCTGTATTGAGTCACTAAAAAACACATAAATCACAGTGTAATTTCTAAGATACACATCACAGTTCTAAAAATTTTTTTGCCAAAATACTCTATGGATATTACCTAGTGTCACATTCACAGAACTAGAAGTACTGTAAATGCTGAAAGGGTTTATCTGGGAGTTGGCAAGGACCACTGTTCCCAAAGAGAAAAAAGGAAGGACAGTATTCAGGGTCAGAAAAATGTGTGAGGCTACAACTAAACTCAGAGATTCTCACCTTGAGTGTATCTTTTTTTTTTTTTTTAAGATTTTACTTATTTATTTGACAGAGAGAGGGGGAACAAACAGGGGGAGCAGCAGGCAGAGGGAGAGGGAGAAGCAGACTCCCCGCCAAGCAGGGAGCCCAATGCAGGGCTCGATCCCAGGATCCTGGGATCATGACTTGAGCAGAAGGCAGATGCTTAACCAACTGAGCCACCCAGGCACCCGACCTTGGGTATATCTTAAAACACTTTACTGTCTAAAAGAATCTACATAAATATTAAATAAATGTACCGTTTTCAGTACTACTTTGTCAACCACCCACCACGAGGGAAACAGCATCTAGAACATTCCCCATTCACCACATTTGCTATCAATAAAAAGGAACTAGCAATTCTAGAACCAAGAAAGGAAGGTAATGAGTGGAGTAAAACTTTAGTACCCCATGTCTTTATCCATTCAATATGTACTTTTTTTTCACAGCCTTATTGCAATATAGAATTTGCAAAGTTCACTCCTTTAAGGTATATAATCAAGTAGAGTTGATATGTATTTTTAAATATATATTTTTAAAACAACATTCACTGGTCTGTTCTGTAATACATGTTTATTATATAAAGTTTAGAAATCATCACAAAAAAATAAGGACAAAAATTAGTATCACATATAATCTAGCCATCTAAAAGCCATTTTATTTTTTTTTAAGATTTTTATTTATTTATTTGAGAGTAAGAGCGAGAGAGAGAGAGAGAGAGAGAGAGTGAGAAAAAGTCAGGGGGAGGGGTAAAGGCAGAGGGAGAAGCAGACTCACCACTGAGCAGGAAGCCCGATGTGGGGCTCAATCCCAGGACCCCAGGATCATGACCTGAGCTGAAGGCAGACACTTAACCAACTGAGCCACCGAGGTGCCACTAAAAGCCATTTTAGAATTAATGTTTCTAGACAGTTTTCTCAATAGGTATTGACTAAGACCTAAAACTGTGGGAAACAAATGGCAGGCAGACACCAGGAAGCAAATTCCCTACAAGAAGTGAGCAGATTAAAATATAAAGGGGAGCCTGGGTGGCTCAGATGGTTAAGCGTCTGCCTTCGGCTCAGGTCATGATCCCAGGGTCCTGGGATCGAGCCCCGCATCAGGCTCCCTGCTCAGCGGGAAGCCTGCTTCTCCCTCTCCCACTCCCCCTGCTTGTGTTCCCTCTCTCACTGTGTATCTCTCTGTCAAATAAATAAATAAAATCTTTAAAAATATATATATATATATAAAAACATTTAAAGGGGAACTAATAGAAGAAAACTAACAGGTCCTTGAAATAGTGAAAAAACGGGACATTTTAAAATAATATGGAAGAGGACAAAAGTATTCAGCTTAATTAAATAAATAAGGAGAAACTGCAGATATTAATACTAGAAATACCATGGTTGGGCAATTTTCTTTTTAAAATAGTGTTATCTAGGGACGCCTGGGTGGCTCAGTCAGTTAACCATCTGCCTTCGGCTCAGGTCATGATCCCAGTCCAGCATCGGGCTCCCTGCTCAGTGGGGAACCTGCTTCTCTCTCTGCCTGCCGCTCTCCCTGCTTGTGCTCTCTCTCCGACAAATAAATAAATAAAATCTTAAAAAAAAAAAAAAATAGTGTTATCTAATAGAACTTTCTGTGGTCCTGAAAATGTTCTAGATCTGCCTTGTCTAATACGGAAGCCACTAACCACATGAGACTAGTGTGACACAAAATGTGTCTAATACAACTAAGAAAGAGAATTTTAAATTTTATTCCATTTTAATTAATCTTGACTTAAATAGCACATGCAACTAGTGGTTACTGTATTGGACAGCACAGCTTTAAAGATAAAACAGCTTATGATGTTAAGATTTAAGTGGATGTCAAATGGAATGCTTTCACAAACTGTTTTCTGGAAGATATATAAGCTAAACAACAATTTATGATCATTTACTGGCCTTCTCTACTGCTCTTCTACTCTACTTCTCTATCCAACGTAGAGGCCAGATATAGGTCTATCTAAGCGGCTCCCTGAGCTGTGACTGCAGCTCTTCTCTGGTCTGTAATAAGGTAAAAGGGAATGCAGGCCCAGCAGGCTTTCTAACCAGACAACTGCCCTGTGAATGGCAGGAAGAGGAAAATACTCTAGAGTTGGTGTCTAGGCATAAACATCTTGATTCTCTAAAACCATCAGAAGTTATGCTGGTTATTCTTCCAACGAGGCCTAGAGAAGGGAGGATTCTGTCCGTGCTTGCCAATCTAAAACCAAACCACCTCACTCAATCCAGCCCAAGGGGACTCTGAAAGACATTGTAAGACCAACTTCAAACTCTCTTTTCTCAAGAGCTCTAATACCACTCTGAACCCACACTGGAAAAAGACCAACTCTTATGAGCATTCCTACAGCTACCTTAGACACCTAAAGTACTCCCAGAATGTGATGCAACGGATGCAAGCCAAGCCAACTCCAAATTTCAGAGGATGCACTAAACCTTCAAGTCCAGGCCAAAACAGGACAAGCTTCCTGGCTTGAAGCAGTGAAGACACAGCCCATATTCTTACTTGTACCTCCCTCATGCACACTGAGGCAAACACGCACAGTAACAGTAGCAGCTTACTGGCTCAGCTAAGAAATTGGAAAACTAATTTAAAAAGAAATCACATAATCACTAATGTGCCCAAAAGATCTGTAAATCAATACATGTAAAACGGACTCTGTGAAAGTCATTCTCTTTCTGACTTAAGGAATCTGAGCTTCCACAGGGACAATGGATAATATTACCCTGATAGAGAGGATATTCTATTACAACACTCACAACGTGAAACTCAAATCTTCTAAGATACGAATATGCTTTTAAGACTTTTAATGCTAGGGAAATAATAAAAATTTCACCAGGTCTCTCTTATTTGATCAATTTCATTTACTTCATATCTATCATTTAAGAAGTACTTTCTCTTACAGACCTATAGGTCCTATTTTGTATTTATTTCACCCACATTTTAGAATGAATGGCAAGTAAAAGTATTCCCAATCAATGGATAAAAAAATTAAGGTGTGGAAGAGTTTGCTTTGGCATACAGTAAGAATATAAGAATAATATATCCTGGCTTGCCTAGTGCTTTTGTGGTTAGAGGGGCAACTGTTCCTAAGTGTCTTGATGAAAGTAACACTTCTACTGCAGACTAGTCATGTCAACTTAGCCATGGCCACCTTCTTTGGTTCTAACAGTTGTATCCAATAAGGCTTAACTTCAGTACCCAATTAAAAAAAAAATGTGGTCTAAGGAGAAATGCAACTGATAACTCCTGAACTCCTTCCCTAAGTGCATATACAGATAAGGATATGCAAATGTGCTTTGTACTCAAAAGACAAAGGTGATACAGTTTGTAAGTAATATAACAGAGCACATTTTATCTCCAAATAATTGGTTTTATGCCACTGAGGAAATGTTGTACACCCGTGAAATTTATTTATTTTTTTAAAAGATTTTATTTATTTATTTGACAGAGAGCGAGAGAGGGAACACAAGCAGGGGGAGTGGGAGAGGGAGAAGCAGGCTTCCTGCTGAGCAGAGAGCCCGATGCAGGGCTTGATCCCAGGACCCTGGGATCACAACCTGAGCCGATGGCAGACGCTTAACGACTGAGCCACCCAGGCGCCCCTATACCCGTGAAATTTAATAATTTTTCTGCCTCCCCTACTGAAGAAACTCAAAAAGAGAAAAGAACATCAGGGAAAAAAACTTCACCATACAAGGACCAAAGAGAAGGGATCAACGATGAAACTCCAAAACTCTTCCCTTAACATCAAGCAACATGCCACCTGCCTATAATGTCGCCACACCACTAGCCAATACATGGGCCATAGTAGAGGAAGCACTACTTGGTAAGGAGAGAAAACAATGTCAACTTCTAAAGCTGTGAATTTCATGAACTATAATAGACCTACCTGCTTGTAACAGAATCTTAAAAGCCAACTGTATTTCCCAGTGATCACCTCGGGAGAGTGAAAACAGAGACAAGACTGGGGGCTTTTTCCTTTTAAATTTCCATCTTTCGGTACTGCTTGAATTTCTAATCACGGACATGTATTAATCTTTTAACTTAAAAAAATGCTAGTAAAGGGGCGTCTGGTGGCTCAGTCGTTAAGCATCTGCCTTCGGCTCAGGTCATGATCCCAGGGTCCTGGGATCGAGCCCCGCATCAGGCTCCCTGCTCTGCGCGAAGCCTGCTTCTCCCTCTCCCACTCCCCCTGCTTGTACTCCTTTCTCGCTGTGTCTGTCAAATAAATAAATAAAATCTTTAAAAAAAAAAAATGCTGGTAAAAATGTCAATGAATAAAACAATTTAGTTATTTTAAAGCCAACTATAGGTATTCTCTTCAACCATAAAAAGTTTATATATATATAAAGCCTTAAATCCACTATCATGTATACATTTTTAAGTGCACATATGTTACATGCCTGTGTCTCATTTAAGTTACATGAGACAAGAATGTTAATCCTGGGCTATATACAGACTGCTGCATACAGGGTGCACATTGCCAATACATTCTAAACAACATGAACAAGTAAACAAGGAGACCTCAAATTAACCAGATGACTCTAGTAATTGGAAGGGCCAATAGCAGGACATTTTCTCCCCACAGGGTGTTGTTTTCCATCCTGCAGATAAAACAGCATGCTCCAAAGAGCACAAGTGTTCCACAAGGAGCTAGGAGGCACAAGGGTGATAGCTGAAAAAGTCAGAGCAGGACAGCTGACAATCTCAAGGACTGGTTAGTAGACATGACATAACTGCATGCTCCCAGCAGGTGAAAACAACAAGCCAACCTAAGCCTCTCACACCAAGTTAGCATAATAATTACCCATTTACTCAGGATGGTAGGCTGTTTCTTGGGCTAATAATTTATTACATGGACTTTTCAGTGACCAACAGGCACAGACAAAAAAAAAAAAAAGAATCAACAGCAATCAGTGATTTTATTTATCTCCCTCTGTTGCACAGCAGCTTCTTCCCAGTTGGCTCAATGCCTTTTCGATCTAACAAGCTAGAAAAGGCAGTTGTCCAAATGTCACCAAACATAGCGATAGATATGAAGGAAGAATGGACTAACACTGGACCAATGTAGGAAGGGGTACAGTGCTTTTATGTTTGAAAGAGGTAGATTAAAATACTTTGACTACAGATGGACCTACCTAGAAAGAGAGAAGCCTGTTAAGGACCATTACACACTAAACTCCCACTTGAGTTTGGTGTTGTGCTAGGGCACTGGCCAAAGCAAACTAAACTAATCTGGCTTCTGATTACCCTGAAGGAAAGACAAAGAAAAAAGAAAGTGTAAGTCAGTGAAGTGAATGCTGAAACACAAAGGACATGAAGAGTAAGGGGGTGGGGGGGGGGGGCATGAATGGAAGACAGTTAAGCATTATCTAAAAAATGTTTCAGATGTATACTCTGCAAACAGCAATTCCACCCAAACATATAAAGCCAACCAAAAGAAATTTTTGCAAGGAACACCAGGAGTCCTGGACAAAGATATTTAAAGCATTACTGTTCCTGTTAACAAACAAGAAACAACCCAAATGTTCACCAAAAGGAGAATTATGATACATTCACACAATGAGATTCTATCCGTTAGTAAAAATATTTAAACTAGAGCCACTATACCCCACTGACGAGTCTCACAAGCTTAATGCTCAGTTAAAACACACTAACACAACTGAATTAATTCACAGAACACATACAGTGTGACGGTACTTACATAAATTTCAAAAACACTCAAAACTAAAAAATACTGTTTAGCGATGCATGCATGCAATAGAACTTTTAAAAGACAAGGGAAATAATAAACACACAATTCAGGATAGTGTTTACCTTTGTGGGGGGAAGTAGGGGATATGGTCAGGAAGGGCATCCTGAGGGCTTCAACATAATTTATAATGCTCTATTTCTTAAGCTGAGTCATGTATAGAAATGTACTTTTCATCAGTTTGTAAAATACCCTATCTAGGAGATACCTGTGTGTGTGTGTGTGTGTGTATAATTTTGTATGCAAGAAACGACTCAAAATAAAGGGAGGGGGAGATAAATAGAGTTGAGGCTGGTACCAGACAATTCTTCCTAACCCCCACTTACACATCCATCTACCCAAGGCTGGGCTAACACAATAAGGAGCAAGTCCAAAACTCCAAGGCAACAGAATCGGCTCAGTTTAGAGGTGACAAAAAGATCACCTCCAGGCACTTTTCTGGGCTTACTAGGTGAAACCAGCTCCAGGGTCTGTTCATGGGGTAAACTGTAAGACACTGCACACTGTCCCCAAAGAGTTGGAGAAACACTGCTTTGCCAATACAGAAAGAGAAAACATCACAAACTCAGGCATATTTTAACCAACGAAAGGAAAGTCCCCAGATGGATCCAACAGACAGAGGAATGGACTGAATTTAAGGAAAAAGGCAGTAATTTCATGTAGCCTTCCAGGGCTGGAAGAATTTGTGACTAGCTACTGGGGAGGGAGGAGGGGATGAAAAATACACTTAAAGACACATTAAATAGGACTTTTACAAGAGCACAGAGAGGCCAGGACAGAATGTGTGTAATCTGAAGCCCAAATGAACGTGTGCGTATTGAAGACTAGAAGCCTCCAGGGTTACTCTATGGGCTTTACCTGGCAGAAGGTGACAACGGGAGTTTGGCACACGCTGAGTATATTGGGAAATAATAATATCAAAAGACATCTATACCACATCTATGTAACATATGTACAGCCCACGGGCGCCAGCGAGGCAAGGAAAAGAGTCTGTGACATTCGCAGGGAAACTGACCGCCAGGAAGGCCGGAATCGCTCAGATCGAAGAGAGAAGGCCCCGGGCTGAGAGTCCCGAAGGCCCCAATCGGGGAGGGGAAAAGGGTGGTCTCGGGCCGAGGCAGAAGGTGGGGCTGCCAGGAGAGGGCGGGGTCCCCGCAGGAGGAGTCCTGGGAGGCCTGGCGGGAGCCAGGCAGGAGCCAGGCGGGGCAGCCAGGGGGAATCCAGGGAGGGGGCGCTCCCTTGGGTGCTGGGACCGGGAAGAATGAAAAGGCGGGGGGGCCTGTCACAGACCCGGCCCTGCGGCCCCGAGGGCCCGGTCCCCCCCGCCCGCCGCTCACCTGGGCACGCAGCTGGACGAGCTCCGGTCCACCTCCCAGGTGGCGTACAGGTTCATCTGCACCGGGGCGGGGGTGCGGCCTGGCCCCGGGCCGGCGGGAGGCGCGGAGCCGGAGGCCACCGCGACGGCCATGGAGGTGGAGGTGGACGAGGACGAGGAGGAGGCGGCCGCCGCCGAGGTGGACGAGGACGACGAGGTGGCCTGGGCCAGCTTGGGGGGCGTCGGCTGCTGAGGCGGCGGCTGCTGCGGCGGCTGCTGCTGTTGCGGGGACTGGGCGACCCCAGAGCCCCGCTGGCCGCTGCCGCCCCCGGCGCCTCCAGGACCACCACCCGCCCCTCCGCGTTCAGCCATGGCCCGGCCGGGGGTGGGGGGCGCGGGGGTTCCGGGGACCCGGGCGGCGCCGAGAGGACGCCCAGGCTTCTCCCACGGCGGCGGCGAGGGATCTACTCGTCTCCTCAGCCCGCCCGCCCGAGCGCGCGAGCGAGCGAGCGAGAGGCTGCACGCACGCGCGGGGCCTCTCGGCGCGCGGTCCTCGCGCTCGCCCGCCGCTGCCTGTCGCGGCTCGCGCCGCCGAGACACTGGGTGGGCGTGTCCGTGGGGGGCGGGGAGCTCTGGCTGGCGCCGGCCCCACCCAGCACCGAGGGGCGGGGCCCGGGCTCGCGCTCGCGTCCCTGGCGAGCCTGTGGGCGCGCTCCCCTCGCTCCCCTTGCTCCCTAGGTCCCCGCGCTTCCCTCGTTCCCGAACCCGGCCGGACACTACTCTTAAATCCGCGGCGCGGGCGGCAGCCAGCCGGCCCGGCCCTCCCCTCCCCCGCCGTCCTCTCGGCAACAACAGCTAGGCCAGCGGAAACTCCGCTTTTCCGGGGCGCGGCCCCGGCCAGGAGGGGGCTGCCGCGGGAGCGCGCTTCGGGGCCCTCGGATCCCCAGAGCCCGGCAAAGCCCGCGTCGCGCCCGCCTACCTAGTCGCCCCCGCTCTGCGCCCCGGGGTTTCTTCACGACCTACAAAGGGAACCGTGGCGACCCAGTGGTCGGCCCGCGCGCCTGTGGGCTGTGAAGTTTCCGTCCCTGCTTCTCTCCACCATAGGCGCGTGGGCTCTGAGACCTAGAGTCCAGAAGGCCCTGCCTGGCAAGTGTGAAAGAAATATAAAGCTAAGCCCCGGACCATTAGGAGCCACCCTTCCTCCTTTTCTGTCTTACTGCTCCCCTCCCCCAAGGAAGGATTCTAGAGTTCAAGCCCCTTCATCCCTGCCCTCAATTTCTTCCACCTGTAATGTTTTCTCTGCTTTCACCGTTTACTTAATCTCTAACATTCTACTCCTCCCAAGACTTAGCTCAATCAACTGCCACGTCCAACATGGGTTCTCCCACACTACACACCCCCTCCCTCCGCCCCGCCCCCCCCAGCCATCCATCATCTCCAAAACCATCTTCAAGTCTCCGGACATGGGCACCTTGGTTGGTGCACTTTGGGCAAAGCAATACCAGTAGTACAACAGCAGAATGACTTCTCTCCTCAGCACCCAGCAAATACCTGTTGGGCCCCTAAAGTCCAACCTTGTCTAGCCTGTTGGGAAGACTTCTTGGGACCAGAGGACTAGAACCTGGAGAAAGCAAGCCCCCCCCCCCCCCCCCCCCCCCCATCTAGAGACTGGGTGACTGAAACCACTCAGGAGTTCACACGGACTCAGGACAATCAAGATTTTGAGTTGTGTTCTCTCCTAGGTATGGACTTGGGACTCCTTTGGCCACAGGTCTATTAAGAAGGCCTGACCTGGCCTACTTCCCAAGCCCACTGCACTTCCTCAGCCCAGCCAGGGTGCTAAGCTGGCTATTTTTAGTCCCCAAGGACAAAGTAGTAAGGTCAAACCAGACCTAGAGGTACTTCCCAGAGAGCCCTCTTACAAAAGCAGGCAGTGGTAAGACACAATTTCAGCCTGGCTTTGAATTTATCACCAGTTTCAACTGCAACATCTGATCCAGGCGCATGCCCCTGGTCACTGAGGCAGCCCTGAAGTTGCAGAAAAAGCCTGTTTTAGTCCTTTTGCACGAGGGGATTAAAAGATGAAGGAGGATCAGAAGGGTTACATATGCATCTCTTTCCTTGGGAAACAGCTTTATTTACAAAACAGGTCTAAAATAAGAACATGTAATGAGGAGCCCTTGGGAATTGTGGGAGAGCTGGCTCTTGGGGACCATGTGTGAAGCCCAAGCATCCAGACAAAGGGCCTAAAGGAGGGCCAGATGTGTGAGGGGGACCTAAAATTTGAACTCTTTATATTTCTTGCTGCCCCCGCGGCTGTCCTGGGGCTGAGCTTTCCGTTTCTTTTGCTAGAGGAGAGAAAGAGAAACAGGTTACAACAGGTGAAACAACCCACTGCTCCCCAAGACAAGGGTGGGCAGCCTGACTCAGCCACACGGATCTGTGGAGAAAGTGCTAAAACTGGATTCTCAGACTTGGATCAGTTCCCCTCCCTGTGCCTTAGTTTCATCATCCTTAAAGAGGGCAGCCCACCGGAGGATTTCTAAGGTTTCCAGCACCGGGGAAGCTCAGGGCAGCAGACACTGAGTGCACCCTCATTCTCATATTAGAGGACACCACGCCACTGAAAATGGAGTCCCTGGTACCTAGTCCCTGGCTCACACCCAGCTGGGTTCCCCTGTGACCTCCTACCTTCTGTTTGGCAGCATGCTCGGCCACCATGTCACTAAAGTCTTCCTTCTCCACCTGTGCCTGCTGCTCCCGCACATGCTCCTCATACTTCTGGGTCATGGCCATGGGATCCAGCTCCAACTCTTCAGGTGCCAGGGCCACTTCCACACCTTGTAGCTCGGGAGCCGGGCCCTTCCTGCTCATCACCTGGAAAAGGGATCAGAGTCTTGTCATCTACAGAGAGGCTTGGAAGACTTTGTTTCTGCCCCCTTTCCCAGCCCCCAAAAGAGTGCTCACTGTGGACATGTCATAGATGTGGGTTGATCCCATCATGGCTCCCCCAACAGTGGCCGTTCTCTTCTCTGGTAACACAGTGAACAGCTGAGGTGTCTCACTTCTGCAAAGGACAATGCAGTCAGGCCCAAAAAGGAAGGGATATAAGGGTCTCCAGAAGGGGAAGCAAAGAGAACACAGCAGCACCTCCGCCCAGCTCCCAGAGGAATTCTAAGACACCCAAAGGAAAAATGATGCCTAGGCTGCCTCTGTGGGTCGTAAAGACCCATGAGAGGAAAGGACTGGGTCAGTGGAGAGGGGGGTGGAGCAGTGCTGATTCCAGGAAATACAGCCTGGAAGGAATACAGGGACTGAGTTAAAGGATCCCCTGAACCAGGTTTAGGAGATCAGAAACTAAGATTCCCACATGTGAAGAAGGGCTAAGGGTCAGGCTGAAAAGTTTCCAAAAGAACTCTGGTACAGAGAAGATGGCAGGAGAAAAGAGACGACAACAGCTCCTGCCCAGAGTTGTACCTGGAGTCCTAACAGAGAACTCAAACTTCCAGTAGTTCTTACGGCGCAAGAACCATCTGAGCCAGTCTCGCCATGAATTTCAATGATTCCACTCAAAACACAAGAGCAAATCTACCAATATCAACCCAGACCTCTCCCCACCTCTCCCGCTGGAAGAGGCAACAATCTATTCTCACATAGCGGCCAGAGTTAACACCTTAAAACAGTTCAGATCCTGTCATTCCTTTGCTCAAAATCCTGAGGCTTCTGATTATTTGAATAAACCTAACCTCCCTACATGATCTAAAGGGTTCACAATCTGGTCCCTTACTTAATCCCTGTTCACTATACTCCAACCACATGACCCTTCCTCCTTTTCTTCCTTGAATATGCAAAGCTTGAGACTTCTGCAGAAGGAGTAACAGGGACCAGATTTAGCCTCCCACCTGAAACAACCAAAAAAAAAAATGGGCAAAACACATGAAACAAAGATCTTCCAGTCACTGGACAGGGGGTAACAAAGGAGAGTAACTCGTCAGACAGGAAACAAATGAGGCGTGTCCTTCAGTTACCCTGCCTCCTGCATTGAGAAAGTCTGCAGGCCACAGAACAAGGAGAGGGAACCCATGTAGAGCCCAGAGGACTCTAGTCGACGGAGTTGAAGGGATGAGCTGAAAGACCAGAGAGACCAAGGCAGCTAGAGACCACAAGGCAGAGTCCTAGAGAAGAGACAGCAGCACAGAGACTGGAGAACTCAGGAGACCTACAGAGGGTCCTCCTCAGTACTCAGGTGAGTAAAGTACCAGAGCCGGGGAAAGAAGCACCCAAAAAGACTAGTGGTAACAATGCCTGCTGCCCACATGGGCCTGGGAATAGTGCCTAACTCACTAGCCTGATTAAAAATCCTGATTAACAGGGCACTGGGTAGAGTATACAGAACGTCCTGTGCCTAGTAGGAGAGGGGACTGCACACCACTTCAGTCCTGCCTCAGGAACCTGAAAAGCAAGACCTGAGAGAATCAAACTGTTTCCAAGTACCTTAACTGTGTGCCTAAACAAACCTGAACAAGATTTATAGGAGTACAAAAGAACCCTGCACCCAACAAGGCGAATTTTACAAAGTCTGGCTTTCAATCAAAAATTAACAAGCATGTGGGGTGCTTGGGTGGCACAGTCCATTAAGTGTCCAACTCTTGGTTTCGGCTCAGGTCGTGACCTCAGGGTTATGAGATCAAGCCCCGAATTAAGATCTATGCTCATGGGCGCCTGGGTGGCTCAGTTGGTTAAGCGACTGCCTTCGGCTCAGGTCATGATCCTGGAGTCCCGGGATCGAGTCCCGCATCGGGCTCCCTGCTCGGCGGGGAGTCTGCTTCTCCCTCTGACCCTCCCCCCTCTCATGTCTCTGTCTCTCATTCTCTCTCTCTCAAATAAATAAATAAAATCTTAAAAAAAAAAAAAAAAAGATCTATGCTCAGCGTGGAGTCTGCTTGGGATTCTCTCTCTGTGTCCCTCTGCCCCTCCCGCTCGTGCTCTCTCTCTCAAATAAATGAATCTTTAAAAGGAAAAAAAAAAAAGGAAATACAAAGAAAAAAGAGGTATTTTCAAAATGAACAGAGCATCAGTGAGCAGGAGGGCAGCTTCAAGAGATCGAATACATATATAATTGGAGTTGCCAAAGGAGAAGAGAAAGCAAAGGGAAAAGGGATGTATTTGGAGAGGGGCGCCTGGGTGGCTCAGTCGGTTAAGTGTCTGTCTCTTGATCTCAGCTCAGATCATGATCTCAGGGTTGTGAGATCAAGCCCCATGTTGGGCTCCATGCTGGGCATGGAGCCTGCTTGGGATTCTCTCTCTCCCTCTTCCTCTGCCCCCCCCACCCCAAAATAAAGTACTAAAAGTAAAAAACTACTGTCAACCTAGGATCCTGTTCGTGACCAAAATCAAAAATCTTTCAAAAGGACATTTAAATAAAACAAACCAAAAAAATTAAAATAAAATAAATCTTTCAAAAGGACAAATGAAGTAGTTTTTAGACTGCCAACACTGAAAAAATTCATGACCAGCAGACCCACAACAAGAAATGCTGAAGGATGCCTTTCCGGTGGAAGGAAAATGCTACCAGATGGAAACCTGGATGTACACGAAGAAATTAAAGAACACTGAGAATGGTAATTAGATGAGTTAATATAGGACTAATTATTCAAATCTCTCTAAAAGATAAAAAAAAAAAAAGGACAACTGACCATTTAAACAAAAATAACCACATAGTGTAGGATTTACAACATGTCAAAGTAAAAAGCATGACAACAGTGCAAAGGTTGGGAAGAGAGAAATGGAAGTATACTGCTGTTAGGTGCTCACTACTCCCCAGAAGTGGCATTATCACCTGAAGGTAGATTGTGATAAAGATGGATACTATAAACCCTACAGCAACCACTAAAAATAACAAAACAGAGCTTTACAGTTAATAAGTCAACAAAGGAGATAAAATGGAGTCATAAAAAAAAATGTTCAATTAATCTAAAATGTAGGCAAATGGCAAAATGGAACAAAGAACAGAATGGGCAAAGAGAAGATCACCTCAGGAAAAAGGGGTCAATTCATCAAGAAGACTTAACAATACCATACACTTACATACCTAATAAGAGAGTTTCCACTGCAAGACTATGAGAAACCCATGCCTGTCTTAGGCACTTACAGCTCCTTCTGCGCTGGATCACCCTGTGGTTAGATCTTTCCTAACATTCAGCTCTCGGCTCAGATAGCTCCGTGAGACCTTCCCAAAGACCTCCCCACCACTCAAATCCCTCCACATCCCATTACCTAGTTGACTTTGCTTCACCATCCTACCCCTATCTGAAATCAGCTTGTTCTCTGATGAGCTGCTTACCTTGTGTTTTTCACTGCTTACAGCAGTGCCTAGCACAGAGCTGGTGTTCCATAACTGGTTCACAAGGTGGGGGAAGGGGGTAATGAGTCAGCTGGCCAACCCAGAGGCTGAAGGGAAGAGGAAGACCTTCTCTCTCAGCCCTGCCTGGTTCTCTCACCCGTCCATCGCTTCCTCGATCTTCTTCTTCCTCAGCTCAATGAGTTCAGGGGTCTCCATTCCAGCCGGCACTGACGAGAACCCTCCAGGAGTGATGAGGCCACTTCGAAGAGAGAAACAAGCTCTGGAGTAAAGAGAAGGCCCCCAGTGACAGACCACTTCAGAGGCAGACTCTGCTCTCCCCACCTGTCTGCAGGGGTAATAAAGCCTGTCTCATCTGGTTTGTCCTCATCACTTTCCTCCTCTTCCTCTTCTTCTGAAGACTCTTCATCAGATGGCTCCAGCTCCCCCCAAGGGGTCCTATCAATCTCTTCTTCCTCAGTCTTGGTCTGAAAGAGATCATTCATTCATTCAGCAAATGTTTTCTATATACTTATAATGTGTCAAGTTGTTGCAAACTGAAGGGATATAAAAGTAAACAGACAATAATCTCTGCCTACAGAGAGCTCATATTCTAGGGGGGAACTTGCGTCAGTCACATCTCAGGAAAATGCATGCCCTTTTTCAGACTTTGAAACTTCCGAACACCCAGCTCCCTGATAATGAATCTATAAACCAACAACCTCTACACTTCATGACCTGAAGTAAGACAGCCATGGCCTATACCTGAAATTCAGCAGCATTGGTTCCAAACACGTCCCCATAGAGTGGTTTCCCAGTCTCATCTACTGGGGGTTTGCCCCAGCCACCAGCATGGTACCCAAAGGAACAGCTCTGCAAGAGACCAAATGCAAGTCAGTTCCACTACTAAGCTCCAGAAACACTACAAAGTACAGAATTAATGCTTGGTAACTCTGGAAATTATGATTTGAGAAGAATTAAATGTACTACAAAGCAAAAGTAGTAGCAACAGAAATCCAGAGGCAATAGGATGGGGAGATGGGAGGCAGAGAGTCAACTAATAAACCTCAGCCTTCATGGTAGGGTGCATTATGTCTGAAAATAAATCAGGTACTTTTAAAAACAGGATGCTTAACTTCTTACTGATTTTTCCTAACTTTGGGAAGCTTTTAAGATCTATTTCTTTAAAGGGACAGAAATTTTTACCTGAAGTTTAACAGTTACTTCTTTTTCACTTTAATGACTTTGCTAGCCATTAAAATTTTTTTAAATCAATGCTCCATATTTAAAAATAAAAGCATAATGCCATTCTTGAGATAAAATTATTTCTATCTGTCCAGCCATGTATATATCAGAATGTCTGGAAACACATTCACCAAATTTTAAATCTGGTTATTTCTGAGTGGTGAAGTAACAGGTGATTTTTTTTTCACCTTTGTAAACTGTCAATTCTCATTGACTGTTTTATGGTGAGCATGTCAGGTTTTTTAGCAAACAAAAACTACTTTTTTTTTTTTTTTTAAAGAGAGACATGGTGGGTGGCATGAGAGAACAACAACAAAAAAACAAAACGAAAAAAAAACCCATCCTCTAGTTAAAAGGCAGAGGCAGATAAGAATGAAAGGCCAGTGTTCACCTCGGGGATGGGCGAGTTCAGCCCAGGAATTTTCAGGTTGGGGTACGACGGGGGTGGTCCATATCGCTGCATGGCAATCAGCCACGGGGGAGGGACCTTGTGAGCATTCTGCAGGAAAAAGAGAACAGGATACCATCTGCCCAACCCTGTCCTTTGTCTCCCTTCTGCCCCAATTCCCACTCTCTTCTTGGCTTCCCCAGTCAGGTAACTGGCACTCACTGGTCCTACTGGCATCCCAAGGGAAATCCTTAGCTCATCAGACAGATCTCCTGGCTTCTTCTCCTTCAGTCGTGTCTCAAACTCTTTCCCCTGAGAAAAAAACAGAGCACACTGTATTATGAATGCCAGACACACACTGGGAATTCAATGGCAAGAGAATAGGGGAACAAAGATGAGAAGTCCCAATCCACACCAGATACAAAATCCCACTGAGAGCTGCCCTAGTGCCTGTTGATTCTCATCACTCCTTTCCCTGGCTAGAGTAGGAAAAGGAATAAAGGCCAGGAAGGAGGGGAGAAGCAAGACTCCCAGTGCTAACATTAACCCACTAGAAGAATACGGCCTGATTTAGGACCTGCCTTCTCATCTGTAAAATGAGGGCACTTGACAGGATGATCTCCAAGATCCTTCCACCTCAAAAATTTCCTAATATCATGGTGCCTGCTATTTCAAGGATCAGGGGGAAAAAAAACTTTTCTCCCACCCTCAATACTATTTTCTTAAAAGCATCTACCACTTGGCGCCTCTGCCCCTTACCAGTCGTCACTTTGAAAACATGGACTAAACCTCTCCTCCAAAAAAAACTACCTCATTTTAAGATTTCAAATTCCACTCCATCCAAGGGGAGTTAAGGAACAATCCTATAAGGCTGAGGAAAGGAGCCACTGTACCAACTTGGAAAGCCTTTCCAACCAAGAGTTACACAGCCATGACCGAAGGCCCAGTCTTCTCTCCCAAGTCCCCACACCCGAACCTCATAGTACAGGTCCCCATGGATGGTCAGCTTTGGCTTGGTCTGCCACTTGAAGAAAGCATCATGCAGTTTCTGGTAGTCAATGTCAATCTTCCCCATCTTGGGCCGAACCTTCTCTCGCATTTTGGACTTCATGGTCTTCTGTTCTTCCTGTGGGGAATTCCAGAAGACAGGTCATAAAAGGTATTCACCAAGTTTGGCTCTTCATAGATCTGGCTCCCCGCTCCCAAAAGAAATAAAGGGAGGGGCGCCTGGGTGGCTCAGTCAGTTAAGCACCTGCCTTAGGCCCAGGTCATGATCCCTGGGTCCTGGGATGGAGCCCCGCATCGGGCTCCCTGCTCAGCAGGGAGTCTGCTTCTTCCTCCCCCTCCGCCCGTCCCCCTCCACCTGTGCTCTGTCTCTTGCTTTCTCTCTCTCAAATAAATGAAATTTTTAAAAAAGAAAGAAAGAAAGAGAGGAAAACCTCATGTATCTCATTCCAGAAGTTACCAAAATCATTCCTGCTCAAACCCCTCAAAATTACACAATCCATGTTGAACAAAATAGATGTGTCATGTTAAATCATCTTCAGCTATACACTGATAAATACTTTTTCAAGCCATCTGATCAACAGACTGACCTCATTAGCTGCCTCTGGACAGAACTAGGTGACTGGAGTCTTAACTGGTAGGCAGTTTTCATCATGTACTTTTGTACCTCCCAAATTTTTTGCAGTACAAATATTATCTAATCAAAGCACTTAACTTAAAAATTTAAATCTAAGAAGTTACACAACCACCATGAATCTCTAGCCACAAAGTGCATCAGGCTCACACTGGGAACAGGGAACTGCAGACACAGCCAAAAGCCACCTGCAGGAAAAGGAGTCACCATGCGCAGATCAAAGAGCCGGCTAGATGCAGGCAGAGGAGGAATGAGGAGACAAGGGGGGAAACACGCGGAATCAGAAGTCTCAGCATGGGGCAGGAGAGCTAGCTCTGAATATCAAGGCCAGGTCTGCCTTTCACAAGCTGATGTCTTTTCCTCCCACCCTTCCCGCCCTCTGTCATACGCAATGCTGATTTCTGGAGAACGGATAATTAGACAGTTAACAAGTAGGTAGACTTTGGGAACCACATTCACGATTTTGAAATAGGCTATTAAAGATGTGGATCTGCGGGGCCGATCTGAACGCTGGCCAGTCCCTTACCTTCTCCTGCAGGGCCTCCCGCATCTCCTGAATGCCTGTGCGTTTGATGAAGTCTGGCAGCTCAAAGGGGGGCTTCTCAATGCCTCGTTTGCCCTGTAGGTACTTGCGCTTAAAACACCAATGGCGTGGTACAGGCACAGAATTCCGCGTGGCCTTGAGGTGAACCAAGAGCTTGGGGTCCTGTGCGGTGACATCGTGCATCTCCACAACGTCAGGCCGAGCCACAAGCTGGAAAACACAGCAACGTGCCACTAGAAAGCCCTAACCTCTCAGGTCTGACTCTCTCTTTCTCGTCCTCAGAGGACACACACCTAAGTCACCCAGGCCTCCTTCAAAACCCTCCCCCCCACCCCAAAACAAAACCCCTATGCATTTTTACGAGCTTCTCATGCGGTCTCCCAGCCACGCTCTCGATCTGCTAGATCAGCTGGGGTCTCACCTGCTTGAGCTCAGCCACAGTGAAGCGATTCATTCGGCGCAACTTTTTCTTGGACAACTTGGGGGCTTCTGGCTTCTTCTCCTAGAACAAAACCATCATTTCTTTTGAGCAGGACTATCAGGTGTGAATCATACTGCCCGGCTCACCCCAAAGAGATTCTCCTTTGCAGGAGTTCACCATGGTCCCTGACTGGATGCATCTCAGCCATCTGTCCCGAGGCCCTACCTCCCAACCAGGAGCATGAGGGCCTCACCTGTTCGTCATCACTGCTATCGTCATCGCTGTCCTTGTGCTCCTCCTCAAAGCCCTTCTTCTTGGGGGCCGCAGAGTTCTCCAGTTTGTCAAGTTTCTCTGGCTCCTTCTCCTTCTCCTTCTTCACGTCATCAGTGAGCTGAGGAGGCAGACAATGTGGAAACCCAAGCCCTGTGTCCCTCCTTAGTTCCTGAACCCAGCACTGAAAAGATGCCCTCCTTACCCTGTCTTTCCCCATCCCCGCCCCTTCCCTGCTCAGCTCTGCCCCTTCCCAATGTGGGGCTCCTTGTACCTTGAAAGCCTCAAAAATCCTCTTGAAGAAGATGAAGTTGGGTTCATAAATTTCAGGTTCTTCAGTCACATACTCAATTTCAACGTCAGCTGCTGGGGAGTCAGAGCCACGGGACCGGGCTGACTCTTTCTCTCGGTCCCCAGAGCTCTCAGATGACGCCCCCCGAACCCGCTGGGGCTTTTTCTTCTTCTTTCGGTTCCGACGCTTCCGGTTTTTCTTGCAAAAGAAGGAAAACCAACTGGGTCAGAGAATCCAAGCACCATGCCTGCCCCCTAATCTCCTCATCCAATTTCCCCAAGTGACGGAGGAAAGAGGCCTTGAAGTCAGACTCTAAAGTTCTGCTCCTCTCAAGCTGTATGCCTCTCAGTAAATTCCTGCACCTCTTAGAACCTAACTGTTTGCAGCTATAAAACGTAGGCACACACAGTACTCTGAACTCCAAGGATTTATGACAATTAAACACAAAATATTTGTAAGGTGCTTAGGACAGGAACTAGCACGAAATAGCAGCTATTATCTATCGAACACCTTGCACTGGTGTTACTTTAGTGCCCAAATACAGTCTCCAGACATTCCTTCCAGACTCAGCTCCATCCCATACCTCTTTCTTGGATACAGACACGGTGTCCTCCTCAGTCTCTGAAGCTGACTGGCCCAGGGACGAGCGAGTGTCTGTTTCCATTTCCTCTTCCTCTGCAAAGGAGAAAGGCGGCCAACAGTCCCCTCACACTAGTACCCTGACACTCGCCCACAGTAACTCCTCTTTACCAAGGGCCAATTTCTCTCTCAAAGCCTCCTCAGGGGGAAAGGATGGAGGAATGCAGACTCAGCCTCGGCCTCTCCAGATTCTGCCCTGCAGCCCTCGGGACACAACACACTCACCCTGTTGAGAGTTCATCTCTTCCTGGCGGCTCTCCTTCAGCTGCAGAATCTTTTCCAAAGCCTGGGGGATCTTGGGTCCTACAGAGGGGTCATCCATCTGCCAGACACAACCCAGACACAGGAAATGATCTAGAATTCCCACCTCTTAAACTAGAAAAGACTGCCAGCCAAGTGATGTAAATAGCAGATAACAATACTAACTGGACCCAATCATCCCTCAGTACTCCTCAGAGTAAACCTCAAAACCCTGCCCCAGAAATGTCTCCCAAATCCTACTTCCTGCCCTACCTAAATATGCTTAACTAAATATGGCTCTCCCCCACCCCCCACCCCTGGAAGTCCTATCTCCTCTCAGAATCCTTCTCTAAAAATCCTCCTAAACCACATTCTCCTGTCCCTAGAAAGAAATCACCAATCTCACCTCTCTATTCTCATCTCCAGGGGGTGGTGGGGGACCACGAGGCCGGGGAACTGGGGCCCCCATGGGCAAAACAGTGGGAGTGGGGCCCACTGGAGCAGCAACTGTGAGAAGAAAGAAATCCAATGTCAGAAGAGACAAAACACGCATTTTACTTTTATTTTTTTTTTTTTAAGATTTTATTTATTTGACAGAGAGAGACACAGCGAGAGAGAGAACACAAGCAGGGGGAGTGGGAGAGGGAGAAGCAGGCTTCCTGCAGAGCAGGGAGCCCGACGCAGGGCTCGATCCCAGGACCCTGGGATCACGACCTGAGCCGAAGGCAGACGCCCAACGACTGAGCCACCCAGGCGCCCCAAAACACGCATTTTAAAAATTACCTTCCTTGGGCGCCTGGGTGGCTCAGTTGGTTAAGCGACTGCTTTCGGCTCAGGTCATGATCCTGGAGTCCCGGGATCGAGTCCCGCATCGGGCTCCCTGCTCGGCAGGGAGCCTGCTTCTCCCTCTGACCCTCCCCCCTCTCATGTGCTCTCTCTCTCCTCTCATCCTCTCTCTCAAATAAATAAATAAAATCTTAAAAAAAAAAAAAAATTACCTTCCTTGCTAAAGGTCAGTCACCCTTAGGGAGAGGGGGGTGGCTAGAAGGAAGCCTGGGAGAGCTTTTGAGGTATTAGTATCATTTTGGTTCTTGGTCCTGGTGCTGGTTTTATGAGTTGTTCAGTTTACGACAATTCATTGAACTGTACGCACTTTATAGGATACGTACTTACATTTAGGATTTTTCAAACACATTCTTTTCCCTTCCCTTCCATTTCCAGGGTCTTACCTCGAGGACCCAGAGGAGTACGAACACCAATCTGGCCCATGTCTTGTGGGGGCCGAGGCACTGGGGTGCCCATCTTGGCAATCTCCTGCTGCCGTTCCTGCTCCAGAAGCACAGCTGCCTACAAGAGAGAAGTGAGAGTGAAGACACAGCTTGGAAATCCATTGGGCAGGCAGCCTTTGGCAAATGCAGGCTTTTAGCCAATAGGCCCAAGGAGAACAATCAGGTACCACTCGAGTTCACACATCCCCACCACCCCCACCCTTCCAGGCTACTGATCCAAATGGAGGAGGCCTCTCATCACAAAAGAAAATCCCTGGAAATAACACCAAAAAACCCCCGGGAAACTCCTGGCTTCTACCACAGAATTTAACATTTAGCTACACACAGTCTTCTATTTTTCAACAAGAGTTTTCTTCCCCAAGAGGGAAGAATTTCTAAGGAACAATGAATTCTTTTCTTACATCTGCTCCTCAAGATCTAGCACAATCTAGGGGCGCCTGGGTGGCTCAGTCGTTAAGCATCTGCCTTCGGCTCAGGTCATGATCCCAGGGTCCTGGGATCGAGCCCCACATTGGGCTCCCTGCTCAGCAGAAAGCCTGCTTCTCCCTCTCCCTCTCCCCCTGCTTGTGTTCCCTCTCTCGCTGTGTCTCTGTCAAATAAATAAATAAAATCTTTAAAGAAAAAAAAAAGATTTAGCACAATCTAAGCAAAAATAGCACTTCATAAATAATTTCGTATCTATTCCTGTTAATGCTTACTTTCTAATACTCCCGGTAACGCTCTAGGGAACAACTGATAGAACACCCCTCTGGGACTGAATGTTTTCTGTATCATTCTCTAACTACATCTACCACGTTGAGTCTAAATATAACACAATTGACTAAATGAATCCGGGGTCCTCTTGTAGGTACCTAAAACAACATCACAAGAGTCTAACAGGAATCACCAAACTTTTTCTGCAATAGGCTAAACAATAAATATCTTAGACTTTATGGGCCGCTGCAAGGGCTGTAGTATGTTCTTGGTTTCCTAATTTTCTTAACAATCCTCTAAAGACAGAAAAACCATTCTTAACTTGCAGGCCATAGAAAATCAGGTCACAGTCTGCAGTTTACCAATCCCTGGGCTCCAGAAAAGATGGGATTATTTGGAAGATACTGGAACTTAAGGATGAGGTAACCTCCACAGAAACTTTGCATGGTGCGTCTTGTTTTGGACACTAAACGTTACAAGTGACAGCCAATGGACTGGACCATCAGGCCAAAGGTTGGGGGACATTACCCGCTTCTGCTGCTCCAAGAGCTCATGTTCCTTCAGTGAATGATCGCCCTGCTTAAAAAAGAAAACAAGCTCACATCAGCACCACCATCCCTCAGGCCAGGCTGTCACAACTCCGCTTCCTGGGGTCCTCTTCCAGCTGAGGGTCTATGTTCTAGTCTCTGGTCCAGACCCTCCCAGAAGGCTCAGCCCCAGGATCTAGCCCTCTCTGAGGCTCCACTTCCCCTTTAGGACCCTGATGAGACCCCCCACACCGAAGCTGTCATCTGCCCTACCTGCTTGGCACGCTCCTCTTGCTGCATCAGCAATGCTGCCTGCTGCTGCGCCAGCTTCAGCCGCTCCTCCTCTGACAGAGCCACAGGCTCACCCACCCGGAGAGGAGGTGGTGGCCCCAAGTTTGGTGGGCGGGGCCCAACTGCCATAGGAAAGCCAAGGCCAAGGCCTGGTGGAGGTGGTGGGGGTGGTGGAGGAGGCTGCAGAGGGGGGAGTCCCATGGGTGGTGGTGGCATGGGAATCCCAGAAAGCTGTGGGAAAAAATGTGAACATAAACTAGGAAACGTTTACCTACTGCAGACATTTGCTGGGGATCTACTATGAGCCAGGTGCTAGAATTAAAAGTCAAATGACAAATAATTCCTGAATGCAAGAAAAGAATACTCTATAGCAATACCGATAGAAAAAGATGCTAACTTTGGGGCACCAACCAAGGAAAGCTATCGACTCTCTCCCCAGAAAACCATGCATGCAGGTTTTGCATACAATTTCAGGAAATTCGAGGACACCTCTAAAGGCCGCCTGGGAACTCCTCATTCAACACACAGAAGTCAACAGTTCCCAGGTCAGAGCCATTGTCCTAGAGAAAAATTCAAATCCTGGCTCAGAAAGGACATGAAAGTTGAGAAGGCTTAAATAAACTGGAGCCAGTGTGTCCCAATGACTCACTAAATGTAAAGGCTATGAAATCAAATCAAGGAATGAGCCTTAATGTCTCACTGAACAAAATGGAAACTGTGCCCTGGGAAGGCAAAAAGAGTTCTTTCCAGCTGAAGGAGAATCAAGTCAGGCTTCCAGATCATTTAAGCCGAACCCTGAATGACAGGTAGAATTTGGAGAAGCAGACACTGGGTAAGGTGATAAGGATCAGGACCAAGGGAGATCTGAAGAGCTGCCATTACTCCCTGTCCAATCTGTTAGTTGCAACCCCAATACACTGAACGTGAGAGGGGCTACCCTGAACAGAAATCATCTTATAAAGTGGAACAACCTCCTTACCTGTGCCGACATGGGAGGGGGAGCAGCTTTGTCCCCATCTTCACCTCTCAGAACTGGCCGATTCAGCACGATGCCCGTCTGCAGAACAGAAAGGACTCCAGGTCAGTCCAAGAAGAGCTGTTCCACAAAACGACATTCACTCCCATTCATTCAACAAAATTTACCCAGTGCCTGTCTGCCGGAGCTTGAGCTAGGCACCGGAGAGAACCGACATATATAGAAACGATTACAACTGGTCAGGTAATGGCAAAAACCAGCAGAAACAGCAAACCCCTGCTTGCTGTGTAGAACTAAGACCGAGTGGTGAGGGGTCACGGAGGCCTTCTCCAGACACTCGGCCTCCCCTGATGTCCCGCCACCAACACTCACCTGGCGGGTGTAGGTCTGCAGCCGCTCCACCAGCTCCTCGCGACTCCCTGCTGGTCAAAGCACAGGATCAATGGGGTAGGTCAGGGCGAGCAGGCCAGAGGGACCAAGTCAGGCCCCAGTGGTCCGCCTCCGCCCCTCCCCCCGCCCCCGGGTCTCCGGGGTAACCAGGCTCCGCTTCTCCCTTAGGCCTACGCTGCCCCGGCTCTTGACCTCCCGAGTTCCTCACCCTGGATCGGAGCTCCGATCTCTGCCAATTTGGCCTGAAGCTCCTGGGCAGCCCAAGCGCCATAGTGCCCAGGAGGTGGCGGCGGCGGCAGCTGCAACTCTCCTTTGGGAGGCTCGGGATGCTCGGCCGCCATCTTAGCCGCAGGAAGGCGCGCGACCAACGCGGAAGTTCGAGCCAGACCTGGGGCCCACTTCCCGGAACTTCCGGCAGCGCCGTACGCCACGTCCGCTGGAGGATTGACAGGCCGTTCGCATTGAGGCCCAGCCCCTGCGGATCTCCAAGGGTCCCCCGGCGGCCTGGCAGCGAGGCCTTCTGGGAGTTGTAGTACGCAGGTCCGGTTCTCCGCGGGTTCGACTCCGTGAAGACTGTGCCCGACTGAAGCACCGGGAACACTGGGAGCGGGAGCGGGGGCGGGGCTGCGGGGAAAGATGGTCCCTCCCGAAAGGCGTGCTTTCCGCGTCTGACCTGCCGGAGCGCAGATCTCCAGCCTTCCGACCCGACTTCCAGCTCAGGCGTTAGAGGCCGGGACGCTTACGTTCCTCAGGGAGTCCTGAAGGACTCATTCCGCCGGCGGCCGCGCATTGCGGGCGCCAAGCGGGAGGTTGCAGCCGATGCCTGTGATAAAACAGTATCTGATTGTCTGCCCGCCCACCCCCGGCCCACGCATGGATGAATGGGCTGAAAGAGGATCGGAGCCGGAGAGGAGCGGGCTGAGCTCCAGCTGCCGACCTGGGGGAAGGGCCACACTTAAGCCCCTTTTTCACCTATCAGGCCGGCTCAAATGTCTCCACTAGGCTTTCTCCCGCTTTCCTTTCCTTCCGTGAAGTTCCCATAACACGTACAAACATCTACCATTTGTTTAAAGTCTTTCTTGCTCCTTTGCCCCACCTCCTCCCCCAAGACGTGAGCAGAGACCTGGTCTTTTTACTGTCTGGCAGCACCTGGCGTTCAAGTGGCGCTCAGTAATGATTAATGGGGGGAAAAAACACACCAACAAACGAAACGGTCTTGCGGGCGACAGGATTTGCATCTTTTTTAGTCTCGAAAATGAGCTCAAGACTCTTTCTCCCCTCGTCCCCACCAGCCTACTGGCGGAGTCGACGCTGCCTCCCTTGCCCCACCACCACCACCAGCAGCCGCCTGTGCGCCTGAGGGAGGGATGAGCAGATGCCCCCTGCCTGTCCAGCTTCCACCTCTCCCTATCCTGACCCGTCAATTCCGTGTCTCTCCCCACCTCCGCCACTAGCTCTGAGATCCCCTTCCCGTTCCAGCCCTGCCCTCTCACTGACAGGCTCACTGCGCGCGCGCGCGCGTGTGTGTGTGTGTGTGTGTGTGTGTGTGTGTGTGTGTGTGGTGTGAGAGAGCTGGTAGAGTCTCATTTTCCCCACACACCCACACCCTTCCTATCTTCTTTACAGCATGCTCCATTTCACTGACTGCCTCCCAAAGAGAAGTAGCTGAGAGCAGGGGAAAAAACAATGGGGTGCCAGGTTTAGGAGAAACAGAAAAGGACTGTGCCAGGAAGGTTGCTCACAATCTAGCCCTAGCTAGGAAATTCTCTTTCCTCCTGCCCAAGACTGGATCCTTCCTCTTTCCATCACCACCACCATCCCAGGCTCCAGATACTCCCAAAGGAGTGGCCAAACCCAGAAAGGACAGAAGAAATAACAGTGGTGCTCTCCCCTCTAGCTTGTCAGCACACACAGGAAGAACCATTCCTGACCCAAAGGAAGCACCTTTCTGCTCCCTGTAACTGGAGAGCTGCTGGCAGGGCATCTGAGGCTGCAGGGCCATAGGCATGTGTATGTGCTGGGGAAGGTGATAGGGGTCGCTGAGGCAAGATAAACTAAAGTCTGATGGGTGAGGAGGTAATGTAGCTAGGGCCAGAAAGGGACAAGTGCGGCCTCATCATAAGAGCCCTGGGACCCAGGCAGGGCAGGACCTCCCATTGTGCAGAGGGGAAACAGGGGCAGAGAGAAGTTGACATTCCCAAGAGGCGAAACTGGGACCACAAGCAGTTCTCCTGACTCCAAGTCCCCATTCCATTCTACCTCTTAACAAGGATCCTCACACAATAGCTACCTGTGTGGGGCTAGAATGGAATCCAATCCCCTCCAGTCCTGGTTTGGGCGGCTGTCCCAGCTCCTTGCCATACTAGGCCAAAAGGGGAGGAGAAAGCAGGGGTCCGTGAGAACCAATGAACTACATCTGGCATTATTTTGGGAGGTACTGCTACCCAGCTCCCAGGGGGTAGGAGCTAAGGCCTAAGAAGGCAGAAAATTCAGGACCACCCCCCCCCCAACACACACACACAGACACAACTCCATGGGAGTTTACACAGAGCCTTCCCATGTATCATCTCTGCAGTCTTGAGCAGCTCCAAGAACAGCTCGCTATTGGAGAGCTGAAAGTATCCAGGCCCAGGGAATTGGCTCTTGATGCTCGGACTTAAGTTCAACAAGGGTTGAACTTGGGTTCTCTGATTCCCAATACAAAGTGCTAAAGCTCTGGTCAGGAGTGAGTGGGTCTGGAGTCCAGCTGGAGAGTAGGAGTGGGTCAGCAGCAGGGGCTGGAAGGAAAGGGTCCCCAGGAGTGCGAGGGCAGATGGGACCAGACCTCAGGCTGGAGCTGTGCTTCTCTACTGGAGGTGGACAGAGGAGAAGGAGAGGAGGGAGGAAGCATGTGGGTGCTTGTAGAGGTACCTGTGTCTCTAACTCCCCCAGGACCCACCAGCCCAAGGTTGGCCTGTGGAGCCCGGAATGCCCAGCAATGCCAGAGTATCCAGATACCTTCTGGGCCTCAGTTTCCCCTTCTGTGGAGTGAGAGCAAGGAGCTGACGACATTGGTGTCCAGTCTCTGCAAGGTTGCCAGACGATGCCCGCATCCGAAGACGCCACCCGGAGATTGTCCCTGGGCAGCCCGAGAGTCAGAGCTGCCCCCTCCCCTTCCCCTCCCCCTCCACGGCACTGCTGCCGGGCCCCCGCCCCCGCCCCGCCTCCGGTGTGCGATGGGGGGCGGGCGGCGGGCAGAGCGGAGAGGATCGGAGCCGCCACCTGATCCCATCCAGGCGCGGAGAGGCGAGCGAACCGGCACTCGGCGCTCAGGGCCCCCGGCGCCCTCCGATCCGCATTGGATTTCGGGACAAGGGTTGGGAGATAGCGGCGACCACCCCCCACCCGGGTCGGAGGCAGAGCCCGCGGCGTGAGTACTGACTGCAGTGGCCTGCCTGGGGCTGGGGGACGGAGGTGGACCGGACCGGGACTGAGATCGGAGATCGAGGGTGGGCGAGAGAGTGTCGTGGGGGCCTAGTGCCTGGAGAGCATTGGCGGAGGGGGGGGGGGGGGACACGACGTTCTGCCCCCTGGAGAGCGAGGGAGGCCCGGGGTGAGAGGGGGAATCTGGCTTATCCCCTATGGTGAGCAGATCTTGGTGACGGGATCTCTAGGGTAGGTGGGGATGAAATTGAAGGAATGGGGGCTGGAGGGGCGGTAGTGATGGAGAGAGGAGGATGAAGGGAATTCGGAGACAGGGATGACGTGGGGGTGGATGGCAGGGAGAGGGGGCTGGGGGGACCTGGCAGCAGGCTGGGAGGAAAAAGGAAGAAAAAGAGAGAGGTGGAAAGATACATGATCTCCTACGCCACTTACTTGCAACCCCCTGAGCCCTTGGCCCCTTCCTTTCTAGTGCCCTGGGCAGTTTCCCTCCCTACTCATTGGGCTGTGCCATCCTCAAGTAAGGATGGAGTCTCCAGGTCATCCAATGGTCAGGTCCGGTGGTCCAGGCCAGGACACCCTCCTCCTCTAAAAGCACCTATATTGGCCCTAGGGCTGGGATGGAGAGAGAAAAGGGCTCATTTGGGAGTGGGTGGGTGTCCAGGCCAGTTTTCAAAGCTCTGGCTAGCTAGACCATTTTTTTTCTTTGGTTCCCTGGAGAAAGGAAAGCAATTTGCAAAACCAGGCAGCAGCCTGAGGTAAATTGTTCTGACTAAAATTAGCACTGATATTCTGATGAGGCTGGGCATCCTGACCTGTCTGGGACAGCTGAGGAAAACTCTCTCCATGGAGAAGAGACAGGGGAAGCAGGGGAGTAGTTTGAAGCATGCGATCGGCCGGAGCCGGGGGGCCAGGAGACCACCACCCACCCCACGGCATCCTAGAGATGACAGAGGTTAAATCCAGCCCCAGCCAGCCCCGTTCCCCAGATGCCAGTGCTCGGACTCCAGCTCCAGAGGAGCCATCATGGAGAGAACTTGCCAAGGGAAGGGAGGCCTCCTCCAGTGTCCAAGCAGCACCCTCTCGCAAGACCTGGAATGTTTAGCCTGGCTGAGTGCCCACCCAGAGGAGACAAGGTTACTGTTTTCAAATACCTGAAGGTCTGTCATGGAGAAAAATGACCCGTGTGGTCTAGGAGTGCAGCACTAGCAATCGTGTGGAGTGGAAGGTGCAAGGGGACAAGCTGAGGAGGGCACTAACGGCGGCAGGCTGATCCCAGCTGTGCCAGACACAACTTTTGAACAGCTTGAGGCTGCTCAGAAATGGACCAGGCTGTACCTGAAGGTGGTGAGCATCCCGTCACTGGTGGTGGCCAAGCAGAAACTGGTGCCCACCTCTGAGGGCTGGTGTCCAGGGAGTTCTTGTGCTGATGATTCCCTATTCCAAGGGGGCCTCAGACTGGAGTCTGGCTGGCCGGGTCCCCAGAGCTAAGACATGGAGGGGAGTGGGATGGAGAGGACCACCAAGCACTGTCGTCCTTCTCTATGCAGCCTGGTTGAAGCATTCTCCAAGCAAATTCTCCCAGTGTAGCTCCCTCCAGGCTTGACCTCCTTGGGTGACCCAGAGTCCACTGAAAATAGGGTAGTTTTAGCGAGTTTAGCACAGATGAGAATAGGTTGCCCCCCCCCCACTCTGCCCCCTTGAAAACTCCCATCTTGTCACCAAATCCTCAAGGCAGGATGAGTGGCAGAGGCCACAGGCTCTGACTTCCTCTTGTAGGCTTCCTTGCTCAGGCAAAGCCAGCCCTTCTCTGCCCCTATCAATTCTTGAAAACACAGCAGGGCCTTAGGCTTTCTCTGCTATGCCCTTGGTTAACCCTCTGTGGCTGTACCCTTTACCTCCCTCGGCTCCAGGCAGATTAAGTCTGTCTGCAGGCTGGTGGAGGAAACCAGGTGATGGGGCCTGGAGAGAAAGGAAAGGCATAAGCAGGACATCTTTCTACCCAAACAGGTTTAAATGTAATCCAGGATTAACGAGGGGCCAGGGGAGGTAGCGGTAAAGAAGAGGGACTGGAAACCAAGCTTCAAGCCCCAGGGGAAAGTGATGGTCAAAAGTTTTTACATTACCTCATCCCTCCTGGGACCCAGGTGTCCTAGTTCCAAGTATGTGCAAATGCCCACAGGGTTCCAGGCTCCCTCTCCCCTTTCAAGACATGTGTATGTGAGGCTGAAGCTGAACCCAGACCTGGAGACTGAGGCCTCTGAGACAGGGACCCTACAACAGTGGGGAGACAGGCATTGCTGCTGAAACTGACTTTCCATAGCACTGCCAAAGGCCAGGCTGCCCTTGAGCCAAGGCATTCACATGGGGACAGGTGACTGGCCGGAAAGCAGGCCCTTCTTCTGCCTCTCACTCCTGCCACTCACCTGGGATGGAAGCCCACCTTCTCCCGGAGAATCTCCGCAGAACAACAAGCAGGAGCACCTCTGTATTCACCACACCCCCACCCCTCTGCCAGGCTGCCATGTCCCCGCCTTGGCCAGGCACCTCTCACTGCAGAGTCAGCTGATGGGGCGGCCAGGGTTTCAGGTGTCTGGGGATGAAATCCAGATAGGGTTCTGATTTCAAGTCCTTCCTTTCTTTCCCTCATGGATTTATTGGTCTTGGGCCCCCAGGGCAGGTGCCCAGCTAGGAAGGCTCAGGGCTCAGAAGCATGCAGAACTGCCAGAGTCCAGAGCAGGGATGGGGAAACCAGTTCTCTGTGGAAGCAGCACACATAACGTCTAGGGGGATGGGCTTTGAAACCAGAAAGAGCAGGTCTGAATCCTGATTCTGCCAACAGCTGTGTGACCACAGGACAAGTAGCGCCATCCCTAGAGCCTCAGTCTCCTTGTCTGCAAAATGGGGAATAATACCTATGTTAGGGTGTGGTGGGCATTAAATGAAATTAAGTATGTAATAGTATAGTACGTGTTGTAAGCCTGCAGTATTGATCCCTTGCCCAAGTCAAGAGACTCGAGAAGCTATAGGTCTGGTTAGTGGTTTCTGAGGAGCTCAGTCTCTGGGGAGTCAAGACCAACTCTTGGCTGAAGCAGTCAGGCAAGGAGTCCTGGAGGAGGGATACCTTGAACTGAAACTTCTGTGCTTTAAGCCAAGCCCTGGTGCTAAGGTAAGTCTACTGGGGAGACAGATACAAATGACCACAAGACAAAGACTAATTAAGGGTCAGGGAGAGAAGCCAAGACAGGGCTCAAGGGAGGAGTAGCTACAGCTTGAAGGGCTGGCCACACCCCAGAGCCTGTAATTCCACCCAAGACTAAGTTATCTGGAGCCGTGCGGAGATAGGGTCTTGGTAATGGGAGGTAGGAATCCGATCTTCTCTGGCTTCTCTGCTCACCCCACCCTTTGGAGCTCTCCTTTGCAGCAGTCCTGCTGGGGCCCACAGCCCATCTCCTCTGCCTGCTGCAAACCTGTTTGCCTCCTCCTTCTGCCAGGCCTCTCAGGAATACTGGCCCTGCTACCAGAGCCCCAGGAGCCCCCATGAGTGTCGGCGAAGGGAGTCCTGGATAGCGAGGCCCCGGCTGGTCCAGGGGTGGGTACCACATCATGCCACCCATCCTCCAGCACGTGCAGCAGGCCACCAAGATGATGAGCCGAAGGAAAATCCTGCTGCTGGTGCTAGGGTGCAGCACCTTAAGCCTCCTCATCCACCAGGGGGCACAGCTCAGCTGGTAAGGGGGCAGGGCCTCAGTGTGGGGGCGGGACCCAGGCAAGTTGCATTCTTGCCGGGTTGGCAACAGAACTGGGAGCTCTCCTTCCCATTCCTTCTATCTGCCAGGAGAGTCTGTCTTCTGCTGGGTTTTGCTCCTTCCCCCTATTCTTAAAAGTGCTTTCTATACATTCTCTTTAGATCCACACAACTTCCCTGGGCAGGGACTGGTCTTCATTGAAAGGTTGCTTGAAGGCACAGAGTTAGTCAGTGGCTAAACTGGGATTCTAATCCAGTCCAAGTCCTTCCCACGGCATTCTGAGTGCCTCCCCCAAAGGACTGCAAACTTCTCATTGCTTCTGCTGTGCTAGGCAAATGCCCTCACTTCTCTGAGCCTGTTTCCTCATCTATAGAATGGAAATGATGGTATGTGTGACCCAGTCAGCCATCCTGATACAGGATACCATGTGACAACTAATAGGAGCCCTTGCCCTACGCCCGGCTATGTGAACCCAACAAATCCCTGCACCCTTCAGGACCTCAGCTTCCCATTTCCTACATTATCTGCCCATGAGAATGGTGTGAATGGGCTCAGTTCTCCTTGTCGGAGGATTTGCTGGTCTTTAGGAGGGGCATCTGGGTAGATATAACCCTGAGCCCAAACCAGCCACAGATAGAAAATCTCAGTGGTGGTCTCAAAGGTGCTTAGAGTAGTCCTCATTACATGATGCTTAGGACAGAAAAGAAATGAGAGTAACTCAAAGTCTGAAGGGAATTTACAGGTCATCTGTAATCCCCAACACCTTTGTTTCAGGAACAAGGAAACAGAAATGAAAGCTTCATGAAGGCTAGGAGTATTCTCTGCTTTTTATACTAGCAAAATTCTTGAGCCTAGAACAGTGCCTGGCACATAATAGATGCTCAAAAAAAATTTGTTGACTGAACGAACGAAGCTCCAGGGAACTTAACAGAATCGTATAACAAATAGATTGCCTCAAAGCCCATGCCACTCATCGACAAGATGAGGAGCCAGAGAAAGAGGAAAAATGAGAAAGAAGACAGAGAACAAGAGAATATGGTGACTTTATCTGAGTTGCCAGAAAACGTAAATGATTCTTCTCCTGGTCTTCAGTTTCTATAGGTGTAGAGTAGACTTTCTCAAGGATCTCCAAGGGCCTCTGTCCTTATAATAGTTATCTATTTCTGTGTGGCCAAATTACCTCAAAACTTAGCACGTGAACACATCAAACATTTATTATCTTGCTTCTGTGGGTCAGGCATCCATGTGTGGCTTAGCTGGGTACCTCTGGCTCAAGGTCACAGGGAGTTGCAATCAAGCTGGCTGCTGAAGATGCAGTCTCATCTGAAGGTCTGACTGGAAGTGCTCCCCTTCCACGCTCATTCATGTGGTTGCTGGCAGCATTCAGTTCTTCAAGCAGGCAGACAGACTGAGGGCCCAGTACCTCCTGGACTGTTGCCACCTGGTACTTCCCCATAAGGGCTGCTCACAGTATGGCAGCTTGCTTCTCCCTGCCTGAGTTATCCTAGAGAGAGAGGGAGAGACACCAAGATAGAAGCCATAGTCTTTTTATAATGTAATCTCAAGAGTGACACCCCCTCGTTTCTCCCTATTCTATTCCCTAACGGCATCAATAAGTCCTGCTGATACTCACGGGGAGGGAAATACACGAGAGAGTGAATACCCAGAGGCCTGCAGGGATCACTGGGGGTCCTCTTAGAGGCTGCCTGCCATACCCCTCTACGGGTCCACGAGTATAGCCCAGGATGGGCCGTTCTGTGCCCGTCTTACCGTCCACGGGGAGGGGCAGGGGTCGAGACGCACCCCTCTCACACTTCCTTCCCCCTGCAAACTGCCCCCACCCCGGACTTGGCAGGTACCCC
Organism: Mirounga leonina; assembly: GCF_011800145.1. Taxonomy (NCBI): domain Eukaryota; kingdom Metazoa; phylum Chordata; class Mammalia; order Carnivora; family Phocidae; genus Mirounga; species Mirounga leonina. The sequence continues at coordinate 31,840,910 of NW_023270418.1, read as the reverse complement.
AAGCTGTTTCCTCTGAGCTGCCCGCCTCTGCGGGACTCACCGCCCCGCCCCAAGCACATGACTGTGGCCTTCCTGAAGACGCACAAGACTGCAGGCACCACCGTCCAGAACATCCTGTTCCGCTTCGCCGAGCGCCACAACCTGACGGTGGCCCTGCCGCACCCGAGCTGCGAGCACCAGTTCTGCTACCCCCGCAACTTCTCGGCACACTTCGTGCACCCAGCCACGCGGCCACCACACATGCTAGCCAGCCACCTGCGCTTCGACCGCGCGGAACTCGAGCGCCTCATGCCGCCCGGCACCGTCTACGTCACCATCCTGCGCGAGCCGGCCGCCATGTTCGAGTCGCTCTTCAGCTACTACAACCAGTACTGCCCGGCCTTTCGGCGCGTGCCCAACGCGTCGCTCGAGGCCTTCCTGCGCGCGCCCGAGGCCTACTACCGCGCCGGGGAGCACTTCGCCATGTTCGCGCACAACACGCTGGCCTACGACCTGGGCGGCGACAACGAGCGCAGCCCGCGCGACGACGCCGCCTACCTGGCGGGCCTCATCCGCCAGGTGGAGGAGGTCTTCTCGCTCGTCATGATCGCCGAATACTTCGACGAGTCGCTGGTGCTGCTGCGGCGCCTGCTGGCCTGGGACCTGGACGACGTGCTCTACGCCAAGCTCAACGCGCGCGCCGCCAGCTCGCGCCTCGCCGCCATCCCCGCGGCGCTGGCGCGGGCCGCGCGCGCCTGGAACGCGCTCGACGCGGGCCTCTACGACCACTTCAACGCCACGTTCTGGCGCCGCGTGGCGAGCGCCGGCCGCGCCTGCGTGGAGCGCGAGGCGCGTGAGCTGCGCGAGGCCCGGGAGCGCCTGCTGCGGCGCTGCTTCGGCGAGGAGCCCGTGCTGCGGCCCGCCGCGCAGATCCGCACCAAGCAGCTGCAGCCGTGGCAGCCCAGCCGCAAGGTGGACATCATGGGCTACGACCTGCCCAGCGGCGGCGCCGGGCCAGCCACCGAGGCCTGCCTCAAGCTGGCCATGCCCGAGGTGCAGTACTCGAGCTACCTGCTGCGCAAGCAAAAGCGCCGGGGCGGCGTGCGGGCCCGGCCTGAACCGGTCCTGGACAATCCTCCGCCCCGGCCCATCCGGGCGCTGCCCCGCGGCCCCCAGGGCCACTGAGCTCTGAAGTGTCTGGGTCCTACCCTGCCCACCGGGAGTCCTGCCTGGGAACTGCCCCAGCTCCCACCTCGTCAGGGCCCCTTCTGCTCAGTTCTTGGGGCCGCATCTCCCAATCTGAGCCTGCCTCCCTAGGGTGAGTTGAACCCCGCCTTCGTGGAGGGTGCTGATAGGCCCGATCAAGCCCCGGGCCACCCTTGTCTCCTTCCTGACTGGTTGGTGACCTTAACAAGAGGTCTGAGGCCTGTCCAGAACTGCCCACCCTGCCTTTTTCTGTGGGTTGAGCCACCCACCTGTCTTTTCCAAGTGGGTGAGCCCAGGCCTCACGCAGAAGGGGGCTGAGCCCTGGGAAAGGCTGCTTTGCCTGTCAGCTTCCCCGGGGCTCTTGCTCTTCCTCCCAGGGGTCAGAGACCTCCACACCGTCTGTCTTCCAGGTTCCACCCTCCCCACAGACCTAAGCTGCTCCCAGACTCCCAGAACCAAGAGTTCTTGGGTTGGGCTTTTTGTTTGGTTGGTTTTTCTTTTCTTTTTTTTTTTTAATAAAATATCTTTAAAAGGCACAGGTTGTATGTCAGTCATTGAAAGCCAGATTTCCCATGTTTGAGGATGAGGTGGACACCCAAAAATAGCAGCTGTGACTGTCACCGTGAGGAAGAGGGCCCAGGCTCAATCAGGCTCTTCCACCACCCTTCCCAGAGGCTCGCAACCCTCATCAACCCCCCCTTGACTGACTGGGCTCACCGACGCAGACTGGCCACCTCAGCTCCACTATTTTCCTTTGAGAAAAGCTAAATCATGCCTTTTTATTCAATTCAGCCCCACTTACTGAGCATCATCTCTAACTTGGGGACGTAGGTAAGCAAGGCAGATAAGGCTCATGGGGCTGTGGGGAGCACAGGGAGACATTGGAACTGGAGCAGGACCTATAAACTGAAGGAAGGACCAGAGCCGTTATATATTATATATATATATATATATATATAAATAAAACAACCATTCAGGCTGAGCAGAGGTTGGATGGAGGATCATACCCAGTAAGGAGGTGTTCAAATCCCCTTCCCCCTTCTGAGTCACCAACTTCACCACTGGCCCTCCCCACAAGGAGAAGACATCCCGACACAGATGAGGACCATTCCCTGACCCCAGCGTCCCTGAGCACAGCAGGACATCCAACAGTTACAAATGAAACTCCCTTAAGACCAGCAGAGAAGGGGCGCCTGGGTGGCTCAGTCGTTAAGCGTCTGCCTTCGGCTCAGGTCATGCTCCCAGGGTCCTTGGATCGAGCCCCACATCGGGCTCTCTGCTCCACGGGAAGCCTGCTTCTCCCTCTCCCACTCCCCCCGCTTGTGTTCCTGCTCTCGCTATCTCTCTCTCTCTGTCAAATAAATAAATAAAATCTTAAAAAAAAAAAAAAAAAGACCAGCAGAGAATCAGGACTGTTTCTGTTACTTTCCTCAGAGCTATGTTGACATATCTGGACAAGTAATAAAAATAATAGCTAACATGGTCTGCTGTGTGCCAGCCACTGTTTAAGGGCTTTACACACATTAACTTACGAGATGGGCACCATCGAGGGGTGACGGAATTGAAACTTGGAGAGATTAAGTGACACTCGGGGTCCCACAGCTAGGACTTGAATCCAGACTGTGTAGCTTCAGAGTCTGTGCTCCCTAAGTGCCATCACACTGCCATTTGAATAAAGACGTTCCCGTGCCCTAGGCTAGGCGGACTCCCGGGACTTTCCCCAAAAAATGCAAAGTGAAGAAACCAAGACATCGCTATCAGCTCCTCTTTATTTTATTTTTCACAGAGACAATCCTTCACCTGTTTGGATGATAGAGATTTCAATGGTTAGTCGACAGTTTGGATGACAGTCTCTGGGCTTGAAAAGAGGCTATTTTTATAGCACCCCACTTTGTACCAGTAGAGCTCTGGAAAAGGCAAAAGGCAATAATTAGAGACACACAAAGTCATAATTAGGTTTCTGGTGTTAAGCAGCAGTAAAGAACTGTACTAGACTCAAAGTCGTCTATCCAAAGAAAAGCATGCTCTGGCCCCCTGGCCAACAGGTGTCTGTCTGCCATTGCCCTCCTCCGGCCCTAGCCTCTGGTCATACCTTTGCCAAGAATATCCTTCACCTTGTCCTGGGTTCTCCTGGAAAACTCAGACTTGCCTTTAAGATCTGCCTTGATAGACCTCTCCTGCCTTCCCAGCCCCTAAGGCTGGTGGGCCTTCTTTTATAAACTTTGCCCCACTTCAGCAGAGAGCACAATTCTGGACTCAGAAAAATCTGGATTCAAGAATTAACTGGAATCATCTGGAATCATCAGGCCCTGGGAGAGGGTTTCTCTTCAGAAGCAAAGGCAGACCCTAAGTAGGCACCAAATCAAATATTAGCCTTCGGTGACTAAGCAAGGAGGGGAGGTGGGCTCCGGGACTCCTTGGTCCAAACACCTGCAGCTTCAGCTACAGGAAAACAGGTTCCAGCTTCTGGGTCCCCAGTGCCTTGCAAAGAGGCTTCTTCCAACACCCATGTGGTGCTGTCCACTCTGTGCCCACTCTACTCGTTTCCAGAGCTGGCAGTGGGTGGAATGTGGTCGCTCCCTCAAAGAGCTCACAATAAAGTCTGGGACAGATGTGGAAGCAGTTACCTGGGTGACAATGACTTAATGGAAGCAATTACTTGCCTCCGTGCTTTGGAGTTCAAACCATGACTCTGCCACCTACTGGGTACATGATCCTGGTCTTAGCCTTTGAGCCTCACTTTCCTCACCTATGAAAATGAACCATTCCTAAAACAAACAAACAAACAAACAAACAAAACAACAAAAAAAGTTAACCATTTCTGTCCTGAGCTTTGTGAACAGTATTTGAGATAAAGCACTTGGCACAGTGCCCGGCACGTGGAAATGTTCCCTAAGTAGCAGGTCTGGTGTCATCAGGGCTCCTCCAGGACAGACACCCTTCATGTTGTAGGCGTTACAGGTTGGCACATCTATTCCGTGGGCTTACCGGCAGATAGAAGAAAGCATTTTGAGGTAAGGGTGCTTTTTTCTACCTTGCTCAAAGGCACTGTATGGGCAAGCAGCAGCCTTGATGGTTATGATTATAGAAAGATGGGCAAAGTGGCTCCTGGGCCATCTGGAGAAGCTCCCTGGGGAAGGGATGTCCCAGCTGAGAACTGGGACAGAGGAGAGTGCTCCAGACAGAGAGACCCATGCATGCGCCGCAGGTGAGAAAGCTGGGACCTCTGTGAGCCAGGGAGTGCTGGGCTACCCAGATGGGGAAAACACATCAGCACCAGCTAAGAAAGACCTTGAATGTCCCACTTGGAAGTTCGGATCATCCTATGTGGGACGCTGGAGTGAATGGAATGGCTATGATGACTGTCAGGGAAGGCCGGGCTGTCCCCACAGCAGAGGGGTCATGATCTCTCACCATCTGCAGCCCCTTCCTGGCTGACACAGCAACACACCAGGTGGGGACCTCTGTTGTAGATGAAGAGGAGTCACTGAAGCAGGCCGGGGAAGGGTCTCTAGTTGCAAATGCTACTGGGAGAAGGCACAAGGATAAGAACAGTGACACCAGCTGATGTCTCCTGAGCACTTACGATGGGCTGGTGCCTTTCTCTGTGCCTGTGTATTTTCACTCACTTGATTCTTCCACCACCCCTGTGAAGGAGGTATTATTCTTTATCCCCCTTTCACAGAAGAGGAAACTGAGGTACAAAAAGGTGTGGTGCCCAGGCTCACCGGGCTGGGAGAGGCTGAGCCAGGACAGAACCCAGAGTGCTCAGACTTCCAAGCTCCAGTCCCTGTCATTGGAATCTATTGTCCCACCCCATCAAACTCAGGAGTCCGAGTAGGCTCTGTTAAAGAGCCTGCTTACAGAAGCCTCCAGAGAGTAGGGTTGAGTGGGAGAGAGGAGTAGAGAGCCCACACACTCTGCATGCCTGAGGTGAAGCTGGCGATCCACCAACATGATTGGGCAGCTTCTCAGGCTGTGCCAGGGGAGTGAAGAGGGACGCAGGGCAGGAGCCCCTGAGGAGCAGGGCAGCCCCTGGGGGCATCCAGCTGAGGGGAAGTAAGGGAGAAGGGGAGGCAATGAGGGGAGGTGAGAGTGGCAGCCCCTTTCTCAATCTCAGAGACCTGAGATTAGCTCCTCGGACCCAGAAGGGCTGCAGGAATCTGAGGGCCCTGGCTAACCATGCCCTTTCCTCTCCAAAAGATCCCCCTGCACCCTCCCGTGGGCAGAGGACAGGACAGGACTCTCCACTCCCATACAAATCTAGTAGGATTTTCACAACACTCAGGCAACAGGGAAGCAGGACTCAGCCTAATACCCCATTACAGATGGGAAGGCTGAGTCCCACAGAGGGGATGTGGCTTCCAGCGTGGCCAAGAGCCAGGGCAGAGACAGGAGTGGGGACCCTCCCATGAGCTGGAGCCACAAGAGGCAGGATCCTGGGTCCTCTATCCCAACTTTGTTTCCAACCTAGAGCTCCCCTCCTGGGCGTTCCCCAGACTCATCAAACCCATTATGTTCAAAACCAGACATCTCACCTTTTGCTCAAACCAGCTTCTCCGGTACACTCAGTTTCAGGGACTGGCAACCCATTCAAGCAGATGCTCAAGCCCAAACTTGGTGTCTCCTTAACGCCTCCCTCACCCTTTTCCCAGCAACACCTGTCACCATATCCTATAGATTCTGACTCCTGAATAGATGGCATCTACCCAAATCTCCTTCCCTACAAAACCTGTGTTGGTCCAAGCCATCAGTTTCTCTATGGTTACTTCAACGACCATACTTAACTTACCTACTTACCTCGGACTCCCCATGGCAAACACAGTCTCCTCTCTGTATCCAGAGTGATCCTTCTTAAAGCAGCCTGATCTTATCATTCCCTTGTTTGAAACACTGTCCTCCGCTTACCAGCCCACAAGACCTGGCCTAGTCTGATCCCCGCCCTCCAAAACAACTTTTCAGCTACATCTCCCATTGCTTCTCTACCCCCATTATGTTCCAGCCACACTGGATTTTACACACCATTCCCTGAATGCAATGGTATGCCAAGACTGGCTCTTACTGGCTCTTGAAAGCTGAATTTTGCCAGCCAGTTGTTGAACACAAGACAATTATATTAAAAATTAATATTAAATTATTAAATTCTATAGACTTATCAAATAAAGTATATTACGAGCAAAGTTAATCAATACTGACAACTCGTTACTTTCCAATTAGTTTACTAGATTTTACTATTGTTTATGCTCTTAAGGTTATTTATGTCTATTCTATCTGCCTGGTGGAAATCCTGTAGAATGATGTGCTACTTCCTGCACATTTTTCCCAAATGTTACATTAGTAGCATGAAATCAACCAGGGTGGGAATAATTATACCACAAATCAACAAACACTATAAATCAAATCGATTTATTGTTTTGTTGATCATCTAGATCAGGGTTCAACAAACTACAAGCCAAATCTGGCCCACCACCTGATTTTGTAAACAAAGTTTTATTGGAACACAGCTACATTCATTCATTCACTTATTATTCTGTGGCTGGTTTTGCACAACAATAGCAGAGTTGTGTGGTGCCTATAGGCCTATATGGCCCCCAAAGTCTAAGACGTCTACTCCTTTGTCCTTCATGGAAACAGTTTGTTACTCGTTAACAAAAACCAAAATATACAGCCAATATTCACATCAGAGCTATACATGAAGAGATTAACATTTACATTAAACATTTACCAGCACACCGTTGCCTAAAGCTGGGCCCATTCATACCTCCATTCTTTGCACATGATCTTCCTTTTGCCCACAATGCCTTTTCTCTTTTGATCCACCTGGAGAGTTCCTACCCATTTTTTAATGTGTCGCTTTTCCAGGCTCCTGTATCGGTTAGCAATGTGCTGTGTAACAAATCACCTCAAAACATAAAGGCTTTAAAAGACTTATTCTCGGGCACCTGGGTGGCTCAGATGGTTAAGTGTCTGCCTTCGGCTCAGGTCATGATCTCAGGGTCCTGGGATCGAGTCCCGCATCGGGCTCCCTGCTCCTTGGGAGCCTGCTTCTCCCTCTGCCTCTCTCTCTCTGTCTCTCATGAATAAATAAATAAAATCTTTAAAAAAAAAATCTAAAAAAAAAAAGACTTATTCTCATCAGATTATTGGTCATCTGGTGGTTCCGCTGATCTGGGCTGGGCTCGATTGATCTCAGCTGTGTTCTCACAGTCCATGGTCAGCTGGCATGGTGGCTGGGATCTGGCTAGTCCAGGATGGCCTCACCCAAGATGACTCAGCTGTGTTCTATATGGTCTCTCTTATCTTTAGCAGATGAGCCTGGGCTTGTTCTCATTGCCCAAGTGTGGGTTCAAGAGTGCAAGGGAAAACAGGCAAACTCTCTTGAGGCTTTCAAGAGACGCTCCATCACTTCTGCCACATTTTATTGGCCAAAGTAAGTCACAAGACCAGTCCAGAGTCAAGAGGCAGGGAAATACATGCTGCAGAGTTCCAATATCAGGGGCCTTATGGATAGAAGGAGGGGGCTATTTTTACATTCAATCTATCACACTACCTTCTCCTCTTTCCTCAAGCAAAGGAGCTGCTCTTGATTCTATGTTCACACAGCACCGCTGAGAAGCAAAACAAAACAAAACAAAACCTGTCATAAGCACTTTGTGAAGATAAGGAATCTACAGAGACATTGATTTATTTACCTTTGGTCACAAAGAGACAAGAGACATGGACTGAACTCTAAGTTTCTTCTAACAAAGAAAATGGCAGTTTGTGTATCTTTTGAAGTTACTCTTTAAAAGTTACTTTTAAAAGTGATACTTTTAAAGTATCAGCCAGGATTTGATCAGAGAAACAAAATTACCAGGAGTGGTTATATGCGCTAAAGATGTGTTGCAGGGGTAAGACTCTACATAATTGTGAGAGCTGATTATGGAAGACTGTTGTCTTTTTTCTGGTGCTGGAGCCTGCCTGGACAGCAGGCAGGCAGTTGAGATGACAACAAGGTGGGGGAAGTATGAATCAACTGGCACTTATGAGGGTGAGCTAGACCTTACAAGATGAACCGGAACCCACATCAGTCCCTCTCTGCACATAAGCCTCCAACGTTGATGATGCAGGTGACCTACAGGAGAAACAGGCACTCTGTCAGGAAGCCAAACACGCACCAGAACAGAAGTGACAGAAGTTGAAGGAGGATCTGGCATAAGCTGGAGGAGCTGTAGACCCACCTGCTGCCCCATGCCAACAAGGCGAGTCCCCAAATAAGGGTCATTGTGAATGAGTTACAATTATGTCTGGTGCCCCCAGACCAATCTTCCTAGTGGAAAAAGGAAGGTTTTCCCACTCAGGTTGTATGTTTTCCATACAATTCCTGTTTCAATTCTACACTTTCCAAATCTTGCACAAAATGTCACTTGTGGCCCACACTAAGTCAGGACTAAGCAGGGAAGAGAAGTCTGAGGAATACAGTTCCAGCTTCACTAAAATGACATTGTGAAAATTCACTGTAGTTTCAGATGTTAATTTGATTATTACCCATGGAGACCAATTAGCACTGGAGGCCTTTAGAGATCAAAGGCCACATTCCTAAGGCCCTCAGATTTGTGCTGTAGTCCTTTCTCCCATTCCAGAATTTATTGTGATATTAATGCTCAGTAGCTGGCAGAATCTCCCGTTGGTTTCCTGCTGCTCTGCTGTGGGCTATTATGGTAAAAAAAAAAAAAAAAAAAAGATGGGGAGCAAGTAAAAACCCCTGGAATTGTCTTCCCAGTTATAAGTTATAAACCAAAAACAATACCAAAACTCTGGAGAAAGTGCAGAGGTTAATGCCACCATTAGGGATTTGAGAGAGGCATATCCTCTTACAACTTACCTGTTTGACAGTGGAAAAGCAAACTTAATGATGTGGCAATGCCCATCACAGCTACAATTCTAGATTTGATATCCTGATTGCAGAAAATCAATATAAATGCCAGCAACTGGCCTATGGCTGTTGAATTAGTAAATGCTTTCTTACATTCCCAGGAGTATGGGAAATTACAGTTTCAGTTTACATAGCAGGGATAACAGTATCTTGTTGTATCAGTATCTGTTGCAATAGTATCTTACTGTCTTGACCCTGGCTTATGCCATTCTCCTGCAAACTGCAAGGTCCAGAGGGACTTTAACAGTCTTGAAAACACAGAGAACACCATGCTGATATACTCAACCATTGCCATTATGCTAACTGGGTGCTGTGAGTAGGAAAGAGCCAACACCTTGGTGCCTTAGACATATGTGTGCCAGAGATGAACCCTGTGGAAGTTCAAGGACCTGACACATCAGGAGAATGTGTAAGGGTACAGAGGTCTGGGGAAATGTTGGCTATCTCTTCTAAAGTGAGAGACAAGTTGCTGATCCTTACACCATACATCATGCAGAAAGAGGAGCAATGTCTGATATGCCTTTTGGATTTGGGGGCCCACATATATCATACCTGGGCAAGCTGCTTTGACTCATTTACCAGGTAAACTGTACATCTGACAATGTTATGTTTGGATCTAAAAAAGGCTCTTCAAAAGCCCAGGCTGTGAGGCAAGCTACCCTACCTTTATGGGCATTATGCCTAGTAGGTCCAGGTGCCCAAGTTAGGTGTCAGCCAAAGATGCCAGGCGGAGCCTCTGGCAAGCCCCAATAGGAGCATCACAGCTAAGACCCTTGGAATTTGGGCCATGCTATCCACTGCTAATGACTATTCTATATTCTAAAAAGCAGCCTCTGGCTTGCTACTGGGACTTAGTAAAGATTGAATGCCTGATTTATGGAACACCAAGTGATTATTGAACCCAAATGTTCCACAGGTTTTATCTGACCCGAAGAATCACGAAACTGGATTTTCACAGTTGCATCTCATTAGAAATTGAAGTGGTATATGTGGCTCAGTCAGTTAAGCATCTGCTCAGTTGGTTAAGCATCTGCCTTCAGCTCAGGTAGTGATCTCCAGATCCTGGGATCAAGCCCTGCATCGGACTCCCGGCTCAGCAGTGAGTCTGCTTCTCCTTCTGCCTGCCGCTCCCTCTGCTTGCGTTCTCTCTCTCAAATAAATAAATAATTTTAAAAATCTTAAAAAAGAAAAAAGAAATTGAGGTGGTATATATGATACTGGGCCCAAGCAGATCCAGAAGGCACAAATAAACCGCATGAGCAGGTGGTTTAGACTCCCATCTGCTCTTACTGCTTCACTTCCTTTCCCTCGGTTTACACTCAAAGTCTTCAAAGAGATGAGGAGAAAGTACAAAGCTGCTTTACGAGAGGTTCTGCACAGTAGGCCAGCGACATCCAGAAGTGGACACCTGCTGCATGACAACACCATTCACAGGTAGCCCTGAAAGGCAGTGGTGAAGGAAAATCCTCCCAATGGGCAGAACGCTGGGCAATGCAGATGTTATCCACTTTGCGTGAAAGGAAAAAGAGCCTAAGGTGCAGATGTATATGAACTCATGAGCAATATCTGTTGGGCTGGCCACTTGCAGAGACTTGGAAAGAACACAGAACTTGATCACATGATGGGTCCAAGAGACAGGTCTATGGATGGCTTCTTAAAATGCTCACAGAATGGGAAGATATTTGTGTCCCACGTCAATTCCTATTAGAAGGCAATCAGTGGGGGAGTCCTCACCAATTAGATAAGATGACCCATCCTGTAGAGTCAGTCAGCCTCTTTCCCCAACCAACTTGCTTTCCCAACGGACCATGTACAGAGTGAGAAGCCGCCAGATTTCTATACTTGACAGGAGATTTCTGTGCTCTTTGTCCCAGTTTTTGCAGGTTTTTTTAAAAAAATTTACTGTGGTAAAATATACGTAACAAAATTTACCATTTAAACCATTTTTAAGTGCACGATTTAGGGGCATCAAGCGCACTCACAATGTTGTGTAACTATCACCACTATTCACCTGCAGAACTTTTTCATCTTCCTAAACTGAAACTCTCCCCATTTAGCAACAACTCCTCATTATCCCCTCCCCACAGCCCCTGATAACCACTATTCAAACTTCTGTCTCTGAATTTGCCTATTCCAAGTAACTCATTTAAGTGGAAGTGTACAATATCTGTTCTTTTGTGTCTGGCTTATTTCATTTAGCTACAACATCTCCACGTTGTAGCAGGTGTTTCCTTCCTCTTTAAGGCTGAGTACCATTCCATCATATGTACATGTCACACTTTGTTTAGCCACCCAGCTGTCCATGCGCATTTGTGTTGTTTCCACCTTTGGCTGTTGTGAATAATGCTGCTGTGAACATGGGCGTACAGATATCTGCTCAAGTCCCTGCTCTCAATTCTTTTGGTACATACACAGAAGTAGAATTCTGGATTTTATCACACAGTTTTTTAAAACATTCTCAAGGAAACCAGTCTGGGTTTAATAAAGTGAACCATTGGGCGCCTGGGTGGCTCAGTTGGTTAAGCGTCTGCCTTCGGCTCAGGTCATGATCCTGGAGTCCTGGGATCGAGTCCCGGGAGACTGCTTCTCCCTCTGACCCTCCTCCCTCTCATGCTCTCTGTCTCTCATTCTCTCTCTCAAATAAATAAATAAAGTCTTTAAAAAAAAATTAAAAAAAAAGAAAACATTATGTGTGTGACAACAACAAGTTTTTGCTTGTTGGATTTTGGTTGTTTTCTGTTTGGTTTATTTTTTTTTAAGATTTTATTCATTTATTTGTCAGAGAGAGAGAGAGCGCAAGCAGGGAGAGCAGCAGAGGGAGAGGGAGAAGCAGGCTCAGCAGGGAGCCTGACTGGGGCTCGATCCCAGGACCCGGGATCGTGACCTGAGACGAAGGCAGACGCTCAACTGACTGAGCCACCCAGGCACCCCAAGAATCTGTTGTTTTTTAGTTCATTAACAAACAGCTTTTCAGCATCATGTGACATCATCAATACATCAACTTATTGCTCTGAGAATAGAACCTCTTTACTTCTTCATTTGGTATCACGCGCTACCATTTCACTCACTCTAATTTCACCTGCCAGCATTATTAGGTTCTCTTGTCTAGACAGTGAGTTCTGCTACCAAATAACTTGCTCTTTGAGCCTTTTTACCGAATGTGATCTTTAGAATAAAAGCCTTAATCAGTTTGTTTTGAAATACCAATTGATAACAATCAGCTCATCTACTTGTCAAATGGCAGTAAATTTGTAGTTAAGTTCTTTTCAATATTGCTGAAGCCATTGCTGCCTTTGTAAATTGTAATTCTTTACTACTAACCCTACCAGATTTGTCCTTGTCCTGAGCCCCAACTCTTTCATTTCATACCTCATAATGAAAAATCATCACATTGGACCATTAGACACATTTGTAAAACACAAATGCTAATAAGACATACAATAGAAGGGCATAATAAATAACTAAGCAAGAAACTTGCAAAAATATGACATCAAGCTATCATTCACTTCTAACCGGCATAATTCATGTTTTATAGTGTTTATGTCAACAGCAAAACAGCAGGGAAGCAGCTGAGTCACAACGTGTAAAAATTATTTATTTGGAAGGAAAATTTCCTCTGATTTTCCATCACACCAGGAAGTTTGTCTGCTCCCATCAGACAGTCATCGGTGCATAAGGGGAGTTTGGGGAAGGTCATTCAGTGGGGCGAGGCTGATGTCATCAGTCTTCACCTCCTCCTGTCTTGGCAACACGTATTCACAAATGATCAACCGACTTCCTGTGCTCACCTTAAAAACTGAGGAAAGACTCATGGATGAACACAGTTCCACTGTGCAGTGCCAGACGGGGCTGAACAACCTCTAGTGGTTTCTGAGGCTGCTTGGTTACTGACCATCGCTGAAAGCCTGGGCATCACAGGGCACATGAAGTTAAAAAATAATGCTGCCTTTTTCTTTTATTTATTTATTTTTTTTATCACAATACAGAACCCCTGGCCTGGAAACATCTCGAGGCCAATTCTGTGGTTCTGCAGAACGCTGGTAGAAAACTCTGCCCTAGAATATTGATCCTATTTGCTTCTTATATCCACACTCTGGCCCATAGGAAGGGGGAAAATGGAGGTTCACATGCCCAACACTTTAAATCCAAGACTGGAAGGTTCTCACGTTGTCTCTGTCCTCTTTAGCCACACCTAGATGCAAAGTTTACTGGGAAATGTAATCTCTAATTGGGAGGCCATGTACCTAGGAAGATGAGGAGAATGGAGTTGGGGTACAACTAGCGGTCCTCCCCCAAACTCTTTACTCGTCTGCTGTTGGCAACAGACACTGAGCTCCTGGAGGGCAGGGGCATGTCTCTCATTACTGGGAACCCGGCACCCAATGCCACTATGCACTTGGCTGTGTCCAAGCACTCAGCAAGCAGCTGTAGTCAAAGGAGTGACCTTGAGCTTCCAGAAGAGCTGCACTGGGCAGAATGAATTCGGGGCATGGGAACAGTTTTGCAGTGAATTTCAGCAGAAAGACAGGATAGCATGGTGGTTAAGGGGAAAGACTTTGGAGTTAGTACTGACTTTAAGTTCTTACTCATTGGGAACTCACTTATACTCTCTGAGCCATAGGACCTTCCTCTGTAAAATGTAATAATATCCATCATGTAGGATTATTGTGAAGATTAAATTTAAAGTACATAAAGTACGTCCTCAATAAATAATGTCTGATAGTTTTATGTTAGTAATAATGTTTGGAGTTAGTTAGACAGTTAAGTAGTCAGGGCCAGGGTCTCCAACAAGAAAATATGGAGTCAGGACAGCTAAAATAAAAATAGCACTATCATCCTGTTTTATAGCTTAGACAGGACCTTACTAACATTCTGCTTTGCAGCCTTTGCAGAAATGACTTCTGCAAAATGTCCTAAAATAAGACAATTGACCACAAAGCATTTGTCAATATCATGGGCAAGGGGCAGTTAAGACATAAGCCCCCAGGAGTCAGCAAAAAAAGACCATCAGCACAGAGACATTAACCTAATAGGTAGTCAGGTACGTGACCAAAGCCCTGATTTGGTACGACTCAGCACACACCGATTGCTTAAGATAGTTCTGCAAAAGAGCTCATAAAAACCCCTAAACTTAGAAACTCTGGGGGCAACCCTCTTGGGCCCCCTCCCTCTCCAGGAGCTTTATACTATCACTCAATAAACTTTGCTTTGCTGCCCACCACTCTTCGTCTGGTCTACCTCTTCACTCTTCGAAGCGGCGTGACCAAGAACCACGGGCACCAAAGGCAGAGAAATCCTGCAACACTAATCCAAGAGGGAGGTTTCCATCATTGTTAATGATAGAGAGAGTAATAATACCAATTAACACTTACTGTGCTTTATGTAACTGCACTTTTTTGATCCTATGAGATAGGTGTTACTATCTCTATTTTACAGAAGAAGCTGAGGCATAGGAATACTAAGCAACTAGCCCAAGGTCACATACCTACTTACGCTGAGCTAGGCAGTTTGAACCCCAGAGCCAACTGGTATCTAGGAAGGATTTCCGACCGGACCACGTGCCCTTTAAAGTTCTTTCCACCAAAAGGCTAAAGCAACTGCTGGGGCATATGATGTCACTCTGGACTTCTTTGTCCAGCTTTGCCAGTCGGGGTCACCTTAGGCCAACCCATATCCCCCCAACACTTTTTTTTAATTTAATTTTTTTCATCATGCTAAGGGTACTCTTTAATCCCCATCACCTATGTCACCCATCCCCCACCCACCTCCCCTCCGGTAACCATCAGTTTGTTCTCTATAGTTAAGAGTCTGTTTCTTGGGCACCTGGGTGGCTCAGTCAGTTAAGCAGGTCATGATCCTGGAGTCCTGGGATTGAGTCCCGCATAGGGGCTCCCTGCTCAGCAGGGAGTCTGCTTCTCCCTCTGGCCCTCCCCCCTCTCAGGTGCTCTCTCTCTCTCTCAAATAAATAAATAAAATCTTAAAAAAAAAAAAGAGTCTGTTTCTTGGTTTGTCTCTCTTTTTTTTCCTTTGCTCATTTGTTTTCTTTCTTTAATTCCACAGATGAGTGAGATCGTATGGTATTTGTCTTTCTCTGAAGGACTTATTTCACTTAGCATTATACCCTCTAGCTCTATCCATGTTGTTGCAAATGGCAAGATTTCATTCTTATGAATGAATAATATTCTATTATATATACCATATAATATTCCATTTTATATATACCACATATTCTTTATCCATTTGTCTATGAGTGGACACTTGGGCCGCTTCCACAGTTTGGCTATTGTAAATATTGTAAATAAAGGTGCAATAAACAATGCGACATATATCCTTTTGAATTAGTGTTTTTGTATTTGGGGAGTAAATATCCAGTCATGTAATTGCTGGGTCTTAGGCTAGTTCTATTTTTAATTTCTTGAGAAACCTCCATACTGTTTTCCACAGTGGCTGCACCAGTTTGCATTCCCACCAACAGTGCAAGAGGGTTCTGTTTTCTCCACATCCTTACCAACACCTGTTATTTTTTATATTTTATATTTTTTATTTTATTTTATTCTGACAGGTGTAAGGCTTTGATTTGCATTTCCCTGATGATGAGTGATGTTGAGCATCATTTCATCTGTCTGTTGGCCATCTGTATGTCTTCTTTGGAGAAATGTCTGTGTCTTCTGCCCATTTTTTAATTGGATTATTTGTTTTTTGGGTGTTGAGTTGTAACAGTTCTTTATATATTATGGATACTAACCCTTTATCAGATGTAATTTGCAAACATCTTCTCCCCTTCAGTGGGTTGCTTTTTAATTTTGTTGTTTGTTTCCTTTGCTACGCAGAAATTTTTATTCTTTTTTTTTTAAGATTTTATTTATTTATTTGAGAGAGAGAATGAGAGAGAGAGAGAGAGCACAAGAGGGGGGAGCGGGAGAGGGAGAAGCAGACTTCCCACTGAGCGGGGAGCCCGATGCGGGACTCGATCCTGGGACTCCAGGATCATGACCTGAGCCAAAGGCAGTCGCTTAACCAACTGAGCCACCCAGGTGCCCCCAGAAATTTTTATTCTGATGTAGTCCCAATAGTTTATTTTTACTTTTATTTATTTCCCCATGCCTTAGGAGACATATCGAGAAAAATATTGTTATGGCCGATGTCAGAGAAATTACTGACTGTGCTCTCTTCAAGGATTTTATGGTTTCAGGTCTCACATTTAGATCTTTAATTCATTTTGAGTTTATTTTTACGTATGGTGAAAGAAAGTGGTCCGGTCTCATTCTTTTGCATGTTGTCGTCCACTTTTCCCAACGCCATTCATTGAAAAGACTGTCTTTTTCCCATTGTATATTCATTCCTCCTTGGTCAAAGATTAATTGACCATATAACTGTGAGTTTATTTCTGGGTTTTCTATTCTATTCTATTTATCTATATCCATTTTTATGCCACTACCATAGTTTTAATAGTTTTAATTACTACTGCTTTGTAATATAACTTGAAATGTGGAATGTGATACCTTCAGTTTTGTTTTTCATTCTCAAGATTGCTTTGGCTATTTGGGGTCTTTTGTGGTTCCATACAAATATTAGGATCATTTGTTCTAGTTCTGTGAAAAATACTGTTGACATTTTGATAGGGATTGCATTAAATCTGTAGATTGCTGTAGGTAGTATAGACATTTTAACAATATTTATTCTTCTAACCCATGAGCATGGAATGTCTTTCCATTTCTTTGAATCATCTTGAATTTCTTTCATCAGCATTTTATAGTTTTCAGAGTACAGGTCTTTCACCTCTTTGGTTAAGCTTATGTCTAGATATTTTATTGTTTTCAGTGCAATTGTAAATGGGATTGTTTTCTTGATTTCACTTTCTGCTGCTTCATTATGAGTGTATAGGAACACAACAGATTTCTGTACATTGATTTTGTAACCTGTGACTTTACTGAACTCATCTATCAGTTCTAGTAATTTTTTGATGGAGTCTTTGGGGTTTTCTATATGTATTATCATGTCAACTGCAAATGGTGAGAGTATTACTTCTTCCTTTACCAACTTGGATGCCTTTTATTTCTTTTTGTTGTCTGATTGCTGTGGCTAGAACTTCTAGGACTATGTTGAATAAAAATGGTGAGAGTGGGCATCCTTGTCTTGTTCCAGACCTTAGAGGAAAAGTTCTCAGTTTTTCACCATTGAGTATGATGTTGGCTGTGGGTTTTTCATATAAGGCCTTTATTATGTTGAAGTATGTTCCCTCTAGACCTACTTTGCAGAAGGTTTTTATCATAAGTGGATGTTGGGCTTGTCAAATGCTTTTTCTGCATCTATTGAAATGATCATATGGTTTTAGATCCTTTCTCTTATTGATGTGACATGTCACATCGATTGTTTTGCAAATATTGAATTGAATCACCCTTGCATCCTGGGAATAAATCCCACTTGATTGCTGTGTATAGTTTTTAAAATATATTGTTGGATTTAGTTTACTAATATTGTGTTGAGGATATTTGCATCTATACTCATCAGAGATATTGGCCTGTGGTTTTTTTTTTTTTTTTTTTTGGTGATGTCTTTATCTGCTTTTGGTATCAGGGTGATACCTGATAGAATGAATTTGGAAATTTTCCTTCCTTTTCTACTTTTTGGAATAATTTGAGAAGAATAGGTATTAACTCTTCTTTAAATGTTTGGTAGAATTCACCTATGAAGCCATCTGGTCTTGGACTTTTGTTTGTTGGGAGTTTTTTGATTACTGATTCAATTTCATTCCTGGTAATCGCTCTGTTCCAATTTTCTATTTCTTCCTGATTCAGTTTTGGGAGGTTATATGTTTCTAGGAGTTTATCCATTTCTTCTCAGTTGTCCCATTTGTTGGCATATAGGTTTTCCTAATACTCAGTTATAATTGTATTTCTGTAGTGTTGGTTGCTATTTCTCCTCTTCCATTAGTGATTTTGTTTATTTGGGTCCTCTCTCTCTCTTTAATGAATCTGGCTAGAGGTTTATCAATTTTGTTGATCTTTTCAAAAAGCCAGTTTCTGGTTTCATTGAGCTATTCTATTGTTTTTGGTTTTTTTAGTTTCAATATCATTTATTATTTCCTTCCTTTTGCTGGGTTTGGGTTTTGTCTGTTCTTCTTTTTCTAACGCCTTTAGATATAAGGTTGGGTTGTTTATTTGAGGTTTTTCTTGCTTCTTGAAGTAGGCCTGTGGTGCTATAAACTTCCCTCTTACAACCCACTTTTGCCACATCCTAAAGATTTAGACCATTGTGTTTTCATTTTCATTTGTTTTGACATAATTTTATTAAGTTTCTTTTTTTTCTTTCATTTATTTATTTATTTTTATTTTTTTAGTAATCTCTACACCCAAAGTGTGGCTTGAAATTCACGACTCCAAGATCAAGAGTCCCATACTCTTCCAACTGAACCAATCAGGCACTCTTCCATGTAATTTTTTATTTCCTTTTTGATTTCTTGGTTGATACATTCATTGTTTAGTAGCATGTTATTTAACCTCCATGTATTTGCAATTTTTCCAGATTTTTTCTTATCATTGATTTCTAGTTTCACACTGTTGTGGTCAGCAAAGATGCATGATATGACTTCAACTTTTTGGATTTGTTGAGACTTGTTTTGTGGCCTAAAATGTGATCTATTCTGGAAAATGTTCCATGTGCACTTGAAAAGAATGTGTATTCTGCTGTTTTAGGAAGAAATGTTCTGAATGTGGCTATTAAGTCCATCTGGTCCAGCGTGTCATTCAAAGCCACTCTTTCCTTGTTGATTTTCTGTTTAAATGATCTGCCCATCGATATAAGTATGGTGTTATGGTCCCCTACCATTATTGTATTACTATCTATTATTTCCTTTATGTTTGTTATTAACTGTTTTATGTATTTAGGTGCTCCCATGTTGGGCGCACAAACATTTGCAATTGTTATATCCTCTTGTTGGATTGTCCCTTTTTTTTTTTAAGATTTTATTTATTTATTTGACAGAGAGAGAGAGAGAGCACAAGTAGGCAGAGAGGCAGGCAGAGGGAGAGGGAGAAGCAGGCTCTCCACTGAGCAGGGAGCCCAACGTGGAGCTCGATCCCAGGACTCTGGGATCATGACCCAAGCTGAAGGCAGCCGCTTAACTGACTGAGCCACCCAGTCGCCCCATGGGTTGTCCCTTTTAATATAATGTCCTTCTTTGTCTCTTGTCAGTCTTTATTTTAAAGTCATTTTGTCCAATATAAGTATTGCTACCCCAGTTTTCTGTTGATATCCATTTACATGATAAATGTTTCTCCACCCCCTCACTTTTGTTCTTTTATTTTTAAAGATTTTTTTTATTTTAATTAAAAAAAAAATCCCACAGGCAACATCATTCTGTAAAAAAAAAAAAGATTCATTTGTTTTGGAGAGAGAGAGAGTGCACATGCAAGTCACATGTGGGGTGGAGAGGCAGAAGGAGAGGAGTAAGAGAATCCCAAGCAGACTCCAGGCTGAGCATGGAGCCTGACGCAGGGCTTGATTCCACGACCCGGAGACCAGGACCTAATCTGAAACCAAGAGTCGGATGCTTAACTGACTGTGCCACACAAGCGCCTTTTTAATTTTTTTTTTTTTTTTTTAAGTAGGTTCCAGGCCCAGCATGGAGCCCAGTGCAGGGCTTGAACTCATGATCCTGAGATCAAGACCTGAGCTGAGAGCAAGAGTCGGATGCTTAACCAACTGAGCCACCCAGGCACCCTTAAAGATTTTATTTTTAAGTAAGTGAGGCTCAAACTCACAACTCCAAGATCAAGAGTCGCATGCTCTTCCGACTGAGCCAGCCAGGCACTCCTCCATTCCCTCGCTTTCAATCTGCAAGTGTCTTTCGGTCTGAAATGAGTCTCTTGTAGGCTGCACATAGATGGGTCTTTTTTTTTTTTTTTTTTAAGATTTTTTTAAATTTATTTATTATTTGACAGAGAGAGACACAGCGAGAGAGGGAACACAGCAGGGGGAGTGGGAGAGGGAGAAGCAGGCTTCCCGCCGAGCAGGGAGCCCGATGCGGGGCTCGATCCCAGGACCCTGGGATCATGACCTGAGCCGAAGGCAGACGCTTAACGACTGAGCCACCCAGGCGCCCCTGGGTCTTGTTTTTTATCCACTCTGTCACCCTATGTCTTTTGATTGGAGTGTTTAATCCACTTATATTCAAAGTAATTATTGATAGGCCCATATTTATTGCTATTTTGTTACTTGTTTTATGGTTGTTTCTATAGATTTTCTCTGATCCTTTCTTCTCTTGCTCTCTTTCATGGTTTGTTGGCTTTCTTTAATGATATACTTGGATTCCTTTCTCTTTATTCTTTGCATATCTATTACTGGGTTTTGATTTGTGGTTATCATTCAGCATATAACATCTTCTGTACATAGCATTCCATATTAAGTTGATGGTCACTTAAGTTTGAACCCATCCTTTGCTCTTCTATCCACCACATTTTAGGTATATGGTGTCATATTTTACACCTTCCCCCTTTTTATTTACTGAATCCTTTGACTAATTTTTTTAGAAATACTTATTTTTGCTGTTTGTGTTTTTACTTTTCTTGCTCACTTAGGGTCTTTCCTTTCCACTCAAAAAGTCCCCCTTAATATTTCTTGTAGGGCTGGTTTAGCTGTCATGAATTCCTTTAGTTTTTGTTTGTCTGAGAAACTCTTTATCTCTCCTTCTATTCTGATTGATAGCCTTGCTGGATGTTCTTGGCTGCAGATTTTTCCCTTTCAGCACTTTAAAGATATCATGCCACTTTCTTCTGGCCTGAAAAGTTTCTGTTGAAACATCCACTGATAGCCTGATGAGGTTTCCCTTGTATGTAACTGTCTTCTTCTCTTGCTTCTTTTACATTTTTTTTCTTTATCACTACTTTTACCATTTTAATTACTTTGTGCCTTGGTATGGACCTCCTTGGTTGAATTGGGGACAGGGGGGATTTCTATGATGCCTCTTGGATCTGGATAGCTGTTTCCTTCCCCAGATTAGGGAAATTGACAGCTATTATTCCTTCAAATGAACTTTCTACCCCTTTTTTTCTCTCTTCTTCTTATGAGATCCCTATAAAGGAAATGCTGGAGTCACTGAATTCTCTAAGGTTATTCTCAATTTGCATAATTTTCTTTCCTTTGCTAAGCTTGGTAAATTTCCTTTACGCTGTCTTCTAGGTCATCAGTTCATTCCTCTACTTCATCTAGCCTGCATTTATTCCATCAAGTGTATTTTTAATTTCATTTATTGTGTTCTTGATCTCTTACTGGTTCTTTTTTTTTTTTATCTCTGTGTTAGGGTCTCACTGATGCTTTTCACTCTTTTCTCAAGTCCGGTAAGTATCTTTATGATCATTACCTTATTTTGTGTGTGTGGTTTTTTTGTGTGTGTGTGGAGCCCAACGTGGGGCTTGAACTCACAACCCTGAGATTGAGGCCTGAGCCGAGATCAAGAGTCAGACACCTAACTGAGCCACACAGGCACCCCTATGATCATTACTTTAAATTCTCTATCAGGCATATTACTTATATCCATTTCGCTTAGGTCTCTTGCTGTGGTTTGGTCCTGCTTTTTCATTCGGGACATATTTCTCTGTCTCCTCATTTTGTCTAGCTCTCTGTGTCTGTTTCTGTATGTTAGGAAAGTCAGCCACTTCTCTTACTCTTACTCTTAACAGTATTAGCCTTATGAAGAACACGTCCTGTAGTGCCCCACCGTGCAGTGTCCCCAGTCCCCAGGGCTTGGAAATTCAGGGAGTATCTCCTATGTGTGTTGTGTGTGCTCTGCCATTGAGTCCTGGCCTCTTTTTCCTTCAGTCCCATTGTCTGCAGAGGCTCTCTTTGCCTATTGTGGGCAGTGTTTGGTCCCCAGTAGGGGTGGGGCACATTTTAGCAAGGTGTACCATGGTCTGCTTGTGAAATGAGACCTGCCCCTGCTGCCACCAGACCTGAGGTCCCACAAAATGCGCAGGTAGGGAGATGCGGTGTTGGTAGGGTTTGCGCTGGTCTCCTGAAGGAGAGGGCATGCAGAAGTGGGATTGAGACCAGTGTGGCTGGGAAGGGCAGATCTGCTAAAGCACGAAAGGGTGGGGCTTGGCATAAGCAAGTTAGGTAGTAAGTAGTGAGTGTTGGCTGCACTGGTTCCTGCAGGTTTCTGTTTTTTATGCTGAGGAGGGGGAGAGGGAAATGGCACCTGCTAGCTTCTTTGTTCCTGGAGGGGTGTCCCCATGATTCCTGTCTCTCCTGGTCATGCTCTGAGATTAGCAAATCACTCTTCCTCCCATCTGCCCCTGGCATTTTTTCAAACTTCTATATCTGCAGAGCTGTGCTGTCTCTTTAAGTACAGGGACTCTACTTCCTAATGCCCTTCAGGCCCTCCCAGAGCTGAGAATGCTGATTTTTAAAATTCCAGGCTCTAAGTCTGGCTGGTTGTAAGAACTCAGGAAATTTGGCCCCTCTTGCTTTCATAGGCAAATGCTTGGGGATTCATCCTCACCATTCATGGGCTCCCTAATGTGAGAGTCTCTTTTTCACCCTTCTCTACACCACTTCTCTACCCTTCCCACTGTGGACAGCTATGGTCTGTTCTGCTCCCAAACCATGTCTTGATCCTCCCTACCTTCTTTGATGTGGCCTCTTCTCTACCTTTAGTTGTGAGTTTGTTCTGCCAGTCTTCATATTGTTTTCTGGGTTATTTACACTGATGTGTTATCTAGTTGTATCTGTGGGATGAAGTGAGCTTAGGGTCCTCCTACTCTGCCATCTTCCCAGCTGACCCTTGGGAAATAAGCCCTTCCCTTTTCTTGACTTCAGTTTCCTCATTTTACAATGAAGAGGTTAGACACAATGATCCTTGATTCTGAACTACACCCCAGAAGGAGGCATTTGGGAATTAGACCTGAGAAGGGGTCTGCTGGTGACATCATAAAGGGAGAATTCCATGAGAAGACTCAGGCTTTCCTAGAAGTGCCAGTGCCATCGGTTGGAAGGACAATTCAGGGAGGAGCCTGTTGGGCCCACATCTTGAGATCTCTTCATTCCAGTGTTACCAGCATAGTCATGGATCAATCCTCATTGGCTGAAACAGCTCAAAATGAGGCAGACACCAATGATTTGGATGTGTTATCTCACCCTGGCTCACCAACCCCACATCACAGGCCAGGCCATAGCGGAGTCCACCGCCATCATGGGTACCATCACCACGGTGTGTCCCAGCACCATGGTGAGTCCCACCATCATGACATATCCCACCATCATGGCAGGTCCCACCATCATGGAACATCCCATCATCACGGTGAGTCCCACCATCATGGTGGACCTCACCACCTTGATGAATTCCAAGACTTTCATGACAATGCCCCCTCCCACCATTCCCCCCACTCCCACCATTCTCCCCACTCCCATCACTCCCACCACTCCCATCACCATGGTGAGGCCCACCAACCTGGTAGAGCCCACCATCTCACATCCCTTGCCCTGGCTCCTTCTCATAGCACTATCTTCTCCCATCATTCTCTTGGTGAGGGCCCCTTTGATGGTGAGTACCACCATGGTAGTAGAAGACATCATGGTAGGCCCCACCACCACGGTGAGCCCTATCACCATGGGGGGTCCCACCACCACGGGGGGTCCCACCACCACAGTGAGCCCTACCACCATGGTGGGTCTCACCACCATAGGGAACCCCACCACCATGGTGGGTCTCACCACCATGGTGGTGAGGTTTCCCACCATAGTGGGCTCCATCACCAAGGTGAGCCTTACTACCATAAAGATTCCTACACGTATGGTGGCCCTCACCATCACAGTGAGGCCCATCACCATGGTAGGCACCATCATCATGAAGCCCACCACCACAGAGGGCCTCTTCATCATGGAGAGCCCTCTTCCCACCATTCCTATGCGGACGCCTACCGTGATCGCTCGATACCTCATTTCTATGACGACTACAGGAACCACAGTGAACACCACCGTGGCCACCATGGCCACCATGGCCACCATGGTGAGCACCACCATGGCCACCACAGCAAGCACCACCATGGCCACCATAGTGAGCACCATCACAGGGAGCACCACCACGGCGAGCACCACCATAGTGTGCATCGTTATGATTATCTCCATGGTGATCACCGCTACAGGGAGTACCATCATGGTAGCTCCCAAGTCTTTGGCTCACACAAGTCTCATAGTGTGGCCAGAGCCTCCTTTGGCTCTTCCTTTTCTCATTCAGTAGCCCTCCAACCTAGCATGGTACAGGCACAGCGCTCAGCCTTTAGCTTGACTCGTTCCCACAGTGCAGTGCGCTCACATGCATCCCAGGGGTCCAGCAAAGTCCATCCTCAGGATTCCTCCTCTAAAACTTCCTCGGAAAGCT
Source organism: Mirounga leonina (assembly GCF_011800145.1). Classification (NCBI taxonomy): domain Eukaryota; kingdom Metazoa; phylum Chordata; class Mammalia; order Carnivora; family Phocidae; genus Mirounga; species Mirounga leonina. The sequence goes on along the minus strand of NW_023270418.1, from coordinate 31,816,434 downwards.
GGGTAGAAGAAGATGAGCAATTTCAGAAGCGCAAAAGTGAGTCTCTCTACCCCCACCCCCAACTCACACAGCCTGGCCCAGATTCCAGGCCTGACTTGGGCCCTGCACTGACCTTCCACAGATCATGAGGCATGACTCTTAGCTGCATGCATATTCCATTGGCTATTCACTCACCTGACTGCTCACCATCCAATCTTCTATTCCTTAAATGATGTACCTCTTCAGGCCATTGGTAGTTTGTTCATCCAGTCACTGCTGTGCCTATATGCATTCACTTCTCAAACATTTCTTCTTGTCTAATATGGGTCCCTGGCCCGCCTGGACCCTGGAAGCACAGAGAAAACAAATCCTGCCCTTGAGGGGCTCCAAGACTGGGGGGTGGTCACTTAAACAACCAATCCTAGACCACCCAGTGATGGTGGCCTATCCTCCATATCAGGACAATTACCACTGTAGATTGTATTTGTCCACATTTCCCCCACTAAACTGTGAGCATCTTGACAGACATCCAGTGTCTGAAAGAGGGCCTTGTTTAAGGGCAGGGAGGGACCTTGGCTATTAAAGCACAATCCCCCAAGCTTGGCCCCAAGTGGTTTAGTAAACAGAGTAACAGTCTCACAAACAAGCAGAGAGGGATAGGTACCTAACTGAATGGGAGTAGGGAAGGCAGCCAAAAGGAGGCGATGTTTCAGCAGAATCTCAGAGGGAGAGGGAGAGTTCACCAAGAGGATGGGGTAGTGTGGAAAATGGGGTTTTCCATGCATAAGTCGCCACGTGGGTAAAGAAAGGCCTGGAGGTATAGAATCATGAGCCCGCAAGATGCACTTGAGCAGACCACAAATCCCAAACAAGTTGGCATCTGCCATGGAAGGGGCAGCAGGAGTCCAGTAGCCCCAGGATCCAGGGTAGCCCCAGGATCAGCACAAGATAGCATAGAGGCACTTCAGTGAGTGAATGGTAGGCAAGCAGGCAGGCATGAAGATGAACCCCAACTTAGTCTGGGAGGATGCCTGGGATCCCCATGCTACCTTCCACACAGACTTGACTCTCTGTTCCCCTTACAGCCACCAGAGCTCAGCGGGCCCACAAGAGGCTGCACACTGTGGACCTCTTCTATAGGTTGTGGGAAAAATTAAGCTACCTCATTAAGGGCCTCCGGAGAATGCTTAGGAAACTGACTCAGTCCCTGCCCTTTGAAACCTTCATCTTCCTCGTTGTCTGCCTCAACACTACCATGCTTGTGGCACAGACCTTCGCCGAAGTTGAGATCCGGGGTGGTAAGAGCTGGGGAGCCCCTTTCTTTTCTTAAAAAAAAAATGTTCTTTATTCATGAGAAACAGAGAGGAGGCAGAGGCAGAGAGAAAGGGAGAAGCAGGCTCCCCACAGAGCGGGGACCTCGATGCGGGACTCAATCCCAGGACCCTAGGATCGCGACCTGAGCCAAAGGCAGCCGCTCAGCTGACTGAGCCACCCAGGCGCCCCTGAGGAGCCACTTTCACATGGAGAAAGCCATAGATCTTGTTCTAGCCCTCTTGTGGGCCTGATCCAGTGCCGGGTGGCTTATGTAACTTAGTTCATTTCATCCTTACCCCTGGGAGGTAGACAACATTGACCAGTGTTAAAGATGAGGCTCAGAGATCTTGCTGAGGTCAACCAGCCAGCCAGACACACAAGAGCCTGCTAAACTGGAGAATGTGCTGTTTGTAATATCGCCACCAGGTGGCGCATCGACCCTAATGTGGGGCAGCGAGAGGGAACCCTGGTCGCCTAGAAGGGCCAGGAGACTGGAGGGGTGAGAGTGGAAAACCGGGGAAGGCGGCCCCTGAGACCCTTGGCAGCAGAGTGAGAGAAAGGCCTGCCACCGCGTAAATAAACGAAGCAGAGCATAAGATTGGCCGCATTCTTATTCTGTATTAAGTGAAGCCAATGTTCATGAAAACGCTCTCAGGCCGGCTGGTACTGTTCCCAGACCAAAGTGGGTCTGCTGCTTGGTGAGTTCTATACAGACTACCCCAGGTGGAGCTGTCTCACAAGGTCATCTTTATTTGTAGAAATAAGGAGATCCAGGGGATTAATTTCTAAAGCTGTGACCTCCTCACTAGGGAAAGCAGGCTCCTTCTAGTAGGGCTTGGGATGAATATTCAGAGAGGGTTTTTAGCATGACAATGAGGCTGAGGCACTCTCTGATTCCGTGCCGGCCGTCTTCCTCCAATGTTTTTCTGTTCCGGCAGTTCTATCCCGAGCTTCTAAATGGTAAGATTGACAGTTAGGCAGAAGCTGCTAGAAGCTCCCTGAGGTCAGGAGGTCAGGCCAAGTGACAGTATTATCCCTGTTTTATGGACAAGAAAACTGAGGCACAGAGCAGTTAAGACACCCAGCCCTTAGGGCCGAACCAGGTCCTCCCTAAATGGGACTGTGTGTGAGGTCCAGAGGGAAGGAGGAGAGATGGGCCAGGGTTGCTGCCGAGGACCGCGAGTGAGCCCCTGGTGTCCCTGCAGAGTGGTTCTTCATGGCCTTGGACTCCATTTTCCTCTGCATCTACGTGGTGGAAGCTGCGCTCAAGATCACTGCTCTGGGCTTCAAGTATTTTTCTGACTCCTGGAACGATCTGGGTGGGTGGGGATGCGTGTGGGGGGGGGGGTAGCCACTGGACTGCCAGCGGAGGCTGGGGACAAAAAGGGGCACTGGCAGGGAGTGCTGGTGTTGGGGGGACTGCAGGTCTGGGTGATGAGGCACCTGGGCAGGAGCCCGTGACTCCCAGCCCCCTGTGCCCTCAGACTTCTTCATCATGATCATGGCTATGCTGGACTTCATGCTCTTACAGTACAACTCCTCCTCCTTCGTCTACCACCAAAGCGTCTTCCGGATCTTCAAGGTTTTCAAGAGTTTGCGGGCCCTGAGGGCCATCCGGGTCCTCCGGAGGCTCAGGTCAGCTGGGCCGCGGCTGCCCACCCCACCCTGTAGGAAGGGGTACACGGATGCACTTGAGCAGACCACAAATCCCAAACAAGTTGGCAGAGAGGGATAGGTACCTAACTGGATGGGAGTAGGGAAGGCAGCCAAAAGGAGGCGATGTTTCAGCAGAATCTCAGAGGGAGAGGGAGAGTTCACCAAGAGGATGGGGTAGTGTGGAAAATGGGGTTTTCCATGCATAAGTCGCCACGTGGAATCTGCTCCCAGGGAATCTGCTGTGACCTGTTCAAGGGATGGGGGACGAAGAGGCTGTGGACTCCAGCCCACTTCTGATTAGCCTCCTGCCATCTGCTAGGATCAATCATTTTCCAGAGAGGGCTGAACTCTCCCAAACCTCTAGCAAAGCAGTGCCCCCCTGTCGGTGGTGTCAGTTCTGGCTGCTGGGCACAGATCCCCACCCCTGCTGACTCAGCCTCTCAACTTCTGCCCACAGCTTCTTGACCAGCCTCCAGGAAGTGACCGGGACTCTGGCGCGGTCCTTGCCGTCCATCACCGCCATCCTCATCCTCATGTTTACCTGCCTCTGTATCCTGTGCTGTGGGGGCTGGGGTCTGCCTGAGGTGCTGTGATGGGCGGGTTTGTAGTGGCCAGAGCGGGCTTGGAGAATGGGACTCTGCGAGCCTGGTTTGGCCCTGAACAGCCAGTCCTCTTCTCAGTGGTGCTTCGGGCTCTGTTCCGTCATTCTGACCCCAAGCGCTTCCGGAGCATCCTCTCCACCATCTTCACCCTCTTCACCATGCTCACCCTGGATGACTGGTCCCTCATCTACCTGGACAGCCGGGCCCAGGGTAGGACAGGACCCAGGCGGGGTGGAAGGCAGGGGCTTGGCTGGGTGGCAGACCCCGAGGGCTCAGTTACCCCATCTGCAAAGCGGGGCATCTGATCCTTGCTGGCAGGGGTGTGGCGAGGGTGGGCAAGGAACTCCCAGCTCAAACGACACCCTCTCTCCTAGGCGCCTGGTACATCATCCCCATTCTCATGATTTACATCATCATCCAATACTTCATCTTCCTCAAGTGAGGACCCCATCCCTACTTGGCTCTCTAGCTTCACCGCCACCCCCACCTAATCTTGGGGCACCCCTCCCCAGCCCTCTCCCCTTGGTCATGCCACAATGAACCCAGAGGAGGGTGCAGGGCCTCTCCTACAGCCTCCTCCTGGAGAGTACCCCACTATCCACCCCCACCATCCCCAGCCTGGTGATTGCTGTCCTGGTGGACAACTTCCAGATGGCTCTGCTCAAGGGCCTGGAGAAAGTAAAGCAGGAGGTACTGAGTGGGGTGGGGCAGGCGGACCTGGGAGGGAACCATGAAGGGGTGGGCGCAGAGGCTGGGGGGAAGGGAGGAGGGTGCTCCAGGAAAGGGCAGACAGGGAGGGGACTCGGGCGGGACAAAAGCCTCTTCTTCTCAGAGGGCCGCCCGGATCCACGAGAAGCTACTGGATGACCCACTGACCGAACTCAGCAAATCAGGTACTGGCCCTCCTTCCGCAGTTGGACACATAATTCCAGGTCCAGTGGCAGGGTTTGAGAATCTGAGACTCAGGAGGACTTTCAGAGCTTAGAACTTTGGTCCAGGGCGCCTGGGTGGCTCAGTTGGTTAAGCGGCTGCCTTCGGCTCAGGTCATGATCCCAGGGTCCTGGGATCAAGCCCCGCGTCAGACTCCCTGCTCAGCGGAGAGCCTGCTTCTCCCTCTCCCTCTGCCTGCCTCTCTGCCTACTTGTGCGCTCTCGCTCTCTGTCAAATAAATAAATAAAATCTTAAAAAAAAAAAAAAGAACTTTGGTCCGAAGAACTCTAAGATAATCTGAAAAGCAATTAAACTGATCGTCAATTCCTGAAAGCCCCATTTGTGAAATGACTAATTAGCCAAATTATGATTCACCAAATGCTCATTTCTTCTAATAACTTACAAAGGTTAGAGCACTTGGTTTTACATGGGATGGTTTCGACTGCCTTGGAGGGTTTCGTCAAAGTATTGCACATACTTGTCCAGAGTCACTCAAAGTGGATTGAGAGTCATTAAAAATCAAGTTTCCTGGACATGTTCATTTTTATAAACTTGACTTTCTGAATGAATTGATTTTGAGACAGTTGGTTTGCTTCCTGCTTAAAGATCTTCAGAACTTTAGATAATCTGAGCTCTAAGGATCCCACTCTTAGGCTCATCAACACTAGAGGACTAAGGGTCCCAAAGGGCCACCAGGTCCCTCACCTGCCCCTTCGATCAGGGAAAGACAGTGCAAAAAAGCTGAAGCAAAAAGAGGAATTAATTGGCAGAAATTACTTAGCAAATTGAGGGCTTTCAGGAATGTGTGGTTTTCAGGAATGGCTAGATCCAGGACTTGAATACTGGTCAAGATTTGGTCTCTTTCCATCTCTCTGCTCTGTGTCCTCCGCATGGTTTTGTGCTTAGGGTGGCTCTTCCCTTGCGGTGGGAAATCCTCACAGGTTAGCCGTTCCTATCATGCCAAGCAGAGACTTCCTCTTCTTCCTGTAGTTATAGCAAAGTCCCGGATATGTATCTTCTTTGCTTTGATCACCTATTTTGGAACCAATCACAATAGCCAAAAGAATAGGCTGTTCTGATTAGCCAGGCCTGAGTCACATGTCTTTGGAGGTGGGCGGTGGGGTCAGCCCCCTGCTAGACAAGGTGGACCCAAAAGGGACAGGAGTGGTTCCTCGGGAAAACTGGGGGATTTTTACCAGAGGGAAAGACAAACAAACAAATCTGATACACACACCACGCCCAGAGAAGCCATCTCTTTGGGGGCATCATGGGCAAAAACTCTTTTAGCCCCTCTGAATTACCTCCATGACACATGGGGTGTCTTCTACCTCCTCTCAATCTGGGCATCTTTTTTACTGCCCCCTTTTTTACTTTCAGACCCTGAAGAGGTGGTGAGTGAACACACCAAACAGAAGCAGCTCATCGAGAAAAAATTTGGGACTATGACTGAGAAGTAAGGAGATGCAAAGGGAGGGGAGGCCCCGAGTCTAAGGGGAGAGGCCTGGGGTCTGGCCCATGGGCTGACAGGGCAAGGGACATTGCCCACCTCTCTGGAAGGGGGTGGGGCACCAAGGCCCATGTAGAGCCTATGGGTGGGACGTGGAGACCATGAGTGGCTTCTGCTCCCCCTGAGCCAGCTTGCACCACCAGGAGAGTCCCACCAGCAGTGCTTCCTGGGCCATGAGAGCCCCTCTGAGGCTGAGGGCAAAGGCAGGGCAGCAGGGAGTCTGCTCATCTGTTTACTCAGGAAGCATCCCTGACCCTTGCTCTGGGTCAGGCCCTGCGAGTTCTTCAGGACACAGACTAGCCCATGCCCATGAGAGCCCAATTGCCAATGACCTGTGCTGGGCCATGAGGGTGCTGGACTTAGGCTAGGTGGAGGGGTGAAGAGTGAGGGTCAAGGAACAGCTTGGGTAAAGGCCTGGGAGGCAGATGGTCAACATCCCATTCCCGTCGAAGCGATTGGCCAGCTGAGCCAGGACAGCTGGGGACTTGTGGCTGTGTTCATGGCTGGGGGACCTTGGCACACACTTCCTGCTTCCTGGTTCTCAGGCCTGGCTCCTCAGAGAGCCTTCCCTCTGAAAGCTGGGCCCCGCTGCACCTCATCCAGACAAGCTCCAAACCAGCAGACAGGGCAGTCCGACTACTGGCCGCCTCCAGCCCCTCCTCACCCGCCATCCAAGTTTAAGCCCCAAAGGCCCTCTGTGACCCAGCCTTTGCCAACCTCCCTCATTTCCTTGGCTACTTTCTTGCTGTCCCCGCACTGTTTCCCAAGCATAGCACATACTTCTCCACCTCAGGGCCTTTGTCCACACTGTTTTCTCTGCCTGGAATGTTCTCTGGCTGCCAATGGCAGACTCAAGTGACCAAGATTTGGGAGAGCTGAGTTCCAATCCTGCTCGCTTCACATCCTGGCCCTCCCGTCCCACCCCACCCCTGTTCCAGCAACTTGGCCACTGGCCTAGTGGGCCCTTGGCACCTCGGTAACACTTTCTATGGGGGTCTCTGGGCCTCCAGACTCTTCCCCATCGGTCCACCTCCACTATGAGTGCCCTTTGTTTTTGTTTGTTGTTGGTTATTTTAATCTTTCCTTTCTTTTTTTTTTTTTAAGATTTATTTATTTATTTGAGAGAGCGAGAATGAGAGAGAGTACATGAGAGGGGGGAGGGTCAGAGGGAGAAGCAGGCTCCTCGCTGAGCAGGGAGCCCGATGCGGGACTCGATCCTGGGACTCCAGGATCATGACCTGAACCGAAGGCAGTTGCCCAACCAACTGAGCCACCCAGGCGCCCTAATCTTTCCTTTCTTTTATTCTTTTTATTTATTTAGAGAGTGGTCTTTGTTAAAAGCAACTTGGGCTTTTCCTTCCTCATCAGACTTTACATCTCCAATTCACCCACTCTCTACGGCCTCCTTCCCTGAGGCCTGCCCTGGCCCCCAGTACCCTCCAGCTCCTCTGGAGTAGCGGACCAGGAACCTTGCCCAAGCCTGGCAAAGCTTCTCGTGTCTTTCCAACTCGGCTCAATGACACTTGCTCTGGAAGTCTTTTCTGATCCCCAGGACTGGGCCCTTAGCACTCTGGTTTACTCTTCTCGCGAGCGTAAACACTTTGCCACAGGCGAAGCTTCCTAAGGGCAAGGACTGTTTCTTGTTAACATCTGTGTCCTCGGAGCGCCTGGCAGTGTTCATTGATTTTAGTGTCACTTGATGGATGGATTTATAAAACGGGCAGGTGATGAGGGAGTTAACAGATGGGTAGTGGGCTGGGTGAACGGTTGGGGGGGGCGGTTAGGTGGATGGCTGACTGCACAACATGGTGAAGGGGTGGGTGGGGGGGTCCAGGGAAGAGCAGGTAGATAGAGGGATAAGGGTGGTCAGATGAGTGAGTGAATGGCTAGATTGGTGGGCGGATGAATGGGTAAGTGGGTGAGTGGGTGCACAGAGAGGTATGGGGTAGTTGGAGGGGCCACCAGAGGGGTGGACAGAAGGATGGAGGGATGGATAACTGGGAGGGTAAACAGCAGTTAGAACCCTCTCTAGCACTGGCACAAATGGGGGCTTTTTATTTGTGGAAAGGAGATACGGCATGAAAGGCCCCACTCAGAAAAACTGTAATGGGGGGCTGGCGGGAGGCCGGTGAGAAGAGCTGTGGGGGTTGCTCTGGCAGCCTGGATGACCCTGCCGGGCAGGTCAGCTCAGGCTTACCCCTTCCCCCCCTCTCCCCCCAAGGCAGCGGGAACTCCTTTTCCACTTCCTGCAGCTGGTGGCCGGCGTGGAGCATCATCAACAGAAATTCCGCTCCCAGGCGTCCGTTCTTGATGAGATTGTGGACGCTGCGTTTGAGGTGCGCCAGGCAGGACCAGAGGAGAGAGGGGCCAGAGTGGGAAGACCCCAGAAGGCCAGGCATGGGAGGCTTGTGCCCAGAGGGCCCCGAACAGTCACATGGGCGTGGGGGAAGGCAGAGGCCGGCACTGGCTCAGTCATCCGCCCATCCCACCCCCACAGGCTGGAGAAGAGGACTTCAGGAAGTGACCCCTGGATGCAGAGAGACACGGGATGCGGATTGCAGCCTCTGGCAAGCTGCCCACTGCTGTGGGTCAAGACAAGTCCCCCGATCTACTGGAATGATCATCGGGCCTGCAGGACCGGGCCCTAACAGAGTTTTAAACCCCCAAATGGCTCTGTGTCCTCCCTGGCTAAGCCAAGGCACAGGGCAGGGGAACTGTGCACTGCTGGTGTGTGTGTGTGAGAGAGAGACAGAGGGAGTGTTGTGTGTGAGAGGCGCTCTTCCTGGTCCTCTCCAGGGCCCGCATTCCAGCTCGGGCCCGCAGTGCATCGGCAGCGGCCAGAGCGGTGACTCAGAAAGGGGGCCAGGCTCAGGGCTGGAGGGGTGAGTGGGCAGTCACCTTGCTTTCGGGAAGAAGGTCCATCTGGCCCAGGAGTTGGGAGAAAAAGAACCAACTAGAACAGCCCCTAGTTATCAGGGCCTAGAGGGCCAGTAGGCTCCAGAAATAGGGGCTCACAGCCCGGAACTTGGACCTACCAAGACCCTCGGAATCCAGTACGAGAATGCCAACTCGATGGGGATAGCGTGCACCCAGAAGTCAGAGGTCATTGCCATACCCTGCCCTGCTTGGGGTCAGGCTAAAGAACCTCAGTGAGGGGAAGTAGGATGGAGGCTGCTCAAGTCCTCCTGGCCTCCGGCTGTTGGTGAGGGTGCAGGGAACATGAGTGGGGGTGTGGGAGTGGGGGTGTGTTGGTGGGGGGAATGGATGAGCCTCTGTTAGAGGAAAGCAAGGAATGAGCCTAATGGTCACTCCCCACCCTACCTGGCCTAAGGCTTAGGTGAGTCCCCCTACTTTCAGCCTGAACCTGGGCAAAATGCCCAGAGCCCCTGTCCCCACGGCAGGGGGGTGGAGGTGAGGCTCTGCCCCAGGTCCCCAAGTGCCTGGGTCCAGGCAGGGTGCTGGAGACCTGGGGGCTTCCGGACCAGAGTGGGGTGCTCCACTGTCCCCAGCAGCCACCTCATCTCTGGTCGAGTGAAGCCAGGGTGCAGTAGAGGCTGGAGGGGGTCAGGAGCAGGACTCCGGAGTGGGGACAGAGGGGTGACACTCGTGCCAGTCTTCCCCCTACCTCCAGGCTGGCCCAGGACCTGGGGAGAGACTGTGCCGAGGAAATGGCTTCTGGGATCAGGGCACAGATGCTGGGGGTGGAGAAGCCACCTGGCAGGTATCTGCGGGCCTCGCCTCACCCACTACCTCACACGTTCGTTCAACAAGCATTTCCTGCCGCTTCCCTGTGCCAGCTCCAGGCTGGAGGCTTGTGCTGGGTGGCCCGCGGGGGCCCTTCCGAGCCACGGCCACACTGCCCGGCCCTGGGCTGCCTGAGCTGCCGCATCTAACGGGTGGGGACAGAAGCAGGGCTGAACTTGCCCCTGCAGCCCTCGCTCCTGTCCAGCTCAGCCCCTTGGCTCCGCAGACCTCCTCGTGCCAGTCGCCTCGCTAGCGTCTACCCCCGCCCCCCATCCCTACCCCAGTAGGGCCTCTGAGAGCAGAGGCCTGGGCCTGGGACCGGGAGCTGTTCCTCAGTAGGTCCCAGCTCGCAGGTGTGGGTGTGTGTTGGTGCATCTGAGGCCCAGCTCTGGGTGGGGCGTGTGGGTCTCCAGGGCTGTGTGTGTGGAGGTCTGTATACAGCTCCAGGTTGTTTGGGGTGGAGGGGGCCGCTTCAGTGTGTGTGTTTCTGGGTGGCCAGGCTGTGTGTGTGATTTTCTGGATATGTATGTGGTATCTGGGAGCATCCAAGTGTGTGCTGTGTTTTCAGTGTATGTGTGTGTGTGTGTGTTGAGAGTTCTATGTGTGTGTGTGTGTGTGTGGATAGTATGATTTGTAGCCACAAATTCAGTTGTGCAGAAAAAGTTGCAGTTCTGTTTTCTTGAAATGACGTCACATCACATCTGCCCTCTCATCCCTCCTGTGGGCAGATTTGACCCTGGTCTCCTTTGGGCTTCCTGTCCAGCCCCTTCCAGGGGTCTTGCCTGGGGCAAAGCACCGGGGACCCCCCTCTGGCCTATGGCCCACGTACTTGAAAACCACTGTTCCAGCCCTATGGCCTACAGGGGCCCTGGCATCGCGGGCCCGCGGGCGGGTATAGGAACCGCAGGTTGGGAGCTCAGCCGGCTGAACCCAGCCTGTGCCTCCCTAGGTGGTCCTGGGAGCTCTGGCACCCCTCGGAGTATTCCCTGACGCCTGCCCCTGCTCAGTCTTGGGGCATCATCCCTCTCCTGTGAGTCTGTCTCCCACCCCTTAACTCCGAGAATAGTGAGAGTCCTTGGACGTTTGATTGTGTGACGCTGACGTGTTTGGAGAACTCCACATTTGGGGACTGAACCTTGCGCCCTCAGCACTGTGTGGGCTGAGACAACAGAAGCTCAACTGGGGGTGGTATGGGCTGTCTTTGGCCTGGGGAAGGGGTGCTGCCACAAGTGGGCATGGACTTGGAGGAGGGAGTGGGGGGAGGAGGAGGAGGAGAGTCCAATGCGAGAAGCAGTGCCAGCAGTTTATTGTGACAGATACGCCCATGGACCTGAAGTGCCTTCCCACGAAGAGCCTGCTCCCTCCAGCTCCCATGCCCATAGGGGGTCTATGGTATGGTCACGCAGTTATGCTTCAGAAGCTGGGAGGAATTCTCCCAGGGGACCACTAGGATCTCGAAGTCACAGCGCAGCTTCTGCAGGGAGAGCAGGGAGAGGAGGGGTGAGGCTGGGTCCCAGGCCTGACTCCTCACAACTGCCACCCTCAGCCTGCGACACTCCCACTCGGGGGTGCGAGAGGAACAGTCGCTGGGCCAAAGGGTCAATGAGTCAAATGGGCAGGACTAGATCCCAGATCTTTCTAGCCCAGTCCAGTGAGGAAGAAGCCCCAAGTCTCCTCCTCTCTGCACCCCGCCCTGGCCTGGGGGCTGAATCATCCAGAAGACAGGGGCAGGTTCAGGCAGACATCAGCACGGCCAGCCAGATGGGTTCAGGCTGGACAACCTAGCCTTGGGTGCTGGGAAGTGGGGTGCAGGGCCATTACCTCCTCCTGCACTCCGGTGGCAAGGGGGCAGGTAGTGATATCTATGCGGTCTCCAGTGGCCACGTTCTTGCGACAGGCTGTGCTCCCCATCTCAACGGTCAGGTAGTACTTGATGCCGGCCACCAGCTGGGGATGGAGGGCAGGAGCGGGTCAGGAGTGTTGGAAGACTACCCTTGACCCAGACCTCTCACCTCTCTCCACATTCAGCACGGGGCCTGGGCCTCGCCTCGGCATTCCAACCCTGGATGGGGAAGTTCTGGTGGGGATCCCTGGGGAGATCCCCTGGGGAGAGGGGCAGAGGATTGGGCCACACAGGAAGCTGAGACCCAGGTGTGCACACGCCCTGAAGCCCACTGCCCTATCTCCCTCCCTCCCCTCTCCCCAGTCCACCCCCCAGGGCAGGGGCTAGTGTGAGCCTAGTGAGTCCCCGTGTATGTAAGTCAGGGCTAGACCCTATTGAAATCTAGATATGTTGGGGCGCCTGGGTGGCTCAGATGGTTAAGCGTCTGCCTTCGGCTCAGGTCATGATCCCAGGGTCCTGGGATCGAGCCCGGCATCGAGCTCCATCCCAGGG
>NW_023270418.1:31744353-31804297 GCF_011800145.1 Mirounga leonina | reverse complement strand
TCGAGCTCCATCCCAGGGTCCTGGGATCGAGCCCGGCATCGAGCTCCCTGCTTGGCGGGGAGCCTGCTTCTCCCTCTCCCTCTACTGTTCCCCCTGCTTGTGCTCTCTCACTCTCTGTATCAAATAAATAAATAAAATCTTAAAAAAAAAAAAAAGAAATCTAGATACGTTGTTCCTACTACATTTTTGGCATTAATTCAGTTTAAAAAATACATCGTGTCGAAACGTCCTGAACGCTCTTGTGGCATCCCCTTAACCTGCCCCTCCCCGCTGCCCCCCCCCCCGGCCGCCTCCCCGGCCTTGCCCCCGCCCGGCCCGCCGCCGCCCCCGGCCCCGGCCCGCCGGCCCGGCCGCACCTGGCTCTGCGCCTTGAGGATGTTGGTGTCTCGGAAGTAGTACAGGCTGCTGCTGCCCATGTTGTAACCGGCCACCGCCGCCTGCGCCGCCTTCTGCACCTGCGGGTCGCTGGGCGACAGGTTCGTGCGGCCTCCGATCAAGCGCTCGCCGGGGCGGGCGCGGGCGTCGCGGAGCAGGAGCAGGAGGCAGAGCGCGAGCAGGCCCAGGCCCAGCGCCCGAGACAGGCTCGGAGGCGCCATGGCTGTCAGTCGGGGCCGCGCGACGCGCGCTCCGCTTTTACCGGCTCCAGGCCCCGCCCCCCCGCGCCCCCGCCCGCCCCGCGCCCCCGCTGCGGGGCCGCCGGCGGGGAGGGCTGGCGGAGCCTGGGAGGGCCGAGAGGCCGCCTCCCTTCTGCCCGAGTGGGCGGTGGAAGGCCCCAGCACACCTGCGGCCCGCGACGCTGCCCTGCCCTCCGGGGACACGCCCGGTTCGGTGAGGGAAAGGACAGTGACCGTCCCCAGCAAGTGCCCACCATTCAAACAGGTCAGGGAAGGCCCAACCGGTAGGGAAGACCCAACAACTACTAGCCAACTGTTACTACTGCCACCATTTACTAGCTGTGTAACCTGGGAGGAATTACTTACTGGCTCACTGCCTCAGTCTCCCACTCTGTAAAATGGGTTGCTGTGAGGACTCATCAGGTCAAGTGCTTGGAGAAGGCCTGGTCCTATACAAACAGTAGGAAAGGAGCCTGGTGCGCTGAGCCGGGCGCAGTTTGACCCTCACAGCCAGAAATGGGAATTAGTAAGGTTTCCACTTCGCGAAGAAAGAGGAAGAAACCAAAAGCAGAGGGGAGAACAAATTTGCCCAAGGACACCGGGTAGTAAATAGTAAATGATGACACTGGCTTTTGAGCCCAAGCAGATGACTCAAATCTATGCTCTCAAACCAGACTGAGCCCACAGGATGAGGATGGCCAGGAAGTGGGGCAGAGCTTCGTAGCTGCTCTGCCATTTACTGACCGGTGACTCGGACAAGTCCCTTGGCCTCCCAAGGTCTCACTGTCATCCTCTGAGGAAAGGGGACAACCCTCACCTGCTAAGGTCATTCTGACGTTAACGCCTGGGACTGGGCCACCCATAGGTGTTCAGTGCAGGCTGGAGGCAGCAACAAAATAGGGCGCTGAGGTTTTTTTTTTTTTAGAAAAATCTGGTTTAATAGACAGCACTGAAGTAGCTCCCACGAGAAGAGTCTGAATCTTGGTGGACTTCCTTATTCAGGTTTTAGAGTTCAGTGTAGCTTGTACTTTGAATCACATATTGCAGAGGGGAGGTGGGGCTTTTTGCCCTGGGACCCTGAGGTCTTGTCAGTGCTTAGGGCCTCCAAGGATCTTGCTTGGGGCTTGGAAGAGGTAGCGGTTTACAGCACCTGACAAACCGTTGGTAGCTATTATGATGATGGATGATGAATATTCTAAGCAGGCATAATTCCTGATGATGAATATTCTAAGCAGGCATAATTCCCGGCCTCTCCGAACCCCAGGGCCAGGAAGGGCAGTGATTTCCTCTCAGGGAGACCCGGACCAGCTGCTCCCCACCCCCTCGGCCCAGCTGTGAAAACCAATCTGGGATTCCCAGGAAGAGTCACAAGTTGCAGGCTCAGGTGTCTGCCTTAAAGGGACAGACCCCAGTTTGTGGGAGAGCTGGCTCAAGTGTGGCTTAATGAGGAGGCCAAGGCCAGGCAGAAACCCAACCTCAGAGAACCCGGGAGGGCGTAAAGAGGCTCAGGACGGCTGTGCAGGGCAGAGGATGGAGAGGCAGCCCCCCCAGGGGCTCTCCCAGGCCTGCTTTGCCATTACTTAGGAGCTCAGCCATGGCCACGCTTATCTCCAACAGCTCCCTGGAAAAATAGCCAAGGCCTGGTCTCTGATTCACTAAGGGCCAATGGGTCCCCAGCTCACTCGCCCCTACCCTACCCATCACTCCTTTGCACTGGTGCAGACGAGGACCACAACCTAACAACCTCCAAAGACCTTTCACCCACTGGTCTATCACAAGCACTCTTCGGTAGTAAGCCTCAACCTCATTTTTTGGATGAAGGAAGTTAATCAGAGAGGTCAGGTCACTTGTCTAAGGTCACACAGCTAGTGTGGGCGAAGACGGATGGGGAAGGGAAACCAACAATTACCGGCTTCTATGTGCCGGGCCTTGCACCGGGGCCTCCACACGCTTGCTCATCCTCACAACCGCTTGGCAGAAGCTGTTTTACTGGGGGGGGAGGGGGGGGCAAAGGAAAAGTGTCAGTGGTGGAGCCTGGTGGCACCCACGTGTCAGCATCCTAGCGGGTGAGTCCTGGACCTCTCCATGGGGATATGAGGTTGGCTGTGTACGGGGAGGCTCCCTGGGCGCAGGGGTGTTCCAAGAGGATGTTCTCAGGGCTGTGGGTCTCATCTGAAGAAGCGCCCTCAGCCTGGACTCCATCCTGCTTGGACCCCTCTGACTTCCAGAAGGAGGCCTGGGCCAGGTATGTGCTCAGGGTTGGCCACGCCTACTGGCCATGGGGCGCGGTCTCCATTTTTACTGTGGCCCGGGCATCCCAATCCAGATTGCCCGTGGCACCCCTCTCTTGCCCCTGGCCGAAAGAGTCTTGCTGACCAGTGTGGGCCCTCGACAGCCTCTTCACCCTGGGATGAGGCTACTCAGGACTTTTGTGCTGCCCACAGAACCCTCTTCTCCAAAACTTAGAGCTGGGCCACGGATATTCCCTCCCCCAGGGCTCTGCTCCCTTTTCCCTAACCACATCCCAGGAAGGAGACGTTAAGGCAAGGAAAGCTGCGATCCAAGGATCCAACCGTGATTAAGAATCCCATCTGTGGGGGCGCCTGGGTGGCTCAGCCGATAAGTGTCTGCCTTCGGCTCAGGTCATGATCTCAGGGTCCTGGGATCGAGCCCCATATCGGGCTCCCTGCTCAGTGGGAAGCCTGCTTCTCCCTCTCCCACTCCCCCTGCTTGTGTTCCCTATCTCGCTGTGTCTCTCTCTGTCAAATAAATAAGTAAAATCTTTAAAAAAAAAAAAAAATCCCATCTGTGGAGGAGTGCTCCTAAGTGCCAGGGGCTTTAGTTCATTAGCTGCTTGAATCTTTACAAACCTGCACCAGGTGGCAGAGGAGATGAGGCTCAGAACAGTGAGCAAGTGGCTCCGGGTCACACAGCAAGTCAAGGAGGAACTGAGACCAGAACCAGGTCTGGCTGGCTCCTTCAGGCTATTATCAGCCAAGGCCAGGAGTGACAGTAGAAAGAGCCCTGGGTCCCTGCAGGGAGGGGGGCAACAAGGAAGGAGGTTGATAGTCTTGAGCACAGACTCTCAGCCTTTCACACCATCGGGTCTGCTACTGGGGCAGAGTGGGAAGGCGTGTCTTGAGCTTGGGTCTGTCCCGTAGTTTCTCCTTACTTTCTTCCAGGGTCAGCGGGATCCCTTTGGGACCCCAGAGCATGGGAGTTGGGTTCACTCCAAGCTCTGGGCCAGATCCAAGCACTCATGATTAGACTGGCTGAAGGGGTCAAGTTCTGGCTGGGTACAGCAGGGAAGGAACACTGGTCAGTATTTGCTGATTTCCACGTCCCCTGGCCAGGCACAGCCTGTTGAGCAGTTTGGAGGCTGACTTTTTTTTTTTTTTTTTTTAAGATTTATTTATTTTTGGGGATGGGGCAGAGAGAGAGGGAGAAACAGTCTTAAGCAGACTCTGTACGAAGTGCAGGGAGTGACATGGGGAGCGATGTGGGGCTCGATCTCACGAGGCTTGATCTCACGACGCTGAGATCACAACCTGAGCTAAAACCAAGAGTCAGATGCTTAACCCACTGTGCCACCCAGGCGCCCCTTGGGCTGACATTTAAATAACCTCCCACGAGTCCCCACTTGGGTCTGCTTTCTCCAACATTCTGGGCCTTGGTCCCTTTTGTCCTGCAGGCTAAGTTGGGGCTGGATCTCTGAAGCCACACTGTCACATGGTACATTCTAGATGCCCTTTGTCTCCTGCTGCTCTAGGAGTGAAACAGGAACTTGTGTGGGATGCAATAAAGGGCCCAGATAAAGGGTTTCAACCTACTAACGTGTCACAGACACTGCCTGAGCCCCAAGCGAGAGATGAGAAAGCAGATTCCCGCTCCTTCGGCCTGTGGGCGGCACAGGGCAGAGCCCACAGGGAGGAAGAAACAGGCAGCGCATCCCACAGTCTTCTGCTGGGTGGATCCCAGTGCCAGAACCACGAGAGGCAAAACCTGACAACCAGCACAGGCAGGAGCCACCGGAAGGGTGTCGTGGGGGAGGGAGTCTCCATTACCTAAAGAGTACCAGCAACAGTCTGGCAGTATCAGGACTGAGGTAGGGGAAGGCCATGGCCCGCCAAGCTCCTGCCTAAGCAGCCCAGGCCCACGTGACAGCATCACAACACAAAGGGTCAAGGCTGGGGGGACTCTGAGGTGACCCGGGACCCATCCAGGAAAGCATCAGAAACAGACTGAAACTCTAGGGACAGTCTGAATTACCAGCTCAGTCTGGGAGTCGGGCCGGCGCCCTCCCAGGAAGCGGTCTGTAACACAAGCTGGGCCCTGCTCTGGCCACCTGGTACCCTCCCGGGGCGGCTGCTCACTTTCCAGACCCGGCCCTGCCCTGAACCCTCATTCGTACTATAACCATCATGATCTCCAACTAATCACATCATCGCTCTATTCCTGGGGCTTTACTTTTGGTTTCCTTTTTATCCTTCTACTATTCGGAGATGTAGCTAATATTCAGAAAAGCACACAGAACCTATCTGCTTAGTTAGCAGATACTTAGTCAATGCCCGTATTTCCACCACAAGGGTCAAGACATGGAAACTGCCACCCCCGCCCCCCAAGCCCCCTACTCCTCACACCTGCCTCCTTCCCACAAAAGTCATCACACTTCTTTCTACTATTGGTTTTTGCAATAAGCATTTCCTTGCTTTTTCTAGTTTTACCACCAATGGAGATTACTGAGCAAGAATCCACTTGTCAGCTTAACGTGAATGGAATCACACTATTTGACGTTTTCTTTTGTTTGCTCAGCCCTGAAATTCACCTGTCATTTGTTCGTTTTCACTGGTATGGACAGCCTTGGGGGGTTATAAATAAAGCCGCGGTGAACACGCATTCAGGTCCAGGTGTACGGGCGTCCTTAGAAACAGCCCCGGGAGTGGAACCACCAGGTCGTGGGACGGGTCTTATCTTCAACTTTACTAGAAAACGCCCAACTGTTTCCCCAAGGGTTCAGGCCAATTTACACTCCCACCAGCTAGATGTCAGAACCTGTTGCTCCATTCCCTTATCAGCACTTAGTATTGTTTGACTTTAGAATTTTTGCCCGTGTGTGTACAATGCCATCTCATTTGCGTTTCCGATTACCGCTGTGACCGACCACCATTTCCAGAGCTTATTCACCATCTGGGTATTCCTCTCGTGACCACCTTACGGGTCTTTTACTCTCTCTACTGTGTTGTCCGCTTCGTCTTCATCATAGGTACCTTCCCTGGATGCAGTCCTGTGTTGCTTATGTGTACTGCCAATATCCTTTCCCACCCTAGGTTAGCGTCGCCACCCTCTTCCTGGTTTCTTTAGACAAACAAAATTTCTTTTTTTTTTTTTTAAAGATTTTATTTATTTATTTGAGACAGAGAGAATGAGAGAGAGAGAGCACATGAGAGGGGGGAGGATCAGAGGGAGAAGCAGGCTCCCCGCCGAGCAGGGAGCCCGATGTGGGACTCGATCCCAGGACTCCAGGATCACGACCTGAGCCGAAGGCAGTTGCTTAACCAACTGAGCCACCCAGGCGCCCCAGACAAACAAAATTTCTATTAATGGAGTTTATTTATCAAATTTTCCCTGCTCTAACAAGAAACTCCTCATGGTTTCCCAATTTTTGCATTTAATATCTGTCATTCTCTCCTCACCGGACTGTAAACCCTCTGAGGAAAATTCTGTAAGCAAGTAGTTCCTCAATGATGCTCCACGGAAGGAATGAAATCCAAGCAGGACTGGGTGCTACACAGCTAGCATTTCATCTGATCTTTTTTTTTCTCAAGATTTTATTTATTTATTTGACAGAGAAAGACACAGCGAGAGAGGGAACACAAACGGGGAGTGGGAGAGGGAGAAGCAGACTCCCCACCGAGCAGGGAGCCCGATGCGGGGGGACTCGATCCTGGGACTCCAGGACCATGACCTGAGCCGAAGGCAGTTGCTTAACCAACTGAGCCACCCAGGCGCCCCATTTCATCTGATCTTACCACCTCATTTTCCAAGTGGGGAAACAGAGGCTCGGAGAGGCCAAGTGACATGACCAGGGAACAAAGGGCCCTCAGGTACATGGGTTTTGAGTTACATTTTGAGAACCAACCTGGCTCCTTCCTAGCAGTAAATCCAGTCAAATTACTCAGTCTTTCTGAGCCTCTGGTTTCCTCACCTATAAAAGAGAAAACAATTACTTACTACTGTGGGAGAAAAAAACGTTTACAAAGATCTTAGCCACGAGCCTGGTTCATACTGAGTGTTCAACAAAGACCAGCACAAAAACGTACCCAACAAAAGTGTAGCTCACTCGAGCCCCCCTAGCTGTGATGTCCATGCTCTTTCTGCCTCCCTAAGATAGCGCCAGGCAGACAACCAGAGCCCTGCCCACTCCTCCCAGAGGCCAGGTGAGCATATGACATTTGGCAGGTGAACTCCAACCCACATTTGATCCACCCTCTTCCTGGTATCCGACTCCCACTGACTTTTCCACCAGGTGCTGCCTAGCCCAGCTGTTGACTCGGCTGACATCTGGAACATCACAGCCCACCCAGATCCCAGGAAGGGATCAACCCACACTCTCTGCCAGATTACTAAGGGACACTCCAAGGCACCCGCCTAAGGCCCATGTGGCTAGGGTGACTGCCCTCCAGAGTGGGAAGGAAGCTGCCAGTTTCGATCTGCACTGATATGGAGTGTGGCAGACCTGGTCAGTCCCTGGGGAAGTCCCAGCCCACCTGCTTTTCAACACATGAAGCCCAGTCATGAAAGCCACTGACTTTATTGATTTAAAAAACTTTACAAGGACAGTGACTATTCTGCCAAAAAAGGAGCCAAATAGCATAAAACAGACCAGTGGGGGCAGGGGGTGAAGGAAGGGCCAGGAATCCACTCGGAAAAGCTGATAATTGTTGACACGAAACTGGGAGGGGAAGAAGGGAGATGCATGCAAGAGCGAGAATTTCAAAAAAGTTGAAATGGTGAGGGGAGAGAATTCCCAAAAGACCTTGAAGTACATCAGAAGTGAGTACAACAACAGCAATCTCTTCCTTTGTAGAGGACAAGGGAGGAGTCCCCATGCGGCTGCAAACTCTGGAGACTCAATGCTGGGGCTAGGGACTAGGGGCTCCCCGAGAGAGCCTCACAAGAAGGCGTCGCACCACTCTCGAAGGCACCCGAAGCAGTCCCGGGACTGCTTGGCATTGGCACCACATGTGTCCTTCAGCCATTCCCGGAAGAGATCTTCGTCTTTCTTTAGCACCAAAAACTGGCCAAGGACCACATAGGCCTGCAAAACAGGCAAAGTAAAGGGCATGCTGCTTATTGCTCTGTGGGACCGAGAAAGAACAGGGAGGCCACTTTTATGGCATTCAAAGCACATGAGCCTTGGAAGTTGGGCAGGCTGGGGCTGTCTCTTCAGATCACACGCCACTGGCCACCCCCAACAGCTACTCTCACTTTCCTCAACCCCAAAGTGCCAGGAAATACGGTAGTCCGCCACCCCCAGCCCTTCCCAGGTGCATGCAGCCACCCCACACCTTGTCAAAGCCCCTTTCCTCCAGCTTCTTGCCCAAGACTTCACCAATCCCGGCCAGGCTCCCCACTGGCTTTTCCCCCATGGGCTCTGCCACGAAGTCTCGGTGCTTTTGGGAGGTTGTCATCTTGATCAGCTTAATCTGGGAATCCCAAGAAAAGGTAGTTAGGGCTGAAAACCGGGAACTCCCAAGGGCCCAGTGCAATGTTGTTAAGAGAAAGCGAAACCAGCCATGAGGGCTGCTAACTCAACTCTCCTCAGTTCACGGATGTGAGAACTGAGGTCCAAGAAGAGCCTTTTCCCTGCTACGCACAAGAATGGTTCTCTGCGGGAACCGGGTTTTCGTGCTGCCCCAGAGGAAAAACCAGCCTGCCCGCACAGGTGGCGCAGGCGGGGTAGTGGGAAGATTTCCCAGAGTCGGTAGCCGGGGCCCTCCCTGAAGCTGTCACTCCCTCTGTGACCTTGGGGGACTAAGAAGGCACTGAACCCGCCTGGAGCGGCTCCACCGCCTGAAGGGCAATGGAAAGGTCTCTCGGGCCCGCTCGCCCGCACGCCCCGCTCACAGAGCGAGAGCGCGCGGGCCGGAGCGCGCACACCTGCTCCTTCAGCCCCTCGGCGTCCCTGCTTGGAGTCCCGCCCCGCCCCGCCCACAGGCCCCGCCCACAGGCCCCGCTCCGCCCCCTCCACGCGCCGCCGCGCCGCGCCCCGCCCTCTCCCCGCACAGCGGCCCGGGCCCTCTCTGAGGGCGCATCCTCTGGCCCGCTACGGCGCCAAGGCCCCTTTCTTGCCCTCCTCCCCCGCACCCCCGCCCGCCTCCAGCTCGGGCCCTGCTCCGCGGCGAGCGCTCACCGGCAGCTCCGGCTCCTGTAACGGCTCCTCCCGCCACCCGGCTGCTCCCACCGATACCTCAACCCACTAGAACTTTCTTCCACTTCCGCTTCCGGGTCGCCTCGAGCCTCCTTTTAAAAAATTCCGAATTGGGCACTTCTAGCCGCATAGAGCCATAGAGATGAGGCCCTCTCGACCTCAACAGAGTCCTTAGTAGGCACCGCTTTCGGGCTGCCTCGCGGGAAGCCCGGCTGCCTTCTATGGTCTCGCTTCTCGGGCAGCATGTCCGGTCTCAGGGAGCTGAGGCCTTCGAGAAAACTCCATTCCCCGCTACGCGGCATCGGGAACTCAAGAACTTAGCCTTGGCCGACCCGGCGAGGGGAAGAGTTAGAGGGACGGACAAGGCAGGGGAAGGTGGCCGATAGGCTTCCGAGTTAGCGCCGGAAGTACGGTGCTCGGAAGGGTCCGACTCGGGAGGGCTCGCGTCGTCCTCGTTGCCACGGGCCTGGAGGAGTCGGGTAGGAGTCGGAGGCGCAGGGGACTTGAGTCTATGTCCACGCCAGCGTCCTGACCGCCGGCAGGCCCCTTTTCTGTGTCCTTATTGACTCAGCTGCGGAGTGAGTCGTGGGCGAGCCGCTCTCAGCGTCCAACCTGGAGAACGAGGTCGTTCGGGCAGCGCCCGTGGGAGACGAGGGCCAGAGAGTAAGTGTGGGTCTCTGAGCGTCTTTCTTTGCTCTACATAGGGAGGCAGGAGGGCAGGGGACGGCAGCTAGAGGTGACACTTCGGAGTTTGCTTTTGGAAACCATCAGCCTCGGTGGTACCAGTCCTTGTTTTCTCAGTACCCACGTCAGAAATCTAGCCGATACAGCCGACCAAGCCGGCTTACCCGATGTTTTATTAACTCGTTCCTGGCTTGGACCATCGCTCTGCGTCTCCTAACTGGCTTCTGACTGTAGTGTGTTTAAAAACAAACAAACAACTGAGCATCTGTGGAGTGTGGCTGTGCTACACGTAGAATGTCCAAACGTGTTGAGGAAGATACAGTTTATCAGGCATTCCTTCCCCAGAGATTGCCAGCATGACTTCTGTAGAACATGTATTTAGTTTCTGTGATTATGCCAGTACGAATAACGTGAGGGTTTTTTTTTTTTTTAAGATTTTATTTATTAGAGAGAGAGCACAAGCAAGTGGAGAGGCAGAGGGAGAAGGAGAAGCAGACTCCCCACTGAGCAGGGAGCGCACTCTGGAATCATGACCTGAGCCAAAGGTAGAGGCTTAACCGACTGAGCCACCCAGGCGCCCCTAACATGAGTTGTTTTTATGTGCCATACACTATACTTTATGTATATACACTGTACACGATGCTTAGTTTGCATTATTTTTTCCTACTAACAGTGATAGGAGTTAGCTACTACTTGTCTCTGAAGCTAGAGAAGAACAGCTAGTAAATAGCCAAGGTAGGATTTGAATCCTAGTAATTAGGTTTTGGAGTTCACGTCCTTAACCAGGAAACAGTCACTCCTCAGTAAAAGGTCTCTCTCCATCTTCAGAACAGTCCCAGGTTCTGAACTGGCCATCCAAGAAACTCAGGAGGAGGAGCTGACAGTCTCTGCATCCCTCACCCCCCTGGGACAGGACCCAGCATGTCTCAGGCCACCAAGAGGAAGCATGTGGTGAAGGAGGTGCTGGGGGAGCACATGGTGCCCTCTGACCAGCAGCAAATCGTGAGGGTGAGTGGCATTGGGCACAAGCTGCTCTGCCTCCCCATTCTTCTGCTCCCCTTGGGCCCCTAGGATGGGGGTAGGGTGCAGCACAGCTTACTGGATATTTGAGCTGACTGATGAGGCTGACTAGTTCTTGGTCTCTCTTGGACCAGGTACTCAGGACCCCAGGGAACAATCTGCATGAAGTGGAGACAGCCCAAGGGCAGCGCTTCTTGGTGAGCATGCCCTCCAAATACCGTAAGAACATCTGGATCAAGAGAGGTGAGAGAGGCAGCCCTCTAGGAGATAGCTATTTCCTGTGAGCTTGGCTTTCCCCACTACAAGCAGGATCTACTGTGTTTTTTGTTCTCTCTTACCTGCAGGGGACTTCCTCATTGTTGACCCCATTGAAGAGGGAGAAAAAGTGAAGGCCGAGATCTCCTTTGTGCTCTGCAAAGACCATGTGCGCTCTCTGCAGAAGGAAGGGCTCTGGTAGGGTAGTCCCCTTGGTCATTGGTTGCCTCATTTCTGGGGAGACTGACTTCCTAGCTGTGAAATTGGAGGAGGGAAGATCATGGCATCCCAGGCAGGGATAGCTCAAAACAGCTCTTTTGCTGATCGAGTTTTCCGTCCTTTCTGACCCTGGCTCTCTTCTCTTGGCACAGGCCTGAGGCCTTCTCAGAAGTGGCCGAGAAACACAACAACAACAGGAATAGGTGAGAAGCCTTACGACAAAAAAATACGGGTTCAGGCCTTGGTGCCTTGAGGGGGAAATAGAAACATTCTTTCTTCCTATGTAGTGTCCCTGGTGGGCGCTCCTAAATACGTGGTTATGAGTACGGCTTGAAGGTCAGATGTCCTGGGTTAAGATCATGGCATTGTCACTTGTAAATGCATGATTTTAAGCAGGTTACTTGATCTCTTAAGCCTGGATTTCCTCATCTATAAAGTGGGAGCTTTGTGAGGATTAAAGGAGTTAATGTTTGTAAAATTGCTTAGAATAATACTTGGTATGTGGTGTGAGTCCACTTAGTGTTAGTTGGTGGTTGTAGAATCCTTATTATTAAAACCAGTGCTTTTAACAAGCTTTTGAGGTGGGGTGTGAGGTAGTCTTTAGATAGTTTTTCTTGGCCATGTGGTCCTTCTTTGTGGGGCTCCTTGATTGCAGATCTAGTTTTCCAGAGGGCATTGGATTAACCCTGTCCCTTTTCCCCCACGCAGACAGACTCAGCCAGAACTCCCAGTGGAGCCACAGTCATCAGGAGAAGAGTCCAGCTCTGAAGATGATTCTGACCTCTTTGTTAACACCAACCGCAGACAGTATCACGAGAGCGAGGAGGAGAGCGAAGAGGAGGAGGCAGCCTGAGTCCCTGGACCCACTTCTCTTGCTCAGAGACTAGTTCTTGGCTCCTCTGAGCTTGGACATTCTCAGGGTGCTCTGCAGATCTTCCCCCCAGGATGGGGGACAAGCCAGGGCCCCTCTCTGAACTGACCTTCTTCTCAAGGAGAATTAAACCCCTGGTGGGTGATGACTTGTGCTGGTGTCTGAGTGGCTCTCTGGAGGGAGGAGGGTCTTGTGGTGAAGTTAAAAACTGCTTCTTGGTGGGTCCCTCAGGTGCAAGTCCTAAACGAGCAGGAAATGGGAATGGCTGGAACCTTTCCTAGATTCTCTCTCTCATTGGGCACTCAGTAAGCACCAGGCCATGTGCTGTGCCTTCTTGCATGTATTTAATAATAACTGGGAGCAATCCCTCTGTATTGCCAGCTTGCAATTAATACTGACTCAGGCATTCAGAACACAGCTCTAGGACCTAGTGCCCCCTGCCTCTAAGAGACACTCAGGACGAATTTCATCGTGCCTCGTAAGCTGCTTTTTCTGGCTTTCTAGTCACCGTGACTGCAGGAGTGCCCACCTCCATACTGCTGTGTACATCTTCTGCTTAGTGGCCTCTTTGTGGCTAATCAGACCATTACTCCTCAGCTCTCCTGCAAACCACGTCATCTTTTGAAGCTTTTATTTCTGGTTATATACGCCTTCATTGTTGGCATTGATCTTCTAACCACTGTTCAGACATTGAACAGCTTATCTCCTGGCTTAGAGTCTTCCACCCCTGCTTCTGCTGCCATTTTCTCCATCCCATGGGTGGTTCTGTTCAACACTGACCCCCTAGTTCCTTGTCTTCCATTCCAGGCCTGATGCCTACCTCGGTCACTCCCTGCACCCCTGCCATTGATAGGAATTGCAGCCCTCTTGAATTCAAATATCTGTACAATCACCACCTCCTGGCTTTGTTGCTTATTTGCTCAGCTGCCTCCTCTGTATCTTCATCCACAGCCCCTCCCCCCCCACATTCTTCCCATTATTGTCCTATCTTCACTTCCCTCCTTGTGCAACATCAATTCCGTCCACACCCTCCACTCAACCTTGTTTCCCTCACCTGTATTTATCTAGTAAGAACCCTGGGCAACCCAGCCATTCACTTCTGTGCCTGTGCTCAAGTAACTACTAGAGAAAACAGCCAACCTAACTCACCTTAAATTCATATTTACAAACCTCAGGTGGACAGACAGCACTGCCTAGCAGATCTCTGGGATGTCGTATTTCAAAACTTGTATGTTGTCTATCAATTTCCCCCTTCCCCTGTTAGGTGTTCACCACATACTTCATTAAGAAATGATAGCCATTGGAGGGAACTCTCACCTCCTCCTTACCAGCCCTACAAATGTGTTTATAGATGGTCTTGTCTTTAACTTCCCCATGTAATCCAGTGGGACTTAAACCTTTTCTCTTGTGCTTTGGAGCTTGTCTGTCCTCTTGAGTAAGGAGTTTATGTGAGTTTTGTTTTTTGCCATCTTCTGTAGGTATGTTAGTGTCAAAGGTGCTATGGAATCCCCCATCTAAAACAGTCTGAAAGACCTGTCGCTCATCGCACATCCTCTCCAGCTACCACTTCATTTTTCTGCTCCTTGTTCACTTTCCTTTATATTAGCTTAGTATAGCTTTAAAAATATACATGTCTATATATTTGTGCGTATGTGTATATATTACAAAAAATAAACTTCAGATGAGTTAAGGATATGTATGTGTGTGTATAACTTGTCTGAAATTTATTTTTTATGGGAGGCAACTTTTTTTTTCTAAAGGGGTAGTCATTTGTCTCTATATCATCTATTGAATGGGTCATGCTTTACAGATTTAAACTTTAAAATAAACTAAGTTCCTGCATACATATGGGTCTCTTTTTGCAGTTTCTCATCTGCTCCGTTGATGTATGTGTACATACCATATTTTATGGCATGACTGGTAATCTCATAGCTCTCTCACCCTGCCCCACTGTTCCTTGAAAATTTCATATTTTTTCTTACATAAGAACTCTAGAAGGAACTTGTCGATTTCCATTTAAAAATCCTGTTGAGATTTTTATTGGCAGGGTTTTCAATCTCATAGTTTGATGTGGAGAAAAATGCTATCTTAACAGTTTTGAATTTTCCTATCCAGAAATGGTGTGTGTATGTGCTTTTGTAAGGTTGTCTTCATATGGGTCTTTCACATTTCTGGTTCAATTTAGTACTAGGAATTTTAGTCATTTGTTGTTATGAATAGGATATTTTGAAATTACATCTCTGACTATCAACTGGCATTTAGGAAAGCTGTCTTTGTTCCCCTAGTTGATCTAATCAAAAAATTGTTTTAAAGATTCTGTTTATTTATTTGACCCAGCGAGAGAGCACAAGCAGGAGGAGGGGCAGAGAGAAAGGGAGAAGCAGACTCCTCGCTGGGCAGGGAGCCTGATGTGGGGCCCAATCTCAGGACCCTGGGATCATGATCTGAGCCAAAGGCAGACACTTAACTGACTGAGCCACCCAGGCGCCCTCTAATGGAATTCTTTTGTGCTAATAGTTTTTCAGTTGATTCTCTTGGCTCTCTGGGCAGTCCAGTCATGTCCTACTGGTGGTAGCTTTATCCTTTATACTTGTTTCTTTTTAGGGGTCATGGAGGCCAGGGCCTCCAGTATATTGTTGGGTGGCACCCTCATTTTCCTCCCTGTGGGAACTGTTCTCATGAGTCATGTAACACAATTCTTGCTTTAGGTGTCTGGTAGATAACCTTCATTGGGCTAAAAATGTTTCCTTCTGTTCCTCGCTTACTGAAGGCTTTTCCCCTTTATTTATAGTGATGGATCTCGCTGCCTATTGAGATAACCAAAAGTGATGGATTTCACCGCCTGTTGAGAGAACCAAAAGACTTCCTTTTATTATTGTGCTGCTTTCCACAGACAGGCTTCCTTGTATTGAGCTATCCTTGCAATCTCACATAAGCCCCACTTAGTTTTAGAGTTTGTTTATTTCTTTAGGATTTTTATATTTACTTCTGGGACAATTTCATTTCTTATTTTAATGATCTCCCTTTCCTGATTTGGTAACAGCCTTATGCTAGCCTTGTAGAACGGACTTGGAGACATTTAATCCTTTTCTTTGTTCTTGAATAATTTGTAGAACAGGAGTTACTTGTTGCTTCAAAGTTCGGTAGACTTTATTTATAAAAACATCTGTGTTTGGTTCCTTTTTAAGGGGTAGATATTTGCCTGCCTTTTAATTCTGTGGCCTTTTGTCTATTCAGGTTCCCTATCCTTAAGTCCATTTGGCACTTTATATTTTTTTAATCGTAGTTCATGTGTGTTTAAGCTTTTTCAGGCAAAAGGGTAATGCATAGTATTTATATTACTTGGGACTTTCTTACCTGTAAGTGTCAAAATTTAACTCCCAAATAACAGAAGCAAACTAGGGCTCATTGACCAAAATCTAAGAGAACACCTCTAGGCAGAGCTGATCCAGAGCCAGCATGATTTCGTCAGGACTCCCTCTCATTTGTTTCTTGGATTATCTCCACTTTGCTAGGTGGGCCAATCTCTGTCTCCCTACCATCGTTTTCTTCAGGAAGCTCCACTTTACACTCAGTCCTAATGGACAAAGAGTTCCTTCGTAAGCATCTGTGTATTTCACGGAAGACCATTTGGTCGTCGTGGGTCACCAGCCTTCTCCTGAGCAAGTGCTGTGGCCAGGGCTGAATAAGGAGGACGGGGTAAGAGGCAAGATGAGCCAAGCCTGATCCGTATGTACAACACATGCTTCCCAGGGAAGAGAGTGGTTCTTTTACCAGAATAAGCAGACAAGGTGAGAGCAGATAAAACCAAAAAACATTTGTCCAGTATTCTGTGGATTTTATTTTCTTTGACTAAGTTTGCAAGATGTCTGCCTGCATTATTGGCCGTTTCCTTCTGTTTCTTTGGGTTTATTTGCTCATTTCTACCTTACTGAGCTGCATGCTTCATTTCAGTCTTATTTTCAAACGTATTTATGGCTACAAATGTTCCTCTAAGTACTCCTTTGGCTGTTACCCACTTAGTCATGTGGATCTGTGTGATTTTTTTTTTTTTTTTTTGGCATTATATCTGTAAGCCTGGCCTTAGTTTTTTTCTCTAGCCCTCAGTGATTGTGTGATTCACCTAATAGCCCCTATTCCCCCCCCCTAAAACCTTTTCATCTCCACTTCTCCATCTCTTATAAGCCATTTAGCTCCTGTGGGTTGTAGCTTAGAATTCTGGTGGAAGGAGAGTCCTTGTGTTCTGCAGAGTCCTCCTGTTGGCCATTCTCTGAAGCTGAATTCCACTTCTCTCCTCCCAACTTAGTGGCAGATTCCAACCATGAGTGAATAGTCTCCCCAAGTGAGCTGAGTGTTCTAAGAGCCTCTTTTCCTCCATATCGTGGCCAGTCTGGATGACCGGTCACCTAAGAGTACCGACACCTCCTGCAGTTAGCTTTTGGACTTGTGGCCCTTCGGCCTCTGCATGTGTAACACCAACCCTACAGCAGGTTGTTTCCACCAAGCTTCCCCACCCACCTCCTCCCTCACCATCCAGCCGCCCGTATGCATGTGCCAAGGGCACACGTAGCAGCAGTCTGAGCTAGCCCCGTGTTTTTTCTCCTTGAACCTGTAAACGTGGTAAGAGACCTTGACCATTTCTCACCGTAAAACCCTTGCATTCCTGGAATAAAACAGTCATGATCTATTTTTCAACATATTGCTGGATTTGATTGTCTGATATTTGGGAGCATTTTGGCATTCAGGCTCATAAGTGAGGTGGTTTAAGTTTTTTCTTTCCCATGCTGCCCTTGTCTTTTTATATCAAAGTTATGCCAACCTTTTAAAATGAGTTAGAGGGTGTTCTCTATTTTCATCACAAGTGTTTGTACCAGATTGGAATTTTGCATTTCTAAAATTTTTGGTAAAACTTGCTGTAAAACCAACTTGCCTGGCATTTTTAGGGTGGGTGGGAAGATTTTTTATACTTTTTTTTTAAGAGCGAGAGAGCATGTACAGGGAAGGGATAGAGGGAGAGAGAGAATCCTAAGCAGGCTCCACCCTCAGCTCAGAGCTGACTCGGGGCTCAATCTCCTGACCCTGAGATCATGACCTGAGCTGAAATCAAGAGTCAGACGCTCAACCGACTGAGCCACCCAGGCACCCCGGGTGGGAAGATTTTTAACTCTAGATTTTTGTCGATAATAGATTGTTCAGGTTTCTGTTCTTGAGTCAGTGATACTTCCAAGGAAAAGTATTTTCCTATTTCCTCATTTTATCTGTGGTTTCAAGTTTATCACAGAGTTATTTGCAGAATTGCCTTGTTTGTAATCTTGACTATCCCCCTTATGTCCCTTTTTATATCTAATATTATTACGCTTTCTCCTTCTTTGAGTCCTGTCAGTCTTGGTAGATATTTCTTTATTAGTCTTCAGAGCGCCAGCTCTTTGTTGTCATTCTTCCTCACTGTTAGCTTGTTTCTATGTCATGGATTTCTGCTCTTTCCCCTTTCCTCACGCTCACTTAGGTTTATTCTGTGGCTCTTACTCTAACCCTTGAGGTTGGGTGCTTCAGCTTTACTTCCTGCCCGCCCCAGCCTGAAGAAAAGGTGAAAGAATTGTGTGCCCTATGGCGGAGCCACCACTTTGTCACATTTGCCACCTTCTGTTTCTCTTTACACACAACACGCATGATTTGTACATGGAGTTATGTCTCTTTAATCTCTTTTAATTTAGAACAGAAGCCTTAATGGTTTTGTGGGTGGGGTTTTTTTCCCCATTAAATGGGCTTTTTTGACAAGCTCAGGCCAGTTATCTTATAAAAATGTCCTCCATTTGGATTTGTGTGATTGTTTTTGCATACTTAGACTAGGGTATTAGGGTTAAACAATTTTAGCAAAAATATCCTAGAACAGATGTGTACTTATCTGCATATCATAAAGCACATGATGCAGAATGTCCAATTATTGGTGATGCTAATTTTGATCACCTGGTTAAAGAGATGGTTCTAGATCACTTTTCTTTTTCCTTTTTTTTCCCCTAAGATTTTATTTATTTATTTATTTATTTATTTATTTATTTATTTATTTATTTGTCAGAGAGAGAGACAGAGCAAGCACAAGCAGGGGGAGGGGCGGGCAGAGGGAGAAGCAGGGTCCTGTTGAGCAAGGAACCCGATGCAGGACTTGATCCCAGGACCCTGGGATCATGACCTGAGCTGAAGGCAGACGCTTAACCGACTGAGCCACTCAGGCGTCCCCTAGATCATTTTTCTATGAAGGTACTATTTTTCCTTTGTGGGACAGTCTTACCCTTTAAGGCCAAATGTCCTTTGATGCAGCTTTATATGTATTTATTTGTATTTAGTTGTTTGTTTGTTTGTTTTTTAATTGAGTCTCGCATCAGGCTCCCTGCTCAGCAGGAAGCCTGCTTCTCCCTCTCCCACTCCCCCTGCTTGTGTTCCCTCTCTCGCTGTGTCTCTCTCTGTCAAATAAATAAATAAAATCTTTAAAAAAAAAAAGAAAGAAATGAAGCAAGCTTTAAAAAAAAAAAACAAGATTTCCCACCGTAACCATTTTTTAGTGTATTTAGTGTTGAATACATTCACATTTTTGTGCAAACAATCTCCTTTTGTGACTGGCTTATTTCACTTAGCATAATGTCTTTAAGGTTCATCCATGTTGTAGCACACGCTAGAGTTTCCTTCCTTTTTAAGGCTGAACCATATCCCATTTTATGTATAGACAACATTTTGCTTATCCATTCATCCATCGTTGGACTCTTGGATTCCCTCTACTCTTTAGCTATTGTGAATAATGCTGCTATGAACATGGATATATAAATCTCTCTTTGAGACCCTGCTTTCAATTCTTTTGGAGATACATCCAGAAGTAGAATTGCTGGATGGTATGGTAAATCTATTTTTAATTTTTTAAGGAACCACCGCCATACTGTTTTCTCTAGTGTCAGCACCATTTTACATTCCCGCTAACAGCACACAAGGGTTCCAATTCCTCCATATTTTTACCAACACATTAGGTTCTTTTTTTTAATAGTAGTTATCCTGATAGGTATGAAGTATCTAGTGTTTTAATTATAGTTTAGTTTTGAGTGTTTTCTAATTTCCATTACGATTCCATTTTTGGTTCATAAATTGTTATTTATTTATTTTAAGATTTTACTTATTTATTTGAGAGAGAGAGAATGCGAGAGAGCACATGAGAGGGGTTAGGGTCAGAGGGAGAAGCAGACTCCCCGCCGAGCAGGGAGCCTGACGCGGGACTCAATCCAGGGACTCCAGGATCATGACCTTAGCCGAAGGCAGTCGCTTAACCAACTGAGCCACCCAGGTGCCCCAATAAATTGTTATATTTAAATATTTAGTTGGTTATTTTTAATAATGTAAGCACCTTCAAACCTACCACTACAAAACAAAGGCTAGGACTATACAATAACCCAAGCAACCATTTGCCTCCACCCTCCCATCCTAAACGCTGCCCATCCACTTTCGTTCCCCCACCCAAGGCAACCAACTTGAACTCCAGATGCCCTGGTTTCCTATCCATGTGGTGTTCTTGTATCTACATGTGTTTTTTTAAAGTTTTTTTTTTTAATCACATGAAAAGGATAACATGCTGAATGTCCTATTTGGGGGCTGACATTTCATTTAATATTACATTACTTTGATTCTCCTAATTGCTATACGTTGCTATAGTTCATTTGTTTTGACTGTCAGTGATATTTCCTTGGGGGACTATATCACAATTTATCCATTTGCTCTTCTGCTGATGGCCCTTGGGTTCTACTTTTTTTCCCCCTTGTAAACATTCTTGTGGATGTGCCTGTTCGGGTGTGAAAGTTCCTCTTGGGACAGTTCTTAGGCATGGAATTTCTCAGAAATTTAGGTGATGCCACCAAATGTTTTCCAAAGTGGCTACGTCAATTGACATTCACCAGCAGTGGACCTGAGGTGTATTTAATGATTTCTTCTTGTAGTCTCTCGGTTTCTGCTTAATATATTTTGAGTTTATGTTATTAAGGACAACATATTTAAAATTGCTGTTTTTGCGAATCAAACTCTTCCTTATGGAGTGACGCTTTCCATCCCTACAGACGCTTTCTATCTTAGTTTATCTGACGGTAAACCTAGATTTCTTCTGCTTAGTATTTTTATTTTTGCCTGAGAAGTTATCTTCCATCCTTTTACTTTCAATCTGTATACAGCCCCAGGCTTTACCTGTTTCTAGGACATGTATCTTGGATCCTTAAAAACTGAATCACTCTTTTTCTTCTAATTGATATATTCAGTTCATTTAACTTATTATAATGATTGGTATATGGGCCCCATCTGTCATATTTGACAGTTTGGATGGATATAAATTTCTAGATTCTAAATTCTTTTCCTTCAATACCTTGAAAACATTATTTCATTGTCTTCTTGCTTTCAATATTGCTATTGAAAAATCTGATGTCGGTCTGATTCTCATTGCTTTGTATATCATATGCTCTTTCCTCTCTCTGTTATCTCTGATATTTTTAAAGTTCTAGATGGTGTATGTAGATGTGAGTTTTTCCTTTTTCTTTTCCTTCTTTCTTCTTCTTCTTTTTTTTTTTTTAAATAAAGGCAGACTGCCACATGCAGTGCCTCATTTGGATGTATCTGGGGTCTTGGAAGCTTGACAACCCTACGTTCTACAAACGGACCTTGAGAGCTTGTTTGGAGGTTCTAGCAGGGAAGCGCAGCTACTCATGTACCCTTGACTGAAGAACGGTCTTCCTCTAAAGGGAAGGTCATCCTCTTCAATCAAGCACATAGCTTCAGGAGGGACACACACGGAGCTGTCAGGGATGAAGGGGACACACGCCTAGCCATCCAGATCAGCCAACTCAACCCTGGCGATCAATGGGGTGACAGATGTAGCAGCCAGATCCCCCTCACATCCTCCTTTTTCTCCTTTTGGCATTCTTTGGGCATTTTTTTTACCCAAGGTGCTTTATTTTGTATTACTCCAGGAAATTTACCTCCATTCTTTCTTTCTTTTTTTTTTTAAGATTTTATTTATTTATTTGACAGAGAGAGACACAGCGAGAGAGGGAACACAAGCAGGGGGAGTGGGAGAGGGAGAAGCAGGCTTCCCGCCGAGCAGGGAGCCCGATGCGGGGCTCAATCCCAGAACCCTGGGATCATGACCTGAGCCAAAGGCAGACGCTTAACGACTGAGCCACCCAGGCATCCCTATCTCCATTATTTCTTCAAATATTTTCTCCCTCCATGTTTATATTCCTCTCTAAAATCCCTGTTATTCAGACTTTAGCACCTTTACTTCTACCCTCCATATCTCTTTGCTTTTCTTGTAGTTTTCTTTAGTCCTTCCTCTTAGAAGATTTTTTCAGTCTAGTCTTCTGATTTCCCTGTTTCTTTCTTTTTTTTTTTTAAGATTTTATTTGTTTGTTTATTTGAGAGAGCAAGCAAGGGAGACCATGAGCAGGGTGAGGAAGAGGGAGAAGCAGACTCTCCTGCGAGGCTCGATCCCAGGACCCTGGGGTCATAACTTGAGCTGAAAGCAGATGCTTAACCGGCTGAGCCACCCAGGCACCCCGTGATTTCCCTGTTTCATGCCTAAGACATACCCCTTCTGTTGGGTATCCCATCTGTTGTGTCCGTTACTTCAATTCAGGTTGACTTCTCTAGCAGGCTGAAAGTGCAGCTGACCATACCAGAAATTTCCTTCATAGAGGACTCTGGGAAGCCAGTGGCTAACACTTCAGCAACAGCCCCAAGGGGCAAGGCAGCGAGGGTATTTTCCCATCAACACGCACCTGTCATTGTTGGAGGGGGGCTGCTCCTGGAGGCGTTAGCTTCCAGCCTGCCCGTGTGTGGGTAGACCAGCTTCAGTGCCAGGGAAAGTCCTCAGGCAGAGTTGCAGGCAGTGGCCATTGAAATCTGGCCAGCGTGCATGGATCTGTTATGAGCCAAGGGGATATGTGTGGGGTTCTATAGAGTACATGTCTCGGCAACAGGAAGAAGACTGTGAATGCAAAGCCCTGAGTCCTGGTGGAATATAATTTCCAAAGCTGAGACTAATTCCATGGGGTCTGAAGGAGACAGGGCTCAGTGGCCGCGCTTGGTTCCCAGCTTCCCGATCTTCCAAAGCTCCTTATTGCGCAGGCCCTTCAGGCGTGGCCTCTTGTCTGTTGGCCCCTTTACTAAAAGGCTTTAGTAAAATTCTTAAATGTCGAGTCTGCTGCCTTCAACATACAAAGTAGCTAAATTGGTATAGGGCTTCTTTGTAGTTGGAGGTATCAGCCAGCAATTTATCCTTAATAGTTGCCCAGATGTCCCCCAGGGAAGTGACCTGGCTTGCAGGACCCCGGATTTTGCCTTCACTCAAAGCCCAACCATCTCCCCTTCCCCATATCTGAGGAGCATGCAAAGCGAGGTGGACATTTGTTCAGTAGGAACCAGGGTCCGTATCATCGACATAATGGCAAGTCAGGACGGCAGCCATAGCTCATAGGGTGCTTCAGCTCGATGCGTGGAGGACACACCGCAAGAGACTCCACCGTGCCTCCGGAAGGTGTGGGTGCCGCAGAGGGGCAAAGCGCTAGCGATGTCCCGGGCTGTCCCCTGAGGGCCAGGAGTGGCAGCAATTTTTCCAGTTATTGCTGTGATCGAGTCTGCTGCTGCCAGTTTGTCTGGTATGTAAGCCTTGCTCGCTCACAGTGAGGGGCCAAGCACCAGAAGCCTTTGTTTCTCACCAGTCCTGGTTGTTCAACATGGAGACAGTCCCAGCCATCACTCTGTTCTCATTAATTCTTGTATGAGCACAGCATTCCCTTTTCAAAACTCCTGGAGGGGATGTGCTGTGGTTGCATCTGTGACCTGGGCCCAGGGCCCATAGGAGGTTGCTGGCTCCATATTCTACCAACGTTTCTAGAAGCTACCAGCAGAGGTCACAATTAGCACGTCCAACCGGCAAGTCAGCACCTACCCGGCTGCACCCAAACCATCCATTCCAACTGTATGATCCGCCAAGGGCAACAGCAGTCCAAGTCCCACACCCATGGGGAGTCACCTACCAACACATTATCAGTCCCCTCCCCTCCAGCACATACAAAATGCAGGATGTGCTTGGAGAGAGGTGGGGAGCTGCCCTCATCTTTCAGTTTTCAAGTGTCCAATCAGGGTGTGGGGAGACTTAGAGCAGTATCTGTCCTTCTCAGAAACCCTGTTTTCAGAAAAGGGCATGGGATTCAGGAGGCCATGGGACCATGTGAAGCAGGTGGAGTTGGGGGAGACCTCAGAACTCTAAAGGGGTATTCTCCCCAGAGGCCTCCTCAGCCTGTTCTTTCAAGTGTTTCCCTTCTAGATGTTGCTGGAGCTTTCAGACTCTTACTTCCCTTGCCTCCCCTCCCTTGGCTTGTCTCCAAAGCCTCCAAGTGCCTTCCTCTCCCATAATTAAGCATTTGGTAATCAAGGTCTGCCTTATCAAACCTCTGTGGCCATATGTAGCTTTGTGAGAGGGGGCCTGTGCAGGGAGGTTCTCTGTTTCTTGGTTCTCTCTGACCAGACACTTTTTGGGAACCCCCCACCCCACCCCCAGCTGTCTCCTCCCCAGTCCCCAAGGCAGAGCACATATTGGCACAGAAGCAATTTTACTTAGTGTCTCCCAGAGCAGAAGCACAGAGGAGGGAAAGGCCAGGGGTCTGAGGAAACGCAGATAATGTGGTGCGTCCATGCTGGGCAGGGGCACGTTAAGTCTAGAAGGTACAGGGCTTGGAATGCCAGGCTAAGGGATTTTGATGAGAATCTCTCTCTCTTTTTTCTTTAAGACATATTTTATTTATTTGAAAGAAAGCGTGAGTGGGAGGGGCAGAGGGAGAGGGAGAGAGAATCTCAAACAAACTACATGCTGAACCCAGAGCCCCACGCAGGGCTCGATCCCAGGACCCTGAGCCAAAGGCAGGCACTTAACCGACAGAGCCACCCAGGCTCCCCGACGGGAATCTCTTGAGATGGCAGGATCTGGTACATCAGGTCTGGGAAGGGGAGATGGGTGTTGCGGGAAGGGCTGGGACCCAGCCTAGCCTGAGTGCAGCCCTGAGCAAGGCCGACTCTGTCTTCCCAAGGTGTTGCGGCTTCAGAGAAATGGCCGCGGAGGAACGATTTGGACTCACCCCAGCCCTGTGAGCGACGATGGCTATCCTATCCAATGCCAAGGCGAGGACGTGCAGACCAAAAGAATATAGGAGTTTAGGGCGCCTGGGTGGCTCAGTTGGTTAAGCGACTGCCTTCGGCTCAGGTCATGATCCTGGAGTCCCGGGATCGAGTCCCGCATGGGCTCCCTGCTCAGCGGGGAGCCTGCTTCTCCCTCTGACCCTCCTTCCTCTCATGCTCTCTGTCTCTCATTCTCTCTCTCAAATAAATAAATAAAATCTTAAAAAAAAAAAAAAAGAATATAGGAGTTTATCACCAACAGACAGAAGGAATTTCCGGAAGATGAACTTCAGAAAGAATGAAAGTGACTCCAGGGAAGAGACCTGCGGGGCAAGAAGGAATGGTGGTGATGTGGAATTTGGTGGGGAGGAGAATGGGGGCTCTTAAAAAGTCAAAGTACTGGAGAACACAACCCCTAAGAACAGAGAGGGGTAGTAATAAGAGGTTCTAAAGGCTTTGTATAGTTTGAAGGGAGATAGATCCATCAAGTAAGCTTCGACTTTGTTAATACACTTGTGAAGTGTTCGGGTAATCTCCAAAAGAATAGAAAATGAGGGGCGCCTGGGTGGCTCAGTTGGTTAAGCGACTGCCTTCGGCTCAGGTCATGATCCTGGAGTCCCAGGATCGAGTCCCAGGATGGAGTCCCACATCGGGCTCCCTGCTGGGCAGGGAGTCTGCCTCTCCCTCTGACCCTCCCCCCTCTCATGTGCTCTCTCTCATTCTCTCTCTCTCAAATAAATAAATAAAATCTTTAAAAAAAAAAAAAAGAATAGAAAATGAGTGTATAACTTCCAAGCCAGGAGAAAGAAAAGGCATTAAAAACTCAATCATGAGAAAGGAAAGACAGGAAGGAGAAAAGCAATAGGAAGCAGGATAAATAGAAAGTATTAGTTGTAGAGAATAGAAACTGCTCTGCTTTTCTTTAAGCAGAAAAGGAGTTTTATAGGCCATTTTAGGTGGCACATTTTGATGTTAATTGTACATGTCAGCTTGACTGGGCTAAGGGATGCACGGAGAGGTTTTATTTCTGAGAGTGTCTGTGAGGCTGTTTCTGGAAGAGATTAGCATTTAGATCAGCCGACTGAGTAAAGAAGTCCCCTTCCCTGAAGAAATTTGCAATTGTCTTATCAGATAAAGGACTAGTATCCAAAATCTATAAAGAACTTATCAAACTCAACATCCAAAAACACAAAATCCAGTCAAGAAATGGGCAGAAGACAAGAACAGACATTTCTCCAAAGAAGACATACAAATAGCCACCAGACACATGAAAAAATGCTCAACATCACTGGGCATCAGGGAAATACAAATCAAAACCACAATGAGTTACCACCTCACACCAGTCAGAATGGCTAAAATTAACAAGTCAGGAAATAACAGATGTTGGCGACGATGCAGAGAAAGGGAAATCCTCTTACACGGTGGGAATGCAAGCTGGTGCAGCCACTCTGGAGAACAGTATGGAGGTTTCTCAAAAAGTTAAAAATAGGGGCACCTGGGTGGCTCAGATGGTTGAGCGTCTGCCTTCGGCTCAGGTCACGATCCCAGGGTCCTGGGATCGAGCCCTGCATCGGGCTCCTGGCTCAGTGGGGAGCCTGCTTCTCCCTCTCCCTCTGCTCATGCTCTCTCTCTCTCTCTCTCTCGTTCTGTATCTCTGTGTCTCAAATGAATAAATAAAATCTTAAAAAAAAAAGTTAAAAATAGACTACCTATGACCCAGCAATTGCACTACTCGGTATTTATCCAAAGGATACAAACATAGTGGTTCGAAGGGGCACGTTCCCAATGTTTATAGCAACAATGTCCACAATAGCCAAACTATGGAAAGAGCCAAGATATCCATCAACAGATGAATGGGTAAAGATGTGGTATATATAGATATAGATATAATGGGATATTACTCAGCCATCAAAAAGAATGAAATCTTGCCATTTGCAACAACATGGATGGAACTAGAGGGTATTATGCTGAGCAAAATAAGTCAGTCAGAGAAAGACAAATACCATATGATTTCACTTATATGTGGAATTTAAGAAACAAAATAGATGAAGATAGGGGAAGGGAAGGAAAATTAAGATGAAAATTGAGAGGGAGGCAAACTGTAAGAGATGCTGAACTCTAGGAAACAAACGGAGGGTTGCGGGAGGAGAGGTGGATGGGGGGATGGGATAACTGGGTGATGGGCATTAAGGAGGGCACGTGATGTAATGAGCACTGGGTGTTATATGCAATTGATGAATCACTAAATTCTACCTATGAAATTAATTTAAAATTTTTCAATTTATAATTAAATGAATTTTTAAATTAAAAAAAAAGAAGGTCCCCCTCCCCAGTGCTGATGGGCATCATCGAATCTTTTGAGGGTCTGAAAAGAAAAGAAGGTGGAGGAAGGGTGAATTTGCTCTCTGAGCTGGGACATCCATCTTCTCCTGCCTTGTACATCGGCTCTCCTCAGGCCTTCGGACCTGGACTGGGACTTACACTGTCGGTCCCCCTGGTTCTTGGGCTTCAGACTTGGACTGAATTACACCATGGGCTCTCCTGGGTCTCCAGCTTGCAAATGGCAGATTGGGGGACTTTACAGCCTCCATAATCATGTGAGCCAATTCCTGTAATAAAACTCCTCATACCTGTATGTATACCCTGTTGGTTCTGTGTCTCTGAAGAAGCCTGACTAATACACTCATGGAATCTCAGGAGGGTCAGAGAACCAGTCTCCGAGGTTCCACAGCCAGGAAAAACACCAGCTTGAAGCTTCCAGTGGCCTCAGTTGGGGAAGCACGGCTCCCGGGAGTATCTCGCTGGGCTGGTCCAGGACCTCAGCATCCATACCCCCACCTCTCTCTCCTCTGGAAGGTCAGTAAATGTTAGCACTTGCGTTCAGCATCATTGCCTCTAGTTTCCTTAGACATTTAATTTGAAATAAATGATGTATTTTTATCAGATATAACGGAGGTAATTACATGGTTTTCTTATTTAATTGTGTGTGCGATGAATTATGTCAATAGATTCTCCACGGCTCATGATCCTTACAGTTCTGGAATAAACCTCATGCTGTATTCTTTTGATACGCTGCTGGATTTTATTTGATTTGTTTGTTTGTTTTTTAAGTCATCTCCACACCCAGCGTGGAGCCCAAGGTGGGGCTTGAACTCACGACCATGAGATCAAGACCTGAGCTGAGATCAAGAGTCAGACGCTTAACTGACTGAGCCACCCAAGCACCCGGATTTGGTATTTTACTTAGAGGGTTTGCATCTATATTATTTATAAGCAAGACTCATTTTTGCAGCATCTTTATCAGATTTGGCCATTACCATTTTATTAACATCATAAAACATGTTAGAGTGCTTACCATCTTTCCCTTGGACCTGGAATAGTGTAAATAGTGTTTGAATGATCTGCTATTTAAAGGTGAGATAGAACCATCTGGGTCTGGTGCCTTTTTCGATAGTTCAAAGAATAACCACAACAAAGATTTACATTGTGTTTTTTTTTTTTTTTTAAGATTTTATTTACTTATTTGAGAGAGTGAGAGAGAGAGAGCTCGTGTGCAAGTTTTGAGGGGAGGGGCAGAGAGAGAGGGAGAAGCAGATTCCCTGTTGAGTAGGGAGCCCGACTCAGACACTTGACTTGATCTCAGGACCTTGGGATCATGACCAGAGCAGAAGGCAGATTAAGGAGCCAAAATTTCTTTGATTTTTTTTGTTCCTTCATAACGAGGGGCCTTATATTTTTTTGCCTTCACCATCTTTAATCATCTTTCCAATCTCTTATTTGGTAATTAATCTGTTCATGAACTCGAATTGTTTCAAGGTCAATCGTGGTATTTTACATTATTCTAGGAAGTTATTAATTTCCTCTGAATTTTCCAGCTGGTCGTCCTACTTTTTCTCAAAACATTCTCTAGTGATTACTTTGATTTCTTCTGGATCTGTGATAATGTACCCATACCCGTCCTCTTTCTCAAGCCTGTGTATATTTAAGGTTTGTTTTCTTTTTACTGTGAATGTTTTAATCAGTCTTGTTTACAAAAATATGGAACACTTCACCAATTTGCTGTGTCATCCTTGTGCAGCAGCTGTGCTAATCTTCTCTGTATCCTTCTAGTTTTAGTATATGGGCCGCTGAAGCGAACACTTTACTTTTTTTTTTTTAAAGATTTTATTTATTTGACAGAGAGAGACACAGCGAGAGAGGGAACACAAGCAGGGGGAATGGGAGAGGGAGAAGCAGGCTTCCCACCGAGCAGGGAGCCCGATGCAGGGCTCGATCCCAGGACCCTGGGATCATGACCTGAGCCGAAGGCAGACGCTCAACCGACTGAGCCACCCAAGCGCTCCTACATTTTTTTTTTTTTTTAAGATTTATTTATTTTGGAGGGGGGAGGGGCAGAGGGAGGAGAATCTTAAGCAGATTCTGCACGGAGCTCGGAGCGCAATGTGGGGTTCGATCTCACGACCCCGAGATCACAGCCAGAGCTGAAACCAAGAGTCAGATGCTCAGCCAGGAGCCCCGCACTTTTAAGTTTCGTATCGAAGAATATTCATACAATAAAGTACACAAATAATAAGTATACAGCTCAGTATATTTTCACAAAGTGAGCAAACACTCCTGTATCCAGCATCCAGATGAAGAAATAAAACATGCCAGCCCAGCTCCCTTAGTTGCCCCTCTGTGCTCCTTTTCAGTCTCTATCCCCAGAAACAATATGCTGACTTCTAATAGCATAAATTACTTTTGACTGTTTTTGTAGTAATGGAAGCAATGTGTACGATTTTCTATCTGGCTTCTTCTGTACTTGTTCTATGAGAGTCATCCATGGTTTTCATTCCATTATATGAATATCCACCATTTATTTATCCATCCTACTGTTGATGGACATTTGGGTTGTTTCCAGTTTGGGATGGTTATAAATAGTGCTGTTCTGAACATTCTTGTTCATGGTTTTGGCTGAACATATGTACATTTTTTTGTTGCTAAGCCAACGTATTTTTGCTCTCTCTTTTTAAACAAAGTTTTATAATAGGAATTTTCAAACATCCTCAAAAGTAGATGGAATGGAATAGGGAACTCCTTAGAACCCATCACCCAGCTTCGATAACCATCATCTTGGGAGCCCTGCCTCATAAACGCCCACTATCCATATTTTTCTTTTTTCTTTTCTTTTTTAAGATTTTATTTATTTATTTGACACAGAGAGAGAGGGAGCAGAGGCAGAGGGAGAAGGAAAAGCAGACTCCTCGCTGAGCAGGGAGCATGACGCGGGGCTCGATCCCAGGACCCCGGGATCATGACCTGAGCCGAAGGCAGACGCTTAAACGCTTAACCGACTGAGCCACCCAGGCCCCCTTTTCTTTCTTCATTTTTCAATGTCGGAGGAACTTAAAGCAAATCCCAGATCTCATCCCATCCTCCTGGTTGTACATATTGTAATACACATATCATATGCATAACATATGTACATGTATAGTACATGTTTCTCTAGCAGATAAGGATTTTTTTTTCTTAACATAACCATCATGCCCGTATCATACTCAACAACATTCATACTTTGATTTTCTCATCCAATAGTC
Organism: Mirounga leonina; assembly: GCF_011800145.1. Classification (NCBI taxonomy): domain Eukaryota; kingdom Metazoa; phylum Chordata; class Mammalia; order Carnivora; family Phocidae; genus Mirounga; species Mirounga leonina. The sequence goes on along the minus strand of NW_023270418.1, from coordinate 31,774,432 downwards.
TGTGTTCAGATTGCTCTGATGATTTTTTTTTTTTTAAAGATTTTATTTATTTATTTGAGACAGAGAGAATGAGAGAGAGAGAGCACGTGAGAGGGGGGAGGGTCAGAGGGAGAAGCAGGCTCCCTGCCGAGCAGGGAGCCCCATGCAGGACTCGATCCAGGGACTCCAGGATCATGACCTGAGCCGAAGGCAGTCGCTTAACCAACTGAGCCACCCAGGCGCCCTGCTCTGATGATCTTAAAAATGTTTCTTTAATCCTGTTTGCATGAGGGTCCAAGCATGGTCTACATTGTGCATTCCTGTGGATGTCTCTGTATCTCTTTCAGCCACCGCAGTCTCCTCTCACCTTTTCTCATGCCTTTTACTTTTGGCAAAATGAGTTCACTTGCCTGTGGACCACCCACGCCTGATTTGGCTGATTGCAGCCGAGTGGCAATGTCTAATGTGTATTAGCTCCCGCCCGCTTTTCACGTAGACCGCTAGGGACGTTTAGAAGCTATTACTATGGAAAGAACACTTCACAGGTGATGCTTCTGTGTCACATCAGGAGGCGGGTTCTGCTTTTCATGATGTGAAAATTGACTCGTGGGTTCAGGAGTTGTTGGCAAGATGCAGTGATAAAGTCCCCTACCAACCTTCACGTGATGGCTTTAGCAGCTGTTTGTTGATCGTGTTCCTCCTACATCCTTCATTAACGAGACATTGCAGAATGGTGATTTTTCTAATTAGATCATTCGTTCTGTATTCTTAGCTGGAAGTTTTCTAAAAGGAAAAGCTTTTCATTATCAGCTATTTGGTTACCCCAAAATATAATTAAGTACAGGAGAGGCAAGAAAAGTCTTGATTTTTTTCTTTTTTCTTTTTCTTCTTTTTTTAAACACCAATTTCAGCATAAATATTTGGTGTCCATACCAGCCAGAGCCCAATCAGGAGATAAAAACCGTACCAGCTACTTCAACAGTGAGAATATCATCTAAAGAAATGTTAAACAAGGTCTTTAAGAATTGAGAAGGCAAAAAAGTGAACACTGAGATATCACGGGGCAACTGGGGGAAGTGGCTACCAACCCTAGAGCTGAGGAAATAAAGGGAAGAATTTGGGATGATTAGACTTCAGAAGCGGGTAGGGGGGGCCCCACTGAGCACCGCTCAGCAGAGCCTCAAGTGCCAGAAAACCAGCAGCCCCTAAAAGCAGAGACTAGAGGGGTGGGACCTTGACACCTTCGTTACCAGCATTGTGCCCAAGCAACCTCTAAAAGTGACCAATTTTTTAAAAGTATTATTACGAACTCATGATTCCTTGTAATGTATTTGAGTGTGTTTGAACCCATACAGTCATGGATATTTTTGATGCTTAAATTGTCCTATCTCTGGCTGGTGGCGGTCCCTTAAAGGTGGCTGTCAATCTGACAAGACCCCAGCAGTGTTTCATAGCTTTCTTGCTATCTAGCATGACAAGATAGTTCAGACTTATTTTGCATATTTCCTGCCCCAGACCCAGAGTCAGCCTTTCTCCAGAGCCCCGTTTCCTTTTAGCGGTGAGGGTCATTTTAAGACTGTAATCTGAATGTTGCTCATTTCTACTGGGTTGTCTCTGATTCGAAGTCTTTGCGGTGGACAGAGCTAAGAAGAATGTATTTCTTTTGAAATAAAACATGAATTATGGGGGTGCCTGGCTGGCAAGCCTGTAGAGTGTGCCACTCTTGATCTCGGGGTCATGAGTTCAAGCCCCACACTGGGCGTGGAGCCTACTTAAACAAAAAAAAAATTATGATTTCATACTGATAGTTAAAATTCGAAAATAAGATTACAGGATTGTACATAATTTTAAAATTTATATCTGTTATGCAAAAAAAATTTTGGCTCCTAATAACATTAACATAATTACATATTAGCTATGTAAACGTGTGTTAAAATAGCTACACCACTGTCGGTACTAACAATAAAGCTATTGAATGCATTCACAATTTCTTAAATTTAATTTCTTTTTTTTTTAAGATTTTATTTATTTATTTGACACAGAGAGACACAGCAAGAGAGAGAACACAAGCAAGGGGAGTGGGAGAGGGAGAAGCAGGCTTTCTGTGGAGCAGGGAGCCCGATATGGGGCTCAATCACAGGACCCTGGGACCATGACCTGAGCTGAAGGCAGACGCTTAACGACTGAGCCACCCAGGCGCCCCTTAAATTTAGTTAATTTCTTAATGGTTCTTTTTATCCTCAGTAGATACCCCAGTAGGGGTGCAAGGTCAAAATGATGTATTTGAAAATCATTCAAGGGGCACCTGGCTGCCTCAGTCCGTGGAGCATGTGACTCTTGATCTTGGGGTCATTAGATTTATTTATTTGAAAGAGAGAGAGACAGAGAGGGGAGGGGCCAAGGGAGAGAGAGAATCCTGAAACAGACTCCCTGCTGAACGTGGAGCCCCATTCAGGGCTCGATCCCAGGACCCTGAGATCATGACTTGAGCCAAAATCAAGAACCAGCCACTTAACCGACTGAGCCACTCAGGCGCCCCCCCCAAAATAAAATCTTTAAAAAAAGGGCACCTGGGTGGCTCAGTTGGTTAAGTGTCTCCCTTCAGCTCAGGTCATGATCCTGGGGTCCTGGGATCGAGCCCCACATTGGGCTCCATGCTCAGCGGGGAGTCTGCTTCTCCCTCTCCTTCTGCCCCTCCCCCCGGCTTCTGTGCGCACCACACACTCTCTCAAAAATAAATAAAATCTTGGGGCGCCTGGGTGACTCAGTCGTTAAGCGTCTGCCTTCGGCTCAGGTCATGATCCCAGGGTCCTGGGATCAAGCTCCGCATCGGGCTCCCTGCTCAGCGGGAAGGCTGCTTCTCCCTCTCCCACTCCCCCTGCTTGTGTTCCCTCTCTCGCTGTGTCTCTCTCTCTCTGTCAAATAAATAAATAAAATCTTTAAAAAATAATAATAAATAAATAAAATCTTAAAAAAAAATCTTAAAAAAAAAAAAAAGCTTCTTCACCCCCAGGAGCCGCTGTCAAAATCTCACTGCTTTAAAAACAAACAAATAAATAAAATAATTCAAAAGAATTCTTTGTTATGCTGTGTTGTTAGGGATTGTTTTTCTATTAATTTACATTTTAAAAATAATGTAAAATGTTTACCTGGTTCCAAATTCAACATTAGAACACAAGACACATCAGAGAAGTCCAGACTTCTTCCTTGGCTCCACTCAATTTTTTCTTCCATTGTTTATTTTAGACAAGATAAGATTATTGGTATATTTTAATCTCCCCCCCCCCCCTTTGCTCACTCAAAAGTTCAGAGGTCTGTCTGGCTTTAGTAATCTTGATTCTTCAAGCTTTTGCTCTGTTCGAATTTTGCAAGGAACATGTACTCCTTTGTACAGAAAGCTACTGGACTCTAAAAATAAGTTTTATTTTTTTTAAGGAAGTTTTTTTTTTTTTTAATTTTCTTTGACAGCGCCCGAGCACAAGCACAAGGAGGGGGAGGGGCAGAGGGCGAGGGAGAAGCAGACTCCCTGCTGAGCAGGGAGCCCCGACACAAGGCTTGAGGCTCCATCCCAGGACCCTGCCAGGACGCTGGGATCATGACCTGAGCCGAAGGCAGACGCTTAACAGACTGAGCCACGCAGGCGCCCCTAAAAGGATGTCTTCTGAGACTGAAAGCCTTTAGGTGGAGCCAAGCCAGAGCAGGGTCTGCGCTTGGGTGGGGCGGTGGGGGTGGCAGCCTACACAGTGGATGTCTGAGGCCCGGTGGGTGCTGCAGCCGAGGAAGGCGTCCCTGTCCACCAGAGGCGGGGGCCGGGGGGTCGGGGCGGGGAGGCCTGAGCAGCCTGCACCCGCATCATGGGGGCGGGGAGGGCTGGGGCGGGGGGAGTCTGCGCACAGCGAGGGGCATCGTGGGGGTGGAGTGAGGTCAGCGCTGGGGGCAGGGGTGGCATCCACGGCCCAGCCAGGAGCGCTGGAAAATGCGTGAAGTGGGGAGAAGAGGATGACCGCGGTGACAGGAGACGAGATACATCCTGGAAATTGATGCGAGAAGTCAGTATCTTGAGGAGAAAGGGAGGCCGGTTCCTCGTTATCAGAGAAGGGAGTTAAATGTGAAAAGAAGAAACGGAGAACGAGCCCGGGGTGCTGGACGGGAATTGGGGCTCCCAGTGTCACCGTTTTCAATACCCGCAGGTATAGAGAAACGCATCCAGATGGAAATGTGATCTGTTCGTTTCCTAGCCCCGCCACCGAGGGGGCTCGAGAGCAGGGACACCGCCATGGCCGCGAGAGCACACAGGGCACCCAGACCCTGGGTTTTAATACTGCCTTCGCCAAAGGGAACCGGTGTTTGGGGCAACGGCTGATCCCAGGACCGGGGCAGAGCAAATGGAGGGGGCCTGGAGCACTCGCTTTACCAGAAAGTAAGGACAGGCTTGAGGAAGGATGGACACGTCAAAAGGACACCAGAGCCAGGTTCCGGGGGCTCCCGCTGGCAAAGCTTGGGAAATTTGAGGTGGGAGCTCTTCTCTCCATCCGGGAGCCGAGGAGGCGCGCTTGGCGGGGTTAGGGAACACACCCAGGAGCGCGTCGACGGTGAGCTGGCGGAGACCTGGCCCAGTGACCCAGGAGGGAAAGGGAATTTGAATGTTCCTCCTGCTGCCACACAGCCCCCTCTTCTGGGAAACGGTCCCCTCTGGGCCCTTGCCATTGAAACCCCAGAGGCTGGACAGTGGAGAACCAGCCTCTCGCCCTGCTGCCGGGCTCCGCTGGCTCCTTTAGCCACCTGAGCCGAGCCCTTCCCGAGGATGCTGGCTGGGACAGGTGGGGCCAGGGCGCAGTCGTGGGCTTGGCACTGAGGGGCACCAAGGGTGGCACAGGTAAGAATTCTATCGCCAGGCTGCACTCTGAGGGCAGTCCAGAGGGGCACCTTTTTCCCACTGCACCGGGATACCTGGGCGGCAGGGCCCTGCCTGAGCCCCCAGGATACAAAGTGGGGTGAAGGCTTCTAAGTTCAGCCAGCCCCGTTCAGAAGGGGGCCGAGACAAAGTAGGGATCCTGCTGGATCAGGAAGGGGGCAGGCTCTGGTCCTGTGGGCTTGGCAGCCTTTTCCCCACAACGGGGAAACACGGAACAGGCCATTAACTGCCAGGTGGAGGCACAGGCTGGGTATGGCCACTGGGACTTGACAGGGTCAGGAGGACCCGGGAAGGTGTGGGCAGAGCCCAGACAGAGCAAGACTCTAGAGCAGGGAGGGGAGCCATCCTGCCCAGCTCAGTGCCCAGCTCAAGCCCGCGTCAGCCAGCTGGCCTTCGTGCTGGGTATCTCATCACCGTGTCCAGAAGGGCCTCCAAGAGCTGAGCTGGGCAGGGAGTGGAGAAGGGGTCCTGGGCGGCCCCTGGTCAGACAGCTCATCAGTGGAAAAGCAGGCCTGATGGTTCCTGCCCCAGCTGTGCCCCCACCATCCCCAGCTAAGAGCTCACTGACCCTCACCCCAGCCTCCACGGCGGAAGTGCTGCCCCAGCTGGCGAGGGTCTGGGCAAGCATTGCTGGTGGGGCTTCACCCTGAGCCGCAGAGCTGGGACGCCCCCTTTCCTCCGGGCTCAGGCCTCGAAGGATTTGGTGGTCCCCAGCCCCTCCTACCTCCTGGGAGCCGAGCTGACTCCTTGCTGCCTCCCAGCCCCAGCCAGGTGGGCGGACACAGCCTGAGGGGGGGCTCGCAAGCATCAGGGCAGGGAAGGGGCCTGCAGCCGGTATGAGGAGAGGAGGCAGGCAGACTGCACTGACCGGGGGGCTTCCTGGAGGTGGTCCCGGAGTGTCACATGAAGCCTTTCCTAGTCCCTGTTCACCATTTACTGTCTACTAGTTACCGGGGTCAGAGTTAGGAGGCATCTTGGGCTAAACCGGATCAGTGTGACCCTGGTCCGCTGTTGCTCCAGACGAGGCCTTGTTTCTGGCTCTGACAGTGGTGACGACCTCCCCAGGGACGCCCGCCTGCAGAGGGTGAGGCAGGGCTCCGCCAGAGCCCGGCCAGGGGCCACACCAGGCACGGGCCGCGCACCCCACCGATGGGCCTCGCCAGCTTCCGGGGGAACGACGCCCCCAGCCCAGGCGCTCCAAGCCTGCAGGCACCTCCGAGGGGCCGGAGAAGCAGCCAAGGCGAAAATTAAATCGGAGTGAGACCTCACGTGAGGGAGACAACGAGCTCAAGAAGCGCGATGTGACCGCCTGCTGGCTCGTCAGGCGACCGTCACGAAGAGCAATCTGCCAAGGCAACTGTCGTCCTTGCTCATGTTTTTTCCAAGATGACTTACACCATCCTTCTCTTCCACTTAGTGTTTGCTCGCATTAGACACGAACGGTGAACCTGGCGTGCACCTGGGCCTCGGCAGGGGCAGGACACCGGCTCCGACTCCCACGGGAGCCACTGGTCGCCCTGCCCTCGATTCGGGGCTTCGGCACGTCCCAGCATCCTCCGGGGCCCACCTCCCTGGGGAACGGCACGCGGGCCAAGTCTCCACGCAGACCAAGGGTACAGGAGCGCGGGGTGGCACCCCCACGTAGTCCTGGGCCCCAGGGCAGTGATTTGTGTAGCAACAGAGGCTGGGAGAGACCAGGGCGCTAAAAACACTTCCACCTCTCACCTGAAAGCCAGCCGTGCAGAGGATAAGGCGCGACCTCTGACAACCGCCCAGGACCCGAGCAATGAAGCCAGGAGTGGTGGGGGGGGGGGGGGGGGGGGGGGGGCGGGCTGAGAAAATAAACCAACTGGCTTCTTTGGCCGGCCCGGGCCCAGGGCGGGGGTGGAGGACTGTCCTAGAGAATCTGGACGGTTCTCTCCCTCATCTCTTTCAGTTATGTGTGTCATCGGATGGCCGGGTCATACTGAGCATATGTCAGACTCGAAGCCACCTCTGAGGAGTCCGGCTCGCCTCTAAATTCCAGGCGGATGAATGAGTGAACGAACGAACTCATTTAATCTTCACGGGACATTCTATGAAACAGACATGTTTTGACTGTACGGATGGCAGAATTAAGGCTCAGAGAGGTTCGGTGACTTGCTTGAGGTCACACAGCAACCAGGGCCCGCCGGAGGGCAGTGTGTGGATGCTCCTCCCAGCATCGCCTGCCCCTCCTCCCAGGTCTAACCCTGGAATCTGCACCATGACGAAGGAGGAAAAAATAAGGAGGGAATTTTATTTAACATTAAAGTTGGGGAGGGGATCAGAAGGGAGATCGGCTTCACTTGGTGATGGTGTTCCTGCAGAGAGAAGAGGGGCATGAGGCTGGAAACCGGCAGGGGCCTTCCCACCCCGACAGGCCCCGTGCCGTCCCCCGTCCCTTGTCCCTTGTCCCTGCCCCCCGCGCCTCCCCACTCACGCGTTCATGCTCTTGCCGCTGCCGCTGAGCACGATATACGGCGTCTTCTGGGCCTTCTGCTTCTCCTGGAGCAAAGCCACCGTGCCCAGGGGGGTGTCGCTGGAGCTCATCTTCTTCAGGAGCTGCAGAGGAGGGCCAGTCAGCACAGGGCAGGGGCGGGCCCCAGGCCACCAGCCACGCCAGCACCAGCAGGTGCGGAAGCCGCCCCACGTCTCCGTGGGCCACCTACCGCCTCCTCGTCCAGCTTCTTCATCCGCCGCTCTGTCTTCATCTTGCCCGAGCCTTTCCCATGGAAGCGGTGGGACAGCTGCCGGAAAGCCTGGGACACGGGTGGGACTGGTGTTAGAGGCACCCGTGCCCGGGGGGCAGGGAAGGGTGGGGACTCAGCCGACCCCGTGCTGGGCTAAGGGGTGGTGGGAGGGGGCTAGGAGAAGGGCTGCAACCCTGGCACCCTCCGGGGGCTCCCCAGAGTCGCGGCGACGGGTTCCGGGGCTGGATGTGCTGCAGTGGGGGCACTCGGGATCCCGAGTGGCACCAGCGCACGGAGGCTAAGGCAGCCAGGAGGCTGGGGCTCGGGGGCAGCGCACCCAGGTGGGGATGGCGCCAGGGGGACCCCGGTGCTTGCGGGCAGCGAGCACGAGTCAGCCCCCTGCCTGGATGCCACCCACAGAAAGGCGGCCCGCGGGGCAGGTCAAGCCACAGGGGGGCAGGTGGGCAAAGGAACCAGGCCTGTGACTGGAAATGGAAACTGGGGCGCCGAGGTACCGACAGCTCGCTGACCCCCCAGCCGGCGCTCGGCGCAGCCCTGCCTCATCTGGGAAGGGTGGGGGCCCCGCCTCTCGTGACTCAGTCACCCCCAGCCCCGCTCACCTCCTTGGGTGTGAGTTTCCGGCCCGTCTCATCCACGTACTCGATCTTCACGTCGGGTTTGTAGCCGTCCTTCTCCTTGAAGTCCTGGGTGAAGCCGCGGTACTCCTCCCGCCGGCTGTACTTGTCATCGATGGCCCTGGGCCGAAAGGGGGGGCCCTCAGGGCCGGCCGCTGCCCGCGCGGCCCCCGCGGCTCCCGGCAGTGCCCCCCTCCCCAGCCCGTGGCCCTCTGCCCGCCCCCCTGCACTCACATCTTGTCCTCGATGCAGTACACGGCTGACGGCAGGGACTTGTTGGGCGCCTTCACCCGGGCCACCTTCTGCACGGTGGTCTCCAGCAGCCCTGGGGACAGGCAGCGGTCGGACTCCAGGCGGCTGCCCTCAGCGGGGGCCTCAGGCCAGACTCTCTCCGCACCACGGCCTGACCGCCTCAACTGCCCGATTCCCCCCACCAGCCACTTGCAGGGTGAGCGGGGCTTTGGGGGGGAAGGGGCAAAGCCCTCAAAAAATGGGGTGACGCGGAGCAGAAAGGCCAGATGCTGCTATGACCGCCCCAGGACTGGGTGCAGAGGAGCAGCGCTCGGGCCCTGGGGGAGCGGTGGAGGCAGCGGGGGGAGCAAGGAAGCCGAGCCGGCTCCCCGCCCCGCCGAGGCTCCCGGTCCCTCACCTTTGTTCTGACACAGCAGCAGGGCAGCTGCCAGCCCTCTGTTCACGATGGGCTCCTCGTCCAGGATGGTGGTGGACGAGGCAGAGAACTGGGGGGCAGCACACAGGGAAAAAGGTGGTCAGTGGGCCACACTCCTCACCCCGACTCGCCCCCAGCACGCACACCTGGGGTCCTTCCCAGGACCGGGCGCTGGGCGACTCCTCGCACCACACTGAGCTCTGCCGGCCCCGTCACACAGCAGGACACGGGGCTCTGAGGCCACGGGCCCCTCGCAAGGAAGGGGCAGAGCCGGGGCGGGAGCCCGGGGGGCGGCCTCCCCCGACCCAGCCGTGCTCTCCTGCTCTTCCACCCCCCCGGCGCCCCCCTCGCTCCTGCGCCCTCACATCCTGCTGCTGCTTCTCCTCGTCCAGGTTGACTGTGCTCCAGCCGATGTTCTCCTCCCCGTCCGACTCCGAGCCGCCGTTGGCTGAGCGCTCCTCGTCTCGCTCAAAGTCCTGGGGTCAGAGACTGGGGTCAGCCCAGGGAGCCCCAGCGCCCCGGCCAGCCTAACCCGCTGGAGCACCAAGGCTTGTTACCAGTTACGAAGAACCTGACCAGGACCTGACTGGCAGGGGGGACCCAAACCAGGAGCAGAGGGGAGCAGCGAAGAGGAGGGAGGGGAGGGGAGGGGAAAGGTAGGCTGCCCGAGGACCCACCATGAGCTCCTCCTGCTCCTCCCGGTTGCCGGCCAACCCGTAGGTGGGGATCTCGCCCAAGGTGCGGCAGAACTCGGACGTGGCATTGAACACGATGGCCCCCTTCCGCTCTGGGTCCTCATCCTCCTCCCAGCCCCGCTGGCGAGACTCCAGCTTCTTCACAATCTCCACCACCTGGGGGAGGGAGCAGCTGTGGGCAAACCCAGAAGTTTCTGGGGAGGTGCCGTTGAGACCCAGAAACCCCAAATCCTCCCCAGTGGCAGAAAGACAAGCCCTCCAACTGTGCGCAGAAGGCCTCTGACGGGTCTCTGCCTCCTCCCTGTCTCCCAGTCCGCTCTCCACTCTGCACCGACACCCACCACATTCCTCTGCTCCTAAGCCATCAACGGCTTCCTTCTGCCCTTTAAATTCATATCCAAATTCTACACGGCCCTTCTCCAACGCCCTGCAGCCTCACGTCTTCGTCTGGGCCTGGAGCGCACTGGGGCCTCTTGCCGCTCCACTGCCACCCTCCCTTCACCCCCAAACTCCTGTTTCAGGACTCAACATAAAAACCGCTTCTTCCAGAACCCTTCCCTGAGGCCACAGGACAGGAAGATGCCCTGTGCAACTCCCACATGCTTCCAGAACCCACCCCCCACCGACACCTTCCGCCTTGCTCCTCCCTCGGACCACCCTCCTGCCCGGCATGGCTCCGAGGCCCCTCACCTCTCCGCTCCTGACACCACTGACTGTCCCCGCTGTCCCCCTCCTGCATCATTCCCATAAGCATGCAGGATTGCCTAGGATCTCCGCTCCTTCCACCCCACAGTCTCACTGCTCTCCTCTGACAGCAAGCTCCTCAGGGAAGTTTCCAGCCACCACATCCACCCAACGCCCCTTCCTTCCATGTTATTACACTATGTTTATGTTTTTAGTGAACGCACCATAAACATAAAAGGGTTCAACACACGTGTGTTTTTTAAAAACAGGAACAACCACACACACACCCCCAGGCACCCATCACCCAGTCTAAGAAACACTATTAATACTTTTTCAAGCCCCAGTGCCTCCTTGCCTTATTTGTGGTCATGATTCACAGGCTTTTCTTTAGTTTTTCCATGTAAGGACCTATCCACCAACAGGGTATTATTTTGTTGTGCATTTTTAAAACATTACACAATCTGAAACTGATTCCCCTACGATTTGCTCTATATTTTAAAACTCATCTTGGGGAGCCTGGATAGCTCAGTTGTTAAGCGTCTGCCTTCAGCTCAGGTCAGGATCCCAGGGTCCTGGGATCGAGCCCCGCGTCGGGCTCCCTGCTCCACAGGAGGCCTGCTTCTCCCTCTCCCACTCCCCCTGGTTGTGTTCCCTCTCTCGCTGTGTCTCTCTCCGTCAAACAAATAAAATCTTTAAAAAAATAAAAATAAAAAGTAACTAAAATTCATTCTGACCTGAGTGGCTGTACTTCTTAGTTTTTCACTACAGAACCATGACATGAACGTATCTTAATGTAGTTCCCCTGCACACCACGGATGGGCCTTCTCTGTTATCACAAATACTACAAACACAAGCAATGAGATGCTCATCTCCCGGAGCACCCGGGCAAGTGTGTGTCTGGGGTACACATGCAGGAGTGGGGATGCTGGGGCGAAGGGCGCACACACTTGCCTTTACGTGAATTAGTCAACGCCTTCCCAATCTCATCAGAGTCCCCTACATGCCTGTGAAATGTGTGCAAGAATTCTGGCTGCTCTGAATCCTGACACTTGATATTGTCAGACTTTGACACTTTTGCCAAATGATGTGGGTATGACCTGGTCCGTCACTGTTTCAGCTTGTCTTTCCTTAACCATTCATGAAGTTGGGCCTCACTGGGTGTTTTGTTTTGTTTTAAGAGAGAGAGAGAGCCCCCATGAACCGGGGGGGGGCGGGGGAGTGTAGGGCAGAGGGAGAGAGGATCTCAAGCAGTCTCCACGCCCAGCTCAGAGCCTGACACGGGGCTCAATCTCATGACACTGAAATCATGACCTGAGCCGAAATCAAGAGTCGGACATTCAACCAACTGAGCCACCCAGGAACCGCCCCCCTTCATTGGGTTTTTGGTTTTTTTTAAGATTTTATTTCTTTATTTGAGAGAGAGAGTGAGAGAGACAAAGAGCACAAAAGGGGGGAGCGGGAGAGGGAGAAGCAGACTCCCCGCCGAGCAGGGAGCCCGATGCGGGACTCGATCCCGGGACTCCAGGATCATGACCTGAGCCAAAGGCAGTCGCTTAACCAACTGAGCCACCCAGGCGCCCCCTCATTGGGTATTTTATTGACCATTTACCCTTCCACTTCTGTGAAGTGCCCACTGAGGTCTTTTGCCTATTTTCCTATTTTGCCAATTTTTGTCATTTGGATATTCTTGGCACTAACCCACTGATGGCTATATACACGTGGGCAAACATCTCCTTATGGTGTCTTTTTAAAAAAACTGAAGTTCTTAATTTCTAAGTAATTAAATTATTAGTTTTCTCCCTCATGATTTATGCTTTACATTTACATCTTAAAAAAATCTTTCTCTTGAAATAATCCAGTCACAAACAAAACCCCGCTGTGATTGCCCTTATAGGCGGTCCCTAGAGTAGTCAAAATCATAGGGACAGAAAGTAGAACAGTGGCGGCCAGGGGCGGGGGGAAGGGAGTCAGTGTTTAACAGGGACAGTTTCAGCTTTTCGAGATGAGAAGAGCTCTGGGGGTGGCTGGTGGGGAAGGCTGAACAACACCGTGAGTGGATTTAACAGTTCAGGAGAACTGGACATTTATTTAAAAACGGTGAAGATGGTAAATTTTATGTTCTGTGTATTTCAATGCAACTTATGGAAGGAAAAAACCTTTCTCTGCTACAAAGTCACAAATATCTTTTCCTTAAGTCTGTTCTGGAATGTTAACTTTTGACTTTTAAGTTCTTAATCTATCTGTAAGTCAATCTTGTGTGAGGTACAAGCCCAAATAGGTAAATGACTGTCCAGACAGCACTTGCTGAAGTGAGCGCCCTTTCCCACTGGGACAGCCACCGTCCCCCCTCAGGAGTCTGTTCCCGGGCCTTCTACTAGGTCTCGGCCCTGTCAGTCTGTCCTTAGGCCGCTATTTCACCACCTCAATTACCACAATGAATAAAATGAGATCTGTCAGAGCAAAGCTCACCACTTTAATATTGAAAGCATCTTGGCTTTTATTGGCCCTTTGATCTTCCAAGTAAATTTAAGAAGTGGCTTCCCAAGTTCCACAAAAATCCCTTTGGGATTTTTCCTGGAATTGCATTTAATCTACAAGTTAATTTGAGGAGATGAACATCTTTACGCTACTGAGTCCTATCCACGAACACGGTTGTTGTGGACTGAACTGTGTCCTCCCAAAATTTCTATGTTGAAACCCTGCCCCCAGTGTGACTGTATTTGGAGACGGGGCCTTTAAGAAGATGATTAAGGTCAAAGGAGGTCATAAGGGCAGGGCCCTAATCCAGTGTCCTCATAAGAGAAAGGGACTCGAAGGATGCAGGCACCCAGGCCATGAGAGAACACAGCAAGAAGACGGCCACCTACAAGCCTCAGAAGAAACCACACCTACCAACACTTTGATCTTGAACTTCCAGACTCCAGGATATTGAGAAATAAATTTCTGTTGCTTAAGCCACTCAGTCCGTGGCATTGTCATGGAGGCCCGAGCTACCTAACACAAGAGTCTACTTATGACTTCTTTACTGTCTTTCAAAGATAGACGTGATTTTCCCCACATAGATCTTGCACATCGCGTGCTCCTTTTTATTTTGCCGCAGTCCAGCTTACCTCTCATCCACTTTGCTTTCTATCGCTTATCCATGTTACTTCCCTATCAATACTGCTTTCACAAACGCTATCTTTTGCTGGCGTACGGAAACACAACCGGCTCTCATCTGGTAATCCTGTACCCAGCAACCCTGCTAAAGCCTGCGTGGTCTGGCCCTCATTCCCCACCACCCCACGGAGGCCACTTTAGACAAGAGCATCAGTGACCGCCATGCTGCCCCATCCAAAGGTCGATGCTCATCCCCGAGACCCGAATTCTCCGTGGCAGTGTCACAGATGTTTCCTTCCTTCCTCGCAAGAGCCTCCAGTCACAGGACTCCCAGGACGACACCCTGTCCTCTTTGCCATCCTCACGCACTCTCCTTCTCCGGCTCCTCTCTCTTACCCACACTCACTGTCCTGGTGACTCCAGCCAATCCTACGGCTTTAACTCCTGTCTACCCGTGCACTGACTTCCGTATTTAGAACTGCAGTCTCAGCCTCTCCCTGAAAGTTCAAATTCGTGTGTCCAACTGCCTGTTCAGTATGAATCACCACTAATAAAAGAGTACCTTAAACTTAACCAAAACTGAATGCTTTGTTATCTCCCCCCAATGTGTTCCTCCCCTGGCTCTTCCCATCCCAGGAACGGCCCTACCTATTCCTAAACTCAGCAAACGGGCAGCTGTTCAAGTCAGAATTCTCGGGAGTCATCCTTAACTTTTTTTTTTTTTTTTTAGATTTTATTTACTTATTTGACAGAGAGAGACAGAGCGAGAGAGGGAACACAAGCAGGGGGAGAGAGAGAGGGAACACAAGCAGGGGGAGCGGGAGAGGGAGAAGCAGGCCTCCTGCTGAGCAGGGAGCCCGACGTGGGGCTCGATCCCAGGACCCTGGGATCATGACCTGAGCCAAAGGCAGACACTTAACGACTGAGCCACCCAGGCTCCCCTCATCCTTAACTTCTCGTACCCACTCGCAATCTCGCCCGCAATCCACTGACAAACACTGTTGATTCTACCCTCAAAATGCCTTCCAAATATGGCCATCTCCTCGTCTCCGTGGCTGTCATCACAGTCGAGCATCACCTCAACTGGACGACAACAGCCTTCCACTGTTCTTCCTCCGAGCCAGAACTCTCGGCTAAATCTACCGCAACAGCAAGCGTCTGCCTGACGTGGCCTGGGACCATCTCCTTCCCCGTCCCTCTCCCCGCCGCTCCTGCCACTGCAACCACACAGGCCTCAGCCAACCTCCTGAACAAGCCTGGCTGGCTCCTGCCTCAGGGCCTTGGGGGCCAGGTGCGCCCTCATCTCGGAACTGTGCCCTTAGATGTCACTGAGGCTCACTTCATCTGGCTCTCGAATGTCACCTCCTCTAGGAGGCCCACCCTGACCGACAGAGATAAAAGGGGAGCGCTCCTTCACTCCTGATCACTCCACTACATCGCCTCTTCCTGTTTCTGCTCCCAGTGGTTCTCCCGCAGGATGCTCGTCTTTCACATCCCCCCAGTAGAACAAAAGCTCCACGAGGCCAGGCTTCTGTGCTCTCGGCTACCGCCCCATGTCTCTGACCCTCTTGACGGCAGCGGCGGCCCACGGATGGCCCAGCACCGGCTCCGGCGAGCCCAGCTTTACTGGATCCCAGCCATGCCCGCTCGCCCAGTGACCCCGGGCCGCAGATGCTGCGAAGGCAGAGCAGCCGAGACCGCGGCCCCGACGCCTCCAACAGCCGCGCAGTCGGCCGGCGCCCGTTCCCAGGGACCGTCCCAAGTTGCTGCCCTGGCTTCCTCATCGCCTGAGTCTTGTGGACTCCACCGTGCCAAATCCGACCTGCCTCTCAGGAGCTCGAAGACGCCCTCCCCCCTCCTTGAAAGCCCGTCTGGGCTTGTGACTCCGCCGCACTGGCCGCTGCACTCTGCCTCAGGGGCTGCCTCCCGGGCGCCTCTGCAGGAGCCCCCGCCCCCCCCAACCACGGGGCTGCGCGCTGTGCGGGGCTCCCTGCTCCCGCCTCTCTCTCTCTCTCCCCCCCGCCCCCCGAGGTGGGAGGACTGCAGGGAGAAGTGGGGACGGTGGAGTCGGGCTGTTCAAACCCCAGCTCTGTCACGTCCGGCCCGTCACCCTGGCCGACTTGGCCAAGGCCTCTGTGCCTCAGCTTCCTCATCTACAAAATGAAGAGAACGGACCCCTCCTCACAGGGTGCAGCCGCGAGCATGAAGTGAGCGGACACACAGAGCAGGCAGGCAGGGCCCGGCCCAGGCCTGCGCCCACTGAGACTCAGCAATGCTCGCGGCCGCAAGGCCCCAGCGGCCTCTGCTCAGCTCACACCACCAGGCCCTCACGTGTTCTAGGCCACTCGTCCAGGACACAGGACACCGGCCGTCTCCGCCGCCCCAGCGCCCGGTCTGCCCGCCCACCTCCACCCCGACTCGAATCTCGGCGAGGTCGGCTCCTTGGTGTTATTTAAGTCTCCGTCAAATGCCGCCCCCTGCAAGGCGCCCCCTGAACAACGGATGCAGAGCGCCGGCCCCCCAGCCATCCGCTCCGCCCTCCCGCGGACGGTCGCCCAGCTCCGGGCGCTGCCGGAAGTGCGGTGTGCGCATGTGCGCGCCCGCTCACCGCTGCCCCGCCCCCCGGCGGCCGCCGGAGAGGCCGCTGCGCGAGCACAGGGACCCTGCTGTCCTGCTCCCCAGTGACTCCCCCGCCCCTGGGACAGCAAGCATGCAACACCCAGCCACAGAAGGGAAGACAG
This sequence comes from Mirounga leonina, assembly GCF_011800145.1. Lineage (NCBI taxonomy): Eukaryota > Metazoa > Chordata > Mammalia > Carnivora > Phocidae > Mirounga > Mirounga leonina. Next base: position 31,758,306 of record NW_023270418.1, on the reverse strand, counting down.
GGAAGGCTCCACCCCTAAAATATCTTAGAGCAAACGCACTGCTCGAACTTAAAAGAAATCTACCAACAACAAATTAAACAAAAAAGATGACCGGAACTGGAATGTAGGTGCCATGCTCATGAGGACAGATCACCCCAGACGCGCCTGTCCCTGAAGGCCCTGGCGCTGGGGATGCCAGCACGCGCCCGCCCTGCACCCAGCCTCTGGGACCCCCTCACCTTCTCACCGCTGTCTCGCAGCTGTTGGAGTTGTTGGAGCTGCCGCAGGCGGCGCCCCTTTTCCAGCTGCTTCTGCAGCTCCAGCTCCGCCTCGTCCTCCTCCAGCACCTCTGGAGACCCGGCCTGTGATGCTCCACCCTCCTCTGGAGGAAACACAGGAGACCCCTGCTTGGATCATCTCCTTGCCCCCGGGGCACTTGCCCCGGGGCGCTTGGCCCTGTCCTTGCCACCCACCCTCAGCCAGCTGGGCCCCTCACCCTCATCGCTGATGTCCATGTTCTCCACGCGGGTGTCATCTGACTGCGGGGGCTGAGGTGCCTGCTCCTTCTCCTCCTCCTCCTCCTCCGGGGCCTCCTCGTCTGCCTCAGGCACTCGGCGCCGACCCCGGCCCCGCAGTCTGTGGAAAGAGGCCTCTCCAGTGAGTGCGGGCCCCTAGGCCAGTCCAGCCCCCACACCGCAACCCTGTTTCCAAGCCCACCTGGAACCGAAGTCCCCGTCTTGAGTCTGGTCTCCAAGAGGCAGCAAGTCATCAGCCCGGACTACCACCTCCTTCTCTTTCTTGCGGATCTTCTTCACCCTCCGTTTGGTCTTTTTAAAGGTCACCTGAGGGAGAGAGAAGAGAGATGAGACATGAAATGGGGAAGGTGGACAGCCACGAGCCCACAAGAATGAACACTTAAAAATTTTTTTTACTAAAGGGGTGGGGGAGGGAGGGAGGGAGGGACCGAGGTGTGTGGGAGAGGAAGAGGGAGAGAATCTTAAGCAGACTCCACACCCAGCATGGAGCCCCACGCAGGGCTCCATCCCACAACCTTGAGATCAAGACCTGAGCCGAAATCGAGGCAGACGCTTAACTGACTGAGGCCCCAGGCACCCCAAAAACAAATACTTCTTTAGCATTCCTCCATGCCAGTCACTGGCCTAAGCACTTCACACACATACTCACACACACACACACAATGTATGAGGTAGGTGCGATCTCATCTCACCTGTGAGATGAGGAAAACCAAGGCACAAAGAGGCTAAATTCCTTACCTAAGGTCACCCAGCTCCTAAATGGGAGAGCCAGGATTGTGAACCTTATTCTTCAGGCTCCAGAGTCCTGCTCTTAATCACGCAGCCAAGAATCTACTGAGCCAGATGTCTACCTCTGTGTTCACAATCATCCCAAATATAAAATCCACACACAGCCATAAAATTACCACTTAGCCACATTGTCACAAATCCTTGCACCGGCCCTCAAGAGATGGTTCCTGCCACTCCCATTTCAAACGGGGTGTCTCAGGCTCACAGTTAAATGACTCGCCCAAGGCATAAGCTGGCTACGTCGCCGAGCTCAAACACGAGCTCAGAACCATCTGTCCCGGCAGTCCCTGTTCTGTCTACGCTCACCGTCTTCCCGCAGCACCTCCCCAGGGCTGCCATACACCGCTGACCACGACGGCCAAGCCCCTCACACTCGCTCTTCCTCCACAGCCGCCCCGGGCAGCACATGACCCCAGAGGAGAGGGAGGAATCCCACCCCAATTACAAGGTGCGGGTGCAGGCGAGGAGCTCACCATCTCCTCGGGCGTGAGGTACTCGGAGGCAAGCCGGGGCCCCGCTGTGCTCAGGGACTGGGCCTGCAGCCGCAACTTGGCCCGGATCTCCTCCAGCTCCCGCTCCCGCAGGCCATCAGCAGTGCCACCCTGCTCCAAGCGGAACGAGTGTGGCCGCTCGCCCTCGAGCTCCTCATCATACTTGGACAGGATAGAGCGGGGTTTTTGCTGCAAGACAAGAGGTACTGGTTGGGACCCAGCCTGGCTCCTGAAAAGCCACAGAGCCCCCATCTCGCTGCCCAGCCTGCCTGTGCCAAGTCATCCAGGCTCTCATCCTCCGCGTAGGGCAGGTAGTCAGGCTTCTTCTTCCGGAGCTCCACGTTCTTCTCTGCCCGCTCTTTATCTACGAGGTTCACGTTCACCAGCACATCCTCCTCCTCCTGCAGCACACCTGCGGACAGGGCAGGAGCGGCGGCCCGTCACACTTGGCCTCGACGCAGCAGTGCCTCCGCGCCCCTACCCGAGCACTGGAGCTTAACCCACCTTTGTCCTTGAGGGTGAGGATCAGGGTCTCCCCTTCTCGGAAGGAATCAATAGCATGTTCCACAGTGAGGCCCTGTAGGTCCCGGGCACTGTACAGGTCCTAGAGGGGAGGGGGAACGTCCAGCCAAGTCAGGAGCCCTGACCCACCCAGCCCTGGGATCCCAGCACCAAGGACAGCAGTGCTCCCCACCCCCTGCCTCCAGCCCGGCTGCTCACCTGCCGCCTCTGCCCAAACTCCTCCTCCACCAGAGTGCTGACCCCAAACTCTTGGTCCATCTCCTCCAGCAGTTTGGCCTATGGGATGAGAAGGGAGTGACCTATGACCTCAGGCCATTCAGCATCACTGGAAGACACGTGGGGACCAGGTGGGAGTGCAAAAAAAAAAAAAAAAAAATAGGCCTTATGGAGCAGCTGCTAAGAATCCAGAGCAGACACCACTGACCACGGACCTCTGACCTCTCTGAGCCCAGTAACCTCCAAAGGACAAGTGTCTGGCCTCACCAGCCAGTCAGGTTACCAGAGGCACGGAGCGAGCACCCCCAGCTGCCCAGGCACTCACCCTCTTCTCTGCCAAGTCCTTCTCCTTCTGAAGCTGCCGACTCCTCTCGATCCAGGCTGCAGTGTCATCCAACCAGGGGTCATCCTCCCCCAGTGTCTTTATCTTTCTGAAGAGAGAAGAAAGTGGTCTTCTGGGGAGCCCCACTCCTGCTCCCCGCACCCGACTCAAGAGCTCCTTGGCAGCCTCCTCAGGTCCTTCCCTTGCCCACCCTGGCAGGGACCCCCTCACCCCAGCTTTTGGTTCAGGAGGCGCTTTTCTTTGGCGGCTGCCAGCTTCTCCCGTAGCTCCTCTCGCTGTCTCAAGGCCATAGGGTTGATGACATCGGCTGCCACGGGCTCCTCCTTGGTGCCCGCCTCTGGAAGGGGGGCCCAGACGTGAGGCTATGCCTGCCCATGGCTGGTGGGGAGAGGAGGGAGCCACTCACCCTGCCCCCTTCCAGCTCATGGGGCCAGAAGGGGCCAGGAGAGGGGCGGGGGCTGATCTTTCACCGTCCTCCTCCCACTTCAGCCCCACACTTCCACGTCCCCCCACACAGCATGATAGGACCCTCCACACCTTACAAGCCCCCCCAACGCCCCGCCGCCCCCAATCACGCTTTAAGAAACAAACAAACCCACCACCTGCATAGCCTAGATCAGTCTGCAGTACCTGTGCACATGTCTCAGCCTGGGAGGCTAACGTGGCCTCCCAGCTGAAGCAAGCACACAGTGCTAGGCATCTGAACGTCAAGAATAAGCCTCTTCCCAGCCCCCCATCACGACCGTAAGGAAAGGCCTTGTGCTTATCAACAAGTACGTACACACACACACACACACACAGGGCCACTAAATGATGTGGAACCTGAGCCATAATCCAACCCTCCTCAAAGACCCCTTCAGATGGTCTTTCGCCTCCACCCAAATGCCCTCCCTCAGCCCTACACTCACCCTTCTTGACGGCATTGACCTCCAAGGGTTTCAGCCCCAACTTTGCCCGGAGTTTACTGAAGACGAGATACAAATGTTAGGAGCTGTCGACGAAACAGGAACATCAAAGACATTTCTGGACAGACAGGGGCTGAAAACAGGATGGAATTGAGAGGTCCTAAGGGTTCCCAAAGCAGGGACTGACCCAGGCAGCCTAGGACACTAGGACAGAGACCAGCCTCCAAATCAGGGAACATGGGTGCTAGGCCTGGCCTGCCCCTAACCAGCAAAAGGCCATCTTTCCTCTTGGGTTTTAGCGTCCTCTCCTATAACTCAAATGGTTATGCTCCAGTTCCAATTAGAATGTTAAGTGGGTGAAAGGCCCCCCGAGAAGCTGTCCCAGAAGCTCTCTGTCTCAGAAAAGAAAAGTAGAAACACAAGGGAGACGGAACTTACTTGGTCTCCTCGATGCTGAGTGACGAGGCATCTCCTGAGCTAGTTTTAGAGCTGGCCGCTGGAACAAGAAGCATGGCTCAGGAGCTGAACAAAGGGCCAACAAGCCACATCTCTAGCTCTAGCGGCAGGGACCCCCTCACCAGCAGCTGGGCCTTACGGAGACACCCAAAACCAGCAGCCTTCCTTCACGCCAGGAGCTCCTTCTACCTCATCCTAATCTCTTGACACCCCGACTCTCTATATAACCTTCCTTTCCTGACCCAAAAGGTCCAACCTTGCTTCATCCTTCACCTTTGCCTCCGCTCCACTTCTGTATACTCTGTTTTCAGCCTGCACTGCCCTCCTTGGCCTAACTCTGATCGACAAGATCCTATTCAAATGCAGAGACCAAATGCCACCTCCTTCTTGAACTCCCTTTCAATGATTGATCCGAATGAACTGCTCTCCCCTGAACTCCACAGCCCCACCACTCACTTCCAAGTCTGTTTCTCCCCACAGGCCAGGGACCGTGTTAGCAGCATGACTATGTCCTCTGTGCGGTTCATCCGGTCAAGAAATGTATTTATTGGTCCCTGATTTGTGATGGATGTTAAGAACACTGAGATAAAGCATTTCAGACCTCTGCTACCCACCTCACAATCAGCAAATAACTTCGCGGAACCCCACAGACAGAAGCTGGACACCATCAGATGGAGCCCCCCCACCCAGCTGCCACCCCTGCTCATCCTTCCTGCCTCCTCACCCCACAACGTACCTCCTCCCCTATATCTCACCTGCACCCTGGATCCCAACCTCTCCAGGCTCTCTCCAAGGTCACCAGCCTCCTTAATTTCTAAATCCAGTGGATTCTTTTCAGCTCGAATTTCCTTCACTTTCTGTGGCGCGTGACACCGTTGATTACTCCTTCTATATCTCTGTTCCCACAGACCCCATGATACAAGATTCGACAGATTTTCCTGCCTTTCTGGATACTGTACCACCAGGCATTTTTGTAGCATCTTGCTCCACCTATTACTAAAACGTTGGCATTTCTTAGGTTCTACTGTCCACTCCTCACTCTCTCTCAGTGGACTTCATTTGCCACCTAAATACTCATGACTTCCAAACTGCTCTACCCAGCCCAAACCCTGCACATCAAACGCAACGCTCTCCAAAACTGAACTCTCTCCCCTCAGAAGTCTGCTTCTCTCCCAAAGTCCTCAATTTCAGTACACAATACAACCACCCATCCAGTGGCTCAAACCACAATTCAGGGAGTCATCCTCATTTCCTTCTTCCCACACTCATCCAAGTGCTAAGCTCTCTTAATTCCTCCTTCAAAACAGTTCTTCAGTCTGTTCAGGTCCCTCCATCCTACTGCTCTGCCTCAGTGCGGCCACTACCGGCCCTCACCTGACTTCCAGTGTTGACTACTCTTGAGCCAGTTCTCAATACAGTGATCTTTGCAAAATACAATCAACTCATTCCTCAGCTCAAATCCATGGCTCCTTACAACCCTCAAGACAAAATTCAAATTTCTGTAGGGTCCTCTGTGCTCGGACCCGGTTCATATCTCTGCTATGAACCCTACACGATTTGCCCAATACCAGCTTTCTTCTTGGTTCTGCACTCGCTAACACAACTTCATTCATTCACTCAACATTTATTGAAGGCCTGTGATGTGCCAATTTTGAGAAAACAAAATCTCTGCCCCCGCGGAGCTTAGCAGACGAAGGCAATCTTTAATCCCAAATAACCGTAGAAAGCCTCTTTAAGAAGGGCTGATGAACTCAGCCTCGAGGTGCCTGGGCCCCGGCGTGCTGGGGCTGCACACCCAGGCCAGCCCGCCCGCTCCCGGGCCCCCCCCCCGGCCCGCCCCGCCCCCCCCACAGGCCCCGCCCCTCACCGGCCTCGTAGCAGTCATCGCGCTTCTCCCGCTTCACGCGCCGCTCAGAGGGCTCTGTCTGGCTGCGCTCCCGCCCGTGCGCGCCGCTGCGGGCCTCGGCTTCGGCCCCGCGCCGCCCGCCCCCGCGCTCGCCCCCACGCTCCCGGCTCCGCTTCCGACGTTCGCCGCCGCTGCTGCCGCCGCCGCCGCTCCGGTGCTTGTGTTTTTTGTGCTCCCGGTGCCGCGGCGGCTGCTCGGTGGCGCCTCCAGTGCTGGCCGCCGCCGTCGTCCCGGCCGCCTCCTTCTCTCCGCGGTGCTTCTTTGAAGACCCCATGGCGGTACGTCCGCCCCGAGCCCGGCCGCCGCCGAGCCCCGACGACGCAAAATGGGAACACTTCCGGGTCGCCCGGCAGCCGCTGTCGTGTTGCCGGAAACCAAGAGTGGCTGCTTCCGTCGTTCGCCTCGGAGCCCGCCCCAAAGGTTCATGGGAAGGCCGGGATCGGAGCCCAACCGCGCAGTTGCGGCCGGTGTGGTGTGGGGTGGTGGTCTTTAAGCTGGCAGTGTCACTGCGCATGCGCTCCAGGGGGCGCATGTCTTTGAACCATAAACCCTTTAAGCCAGCAACCTGGGAGCTGGAAGCACCTCCCGGCCACGGGACGCGCCCTGCCTCGTGGTCTTGCCGTGGATGGCACCTGCCGCTCCCGTAGGCGTCCACTAGGGCTCCCCCGGGACATGGCTCTAGCGGGTGTGGGACGACGCATCATGTTCTGAGACGCCCCCCCCCCCCCGCCCCGCTTCACAGCCCATACTTCCGAGCCCCTACAACCGGTATTGTCAGCAAATGCTGCCTTCCCACTTTCCTTGGATTGTTTGTTTGTTTAAGGTCTATCTATTTATTTGAGAGCGCAAGCGGGAGGCGCAGGGAGAGGGAGAGAAGCCCGGAACTGGACCCTGAGATTACGACCTGAGCGGAAACCGGGAGTGGAAGCCTTAACTGCCCTCCGCATTGGGTTTTTTTGTTTTTTTTTTTTTAAGATTTTATTTATTTATTTGAGAGAGAGAATGAGAGCACAAGAGGGGGGAGGGTCAGAGGGAGAAGCAGACTCCCTGCCGAGCAGGGAGCCCGATGCGGGACTCGATCCCCGGGACTCCAGGATCATGACCTGAGCCGAAGGCAGTCGCTTAACCAACTGAGCCACCCAGGCGCCCCTCGCATTGGGTTTTTTAATCTGTACTCTGAACTCCCTGAAACTGAGCACAAAATCTGGCACATCTGTGTATGTGAGCTTCCTCCCACCTTGGGGGCTTCAACTTGAAGTTACTTAAAAGTTAAAATCCAGGGGCTCCTGGGTGGCTCAGTCGTTAAGTGTCTGCCTTCGACTCAGGTCATGAGGATCAAGCCCCGCATTGGGCTCCCTGCTCTGCCGGAGGCTTCTTCCTCTGTCATTTCCCCTGCTTGTGTTCCCTCTCTCGCTGTCTATCTCTCTGTCAAATAAGTAAATAAATCTTAAAAAAAAAAAAAGTTAAAATCCCAATTCACATAATCCCTCCTCAGGCCCCCACCCCGCAGTTGCTCGGTCTGGTGGTCGCTGTGCAACCCACCTGTTACAGTGTGAGGTATGTACCCCTTTAAAGATCCAAACTCCACCCCCCACCCCCCCCCACCCCCGCCAAGTTCTCAAAGGCAGAGGCCATGAATTCCTAGAACCCAGCAAGCATGCTGGAAACGGGGGTGGGGAGTGGAGCAGTTGTGGTTGTGCTTTGTGAGGTGACCCACTCAGGAGCAGCTTCACAAGCAGCGTTCCTGGGTGATGGGACAAGCTAAGCCTGCTGCCACCTGCTTACCTCCTACTCCCAGCCTGCAGCCTCTTCCCAGCAGCACCAGAAATTGCACGCTGTATTTTCCATAAAGCATTTAATTGTTTTCTCAGGGGCGGGACTCCTGGTTTGGGCTTGGAGTGGAGTGCCTATCAGGCTGGCTTTCAATGCGTTCTGTCTTTGCAGGGCTCTCAGAAGAGTGCTCCATTCTCACGCCCATTGACCTGTGGCTCCTTAAAGACGGAGACACAGATAGACACCATGGGCTCTAGCTCCCCACCCCCATGCCCAAGGAGACCTGGGCTTTAGGAGAGGAAAGGCCGTGATTGACAATGTGGGTTCAAATCTGGCTCCTATGCTGTGTGGACTCTGAGCAAGTGATTTCCCCTCCTCAAGCCTCAGTTTCCTTATGAATGAGCCTCACAATCCCTGCTGTGCACCAGGTTGTTCTAAAGCATAAGGGACAGTATCCCGGGGGTGATTCGTGTGACACCACCCCGTAACAGGGGCTTGGTGTGTGGCCATTCAGCTGGCCACAGATTCCTAGACTGCCTCTGTGGCTTAATTGCTCCTGTATCTTCAAGCAAAGCCCCTGCCCCTCAGGTCCTTAGTTTCTTTATTGGGATCTGGGGAACATAACCCTGGTCCTGCCTTCCTCGGGTGACATGGAGGACAGGGCCTGGGGAAGGACTTATTGACCCCTAGAGCTAGACAGAGCCCTTCAGGCCAAGGGAGTGGACCAGGCCAGGACTGAAGCGTAGATTCAGGGCGGATCAGCATGGTTGCCCACAAGTTTTCTCAGCTTTTCCCTGGATGTCCAGTCCAGGCTGGAGGTGGGCAGGGAGACAGCTGGGGGAGACCCTGTGGGGCCCAGAGTACTGACAATGGCACCTCTTCTCCCTGTAGCTGGGCAGAGCCAGCTCTTTGGCTAGCTAGATGGCCTCACCTGGGTTTCCTGGAGGTGCCCTCTGTGTCCCCCTTTCCTGCCTCAGCCAGTAGCTGTTCCTCATCCAGTCCCAGTGCTGACAGCACCTGGGAGAAGCGCCGGGTCACTGTGAGCCGGGCATTGACCTGAGGAGAGAGAAGCGTTCCTGCTCTGCACCAAGGCTGCTGAGGACAAATGGTGCTGGGATTACTGAGGGGGTCCCAGGGCGTCAAGATGGGCAGTGGCCCGGGGCCCCATCCAAGGGGGCCCCTCTCACCTTACATCCCTACCCACTCCTCCAATGAGAAGCGCTGTTCTCAGGGAAGGGGCATGCTTGTCCAGGTGCTAGCCCTCACCTGCATGGCCTGCTGGAACAGGTAGGGCCGGGCCTGCACCCTGTGCTGGATGCCCTGCAGCTCTGCCTGATACTGAGCAAAGCGCTGTCGCTCCTGGCGCCTGCAGGGAGATGGGCCTCTGGGCAGCTAACCATGAACACAACCCATCCCCACTCTTGAGTCCACTCATCCTCACTGAGGACTCAACATCCTCCCCACCCGTACCTTGCAAAGCCATTTCATTCCCATCCTCTCGCCCTGGATTCCTCCTGAGGTCAGTGGGGTGGAAATTATTTGCTCCATTTTACCCATGATGAGCCTGAGGCCCAGGAGGGTTGAGGGACTTGGCCAAGGTTGCACAGCTGGGAAGTGAGAGACTGAGCCCTGAGTCCAGGTCCGCAGGCCGTGCAGCCAGGGCTCATCAAGCCTCCCAGCCACCCCCAAGGGAGAGGGGCCAGCACTGGCTTCAGAGCAACTGGGTTTCTGCTTGCACAATTTCTCCCCTCCTTGCGTTTACACCCCTGCGCCCTCTCACACTGCACCTGTGAGGGAGAAGCCAGGGCTGTTGACCATGGCTTTGGGCAAGGCCCCGCTCTGGGTTCAGTTTTCTTTGCACTATGGCAGGGTTTAGACAAGTTTGTCACCATTCTCTGTCGTTCTTATAAGCACACAACTTAGAAAATGAGATGAAGGAACAAAAGAATTAGGTTGCAAATGAAAGAACACTTCCTGAAAAGATCAGGGTTCCACAGGGAAAGCACACATCCATTTACAAAAACCTGGTTTGTGCGCTTTTCTGAAATGTGTCTGCTCATCAAGCCGAATATCCAAGCAGCAAGAGGGGCCCTCTGGCCACACGGGACCAGGAATCCCGTGAAGCACGGAAGAGAGGTCTCGGGGCGTGTTGGCAGCATTCACACACAGAACAGGAGGGGAGGAGAGACAAGACTCAAAGACTCGTGTTGGGGCCTCTAGCAAACATGCAGGGGCCCCTCGGAAAAACACTGCCTTGTCGGGCCAGGACCCTTGGCTATGTGCCAGGAAGGAACCTTCCTCCATTCACAAATGAGAGATGAACTTGGAAACCCATGGCCAGGCACAGAAGCTCTTGCAAAACGGAGTCGTCAGCATTCATGAGGTAATTTCAGCAGTTACAAAAGGCGGGGGTGGGGAGTGAGCTGGCATTCAGTCTCTGTCTTGCCTGTGATGTCATGCGTATTTTTCCTTCTTGGTTCTCGATGCTGTTTGTTAGAATTGAGAGGAAGTCCATGTCTTGGAGCCCTAAGCAGAAAGGAAGCCTGGGACTGGATGTCAGCCCTGTCCAACGTCTGGGAGGAAAAGGAAGGCACATAGCCTCCCTACCACAGGGCGACCTCTCGAACCCGCCCCTCCTGTGCAGGGCAGAGCCTTTGCAGCTCAGAGATAGCAAAAGTCACAGGATGTAAGGGCTGAGAGATCCCCGTGGAAAACATCTGCTCTCAAGTAGAAAATAAAAGAGGTGTGTGTGAAAGACTCCTCTCACGGACATCTGTCATGTGGAGTTCTGAACCTTACGCTTCCTGCCTTATTGAAAAAATAAACACACAAACAATGAACTTGAGAGGTCTGGCAAGGAGAAGGCATCTGCCTGATCCCTGGCCAAGGATTCCTTTAAAACACCCTTGACTTCTTAAGAGCCCTGGTTTTCTCATCTTCAAAATTGGGGATGATAAGCCTGAGCCTCAAAGAGTAGGTGATCGGAACTCTGTTGAGTCCTTGATGGCTCCGCTGCAGGGCAGAGACTCTCCGGTCTCTTCGCAGTGCTCCACTCAACCTTGACCTAGCCCTTCTCCCAGGATAAAAGGAGATGAGATGTGGAAAGGGCAGCCCTGCTGCCAATGCACCCAGTAGGTGCTCAGTGTCCACAGCCCTGGTGATCATATTTATTTGTGTTATCTGTTTCACTAGGTGGGGCTTTTGGGGGAAGACCCTGGCACACTTTATCTACAGATTGGGTATTCGAGCACTTGGGAGATGGGGTAGCAGGGTGGCTAAACGGCTGCCCAAACTGGAATCCTAGTTTTGCAGCTCACTTGTGACCTTTGGCAAATTATTTGAGCTCTCTGAGCTCTGTTTCCTCCTCTGTCGAATTATGGGACTGATGATAATGCCCACTTCATGGGCCTGTTATATGAGTCTAAAAAAGATTTGCTTTTAAATACACGTTTGCCTGTTTCTTTTTAATGGTCAGCGTATAGGAAGAGAATAAACAGATGACTCTTCACCTGATAGCAAACAATGGTTGTGCCCAGGAGTGAGATCACAGGTACTGTTTCTGTGCTCAGGGAATGATTTCAGTAATATCTACATTTTGCTAATAAGCATGCCTGGCTTTTGAGGTCAGAAAAACAGGATTTGAGCGTGTGGTAACGCATGTAGACCATTTTAACCGTGAGCTTCTGACAGCTGCAGGATTGTTATCGTGAACTGGGTGACCTTGGCTCAGCCCCTTCTCCTCGCGTGCCTCAGTGTCTTCATCTGTAAAGTGCGGCCAAGTGGGCCAGCCCACCTGCCAGGGCTGTAGGATGGCTGTGGAGACTCAGCCCTGAGGGAAGGAGAGAGCCAGGTCTCCTTTGTCCTTCCTCTGACATCTGACATCTTGCACTGCCTTCCCTGCCCTCTCCCCACCGGGACCTCCCCAGCCCAGGCTTCCTACCTCAGCTCCTCCAGCTTGCGCTGGGTGGCCCCCGGCCCCCGGCTCCCTCTGGGTGCATAGGCCGCCAGGCAGCGAGCCACCTGCTGCTGGACCCGCTGCTCCCTGGCCCTCCGCAGCTCGGCCTGCTGGCGCTCTTCCTGCTGCTGCCGTTCCCAGGCCTGCAGCAGGCTTCTTGGTAGGAAGAGGGAAAGAAGGGGGTGGGAGAAGTCTGGGGTTGGGGCGGGGGCAGCAGTCTCATGGAGGCCAGGGCAGGGAGAGGAGTATGGGGGCCCGAGGGAGGGATCACGGGCCCGGGGGACGGGGTTTGTCATGGAAGTCTGATGTGATGAGCGCTGTATCTGGGGCTTGGCCCTCAGGCCCACCTCAAGGCCTTTCCCTACTCTTCCTGGAAGCCTCCTCTCTCTCTAGCCAGCTGTGTGCCCCAACTCTGAACATCGTCAGCCCTGTGGGGCTTAGGGCCCCTGTGCCCTCCCCCGTATGGCTAACTTCCCCTGGCAAAGCAGCTCTCCTGAGGGCAAGGGCCAGATCTTGTTCTCTCTGCCCCCCATCTCTGGTAGGAACTAGGTTCATGCCTTTTGGATGGAGGGACAGACAGATAGATGAATGGATGGGAAACAGAAACAAAATAGTGAGGGGATCAATGGATGGATGAAGGGGTGGATGAATCGTGTGGATGGTTGAGTAGACAACACCTAGCTCCACCTGGAATGTTCTTCCCCTAGCTCTGATGGCCAGTTCCTTGTCCATGAGGTCCCTGACCACCCCTCTCTACCTCCCAGGTATTTTCCATTTCTAGCTATACATTTTGTTCATTTCTTTATTAATTATCCTTCATCCCACATAGACTGTAAGCCTCATGAGAGCAGGGTTCCTTACCCCTCTCTTCACCACCAGTGTATCCCCAGCCCCTAGAACAGTGCTTCACATAAACAGAAACTCAGTGTTGGTGAATTCATGCACAATCCAATCATGGTTGGACAAATTAAAGGGTAGATGCACTCGTTCACTCAGCACATATTTCTTGAGCACCAGCTGGGTGCCACGTCCCTTGTAGGGCACCAGGGAGGCCATGTCCAATAAGATCTGGCACCTTCCTCAGGGAGCTCTAAGCCTGTACACAGGGAGAGACAGACAGCCTGGCACCCCAGTGCAAAGCCGGGTGGCAAGAGCTGTGGCAGAGGCAAGCACAGGGGAGAGCTTCCTGGAGGGCGCCTGACTTGGAAGTTGAAAGACGCATTGAGTTAGCTGGGTGAATGAGGGAGAGGAGCAGTCCTGGGAGAGGTAAAGCAAGGGGCATTCTGGCTCTTCTGACTGGCTGGTGTGGGACATAGGAGCCTCCTTACCGAGAAATCTGGGCTTTGTTCCAAGTGGACTGGGAAGCATGGGAAGCAAGCAGGGGATGACAGAGTAAGAATTGAGGAGTGCTATTAGAATGCTGAAATGGATTCTCACCTGCCACTTCTAACTAGTCACCAAGGCCTGCTGAGCCAACCCCCAAATATCTCTTAGATGGATCCCCATCTCCATTCACGTGGCCAGTTAGTTCAGGCCCTTATCTAGACAGTGCAACAGTGCCCCTTCCCAGGCTTCCCCCTCTGCTCTCATTGTCTTTTGTTCAAGCCCTAAGTATAGCAGTCATCTAACTCTACTGCCCTCATTGCTGTCTTGCCCATCTGTCTCCTTTTCCAGCAGACCTTGACTTTCTTAGGGCTAGGTTCAAGTCTTTTTATCTTTACATCCTAAGCACCCATGAGTAGATATTCAACATATGTTGCATTAATCATTTCGTTAATAGATTAATGGATGAATAGAAGATGGGAAATGATTGAAAAGTGGCTTGTGCAATAGACACCTGGCCAAGCAGACAGAGATGGATGGATGGGTGGGTAGATGGATGGGTGGATGGATGAGTGAATGTGTGGATGGACAGATGGGTTGATGGACAGATAGGTGGATGGATAGATGGGTGAGTGGATGGATAGATGGGTGAATGGGTGGATAGATGGGTGAATGGGTGGATAGATGGGTGAATGGGTGGGAGGGTGTGTGGATGGATGGATGGATGGATGGATGGATGGATGGATGGATGGATGGATG
>NW_023270418.1:31715119-31744343 GCF_011800145.1 Mirounga leonina | reverse complement strand
ATGGATGGATGGATGGATGGATGGATGGATGGATGGATGGATGGATGAGTGGGTAGATGGATGGATGGATCCACAGAAGATTGGATGCCCAGAAGATTAGAGAATGGATAAATGAAGGAATGAATGAGAGGATGAATGATTCAGTGTCTCTGGAGAACTGGCTCCTTCTCTACTCCCAGCCCTTTATTCCCATCCTCCTTTTTCTTCCACCTTACCTTGTGGCCTCCTGTCGTTTGTGGAAGGTACGGTTAGGAAAGTTGGCAAACGGGAAAGTCTCTTCATCTCCCAAGGCATAGGTCTTCCCACTCCGATTGGAGGCCTGGACAGTAGCCTGCAAAGCCTTCCAGGGCTGCTTTTCAGGGCCTATCCACAGTGGGACAAGTCAGAGAGTAGCCCCCATCCCAGCCCATTGGGCAATCCTGCCCAGCACCTGGAGCACAGCACAACCCTGTCTTCCCAACTTAACCTCTTCCCAACTGTGTGGTTTCCTGGGGACCCAGGCATTGATAGCCCACACTCACCACAGTCCAAGTCTTGCTGTAAGTGCCTCTGCAGCTTCTCCAGGTCCCACGGCCCCTCCAGCTCCTTGGCCCTTGACTTCCTCCTCTGTGATCCTCTGAGGTTGGAGCTGGAGCTGTTTCCCTTGCACTGCAGGTCACCCTCATTGGAAGCCTCCTCGCCAAAATTCTGCCCCTTTCTCTGAGAACCAGCCCTCCTTCTATGGGGGGCCCTGTGCTCCCCCTCCTCAGCCTCCTCTGTCACGTCTGCAAATGGCTCCTCTTCTAAGATCGACCCCCTCCCAAGGAGGTGGGGCAGTTCCCCAGGGCTCATACCCCTCTCTGTCTCCTCAGCACCCAGGGCTTCCAGCTCAGTGCCTTCCTCGGACTCGTATCCTGATCCTGACCTCTTCCCAGGTGGCTGGAGGTCACACTCACTGAGTGCCTCCAGTTCTTGGCTCTCCCTTTTGCCAGGAGAGATGGGGATGAAGCCGCAGGCCCTGAGCTGCTGGCTCCTCTCCAGGTTTGGCACCTCTGTCTTCCAGCAGAAGCCATGGGCCTCTGGGAGGGTGGCTGTGGACTTGCACCTGGCCTTATACTTGAGGACTGCTCGAGACAAAGGCATGGGTTGGTAGCCAGGGGCCGAGAAGGAGCTAGGCTGATGCAGAGCCCGGCTATCAGTGGTGAAGCTCTCCCAGGCCCACTGGAAGGGGAAGGAGGGTTTCCGAGGAGAAGAGGGGATGAGACTGAGGAAGAGAGGACAGGGAGCAGGAGTCAAGATCAGGGCGCTGGCCTGCAGTTGGGCCTGATACCCAGCATCCCACCCAGCCTGGCACACAGCTGCTTACTCTTCAGCTTCAGCAGAGCCATGCCTTTTCTTGTTCCGGACCTGGGGCCTCCGGTCCTTCCTTGCCATCTGCCCTGCGCTCCGAGACCTCGGCTGCTGGGCCAGAGTCACACCATCGCCACTCCCAGTCCTCCCCTGGGTGAAGACAATGGAGGAGGCCTAGCTCTGAGCAGCCTCCTGGACCACCCCACACCTCCCCCAGGGGACCCTCCTCTTCTGCGCACCCTGGCTGGCCCCCTAAAACTGACTTGTTACCGCTAAAACCGACTGATCAGTACCTCAATTTTTAATATTCAAAGATGCTGCTTACTGAGTACCTGCTGGGTGCTTGGGATTTTCACGCATCAACTCATTTAACTTTCCCAAGGACCCTATATTCCACTGTTATCCCTATGAGATCTCATCTCATAGCAGATGAGAACACTGAGGCTCAGAGAGGTGACATCACTTGACTAAGGTCACCCAGCCAGTAAGTGGAGTCAGGATCTGAACATGTTGAGTCTGTCCCCAGAGCCTAGATTTGTCACCATTGTACAATGCTGCCTCTGGGTCCCTGGACAGCTCTTCTGAATGCCCCGTGGGGCCCTGGACTTGCTAAGTCAAGGTAGAGGAAACTCATTATCTTTCCCGAAACCCTCATCCTTCTGCAGTGTTCCCCACATCGCTCCACTGGAAGCCTGGGAGTCATCTCTGGGTGAATTCCTCATCTTCACCCCGAACCCTTGTGGCCTCCCTATGGTCCCTGCCGGCCTTGGGCCTTCCTGTCTCTCACCTGGGCCTCAGCTCCAGTCTCCAGCACCTCCCTCAGCCCTGGCCTCCATGCCCCCAGGCAGCCTGCCTGCCTCCAGGCAGTTGGAAGTGCCCCCCACAGGGCCTCCCTCACCTGCTCAGCCTGGGAGATGTCTGACAGAAACTTGAGCAGCCCGATGGTCCTCCCTGGAGCCTGGAGCCTCATGTCCTGCCCTGGTCTCCCCGAAGTAGTCCTGCTCAGCTGTTGGTGGGTGTTTCGCATATTGGTGTCCTGCCCCGTCCCCCACCCCCATCTGCCAGCCTTGGAACTGCCTGCCCCACCATCTCTATGGCAACCAGTTCTCAGTCAGTCTCAAGGGCTCTGGCAAAAAGCAGGCCAGGGAGGGTCAGCCAGGGTATGTGGGGCCGATTTCCTTCCGGGGGTGGTGGGGGAGGAAGTTCAGCAGGAGGCTGAGGAATAGTCAAGGGCTGGGAGTCCCAAGGGTCAGGGCCAAGCCCTGCCTCTGCGGGACTCTTCATTGACCTGGTGGAAGTCCCCTGTCCTCACTTGGCCTGTGTTTCCCCACCTATCTGTGCAAGGGACCTCAAGACTTGACCATTTGGAAGGGTCCTTACACCCTAGGAAGATGGCCGGGTGGTGCCTGAGGTGGGCCTTCTCCCTCCACCTGCCTCCTGGGCTGCCCCAGCCTCAGCCCCAGTGGAGGCCTCACAGAAGTCAAGCTGAACTCTCGCTTGGCCTCCCAGGTCCTAACAGGGCAAGAAAGGCCAGGAAGTTGACCACCATGCCCAGGAAAGAGGCAGCAGGCAACCAGGGCCCAGAGGAGGCTCTGGACGGAGTCAGAGCATTTAAATCTTACCCCAAACCTCTAAGCATCACCAAAATGCCTTGACTTGGTAAATCCCCATGGGACGCCCAGGACTGACTAGTGTAACCAGCAGCATAGGGATGTGGGGCAAGCCAAGGCCCTAGAGACCGGGTGGCAGGGTTGGAGGCCTGGCTTGGCCACTCATCAGCTCTGTGACCTTGGGCAAGTCACCTCTCCCCTCTGCAAAACTGGAAATCGTGGGCCCATCCCATAGGTTTGTTGGAAGGATTAAATGAAATCATAAAGGCAGTGCACTGGATAAATGTTTGTTATTATTACTGCTAACAATAATGGACCATTCCTGGGAGGTCGCAGCCCATAATGGTTAAGAGAACGGAGGAGGCGCTGGGGTTCAAATTTCAGTTCCACTTGTGCCTCTGTGTCCTCTTGGGCAGCGTTAGGCTGGTTATAATGGCATCTACCTCCTGGGGTCACAGTGAGGATTGAATCAGTTCATAGATACAGGTCCACATAGAACATTCCAACGGCTCATCCTAACTGCTATGGAGGAGCTGTTCCTCCTTAGCCAACTGTGCAGCCCCAGTGAGACCAGTAATGGAAGCAGATCGCAGCAGATGCCCTACAGGTGTGTTTTTCCCAGAGTTTTGTTTCTGTAGACTCTCATCTGCTCTCAGACCCCAGCCCAGCTCATTTCTCGGACAAACTCTGGGCCACTTCCTTCCTAGGCAGAGGGCAGGTCTGGGTCTCTCAGGTTAATATTTTCATGAGGTGCGTGCAGACCTCTTTTCTTCTCTAGCCACTCTCACTTCTCACAGGAGCTCATCCGGTCTGACACAAGCCGTCCTTCGCCTTCCCCCCGCCCCCAAGTTTATATATATCAGCCCTGACTTCTCCCATAAAGTCCAGACTCCTATCCACCAGCCGTTCAACACGCCACTTGGATGATGAGGAGCATCTTGACTTGGCATGTTGAAAGTAAGACGCTCCCCATCTCAGTCAAGGTCACATCCATCCTTCCCGTCGCTCAGACCAAAACCCCAGCGGCATCCTGGATTCCTCTCTCTCACACTCCACACCCCATGCACTAGCAAACCCTGCTGGCACCACCTTCAGAATTCATGCAGAATCCAGCCACTTCTCCCCACCTCCACCAGGAACGTGCTCCCCAGACCCACACTGGCTCTCATCTGGGTCACTGCAATGGCCCCTTCACTTGGCTTCTGCTCTTGCCCAATTCTATTCTGTACTCAGCAGCCAGAATGATCCTGTTAAGACCAGAGTCTGTCATGCCTTTGTTCAAAACTCTCAAATGGATCCCATCTCTCATAGGGTAAAAGCCAAAGTCCCATGGCCTCCTGGGTCCTGCTTGATCTGTCTGCCCCACCTCTCTGCAGGTGCCATCCCTGCCCCCATCACTCACTCTGATCCAACCACACTGTTCCTTTAGCATACCAGTCAGACCCACCTCAGGGCCTTTGCACTTGCTGCTGCTGCTTCTTGAAATGCTCTCTCTCCAGAATCGCTATGGCTCACTCCCCCACTTCCTTCAGGTTTCTGCTAAAATGTCCCCTGCCAAAGACAGACTAAGTGGCACTGTGCCCTTACTCTACTTCACTTGCCATACTTCATATATATTCACTTATTGCCTGCCAAGGATGTGGTTCCAGCAATCGGCCCCCTCTCTCCTCGGCCACTTTCCACTCTCTTCAGAATCACTTCTATCAACACAAATGTACTGTCATTTCTCTCTTGACCTCACTTCTCCTTCCCCAGCACTGCCCCATTCCTTTGTTCCCCTTTGCAGCAAAACCTCCCGACAGAGTTGACCTGACTTGCCAACATCGATCTCCCCTTCCTGTTCTCTCTTGGATCCGCTCCCATCAGGCTGCCACCCCCTCTGCCCACTGAACCCACTCCTGCATATTCCTCAGCCGCCCATTGCTAACCCAACGTGCTCTGGATTCTCCTACTGGTCTGGCCGCTCCTTCCCCACTCCTTTGCTCGCTCCTCCTCCCCTCCCAGGAGCAGGCCCAGCCTGCGGGCTCTGTGTCCACATTCACGGTCCCGGTGGTCTCATCCAGGTTCATCTTTGAAATACTGTCTGTCTGCAAATGAGTCTCAAAGTTCTCAGTACTCCTGGTCTCTCTCTCTGACTCGGAACTCCATCCCTCTCTCCCAGACATCAAATTTCCGCTCCACTCCTCTGCCGGGATGTCTAATAGGCATCTCAAGGGTACAAGGTCCCAAACTGAGCCCTCCATCTTCCCCACGGCCCTCCCCATCTTAGCCAAGTGCTTATCTATCCTCCCAGCTTCTCGATCCAAACCCTGGACTCCTCTTTCTCTTCTCCGTCGTACGTGGCAGTTAATCCTCCTGTCAAAGTGTATTTAGAATTGGAACACTTCCCCCCACCTGAGCTCACACCACTCTCAATGCTTATCTAAATTTACCAATTGAACCATTTTTAAGTGTACCATTCAGTGGCATTATTATATTTACAAAATGTTGTGCAACCCTCACCACTATCAATCTCCAGAACATTTTTTTATGAAAAAAATGAAACTCGGGGAAGCTGGGTGGCTCAGATGGTTAAGTGTCTGCCTTTGGCTCCTGGGTTCAAGCCCCACGTTGGGCTCCCAGCTCAGCAGGGAGTCTGCTTCTCCCTCTCCCTCTGCCTCTCCCTCTGCTGGTGCTCTCTCTCTCTCTCTCAAATGAATAAATAAAATCTTAAAAAAAAAGATTCACTTTTAAAAAAGTGAAACTCTATACCCATTAAATAATGACTCCCCATCTCCCCAGTCCCTGGCAGTCATCATCCTATTTTCTGTCTATAAGTGGAATCATATAACATTTGTCCTTTTCTGTCTTCTTCCACTTAGTATAAAATCCTCAAGATTCACCCATGTTGCGGCATATGTCAGAGTTCCCTTTTTGAAGCCAAATAATATTCCATGAATGTATTTACCACCTTTGGTTTATCCGTTCATCTGCTGATGGGCATTTGGGTTGTTTCCAGCTTTCAGCTACTGTGAACAGTCCTGCCATGAACGTGGACGTACAGACATCTATTCAGGTGCCTGCTTCCCGTTCTCCCGGGTGGGGACTCTGAAGTGCAAGTGCTGGGTTATAATGGTAATTCTACGTTTACTTTTTTTTTTTTTTAAGATTTTATTTATTTATTTGAGACAGAGAGAATGAGAGACAGAGAGCATGAGAGGGAGGAGGGTCAGAGGGAGAAGCAGACTCCCTGCCGAGCGGGGAGCCCGATGCGGGACTCGATCCAGGGACTCCAGGATCATGACCTGAGCCGAAGGCAGTCGCCCAACCAACTGAGCCACCCAGGCGTCCCTCTACGTTTACTTTTTTGAAGGATCATCATACTCTTTCCCATAGTTGATCCCACCATTTCTCACATTCCCACCAGCAGTGCCCAAGGGTACAAATTTTTCTATATCCTTGCCAACACTTGCTATGTTCTGTTTTTTTGTGTGGTTTTTTTCTTTTTTTTAGTAGATTCTGTTGTTCGTTTAGTTTGTTTTTTGTTGATAGCACCTCCTTGTGGGTGTGACCTGCGGTGGTCTTGAAAACTCAAGCCCGAAGTCCTGCAATGGCCTATGAGGGCTATGGGCCTGGCCCCACTCCCCTGCTTCTCCTGCTTCATCCTCCGTTGCTCACCCCACCCATCCCCCTTTGCTTCTAGCTGTTTTCTGGGATACATCAGACATGGTCTCACCTCTGCCCCAGCCCTTCCCTCTCCCTGGATGCTCAGCCCCCAGATATCTGTGTGGCTCAGTCCTTCACCTTCTTCCAAGGTACTGCTCAAAAAATGTCAACTTTTCAGAGACCCCACTCGGACCACCCTATTTAGAACCACAACCTGCCCCATAAACACACACTCGACCCCTCTCACTTGGCTTTTTCCCATTGCACTAGTCACTTTCTCACCTTCCCCTTCTGCTATGGGCTGGCATCCCCCACCCCCAGATTCAGACTTGACATTCCAACCCTCAGCACCTCAGAATCTGACTGTATTTGGGAGTAGGGTTCTTAAAGAGGAGATTAAGGTAAAATGAGGTCATCTGTGTGGCCCTAATCAACATGACTGGTGTCTTTATAAGAGGAGATCAGGGGCACCTCGGTGGCTCAGTCAGTTCAATGACTGCCTTCAGCTCAGGTCATGACCCAGGGTCCTGGGATCGAGTTCCGCATCAGGCTTCCTGCTCTGTGGGGAGCCCGCTCTCCTTCTGCCCCTCCCCCTACTCGTTCTCTCAACCTCTCTCTCTCTCTCTCTCTCAAATAAATAAATAAAATCTTAAAAAAAAAAAAAGAGGAGATCAGGACACAGACACACACAGAGGGAAGCCCGTGTGAGGACATCAGAGGACAGTGGCCACTTACCAGCCAAGGAGAGAGGCCTTAGAAGAAACCAAACCTGCCAATATCTTGGTCTTAGACTTCTGGCCTCCAGATTAGTGAGAAAATAAATTTCTAGTGGTTAAACTTCTGTCATCTGTAGTGCTTTGTCATGGCGGCCTAGCAAATGAATACACCTTTGATTGAATCCGATTCCTTGTTCCATGGATTGTCCAGCTCTCGGCTCCCTAAGATCAGGGTCTTTGTGTTTTTTTCACAGCTGTATCCTCAGCACCTGGCACAGAGCCTGCACATCGGGGACCCTCGATAACTAGTTTGTGAGCAAATGGATGAACAAAAACACACTGCAGTGTGCTGGCATCTCAGACAGAAACCTCGATGGAAGAATTTACAAATGTTTTCAGGTCATTGCCTCTCATGAACCTTCCTTTGGCTTCCAGACTGGGACCTAATAGCTGCTTAATAAGGTGATGTGAATGCAACGTAATCTTTCAGTAACTGATGGGCATGTCCACCAGCATTTTTTTTTTAATTAAAAAAATTTTTTTAAATTTCATTTATTTATTTTAATTTTTTTAAGATTTTTTATTTATTTATTTGACAGAGAGAGAGAGAGAGAGAGAGATCACAAGTAGGCAGACAGGCAGGCAGAGGGAGAGGGAGAAGCAGGCCCCATGCTGAGCACAGAGCCCGACGCGGGGCTCAATCCTAGGACGCTGGGATCATGACCTGAGCCAAAGGCAGACGCCCAACCAACTGAGCCACCCAGGCGCCCCCTCATTTATTTATTTTTATGTAATCACTACACCCAGTGTGGGGCTCGAACTCACGACACTGAGATCAAGAGTTGCCTGCTCTCCTGACTGAGCCATCCAGGAGCCCCAAACATTTCCTTTATTTTTATTTTATTTTATTTATTTTTTTGAAGTAGGCTCTATGCCCAACGTGGAGCCCAAACTCACAACCCCAAGATCAAGAGTCACATGCTCCACTGAGCCAGACAGTCCTCCCCCGACCACAGCCAGCATCTTTTTAAATATAACACACATACATGGGAATAAAATATATCTCCCCTGAGGTGGAGCTCAGAAAGGAAGGAGAGCAGAAGGAGTGGAAGGCACTCTGTGGACTGGCAGGACCCATGTTGAGGCTTTCTCTTTGGGGCAATTTATGAGTGCTCCTGAGACCCCTCTGGGAACTTTCAACCAAAGCTGGCCCCTCACCCCAACTTCAGCCACAACCTCTGGCATCAGGAGCTTCCCTGCACCCAGAATGCCTTTCTCCCCACAGTCCCCATCACCCCATCATCATTGGGCACCCCCTCCTGTCAAGCTGGCCCTGGCCTGGCTCCCTACCCCCACGTCTTCTGCCCCTGGAGATTGGAAGGCTTGCTTCACTCTTGGATCATAGGCAGCCCCCTCCCTGTGCAGCTCTGTCACCAGGACGGCAACGACTGCCCAGGGTGTCACCTTTCCACTTCCAGTTCCTTGGGCACCGTCAGACTCCAACCCTCGGATCTTTCCAAATTTCTGGGAATGAAGCTTTCTGAGCCCCTCTCAAAGCCTGAGGAGGGAGGAAGCCCAGCCCACCACCACGGGCTCCTTTTCCCTGCCCGTCTGTCCTCTTATACACCCCCAGGGAGGGGGTGGGTGCTGGGGTTGGTGGCGCCCTCTCTGTTCGCCTCCCGTTCTGCCAGCAAGAGGGTCTGGAGCCTGCTTAGGAATGCTTGGCTTTCAATGCAAAAACTGGGACCTGAGACAGTGTGTCATTCTAATACCTTCTGAGTGTGTGTGTGTGTAATCTTTCAACAAAACCAAGATCATAATTTTTTTCCTTAATAGTATGTTATGCTCATCGTTCCCTGTAAGAAAGTGCAGAGCCACCTCGGTGTTTGCCATCGTCACTGGGGATCACAGCACGACCAACGTAATGTACTAAACTTGTCTCCTCCTGTCAAACACGCACGTGGCTCCCGCTAGCTTCCCTGCTACAGACATTGCAGCAGGGACGTCCTTGTAAATGCACCATTGCACGTTGGGTATTTCTGCAAGACAAGTTCCTATAAGCACACTTGCTGGCTCTAAGCAATTTACATTTTGACAATGCCTAATCACTCCCCCCAAAGGCTCAGTCAATGTAGATTTCCACCAACCGTGTTTACATCCCCCCCAGCAAAGGTGTATTATAATTTTTAAAAATCGTTAATTTGATAGATGACAAAATGTGATCTCATTGTTGCTATAACTTGCTTTCCCTTTATTATCTGTAAGATTAGTGCATTTTCATATCTTTTTTTTTTAAAGATTTTATTTATTTATTTGAGAGAGAGAGAATGAGAGAGAGCACATGAGAGGGGGGAGGGTCAGAGGGAGAAGCAGACTCCCTGCCGAGCAGGGAGTCCGATGCGGGACTCGATCCAGGGACTCCAGGATCATGACCTGAGCCGAAGGCAGTTGCTTAACCAACTGAGCCACCCAGGCGCCCTGCATTTTCATATCTTTATGAGACATTTGTGCTTACTCTGTGAACCACCTGCTTGTGTCCTTCACGCATTTCTCTTCTTCCAGTCCTCGGGAGCAGGAAGCTGAGTTTATGGCGTTCTTTATTTCACAGTGACCAGGGATCATCGATGGATACAAGGCCACTTCGTGGTTTTGATTTCGTTTTTGTTCTCCTTTATCTTTAATCCCCATTCCCATCCCACTTAAATGTGAATGGATCCTTGGGAACGATCTAATATCATTTTTATGCATTTGTGGTTTTAGTGTATATAAATGGTATTATGCTATCAATCTCATATTTGTTCCTTATTCTTTGAACACTATGTTTTTAAAAGCTATGTGTTGATTCTGAGTATTGCCCTGGTGTTCCATAGTTTGCGTCCACTCCACATCACTAATCCGTTCTCCTGAAGATGGTGGCCAAGGTTGCCCCCGACTCCTGCTTCCGCAAAGGACACTGCCCTTGTACATTTCTCTTTGAACACCTGCACACGAATTTCTGTGGCTTATTTAACAAGGATCGAAAGTGCGGAGTCTTGGAAGAACTGTATACCTCATTACAGGTTGCTCTCGAGAGCCTGTACTGACTTATAGGCCTATAGATGTGACCAAAGATTTCTGTCTGCCCATACCCTCACCAAACATTGGTAGGATTCGTTTTATGAATTTTCACTCACCTGGTGGTTATAAAATGGTCTCATTGTAATTTTAATCAAATCGCACTGATTACTTCTTTGACCACATTGTCATCAATTTCTTGCCATATTGAGCCAAACCTTCTGTGAGTTGCCTGTTTATATTCATTGCCCATTTCTCTACTGTGTTTCCTGTCTTTTCCTTATTGGCCTGCGGGCGTTCTTTATTCACTAGATTGCAACCATCTATCTGTCAATATTAGCTCTGAGGGTCTTTGTGGAATAGAAATCCTTAAATCTGATGTAGTTGGATCCATAGATGTCTGAATAGAGGTTTGTGTTTTGGATGTCTTTTTTTTTTTTTAAGATCTTATTTATTTGTTTATTTGAGAGAGAGAGAGAGAAACAGCATGAGAGGAGGGGAGAGGGTCAGAGGGAGAAGCAGGCTCCCCACTGAGCTGGGAGCCCGATGTGGGACTCGATCCCAGGACTCTGGGATCACGACCTGAGCTGAAGGCAGTCGCTTAACTAACTGAGCCACCCAGGCGCCCTTGTGTTTTAGATGTCTTAAGAAGTCCTTTCCCTACCCCTAGGTGGGTCATTCTCCTATATTTAGTCATAGATCATAGTTTAACATCTGCGTTCAGAGCGAAATGCTCTATACGTTCCTTTTCTGGTACTGTCCCTAGCTGGTTTGAGAGTCATATGAGGAACTGGGCAGCCTTCTCTCATTCCTTGTCTTTTGGAACAACTGATACATGATAAGGACCATTTGTTCCTTGAAAGTTTGCAGAATGTCCCTATAAAAGCATCTTAGGACTCTTTTGTGTTGGTGTCTCAGATGATAATTTTCTTTACTGGTTACTGATCTATTGAAATTTTTGATATTTTTGTGCCAACTTTGACATTTCATATTTCTCTGGAAAGGCATTCACTTTTATTTAAGTCTTTATATTTACTAACATCCAATTATTTATAACAATGTTCGATTTTTTTATTTTTTTAAGTTTTTATTTAGTTAGTCATTTAAGTAATCTCTAGACCCGATGTGGGGCTCAAACTCACAACCCTGAGATCAAGAGTCACATGCTCTTCCAATTGAGCCAGCCAGGTGCCCCTGATATTTGATATTTTAAACTTTTGTGGGGCTCAGGGGTCAGATCACATGGGGCCTGGTAGCCATGGGAAGGACTCTAGATTTGTCTTAAACATGATGGAAAGTGACAGGATATTGGAAAAACCCATTTTGCCACTTTGGGGGGGGTTGGGCAGAGAGAGAAGGAGAGAAAGAATCTTAAGCAGGCTCTACGTCCAGCACAGAGCCCAACAGAGGGCTCAGTCTCACAATCCTGAGATCACGACCTGAGCCGAAATCAAGAGTCGGACGCTTAACTCACTGAGCCACCCAGGTGCCCCTTCATTTGGCCACTCCTGAAACCCCAGGTCCACCTCAAGAGTATAAAGAGATGGAGTGGATCCTGAAAGGGAAACCTTGCGAGGAGATAGATTTGGAAAAGGAGCCTCAAGACTGGCCTCAGGGAGTGGGACCAGGGACTGCCTTCTAATCTCCGAGGCTGAGGAGAAGGGCTTTAAGGAAGCTGCCTGGAGGGCTCAGGAGGGGCTCCCTGAAGCCTGGCAGCCCAGTGGGTCAGGGACACATGAGACTTCCAGAGAGGCTGTGGAACCACAGTGGGAACTGGCTTGCAGCCAGGTAGTAGGAGTCCTGTCCAGAGGGCTTCTCTCATCTGGCAGGGGGCACCCGACGGAGGTGGGTGTGTGCCAGCCGAAAGAATACTGGAACCAGCCAAAAGAGAGTCCCTGCCCACTTCCCAGGAGTTACAGTCGGGGAGGTGGCCCAGAAAGGAGCTGTAAGAGCCCACGTTCAAAAGCTGCCACCCAGCGACTGGCTATCTTATCCAGAGCCAACCAGGGAAGAACTCTCTGCACCCTTGTCCCTCCTTCTTCCTCCCTGCGCTCCAACAGCAGAGAGTTCTCAAGCTGGGGGAGCAGGAGGGGAGGGAGAGGGGCCAACCTGACTTCTCCCTGTCCTCATCATCGGGGGAGATGGGGCCCGCAATGGCTGGAGAGGCGGAAACTATGTCATCGAGGTTTGAGACTTGGCCACCCCACAAAGCTGGGCAGTCTAACGGAACTTACTGGATGACTTCAGATGATCATAGGACTGCAAGCAAACATGGTACAGAAGGTCAGGACTTCATTTGTGGGCAGAGAGAGAAGTTCCCTTATGAGCTTTAGAGGGACAATGGGAGACAAAAATAATCTTTAATGATATCCCATGAACCTTTTTTGGTAAAAGTAGCCATCAAGTAGAGGATTTTGAGAGGGGGAGTGATGTGAGCTGATTTATGTTTTTAAAAGGTCTCTCTGACTGCTGGAGAAATTAGACAGGAGGGTCACGGGGAACAAGAGACTCTCATCTGGGAAAGGCACTGGAAGGCTGGGGCCGGGAGAGGCAGGGGGAGGAGAGGAGAGGTCTGGAGACGAGACCTGGGCCTGCTGCCATTTAGAGGTCAGGAGAGGTCAAGAGGACATGGCCATGGAGCCCAGACGAGAGCAGCCAGTGGGGAAGAAGTGGAGAGAGTGAGGGCTCCCAGCCAAGTGAAGAGAGTGTTTCAAAGAGGAAGGAGTGACTAACTGCGATGAGAGCCACTGGAAGTTCAAGGCAAAGCTAACAGAATTAACGACTAAACTTGGCAACCTTACTCGCTCCGCAGGCCCCTGCTCCAAGCACCAGACACAGGAGACTTGTTGCAGACTTTGGCTGTTGGAGTGTGGTTGGGGTTGGCCTCAGTATCCAGTACCCCGGTCCCTCCTCACGGAGCCCCATCTGAAACTTTTCCTTTAGTCTAGGACAAAGTTTCTTTCCCCTGAAGAACTTACAGGAGCTCTCTTCTTCTTGGGGAGGGAGCTAAATTACTACGTCTCCCATTTGGCTGCGGGGAGGCTCAGAGATGGACAGGATATTCAGTTAATAGAGCCGAGAGCGGGCGCCTGGATGGCTCAGTCGTTAAGCGTCTGCCTTCGGCTCAGGTCATGATCCCAGGGTCCTGGGATTGAGCCCCACATCTGGCTCCTTGCTCGGCGGGAAGCCTGCTTCTCCCTCTCCCACTCCCCCTGCTTGTGTTCCTGCTCTCGCTGTCTCTTTGTCAAATAAATAAATAAAATCTTAAAAAAAAAAAATAGAGCCGAGAGCACTATAGGGGCTTCATATTTATTTATTTATGTTCTTGATCTTGATCTTCATGCTCTCTTTTCAATTCTCTTTTCACGTTTTTGGTTTTCCACTTCTATTTTTCTTTTATCTGCCTGCTTCTTGTTGGAAACTACCCCATGTGCCTTGAGCATGAGGCAGGTATGCGAATTAATTCTGCTTATTCAGCAAATGTATTAAGATGCCTTTTACTTGTCAGGTCCCTTTGATTTGCAATTGACAGAACTATATTAAGCCAAAGAAAGATAAAATAAATGACTGGCTTATTTTACTAACTCATAAAAAGGGCAAGGGTATACCTGAGCTGCTCAATTTTGCGTGGATGGCAGGACTCAGGTCCCCTTGCCTCTGTGTGTGTGTGTGTGTGTGTGTGTTACTCTCCTCATTTCATCTCCATTTCCCTTTCTCTGTCAGCTTCATTCTCTCTGATGGGAATGTTGGCTGCAGGGAGCTCCACGTTGCTATCTTTGGACCTTTGCCTCCAGTGTGAAAAGAAGTCTCTTCCTGGGTAGAAAAATCCCAGGGAAGGGCTCTGATATGTCCTGCCTCGAGTCTCATGGCCAACCTTGCACCAATCAGAGGAACCCAGTGGGAAGGGGACATTGACCAGCATTTCTGGCACTACCAGCTGGTTGGAGCATGGGGAGCAGTCCTCTAAAGGTGGGGATGTGATTTGAGGTGGCCTGAGGGCAGATGGGCAGGGCAGACCAAACACCCACCACATGCCTACCATGTGCGAGGCAACTAGGAGGGATGCAGATGGGAATAAAACAAGCCTTCTGCCCTTGAGATGGGCACAGTCCAACGAGGGAGGTAAAACATGCACTGACAATTATAATAAAATCGGAACATGGGACGAACCTTGGAAGAGCAACAGGCAAAGGACTTGGGGTATTCCAAGGAGGGCAAGGGACTTCTGATTCTGGCCATGAGGACTTGCTCCGTGGACCAAAATGATCCTTTTGCCACAGACAACTAAGAAACTGGACAAACATAAGAAACAACTACTTTCAGATATTAGGAAACTGGTAGCACAGGACTGTAATCCATGGGACAAGGGAAGCAGATGAGGTGAGCCCTACCATCACCCGGGTCATCTACATCTGCCATCTGCCTAGAGGTAAATCCCCTGC
Source organism: Mirounga leonina (assembly GCF_011800145.1). Classification (NCBI taxonomy): domain Eukaryota; kingdom Metazoa; phylum Chordata; class Mammalia; order Carnivora; family Phocidae; genus Mirounga; species Mirounga leonina. The sequence goes on along the minus strand of NW_023270418.1, from coordinate 31,729,547 downwards.
TGCGTGCAGGGAGAGGAACCCAAACAGGGTCCATCAGTCTCACTGATTAAAGAGTCAGAGACCAGAGTTTGGACAGGCAAAAGGCAGCTAGGATTTCTGAGGTAGAACATTTAAGAGGAGGAACCTATGTAGAAAAAGAGCCCTAAACCCTGTAGAAGGAGCCCCTTAAGCTTTTGGAAGAATACTAATCTGCACATGGCATAAGGTGAAACCCCACAAAACTGGACAAGAACACATTTCAAGAGAAGAACAATTACTGCAGAGCTGAAGACAAATAATTCCCAGAGCTCACATAGAACTAGAAATCTTTCTAAGAAGATACTCTCCAGTCAGAGTAGAGAAATCTCACTGAATACACAGAAAATTCAGTAGAGAACCAGACGGGCCACGCCATAGAGGTGGGCCTAAATCAACCCTTAAAGAAAGCTACTCAAGACCCACCATAAAAGAGCTTAAAATACATCTTGAAATGATCAAATCTAACCCGCAAGTAACTAAATTACCAGGAAAAGTCCAATACTCTTTAAAAGAACTCAGTAAAATCCAGATTAATAATGTAAAGTTCACAATGTTTGGCATCCAATAAAAAATTAATATACATACAAAGAAGGGGGGGAAATGTGATTAATAACCAGGAGAATATCTGCCCACAAAAATGAACTCAGAAGATGGCAATACTATCCAAATTGATTCGACTTAGTCCCTATCAAAATCTCAGCTGCCGGGCACCTGGGTGGCTCAGTCATTGAGCGTCTCTGCCTTCGGCTCAGGTCATGATCCCAGGGTCCTGAGATCGAGCCCCGCATCGGGCTCCCTGCTCCACGGGAAGCCTGCTTCTCCCTCCCTCACTCCCCCGCTTGTGTTCCCTCTCTCGCTGTGTCTCTCTGTCAAATAAATAAAATCTTAAAAAAAAAAAAAATCTCAGCTGCCTTTTGCAGATATTGACAAGCTGACCCTAAAGTTTTTGTGGGAAGTCAAGGGGCCCAGAAGAGCCAAACAATCTTGAAAAAGAAGAACAAAGTTGTAGGACTCACATTCTCCAATTTCAAAACTACTATAATCAAGACCGCGTGGTACTTAGCATTAGGACAGACAGAGAGATCAATGGAATAGAACTGAGAATTCAGAAATAAGAGCTCTTACATTGACCGTCAGTTGATTTTAGACAAGGCCATTTAATGGGAAAAGAACAGTCTTTTCAAGAGATGATACTGGGACTGCTGGGTTTTCACATGCAAAAGAGTGAAGTTGGACCCCTACCTTACACCATATATGGAAATCAACTCAAAATTAATCATAGACTTAAATGTAAGAGCTAAAACTATAAAACTCTTGGGGAAAAAAACACAAGAATGACCTTGGATTAGGCAATGGTTTATAACTTAACAGAATTAAAAGCACAAATAACGAAAAGAAAAAAATTAGATTTCATCAAAATTAAAAACGTCTGAGCTTCAAAGGACACCATCAAGGAAGTGAAAAGGCAGCCCACAAGATGGGAGACAATATGGGCAAATCATGTATTTGATAGAGGACTTGTGTCCAAAATGTATAAAGAACTCTTAAAATTCGGGATGCCTGGGTGGCTCAGTCGGTTAAGCGTCTGCCTTCAGCTCAGGTCATGATCCCAGCGTCCTGGGATCGAGTCTCACATCGGGCTCCCTGCTCCGCGGGGAGCCTGCTTCTCCCTCTGCCTCTGCCTCTCTCTCTATATATATATCTCTCATGAATAAATAAAATCTTAAAAAAAAAAAAAAGGGACGCCTGGGTGGCTCAGTCGGTTAAGAACTCTTAAAATTCAACAATAAAAAAGGCAAATAACCCAATATAAAAATGGGCAAAGCAAGCACACAAAGAAAGAAGAAACAGAAACAGACTCATGAATACAGAGAACAAACTGGTGGTTGCCAGAGGGGAAGGAGACGTAGGGATGAACAAAATAGGCAAAGGGGATTAAGAGGTACAAAGTTCCAGTTATAAAATAATTAAGTCACAAGGATGAAAAGTATAGCACAGGGAGTATCATCAATAATACTGTAATAACGTTGTATGATAACAGATGGTAACTACACTTATCATGGTGAGCATTGCATAATATATAAAATTGTCAATTCACTGTGTAAACCACTGTGTAAACTAATGTAAACCTGAAACTAACCTGAAATGACATAACATTGTATGTCAACTATACTTCAAGAAAAAAAGCACGTTAAAAAAGGATTTGAACTGGGGCACCTGGGTGGCTCAGTCGTTAGGTGTCTGCCTTCGGCTCAGGTCATGGTCCCAGGGTCCTGGGATCGAGCCCCACATGGGGCTCCCTGCTTGGCGGGAAGCCTGCTTCTCCCTCTCCCACTCCCCCTGTTTGTGTTCCTTCTCTCACTCTCTGTCAATAAAAATTTTTTTTTTAAGATTTTATTTATTTATTTGAGAGAGAGAGAATGAGAAAGAGAGCACATGAGAGGGGAGAGGGTCAGAGGGAGAAGCAGACTCCCTGCCGAGCAGGGAGCCCGATGCGGGACTCGATCCCGAGACTCCAGGATCATGACCTGAGCCGAAGGCAGTCGCTTAACCAACTGAGCCACCCAGGCGCCCCTGTCAATAAAAATTTTTAAAAAAAGAATTTGAATTGACACTTTTCCAAGAATATATCCAAATAGCCAATAAGCACATGAAAAGATGCTCAGCATCATTCACTACAAGAGAAAAGTAAAAAACAAAAAGTAACAGGTGTCAGTGGGGATTTGGAGAAATTGGCACCTTGTGCTTTGCTGGTGGGAAGGTTAAGAGGGTGCAGCTGCCATGCGAGACAGTATGGTGGTTCCTCGGAAACTCATAGAATTGCCATATGACCCAGATATACCCCGTCTGCACGTATATCCAAAAGAATTGAAAGCAGGGACTGGAATAGATATTTGTACACCCATGTTCATGACAGCATTATTCACAGTAACAAAAGCTGGAAACAACCCAAATGCCCCTCAATGCATGAATGGATAAACAAAATGTGGTGTATACATTAATGGAATATTATTCATCCTTTAAAAAAAGAAATTCTGACACACGCCACAGTATGGGTGAATCTTAAAGATACTATGCTAAGCGAAAGAAGCCAGACATATAAGGATAAATATCGTGTGATCCCACTTACATAAGATACCTAGAATAGTCGAAGTCAGAGACAGCGAATAGAACACTGGTTACCAGGGCCTGGGGGTAAGGGAGAAATGGGGAGCTGGTGTTTAATGGGGACAGAGTTTCAATTTGGAAATATGAAATGATTCTGGGTCGCCTGGGTGGCTCAGTCGTTGGGTGTCTGCCTTCGGCTCAGGTCATGATCCCAGGGTCCTGGGATCTAGTCCCGCGTCAGGCTCCCTGCTCAGCAAGGAGCCTGCTTCTCCCTCCCGCTCTCCCTCTGCTTGCTGGTCCCCCTGCTCGTGCTCTCTCTCTCTGTCAAATAAATAAATACGATCTTTAAAAAAAAGAAAGAAAGAAATGATTCTGGAAATGGATGGTGGTGATGGTCGCACAACACCGTGAAAGTACTTAATGCCACTGAACTGTACCCTTAAAAATGGTTAAAATGATAAATTATACGTGTATTTTGGTACAATAAAAAAAAAGAAAGCACATAAATGGTGTATACACGCCAATTAAAAAGAAGAGGTTGTCAGATTGCATTAAAAATGCAAGACTCAAATTTTTTATTTATTTTTATTTATTTATTAGAGAGAGAAACAGCATGAGAGGGGAGGGGGTCAGAGGGAGAAGCAGGCTCCCCGCAGAGCTGGGAGCCTGATGCGGGGCTCGATCCCAGGACCCTGGGATCATGACCTGAGCTGAAGGCAGTCGCTTAACCAACTGAGCCACCCAAGAGTCCCTGCAAGATTCAATTGTATTCTGCCTGCAAGAAACCCACTCTAAATGAAAAGACGCAGATAGGTTCAAATGGAAAAGGATGGGAAAAGGTATGTCATACAAACACTAACCCAAGACCTAAAGGAAGGAGAGGCCACTTTCAGCCAGGCCCCCAGGAGGGCCTCCCGGAGGAGGTGACACTTGAGTTGAGCTTTAAAGGCTTTGTAGTATTAGGGACTGTGAAGGCTAAGAAAGCCCACGTGGTGAAGGCATTGAGTGTGCATGTGTGTGTGTGTGTGATGAGTGGCATACAGAGAGTTAATTACCACACTGGTGGAGGGAGGTGAGCTGGGTTTGACAGTTTAGGTGCGGTGGAGAGTTCATATGTGGCTCCAGACCGAGGGGGCGGGCAGCGCAGAGAACCCAGGAGGCAGAAACAGAACTTGAAGCATTTAGGGGAAGGGGAAAGTGAAACCTGCCTGGGTACCAGGCCACGGGCCACAGCGGAGACTCTGTGGCTGGAGACCCGCAGCATGCCCCTCATTGGAGCAAGGAAGGGGGAGAGACTCAGTGGCCAGGGCTGTGCCTCTGAGCACCTGGAACAGTGAGCCCACACACGCCCTATCTGTCTCCCGTCCCCTCTCCCTGCTTTCTTCCCCTTCCTGGGACCTACCACCGAGCCCTTAGGTGTTTGCAATTTTGTTTTTGGTTTGCCAGTTACACCATCCCTAACCAGAATGGAAGCCCCCCTGAGAGCAAGTTGTCTTTTTTTTTTTTTTTTTTTTGATATAGAGAAGGAGGTCAGTTTAATAACATAAAACAGAACAAAACAGAAAAAACAGTCACCCAGAAGCCCCTCTTACTGGTCAAGGTACTCATTCCACCCCCAGCTTCTTGCCCCATCATCTGGCGCTTTTACACAGACACAGTCTTATGCTTTTCCAACGAGTGTTATTAGTTACGCCATGATTCAAGATCCCGGGGTGGGGGTCACCATGTACTCAGGTCCCCAGTCACCACCTTGGGAGAAGGATGGAGGACAGAGGAGGGGTGGGTGGAGCCAGTTGAGATCTTCCCAGGACACGTGCCTTCTGCCCGGCGGTTGTCCCAGGCTGACACCCAGGATGCGGGGCAGAGGGACTTGTACATATACCGGGAGCCGTCACCCCCTTTCACAGCTCCACTGCGGTGGGAATCCAGGCAGTCCCTAGTTGGGGAAGGGGCTGTCCGAAGGGGCAAGACGAGTAGTTCTTGACTTTGGTCTTGATGTCTTCTGGTGCTGAGTCCCAAAGACACCCCTGAAGCAGCTCGCAGCTCAGTGTGACCCTCAGCAAAGACACCAGTCAGACCGGAAGCCGCAGGTTGTCAAAGCTTTTGTGTGTTTGGGGCGCCTGGTGGCTCAGTCAGTTGAGCGTCTGCCTTAGGCTCAGGTTTGATCCCAGGGTCCTGGCTCCTTGCTCAGCGGGGAGCCTGCTTCTCCCTCTCCCTCCACCCCCCCCACCCCCGCTCGTGCTCTGTCTCTCTCTCTCTAAGAAGTAAATAAAATAAAATCAGGGGCGCCTGGGTGGCTCAGTCGTTAATCATCTGCCTTTGGCTCAGGTCATGATCCCAGGGTCCTGGGATAGAGCCCCACATCGGGCTCTCTGCTCGGCGGGAAGCCTGCTTCTCCCTCTCCCACCTACCCTGCTTGTGTTCCCCCTGTCGCTGTGTCTCTCTCTGTCAAATAAATAAATAAAATCTTTAAAAAAATAAAATAAAATAAATAATAAAATGGTTTTAAAAAAATCTTTTTTGTGTTCCTCCCCAGCACCCAGAACAGGGCTTGGCACAGAATAGGGGCTCAGAAATATTTGTTGAGTGAATGAATGATAGAAACATACATGATCCCATAAACACTGCAGGGCCACTGTTTTCCTGTCCTTATGAGACACTGTCTAGGAAGATAAGTGGGTTTAGCCCATTTGGGAAGATAATAATTGGCAATATCTTCTGTTTTTATTTAAACTTGGGAGCATAGGGCGCCTGGGTGGCTCAGTTGGTTAAGCTACTGCCTTCGGCTCGGGTCATGATCCTGGAATCCCAGGATAGAGTCCCGCATCGGGCTCCCTGCTCAGCGGGGAGTCTGCTTCTCCCTCTGACCTTCCCCCCTCTCCTGCTCTCTCTCTCATTCTCCCTCTCTCAAATAAATAATAAATCTTTAAAAAAAATAAATTTGGGAGCATAGACGGGAGCAGCCCATGCTCCTTGGTTTGGGGCACTCCGCGCATCACCAACGTCCCAAAAAAGCCTCCCTTTGAAATGAGCTTTCCCTTCAGCCCATCCCCAATCCTATTCCAGCATCCCATAGCCCCCCCTCCCCACTCTTGTGTTTGATGCATGCCCTTCCAATCTGCTTTCTAGGCTTTGAGCCCCATATGCATCAGTGACGGGAGGCACCATTTACTTCACACTCACTCTGTGCTGGGCACTTTGCTAAGCACTTAATGCAGCAAATCTCACTTCATCATCACGTGTCCCTGAAGGAGTTGCTACTGTTGTCCCCACTTTATAGATGCGAAAACTGAAGCAGAGAGACCTTCTGTCAGTTGCCGCAGGTCACAGAGTAATTGGCAGAAATATACAAGATTGTCCTGCTCCTCTGTGTTTTTAGTTTCCATAAACATGGCTCTGCTGAGGATCTTGTTCTGTATTTTTCTGTTTTTCATGCAACACTGTGTTTAAGCCTTGTCCACACTGCTGACACTTAGCCTCTGGCTCTTCAGCACCTCAAACCATCCCAAAGACACATCTATTTGCGAGAGCTTTTACCCAGGAGTGGACCTGCCGGTGGGCACGTAAGTGTCAAACTGCCCTTTCAAACATCCTGACTCCCACCAAAAGCATCAGACTTCCATTTACCAGCTCCCTACCAGCTACCCTGTTTCTGTGGCTTCCTATTCTCGCCAGTCTGGCAGGTGCCATGTGGGATCTTGGGTTTTCCTTTGCAGCTCTCCGATTACCGGGGTGGGTGCAGAGATCTTAGTCCTCGTTCCATTTTTTTTTTTAATGACATTTGAACATACACATGCACACAAAATAGGAAGGACATGATTTCAGAATAGAGTTCACTCGATGAAAGGAGGTGAGGGTCACCCAACTCCTGCCCCACTCCCCAGCTACAAGGAGTCCCCTGAGGGAGTCCAGAACCCCCCTCTCCTCTCCCAAAGGCTCTGCCCAAGGAGAGGAGGGACCAGGCCCCTGGTGGAGCATCTGGGTTGCAGGAGTCATCCCCCTGCCATTGTGCCCGTGGCCTGGAACAGCAGGAAGTTGGTTCCCTCCATGTCCTGAAGCCAAACCTTTTGCACCTGAGAAAGGATGGCCCTCGGGTGAGAGGAGGCCATTAACTCCCTTTTCCCTGCCTACTGGGCCCCTGGGCCCCCGCACAGGGCAGGTGCGGATACGAGATCCTCCTGTGCTCCTACCACTACCTTCTTCCCCTTCGGGAAGCTTCTGAGGCCCTGAGAGCCTGCCACAAAAACACCCCCCAGCCATGGCAGGCCAAGTGCAGGGCTATTGGCTCCTAAATCAGGCTCCTGGGTGGTGGCCGAGGTTGTGGGAGCCGGGCGAGCCCATGGGGAAACCTGACAGGATCAAATCGCAATCCTCCAGGACCGTGGCAGTATCCTGCATAACTGTTTGGGTGAGGAAATAATCAGTTCTGTTAAAGGTCAACCATGTTCAGGAAATGATCTCTATGTGAACCTCACTATCCTGTAATGTCATCAAAGTAGCTTAGCCCAGTTATGTCCTCTCCATTGGAGACCCAAATTATATTTTTTAAAAACTGATCAGCTGAAGACTTGGACTAGAGCTTTAAAAAAGAATCTTAAATTCCTTGAAAACATTCAAGTTTAAAATACTTATAAAATATATTTCTATTACAAAGCACTGACATGAATGCCCTATGTGACTTGGAATTTTCTTTGAGGTCATTTTACCACAAATCTTCATTAAAAAAAAAAAAGCCAAAGTGAATAAGAAAAGGTTCTATTTTTCAGAAACAGCTTCCCATGTCTAAGTTTCTTTCATAGACTTAAGTTCCTAGTTCAGGTTGTTAAAATGCCCATCTGATTTTTAGATTTTAAGTGGGTTTTTGTTTTGTTTTCATTTTAAAATAAGCCTGCCACCAAAAAAAAAAAAAAAATTTCTTGTCAAAATTTGAACTATGAGTTTTTCTCATGTTTAGTTATGTAAACTAGCACAATAAATGCCTGGAGTAGTGCTGTGATTGCTAAAGCACATACATGAGACCAGCAGCAAAACCAAAATGTACTTTGCTTTTACTTCCCCTAGTAAAGAATTTGCAGGCAACCATGTTTAATTTGAATTATCTAAGATGGTAGAAGATCTAAGAAGCTAGGAAAATAATTGAGTTTTACAGCATTTTCAGAATACAAAAATAAGGTTAGATATACAATCATTCTAATTTTTCAAAATCCCATGTGATTCAGACTGCTCCCTATTTCGCTGTCCCTCTGCCTGGAGCCCTCTCCTCAGTTAATGGGCTTTTCTACTCCAATCTCACCCTGGCAGTCTCCCCTGAACCCTGTATGGGATGACTGGGGGCACCCTTCCTGCCCCAGGACTCCCAACTCCTCCCTAATTATGCTTTATTTTCCCCAGGGCACATACCACCATCTGACACACTATTTGTCTTCCTTATTGTCTCTCTCCCCCGATCAGAAATAAACTCCCAGAACACTCATAATCGTCACTACCTAGCAGGCCACGGGTACCCGATAGATAAAATTGTTATGAGGTTATCATAAAAATGTACATCTTGAATGTGCAGCTTTAATGTATTTTTATATACAAGCACCACCCAGTTCAAGCGGTGAAACATTTCCAGAGGGCTCCTTTGCGCCCCGTCCCAGCCAAGCTGCTGGCTCCTGGTGCCCAGGGGTGCCTGCCAGGCACAGCCATCGTTCCCCTTCCCAGGATGTACCTAGAGGCCCAGTCAGGGGTACTGTCTCCCCGGGGCCCCTGCCCTCACTCAGGAGGCTGCACTCCTAACACTTGACGAAGGCTGGGTCAGGCCCTTCCCAAAGGCCTGTGAGGTCCTGCGGCAGAACCAGCCAGTCGGTCACACCGGTTGGCTAGACCACTTTTCCTAGCCTCCCTCAGGTGGGACCTTGTGACAGGTCCAGTAGGAAGTGAAGAGGCGATGGGACCACTTCCAGCCCTGGCCCCAAAACACCTCTGTGGGCTACAAGTTTGTCCCTTCCTCACTGGCCTTGAAAGTCATGGGTTGCAAACGGTGGGGCCCCAAGATGGAAGGGGCCTGGGCCCTGCAGTCCCTCTTGGAGAAGCACTGTCACTGATCAGATGAATCCCATTATGAGTCTCACATGAACAAGCAAGAAACATCCGCTGCATGTGAGCCTATGTATTTTGAGTTTAAGTCAGCCCTTTGCCCTAATAACTAGTATATTACAGTATAGCATATATAACTAAGACAGGTAATCAATCCCTAGCCCCATTTTACAGATGAGAAAACTGAGACACAGAGAAGCTATAGAACTTGTTCCAGGCTAGCAAATGGAGAAGTCAGGATTTGAACCCAGGGCCTGGTTCCAGAGGTCATGCTCATCAGCCCACCGCGCAGGCCGAAGAAGCAGGCCTAGAACACAGAGACGCAGGCCAGCGGCTCCGGGGTGTCTCCCTCTCACCTGTGTCTCCTCAAGTCTTTTGCCTGGAGGCTGCTCCCAGCACCCTGGCCTCCTTGCCTTCCCCAGTCATCCCAGCCTCATCACTCTGCACCTTCTCAGTTCAGAACCTCACCTCTGGACACAGCCCAGCCCCCGGCTCCTAGGGTCTCTTCCTCTCCCACGCCCACCCACCCATCACACCTGTGTGGCAGGCCCTCGGCTCCGCGGGCCCGGCGCCCACCTTCCCCGGACTGGGGCGGGGGCGGGGCGGGGGAAGACTGCCCCTCCTGCTCCTGGGCCGCTGGGGACCGCCTCCCATTCGTGGTCCCCGTCAGCCAGAGCTCTCTCAGTTACGAGTGACCAAAACCCAACTGGCTTCGAGTGGGGGAAATGTTTATTGGCTCACGTGACTAAGTCCAAGGGATACAGGGTTCAGGCAAGCGTGGGTCCCGGGGTCCTCAGAAACGGGTACCTCTGAGGCTCCTGGCTCTCCTGCGCCAACTCCATTCTCAGTCAGGATCACCCGTCGGGGTGGGAACCGGCTGCCAGCAGCACCCAGCCTACACTCTGTCAGCTTTGCTACCCCAGGGTGGCCACCGTCACCCTCACCAGGGCTCTCTGCTGCCTCCAGGGCCACGGCAAAGCGAGCCATCTTGTCAAGACCTGTCCCCAACGGTCCCCCCAAAGTCCCAAGGGCTCAGGCGTGTTGGCTGGCCCGCTACGGTCACAACCCGGCCTCCATCTCTCACTGTGGCCAGAGTATGTAGTGCGATGTCCCCACCCCTCAACCTCAGGGAGTGGGGTCAGCTGCACATACTACAGGTTGAGTAGAAGAGAGATGGTCCCCAAAAGACAGCAGCGGCTCTATAACCACAGCAGAGGCAGACAGCACCCAGGTGCCCCTCGGCTCCGGGGGCCCGGGCCCATCCACACCTGCCGCCTGGCCTCCTGTGCCCCAAAGACACTTGCATCAAAACTGAATACCTCAGTGCCCCTGCCAAACCCTCTCATCGTCCCCCGCCTCGCCCTGGTCAGGCTGGGGTCAGCCTCAGGCAAGCGCACCGCACCGCATCCGTCTCCCTCCCGTCCTTCAGTCCCCTCCCTTGCTACAGACTGCCCTTCTGCTATCTTCGAAATCAAAACCCAAAACTCTGTCCTCGTTCTGAGCCATGGCTCTTGTCTCAGCCCTGAGCACTGCCTCCCCTCCCCTCAGTTTCTCACCTCCAGCTCCCCGTTGTCAACACCCACCAAGCCTTCCCTAAAGCTTGCAAGCTGTTCTGACAGCTGACCTCTCCCTCCTGGGGGAGGGGGGGCTGCTCTTCAGTCTCCTTTGGTGGCCTGCCCAGGCCCTCCCCTCTCTCCCTGGGGCGAGGTCACCTACTCTCAAGGCTCACACATCTGTCTCCGGGCCCCTAACATTCCAGGGCCCATTCTATGCCTCCCCTCGGCAGCTTCTCGGGCACCCGAAACTCGCCACAGCCCAACCTGTGACCCTGACACCTAATCTTGCTCTTTCTCTGTGTCCTCCAGCTGGAAAAGGGCCCCTGCCCAAGTCGCTGCAGAAAAAAAAGCTGGCAGTGCCTAAGGGTTCCCTCCCTTTCAGCCCCACAGCCAGTCAGTTCGCAGCACCCTTGAGTCTACTGGTAACATGCACCTCAAGTCTGCCCACGGCCGCCATGTCTCCTGCCCAGCCTCACCAAGCCCCGGCTCCCTGAAGGCACACGTCTGCCTTGGGGGCCCCACGGTTCGAGGGTCTGCTTAGAAATGGGGGCAGACTGACCACCAGGGTCACTATCCTGCTCGAAAGCCAATCTTTGAGGCCCTCGATAGTCCCACCTACCTCTGCTCCCACTGCCCCTTTCCACACGCCCTTCATGGCACCAGGCACCAAGCTCTGCAGTTTTCAAGGCCTCCTCCCATTATTTGTCCCATCTGTCCCTTTGCAGCAGTCCAGAGTGGGCAGAAGAGTCTCCACCAGAGAGGTAAGAAGCCACTCAAAGAAAAAATAGGAACCTCTCCAGGGTCACACAGCACAACGGAACAGGTTGTCCCCCAGCATAACCAGGACCTCTGGCTCCGGCCCTACACCACCGCTCTGCCTACCTTCCTTCTGTCAGCAGCCCTGCTCCTACCCCAGCAGAACCGTGGCCTCTGGACCCCCCCTTCACTCAGCTGCTGCCCTGCCCGCCACCGCTCCTGGCCTCAGCTCAGCATGGGGAAAGCAAGCAGGTGGATGGGTGGGAAGGTGGCCACAGAGCCCTGTACATAGGCTGGGACAGACACCGGTGTTCCCTTTTATTATTAATTTTTTAATAAATTTAAGAACAGCTCTATCTTCTCTCCTCCCCCCAGAGCAACTAAAACCAACTAAAAGGGGGCGTGGCCTGGGGGGCAGAGGGCGCTAGGAGTCATAGTCCTCTTCATCCTCTGCGTCAGGTGCTGAGGGGCCCGGGGGTGCTGGGGGCAGAGGCAGAGTCGAAGTGAAGGGCATGAAGGGTGTCGGGGGGCTGCAGGGCAGAAACAGGAGAGAAAGATCAGGCCCCTCTCCGGTGCCCATTCGTGCCCACTGAGCCCTACCCCACCCCCATGAGCATGGAGCCTGTGGCCATCTGTACCAAAGGGCAGCCAAGCTCAGTGAAGGGAAGGACCCAGAGCAGGTCACACAGCGCCTGCCCAGGCCCCATCCAATGGGGCTGGGTGCGGGTGGAGGAGGAGACCTTCTGAGAACAGTCTCCTGCCATTAAGCCATGCTCAGTTCCCCGCCCCCGTCCCCCAAATCGGCCACAAGGACAAAAAAACAAGTCAGCCTTGCGGAGTCTGCTAGCCCCCTCTGGTGCCACTGAACTGCTTACCTCTGAAAGTGGGCAGGGGGATGACTGGCCTGGGGTGGGGCCTGTGATGTCTCCTCTTCCCCCTCAGTGTCTGTATCGTCAGACTCATCCTGGGAGCAAGACAGGGGTCAGAGGAGACAAGAAAAGCATGAGCCCATCACTGTAGAACATAGACCCCTGGGAATGGCAGGGACAGGTGACTGATCTCTATAGCCTGACCTTTATAGCCCCAATTTACAAAAAACCATAGGTGAGGATGGGACCAGGTGTCCAGCCAGCAAGGCCTGATGCAAGACTGCCTGCTCCACACCATGGGGTAGGGCAGCAGGCTGGGGGCCTCACTCACCTCCTGCTCCGAGTCCGTCCCTGACAGCTTCTTGTCCTTGCTTTTGCTTCCCATCCCACCATTCTTCCGGCCACTGCTTCCTGGCTTCCGGCCCCTTCGGGAAGGTACAGTCCATCTGCCCAGAGATCTCACCACTCCCTGACCACCCCCCAACCACCCCCAGCCCCAGTGGCCTTGGCCTTCCTTGCCTGGACACCTGGCCCTGGCTCCCCACCTGCGGGTACCCTTGTCCCCGTCCATGTGGTTGTCTTCCCCATCTCCCTGCATGTCAGGCACAGAGGCCACCAGGTCCTTCAAGAAGTCAAACTGCTGCTCCAGCTCAATGCACTGCTTCCTGGAAGGGTGGGGGGAGAAGACAGCATTCAGGTGGGGCCCAGATGTCTGGGCCCTCAGCAAGGGACAGCAAGGGTCTCTGGATGTCAGGAGAATAGAGCCTGGAAAACCTCCACCCCATCTCCACTACTGGACCTTTCTGCCTGGCTAGACCACCCAACCCCTCCTCCCCCAGTTCAAACCCACCAGTGTTTGAGGCATTGCTGGTCTCCCAGCAGCCTCCCACCTCCCCTAAGTGTGTGAACTTCTGGGGCAGGGTCCCACTGGGCCCAACCAGCTCCCAGGCCACTCACAAGTGGGATGTGGTCATGGTCTTGGCATTTCGGGACTGGGTCACCTGGCAAGCCTTTTTCAACAGCGACTCCAGGAACAGCTCAAGCGCCCGGGCTGAGGAGCGTCAAGGAGAACACGGGTGGGGGATCCCCAGCCTAAACAAGGCGATCCCGGGCTCCCTCCCTACCCCACGTCCCTCAACCTGGCCAGGCCCCGACAGGATACAGATGATGACAGGCACTGCCGCCGCCACCTTCCCAATTTCTTCGTCAGTTTGCATGATCTTCTTGATCCGCGCCTGGGGAGGGGGCAGAAAACTCGGACCCTGTCACCTCCGTCCCAGAAAGGGGTGCTGGGGAGGGCGGACCGAGAGAGGGTATCCCGGGAGAAAGGGGGCGGGGGGCACGGACGCGGGGAGAGCACGGAAGGGGGCGGGGCGTCCGTGCCCCCGAACACCTCGATGCGCCCGACGCCCCCCCCCGCCAGCCCGGCTTGGGCCCGAGCCTCCCGAGAGCCCGGCCCGCTCCTCCCGGGCCCGGCCACGTGCTCACCGGCGGGAACCGCGCGTTATACTTTTTCTTCTTGCTCGGCATCTCAGGGCCTCTCTTGCCGCGCCGGGCCCAGCGCCGCCGCCCGCAGCTTCCCGGCCCCCGGGCCTGCTCGCCGCCCGCCTGCCGCGGTTCCCCCGGGTCCTTGTGCCGCCCGCTCCGCCCCCGCCGCTCCCCACGGGGTCCTAGCGCCGCGGGTCAGGACGTCGCTCGCAGGGCGGAGCGCCCTCCCCTTGGAGCCTCCCTGGCGGTGCGCGTCGCTCCCGGACCGGACCGCCACTCCCGCCGGCCCCCGAGCTTAGGAGAGCGAACGTTAGCCCCGCCCCCGAAGCCCCGCCCCGCCCCGGGTTCCCCGACGGCCCCGCCCCCGAGGTCAGCCCCTCCCCTTGCAGGTCCCGCCCCGCGGCGCGGCCGACCGGCCCGGCGGCCCCGCCCCGTGCTGCGCTTGTCTATAAAGTTGTTGTTGAGACGGCGGGCGCTAAGATGGCGGCGGCGGCGGCCGTGGCGGGGGCGGGGCGCGGCGGCGGCGGCGGCGGTGGCGGCGGCGGCGGCGCA
>NW_023270418.1:31577685-31714719 GCF_011800145.1 Mirounga leonina | reverse complement strand
GCGGTGGCGGCGGCGGCGGCGCAGGCGGCGCAGAGCCCCGGCAGGAGCGGAGCCGGGCGCGGGGCTGGGCCGGCGCCGAGCGCGGCGAAGGCCGGAGGTGACGGCGGGGCTGCGGGAGGGGGCAGGGCAGGGCTGGGCGGGGGCGCGGCTCGGGCTGTGGGCGCTAATGGTGGCGGGCGCGGCTGGCCCGAGGCTGGCGCTCTCGTAGGCTCTACCAAGCCTGGGTTCCAGGCCGGCCACCGCCCCATTGGCCTTGGACTGGTCACTGCCCTTTCTGGGCATCAATGTGCTCGTCTTCAAGTGGGCCCGACAGCGCCATCCTCGAAGGTCTGGCCCTACTGGGCCTGCCTCGATGCTGCGCGAACGTGCGCTTCTTTGCCTCCCTTCGTTAAATCCCAGCGCTCGGGATCCTTGCCAGTTATTGTCAGGGCCAGGAGGTGTAGCGGGGCTGCTTGCTCCCACACCTGAATTCACATTTCGGCCTTGTCACTCGTTGCAGGTGTGACCTTGGGTAAGTCACTTCTCTCTGAGCTTCAGTTTTCTGGTCTGTAAATCGGGGAGAGTGGTAATAAGATCATCAACAACCTTTATGCAGCGCTTATTCCACCTCAGGTGTTTAATGCTCAACAGCTCTAGGGGACAGGAACAGTTGTCCTCTGTAAAGATGCAACTGAGGCATGGACGTTAAGTCCTGCCCAAGGCCACCGAGTTTAGCCCATTGGCTGCACCTGGTACGGCCCAGCAAACTGTAGATGTGTCCTGGGCCTGCCCTAACTCCGTTCCTTCACAGCAGGATGGAGCCAGGTGAAGAGATGGAGGAGGAAGACTCTCCAGGCGGCCGTGAGGATGGCTTCACTGCTGAGCACCTGGCCGCAGAGGCCATGGCAGCTGACATGGACCCCTGGCTGGTGTTTGATGCCCGAACCACACCTGCTGCCGAGCTGGATGCCTGGTTGGCCAAGTACCCACCATCCCAAGTTACTCGCTATGGGGACCCTGGCTCGCCCAACTCTGAGCCTGTGGGCTGGATTGCAGCATATGGGCAGGGCTATGTCCCCAACTCGGGTGATGTGCAGGGCCTGCAGGCAGCCTGGGAAGCTCTGCAGACCAGCGGGCGGCCCATCACACCGAGTACCCTGCGCCAGCTGGCCATCACCCATCATGTGCTCTCTGGCAAGTGGCTGATACACCTGGCACCTGGCTTCAAGCTGGACCACGCCTGGGCTGGCATTGCTCGGGCTGTGGTCGAGGGCCGGCTTCAGGTGGCCAAGGTGAGCCCACGGGCCAGGGAGGGTGGGCGCCAGGTCATCTGTGTTTACACGGATGACTTTACGGACCGCTTGGGTGTACTGGAGGCAGATGCTGCCATCCGTGCGGCAGGCATTAAGTGCCTGCTCACCTACAAGCCTGACGTCTATACCTACCTGGGCATCTACCGGGCCAACCGCTGGCACCTCTGCCCCACTCTCTATGAGAGTCGTTTTCAGCTGGGGGGCAGTACCCGCGGCTCCCGTGTGCTGGACCGCGCCAACAATGTGGAACTAACCTAGTGTGGCCAAGGGGGGGAGACCACCTATTGCCCCTTTCCCCCCGCTCCCTGCTAGGGTTGGATCCTCCCATCTTCCTCCTCTTTGTCCCAAGGAGTTTGAGCCCCCTAGCTCTGAGGACTACGCCAATCGGGAACTGCCTGCATCTTCGATCCCTTTGAACTCTTGTCCTCCGTTCAGGGCTGACTCAAGTCCCCACCAGCTGGAGGCTCTGGCTCCCTGAGGGCCGGACCCTCAGCCTCTCTTTTCACTGCTGCTCCCCTCGGTCATCCAGGACCACAGGCTGGGTACAGATTCCCAGGAGGAGAGCCTTCCTTGGCCACCCTCATCCCCAGCTGTACCTCCCTCTCCTCCTAAATCCTTTCCTTCTCTTCCCTCACAAGAGAGAAACATTAGTGCTTCCAGTCCCTCTTGGAGCCTTCAGTCCAAGGGGCAAAGGCCCTGCAGGCCTAAGCATGCTATTTTGTTGGGGGGGAGGGGGTGATTGTACCCACTCAGCCCTTGGCAGAGAGAAGGGGTGCCAGGGCCATGGACATGGGGCCTGCCCCTCCCTGCCACCTCATACAGCCTGCACCACCTTCCTTCCTTCCTTTACTACCTTGACATGTGCCTGCTCCTGGCATTTCAATAAAACCCAGTTTGGGTGTGTGTCTTGAGTGTTTTTTAAAATACTGGTTACCTGCTTTGGTTGCTGGGGAGAGGCAGGGCCAGGAGAGACTGCTTCTCTGCCCTAAGTGGGTACCCCTAACTGCCCCCAGTAATAAGATTCACCTCATTGCCAAGGCTGGGAACCTCTCTGAGAGCCTCTGCAAAGCCAGTCCTGCTTCCCCTCCATCCCAAGAATCAGAATCAGTTTCTCAGTGGTTTCCCATAAATCTAGGGGCTTGACCCAGCAAAGTCTGAGCACAGGGTGTATTTGTGTCAGTTAGAGAAAGGTACCCTCTTGCTCCTGGCATTTCTAGGTTAGGGGATATGGTCTGGTGAGCAGAGGATGGGCTAGACTTCAGCCGCCTGGGTTGGACATCCTTACGCAGTAAACAACCTGCACAACCATAAGGAACTCTGGAAGCGCTCTCGTTTAGACTCACTTCTCCCGCCCTGACTGTCCTGGGCCCCTGGACAGTTTGCATAGCACTTCATATGTCTTATTTAAGTCTCACAACCTGCTTTGGAGATGTTGGTCCCATTGTGTGTTCAAGGAAATAGAAGCCAAGAGGGAAAAGGAGTTCTCTCAGGGTCATGCAGTGAGTTGGGCAGAGTAGGACTTAACACCCTGGCCCCTGCCTCCTCCTCAGGCTGTTACCCAGGGCCTCACCCACCATGAGTTCTTCACAACCCACAAGGCACATTCACTCACATGATGTGGGCAGCACCACTCAACTGAGGCTACTGTAATGTGGGAGTCTGGCTCCAACATCCCCCAGCCCTGTGCCTGGCCCTGGCCTTGATTGGAGGCCAGGGTTTCTGGCAAGGAGCCCCTTGGGACGCTGCTCTCGTGCCGTGCCGGAGCTGACTCAGCCTCCAGCAGCCTCACCAAATTGGAATTTGGAGCAGGGGAGCGGAGATGCCACTGGGCTGACTGGGTGGAAATGGGTGAGTCATGAGATGCTGGCTCAGCCCCCTCCCCAGCTTCCTCCTCACCCCAAGTTTCCCCAGGGCTGAGTTCCCTCAGCCCAGTCCTGGGAAGTCCCAGAGCTAGGTGGTCTCTGACTTGGAGCCCATTGCCCTGCATCCCTCAGACAAGCAATGCTTTGCACTTGACCAAATCGGGCCAAGGCTTGGGGGGATCCTGCCAGGCCCTGATGGGTCCCGCAAAGCAGCCCCGGTGGTATCAACAGCACCTGATTCTCCTTTCCTAACAAAGCATTTCACACACTTCCCTCCCTCTTCCATCCTCATGGCGCTGCCTTAGCCCACTCCTCACTCGCACACCACTGCAGCTTGCCTCCTCTGCCTCATTGCCTCCCACCGACCCCATCTCTCCCCCTACAGCCAGCTCTCCTGCAGAGCTACCCGTGCCCCTCTCCTCAAAACCCTTCCGTTGGGGCGCCTGGGTGGCTCAGTTGGTTAAGCAGCTGCCTTTGGCTCAGGTCATGATCCCAGGGTCCTGGGATAGAGACCTGCATCAGGCTCTCTCTTCAGTGGGGAGCCTGCTTCTCCCTCTCCCTCTGTCTGCTGCTTCCCCTGCTTGTGCTCTTTCTCTCTCTGTCAAATAAATAAATAAAATCTTAAAAACAAAACCCTTCCGTGGTTCCCCGTAGCCTGCAATATAGAGTCCACTCTCTGGAGGCAGCCATGACCCTAGACCCCTGCCAAGCCCCAGCTTCCCTCAGGTGCCCCTTCCTGCCTGTGCTCACCGCACTGGAGCCAACTGGCACTTCCTTCACCCCTTGGCATGCAGCCCTGGGCCTCAGGACGTTCCTTCTGCTTGAACACCTGTCATTCAGCAAGGATTGGGAGGTTACTTATATAATCACTCGATTGATGCCTATCTCTCGCTGGTCCTAAGCCATATGCCCAGACTGTGGGGCTTAGTGAAAGCAAGAACAACATCTAAATCTCAGCCCTATCCCCAGAGCCTAGCACAGTGCTTGGCCAGAGCAACCTCTCCATAAATTAACTAAAATCCAAATCCAAATTTCAATTCAAATCCAGTCCCTACCTGTTCCTCTGGACTCCTCTCCTTCATTCTCTGCTTCACCCTTCTTGTTCCAGAAGCATGAGCTGCCTGGTGTTTTCTTGCAGGCATGCTGGCCTTTCTCACTTTTGTGTCTTGCTCATACTGTCACCTCCATTTGGTGTTCCTGACCCTCACATGCTTTCCTGGCTGAACACATGTCACACCTACCAGCCCATCCTCCCAGAGATTTGTCCTTCCCCATTCATCCACACCCCAAGCTCCCAGAACACCCACCCCGCTGTGTGTGGCTCTCATCTGTGTGTCTGGGGACCCCCGCAAGGACAGTGGCTCCACTTTATCCTGCAGGGTGTCTTCAGGGTCCAGCATAGGACCTGGCCTAGCACAAGTGCCAAGTAAACATTATTGAATAAATGAGTGATTGAATGAAAGTCACTCTCTGTCTCCGGGCCTGTTTCCTCATTCTGTTCATAACAAGAGCGAGGCACTGTGCTGAGTGTTTCCCTCCATCATCTCATCAAAGTCTCACCTGGCTCTGTTATTACTGCTGTTTTGCAGAAAAGGAAACGGAGGCCCAAAGAGGTGCAGTAATTGGTTCCAGGTTACAAAGCCGTAAGTGACAGAGCCAAGATTTGAATCCAGGTCATCCAACCCCAGAGCGCCTGATGGCATTGTTGAGCCCAGCACTATAGGAAAGTGCCGTTGGGGGCGCCTGGGTGGCTCAGATGGTTGAGTCTGCCTTCGGCTCAGGTCATGATCCCAGGGTCCTGGGATCGAGTCCCGCATCGGGCTCCCTGCTCAGTGGGGAGCCTGCTTCTCCCTCTGCCTCTCTCTCTGTGTCTCTTATGAATAAATAAAATCTTTAAAAAAAAAAAAGGGAAAGTGCTCTTGGAGTGAGGAGCTGCAACGATAAATAAGCCCCATCAAGGACTTAGGACCTGACTTGTAAACTACACAAGTTAGGTCCTCAGAACTGCCGGAGAGGACAGACTGGGCCAAGACTAAGATTCCCATTTTACTGATGGAGAAACTGAGATGCAGAGAGTACAGTGACTAAGCCTACCTGGGCAGGAAGGATCTCCCAGGCCTATGGTAAAGACTGCTTCCCTACCAGGCCAGGGACTCCCCAGGATCCACCCCCTCAGGCTGGCAGGGGATTCTTCCCTGTTTGGAGTAAGGAAACAGCCCAGGCCCAGGGTGGGCTAGGCTGAGTAAACTTGGACAAGCCCCTATGCTCAGCCCTCTTTTATAAAACCACATAAAGGATGACTGAGGCCAGGGAAAGGAGACCCCCACACACACAATCTACCTCCTCCCACTCACATGTCCTGTGTACCCCAAACCCCAGGGAGGAGGCTCTAGAGGGGCTGGCTGGGGAATGGGGAGAATATCTACCTGACCCCTGATCTCAGCTGGGGCTAGGTGGCTGAGCCGGAGAAGACAGGAAACAGCTGAGTTGGGAGAAAGTTTCAGCCAGGGCTTTGGTGAGGTTTGGGGGATTTTCCCAGCAGGGCAACTGCACCCCACTCCCGCCCACTGGGAGGGGCCCTGGCAGGGACGAGGCTTGGGTCACACAGCTGATTCATCCAGGGAGGGAAACTCCCCACTTCTCTGACGCGCATCCCCCAGACACTGAGGGGGTAACCTGAGGGCACACAGCCCAGAGACCCACTGAACCCATTTTCCCTTGATTATTGGCTTCCCACCAGGGCATGAAAACCCCCCGGCTGGACAGAGGGACAGAGTCAGGCAGTGGGGCACGGTATGGGGCAGCTTCCCAGGGAATGACCTCAGAGACTGGAACCAAAGCAATGGCCACACAAAGGGTGCCCTGGCCCCCTCCCCTCACCCACTTGTTTAGCTGAGGACACTGGGGGTCAGATAGTAAGAGTGAATGGGCACATGACCTAGTCGGTACCTGGCACTCCTCCAAGCAGTTTGCATGCATTAATGCATTTTGGTCCTCACAGCCCTCATTTTACTGAGGAAGGAATTGCAGACAGAAGAGGTAAAGTAACTTGGCCATGGTCAAGGCTAGAAACACTCTGGCAGCCTCCACAACTCCCCTAAAATGTTCATACACACCCCTGTGGCAGGGAGCTGTGTCCCCGGTCACTGAGCAGCTCTGGCTCCTGGGAACTCTAGAGGACAGACATGTCACCCACTGGGCCCTGGCTCCTCCCAGGCTCAAAAGAGAAAGCTTGTCCCACAGGGGGAGAAAAAAAATCAGTCAAACCCCCAGAGGCCAGGAGAGGGCAGAGAAGCATTCCCGCCAAAATCTTCCTCTCTTAAGGCTTTGACTCCTTTCCAAACCCCCATCCTTTCCTCCGGAGCCAGAGCCTCCCTTTCCGGTCTGCCAGCCCGGCTCCCCTCCCTGACACCACACATACACACTCACGCAGGAACACACGGGCACTGGCGTGCACGCTGAGTCCAGCCTCCAGACCCCTGCCCCTCGGCCGGGCAGGCTGGGGTCCTGCCAGGTGTTGGAGGGGCCCTGAGAGTTGGGGCTTTTTGAGGCATGGCCAAAGGCCCTCCACAGGCAAGTTCTGCCCCATCTGGCTCCCACTCACAGGCCGCATGACTCACCCCCTCGCCCCCCATGACTCAGTTTACATGGGTGCCCAGAGGTCCTCCCAGCGAGGGTGGGGTGATTTATTGGCCCGGCCTAGGCCTGCCAGCCTTTTATGCCAGGATGAGCGTTTCATCCCCCTCCTGGCCCGGAGCAGGATCTGGCACCCTGGAGCCCAGGGGTGGGGGTAGGCCTCAGGTCCAGGACTGTGAGGAGAGCCCAAGAACTGGGTGACAGGCCCTAACTGTCCTGGGCTTAGGTCTGCAGGGAGCAGGAACTGCTCCAGGAACCCTAAGGGGTGAGGCTGAGCGGGCAGAGCCGTCCTGAGCACTGACAGCAGGACCCCTGATGCCCTCCACGCAGAGGGAATGGTCCACATGGCACAAAACTCGACGGCATGAAAATGCTAACACTTACTGAGCCCTTCTACGGGAAACCAGTCCTGTGCTAAGTGCCATCCGCATCTAATCTCATTTACTCCCCCAACAACCCTGAAAAGCAGGTACAAACATTATATTACTTTCACAATGAGGAGACTGAGGCATAGAGAAGTTAAAAGAATGGCCCAGGTCACACAGCCAGAAAGCGGCTGAGCTGGGGCTTGAACCCAGGCCACCTGACTCCAGAAGTCTTATGGTGATCCTCTGCTGCTTCCCCAAACTGTGCTGGTTGGAGCAGAGGTGAGGGACCCGGGGGTCTGCCCTGCCCCTCCCCCAGGTGGATCTCCACTGAAACTTCTGGTTTTAGGGCTTACAGTGTGTAAATTACTCACCTGCAAGAAGAGAAAACTGAGGCTCCCAGAGGAAAAGGGGCTGGCCTGAGGTTGCAGAACAGATCAGAGATGCAGGTGGCTGGGACCATGTCTTTGATGCTCTCTAGGATGCCCTGGGCTGGAGAGGTGGCTGGTGGGGGAGGGAAACCCAGGACAAGAGTGGGGACATGGTAGCCCTGTCCCTGACTCCTGCTTAATCCAGCCCCTTTCTCCTCTGGAGCCTCAGGGTCCTCATCTGCCTCATGGGGACAGGTCTGCCATCGCAACAGGGTGGCATGAGCCTCAAAGGACAGCAGAGGGACAGGCCCCTGTGCATGCTCAAACAGTAGGCCCTGGAAACAGCAGCTCAGCCCCCACTTGTACCTCATCCTCTTCCTCGCCCGGGCCCCACCACATGACTCCCTCTGACCTTGAGAGCCTGGAGGGCCAGGCCCAGAAGACCTTCCCACAAGGGACTCCAGCCCCCTCTTCCCTAGATTCCAGCCTCAGCGAACTGGGCACAGGTCACTTCCCTGTTCAAACACCACTCAGGAGTCCCCTTGTCTCCCAGCCCAAGTCAAGTTCCTCGGCAGGGCATTCAAGGACCCTGGCTTAGGCCTCACTCTGCCCACCCTTCCAGCTCACAGCCCAACACACATCCCACCACGTGCTCTGGACCTCAGCGTCCCCAGGCCTTTGTGCCCACCGACTTCAACCCCAGGAACAGCTCCCCCAACCTCACCTACTCCCCTGCCAGGAAGCCTGCCCTCCCCTGGTGGGAAAGAATCCTTCCTTCCTGGCGCTTCCTGTAGTGCCCCCTGGTGCTCTCCAGCTCTGGTCCCCCAGCATTGCCGACCTACCACCAGGGCTGTTTTCCTCAGTGTCTGATCACCTCTCGGCGGCGCTGTAAGTGTCCTGGGGCCAAGACCAAGTCTTTAATCATCCCTACCTCCCCCACAGCTGGCTCCATTCGACTTTATATTCAGTTAATTCAGGACAATGGATATAGAAACTGGTCCATCATGCAATGGGGTCGGACTCAGCAATCAAAAGGAGTAAGCTGCTGCTCCGCACATCCAGGTGAGTCTCAGACCTAATGGTGTGAGTCAGAAGGCAGACACAAAAGAGCTCGAACTATAGGCTTCCACCGATGTGAAAGTCCAAAGAGACCGAACTAATCTGTGGCAATAGAACTGAGATAAGTGACTTCCCGTGGGAAGGAGGAGAGAATGACTGCAAAGAGGCAGGAGAGAACTTTTTTGGGCGGGGGGGTGGAAATGTTCTATATCTTGATTTGAACATGCTCACAGGTATCTAAAATGATCAAACAACCGACCAATACATGGTACTGAATGTAAAATATAGTTCAACGAAGTAGGCTTTTTTTTTTTTTTTAATGGGGCAGATCTACATATACTTCGTGGAAGGATTTCCAAGATACAAGGAAACAAAAAAGCAAGGAGAAAACAGGATGCAGAGCAGGCGACCTTCTGGGTAAAAAAGATACACAAGAAGGTGGTCACACCAGAGTGTGGTTTCCACCGTGTACCCTTGTGTAGCTTCTGGATCTTGAAGCATGTAAAAGTACTGCCTAGTAAAAGAGAAATGCAATGAAAAATTAAAAAATAGAAGGCAAAGTAAAAAATAAAGATCATGTTTTAAAATAACTTAAGGGCCACCTGGGTGGCTTAGTTGGTTGAGCATCTGCCTTCAGCTCAGGTCCATGTACCCTGTGACCTAATAAGTCCACCCCTGGGACTTATCCTGGAGAAATAAGTGCGATCGGCCACCGAAGGACACATCCGTTTATACGAAGTTCAAGAACAGGCAAAGTCATCAATGATGCTAGAAGTCAGAATAGTGGTACCCGTGGGTGGGGAGTGGTGATTGACGGGGGCCACAAGGAGCTTGGGAGCTGTAGAAGTGTCCTCTATCATGATGAGGGCAGTAGCTACATGGGTTTACATACATGTAACAAGTCATTGAGCTGAACATGTTGGATGAGCGCACTTCACTAGATGTATATTAAACTTCAATTTAGCCAGGAACCAAAATATAAGAACCAAAATTATAAAACAATTAGAAGAAAACATGGGGGTAAATGTTCAAATTTGGCAGTAGATTCATAGCTCTGACACTGGAAGAATGAGCAACAAAAGAAAAAAACAGAGATTGGACTTCATAAAAATGTTAAAAACTTTTGTGCATCAAAGGGTGTTCTGAAGGGGCGCCTGGGTGGCTTAGTCGTTAAGCGTCTGCCTTCGGCTCAGGTCATGATCCCAGGGTCCTGGGATCGAGCCCCGCATCGGGCTCCCTGCTCGGCGGGAAGCCTGCTTCTCCCTCTCCCACTCCCCCTGCTTGTGTTCCCTCTCTCGCTGTGTCTCTCTCTGTCAAATAAATAAATAAAATCTTTAAAAAAAAAAAGGGTGTTCTGAAAAATGTGAAAAGACAACCTACAGAATGGGAGAAAATATCTGCAGATCATATTTTTAATAAGGGTTTGCTAGCCAGAATATATGAAGAACTCTTATAATTCAACAACCACACACACACACAAAAAAAACAATTAGGGGTGCCTGGCTGGCTCAGTCCGTAAAACATGGGACTCTTGATCTCAGGTTGTGAATTTAAGCCCTACATTGGGCATGGAGCCAACTTAAAAAAAAATTAGAAATGGGCAGAGGACTTGAATAGACATTCATCCCTAAAGTATATATAAATAGCAAAAAAGCACATGAAAAGATATTCATCATTAAGGAACATGGTCTGTTATTAAGGAAACGCAAATTAAAACACAATGAGATACCACATCACACCCTCTAGGATGTCTTTCATTTCAAAAACGGAAATAATAAATGTTGGCAAGGATGTGGGCAAATTAGAACCCTCATACACTGCCAGTAGGAATGTAAAATGGTGCAACTGCTTTGTAAAACAGTCTGGCAGTTTTTCACAAGGTGAAACAGAGAATTACCATATGAGCCAGCAATTCTACTCTTAGGTACATACCCAAAATAAATGAAACATATGTCCACACAAAAACTTGTGCACAAATGTCTATAGCAGCCTTAGTCATAATACCCCAAAAGGAGAAACATTCAAATGTCCATCAACTTATGAATAAATAAATAATTGGTATATCCATACAATAGAATATTATTCAGCAATAAAAAAGAACAGAGTATTTATACATACGACAACATAAATGAGCCTGGAAAACATGCTAAGGGAAAGAAACCAGATGTAGAAGGTCACATTTGGTATGATTCCATTTATATGAAATGTACAAAATAGGCAAATCCATAGAGACAGAAAGAGGATTAGTGGTTCCCAGGAAATGCGATTGGGAGTGATTTCTTCATGGGAAGGGGATGATTTTCTGGTATAATAAAAAAGTTTTGAAAACTAGAGAGAAGTGGTGGTTGCACAACATTGTGAATGCACAAAATTCTATTGAAGTCTATGCTTTAAAACGGTTAATTGTATGTTATGTAAATTTCAACCTCATTTATAAAATAAATAAACTTCAATTTAAAAGGTGAATGGAGGGGCCGCTGGGTGGCTCAGTCGGTTAAGCAGCTGCCTTCAGCTCAGGTCATGTTCCCAGAGTCCTGGGATCGAGCCCCGCATCGGGCTCCCTGCTCAGCGGGAAGTCAGCTTCTCCCTCTGCCTTGTTCAATCTCTCTATCTCTCTGTCAAATAAATAAATAAAATCTTTAAAAAAAAGTGAATGGAGGGGTGCCTGAGTGGCTCAGTGGGTTAAGCGTCCAACTCTTGATTTCAGTTCAGGTCATGATCACAGGGTCCTGGGATCGAGCCCAAGTAGGGCTCTATGCTCAGTGGGAAGTCAGCTTAAGGATTTCTCTCCCTCTCCCTCTGCACCATCCCCCCAATCTCTCTCTCTCAAATAAATAAATACATCTTTGAAAAAATAAAAAGTGAATGGAAAATGAAACGCACAAACATCACCTCACATCCTAGGGGCACTGACAAGAACTTGCTGGGTGCCAAGCACACTCATCCGTCGCCTCCATTTGCCTCACTGCAGCCCCAAGAGATGGGCATTCTCTGGAGCTCAGAGAGGGAAGTGACTGAGCCAGGCTCACACAAGGTGCCAAGGGACAGTGCCCTAGTTTCTCAGACCTCTGGGCCCCCGGACTCCTGCAATCACGGTGGCCCCTTGGGAATCTCGCCTGGCCTCCCTGGGTGGGAGCTGGTGAGGTCAGGGGCCAGGAACGTTTCTGCAGCCGCGAAGCAGAAGTTAGTGACTGAGGAGCTTGGAATGTGCTGCCTCTGAAAGGTCCTCCTTGTGGCTCCACCAACGGTTAGGGCAGGAAGGGACTTTCAGAACCACGCAATCACACACACACACACACACACACACAGATTTGAGACCTGAGCCCCTGAGCTCAGTCACTGCCCCAGGATGCTGGGGAGAGTGGGACAGGGTGGTGTTTCTGGATCAGGCAGATGTATGCAGTCGAGGCTGACCTGTGTCAGTCCTCATATGTGCCACCACCAGACCGCCTTTGTCACCTTGACCCATCCAACTTGGGCTCAGCCAAAGAGTTCAAACATCAGTTAGTGTGTATGTGCTGCATGACTGCCTTGGAATGTGATCAGAACCCCAAGGGCTCCCACTTCTGGAGCTTTTTATTAACATGTGTATTTGTTTTTGCTGTGTTTTTTTTTAAAGATTTTATATATTTATTTCACAGAGAGAGATAGAGAGAGCAGGAACACAAGCAGGGGGAGTGGGAGAGGGAGAAGCAGGCTTCCCAGTGAGCAGGGAGCCCAATGTGGGGCTCGATCCCAGGACCCTGGGATCATGACCCAAGCCGAAGGCAGACGCTCAGTGAATGAGCCACCCAGGCATCCCTGGTTTTGCTATTTGTCAAGTTCTTACTATATGCCGGGCTAAACATGTGATTATTATTTTATTTCTATTCTGTAACAACCCTGACATGTAGATTGTGTGTCTCATCTAGATCATACAGCTGGTGAGCAGCCTAACCAAAATTCAAACTCCAGAACCCAGAGCTGTCTGATTTCAGCATGCATGTTCTTTTCCATGGATCACACTGCCTCAAATCACTCTCTCTCTCCCTCTGTCTCTTTCACCTCTCCATTTCTCATTCTGGTAAACTGCTGTTGGTTTCTTCTTAGAGAAAGAC
The DNA here is from genome assembly GCF_011800145.1 of Mirounga leonina. Classification (NCBI taxonomy): domain Eukaryota; kingdom Metazoa; phylum Chordata; class Mammalia; order Carnivora; family Phocidae; genus Mirounga; species Mirounga leonina. Next base: position 31,702,037 of record NW_023270418.1, on the reverse strand, counting down.
AAGCATTGAGTAGAATAAGGGCAAGGAAGAGGCACCAAGCTGGCAACCACCTTCTGAGCAAACAGCACTTTAGAGCTTACAAAGCATTTTCACATTTATGATTTCATTTGATCCTATAGCAACCCCATGAGGTCAGCAGGAGGCTCAATCACTCCCACTGGGCCTGGGACTCAAAGGGCAGGTGACCCACCCAGGGTCATAGAGACAGAAAATGGTAGCTTGGGGACTGGAAGCCCACGGCCAAGCTGGCCTTCTGTGTCTGAGTCCTGAGTGCACCCACAGACCCCAGGGAGGGCAGCCCAGGACCCTGCTTCCCCAAACTCTTCCTTCCCTGAGGACAAAACTGGAGCTGATCAAATGGAGGTAGCAGTGGAGCGCAGAAGAGCCCAGCTCTCTTTCTGTAGTTGTGTGACCCTGGCAGTGGGAGGAAGCAGAGAAGTTTTGGGGTGCTCCTCTCAGCACTGACATTCTGCACTGGTAAAAAAGTGTTTGGGAGGGCTTTGAGAAATCTTGACTGAGCGTGGGCTTGGGGCTCCCACAGCCCTGATTTGGCAACTTGCTTCAGCCACTCTCTTAGGGACATTAGGCACTTCAACATCCCTCAGCCTTAGTTTCCCCATCTGTAAAATGGGGATGACGATGGTACCTACTCCCCAGGGTTGTTGGCCTTGGTTGTTGAAATTTGGCCAGAGCCTCACATTCATACAGACCTTTGACATAATCTCCAAATAAGGCTGTTGACCACACAGCCCCCAGAGAATGGTGACGGTATTTACAGAAGATGGCACTTATCAGACCACAGGACAGCTGTGTCCCGCTGCAGGCTCTACAGGCTCTTAACCGCTTATGGAGGCTCTGATTTAAAACTTGTTATAACTTCTGAAATTATCCTATGAGTAGCACGGTCATGTTGCCTTGTATTTGTGGATAGTTCAAACCATTAACTTGTTCATTGTAAACATTTCCCTTCCGGTAAGCCTGGTTTATCACTTCTCCACTTTTTAGTATACCTGAATCTTAGATGCCAGTAGCAGGGTTCCTGGCATGAAGTAAGCACCCAGCAAATAAAATAATAACCACCACAATCACATTTATAATCCACTTCACTGTTTCCGGACCCCTTTCTCATTCTTCATTTCAACCTCTCACGCGCTGCAAGGCGTGATTCTCTCGCCCCATATGACGGATGCCAAAACTAAGGCCAGACCAGGCGGTGAGTGGGCTCCGGGGCCCGCGCCCCGAATTGGGAAGGCGGGCCCAAAGCCTGGGCTCGCCGGCGGGGTGGGGCCGGGCGCCCAGCAGCTTACAGGTGCGTAAATCCTCGGGGGAATCCTCGGTTCCACCTGGGCGCGGCGAGGAAATTGCACCATGTATGGGTAACTACGTCAGAAGGGGCAGACCGCCGCTGTCGTGGGGGACGCCGGGTCCGTCGCTTTCCCCCACTAAAAGGCGGCTACCGGACTGTAGGAGGCGTAGACAAGTTCAGCGCGGACTGGCAAAAGGCGGCGCGTCTGGGGAGGTGGAGCCCTGAGGTGTCCAGTGCCGTTGAAAATCGCCCGCTCCCCCCCCCCGCAATCGAAGTGGTTCAGCCCGAGAACTTTTCATTCATAAAAAGAAAAGACTCCGCGAGGAGCAAGTGAGTCAGAACCGAAGCCGGCGACGCGGACCCCACAAAGCAGCCAGCCAGGGCATGTTCCGAGACTTTGGGGAACCCGGACCGAGCTCCGGGGCCGGCGGTGCGTACGGCGGCCCGGCGCAGCCCCCCCCTTCAGGCCAGCAGGTGAGAGGGACCCGACGCCTGGGGTTCCCGGGTGGACAGCGCCTGGGACGCTGCGGTCGGCTCCGCACACTTTGGGATTGGGGTCGGGAACAGGAGTAGGGACTGGGTCTGGGGCCGTGGCCGTGGCCGTGGCCGTGGCCGCGGATGCTGCCCATTCTCCACGGTCTAGAGGCACATTTCCCCCGCAGCTCAGGGGAATGCTCGCGGCGGGCGCAACAAGGATCTGCGAACGTCCCCTCTCGCTGGCCCCTTTTTCCTTCGCTGTCTGCTGTCCATCTGTCCCGCCGTCTCTGTTACCTTCTTTCTTTCCTCCCGTCCACGACTAATTTCTTTGTCCTGTCTGCGTCAGAAGGACGCCCCTTAGTCCGGGATTAGTCCCAGCTCCGACAGGAGCAGAGGGTTTGATCCAGCGCGGACGAAATTCCCGGGATCCGAAGTCTGGGCTGAGGCCGAGAAGTCCCCACGCAGGAGGGAGGCGGGATCCAGCGGCAGGCTAGCCCCGACAGACTGGGAATCCTCAGCGCAGTCTGTGACCATCTGTGTGTCCGTTTGTCTGTCCCCCTCTATCTACCCCGCCAAGTCCCTATCCCCTTCTTGGCGCAGTGGAGCCTGGTGGGATCCCGGAGACTGGTTCTCGACCCCTAATTTACAGGCTGGGGCCAGTGGAGACTGAGAGATGCCGGGACATGCGCAGGGTCTTGCAGCGGGCAGCTCCGGCGCCCCCGACTCTCGTCACCGAAGGGCGCCCCGCTGCAGGCTGGGGGGACTTGGGTGGCTGCAGGTGCCCGTTTCCTGTCGAGGGGCAGCGCGCACGTGTCGCTAGGGGAGGGAAGGAGCGGCGTCCGTTCCGCCGAGTCACAGCGGCCGAGTCACGGTGGCTGACTCACCCGGGGCGCCCCTCCCTTCCTGGCCCGGAGCGGCCCGGGCCCGGACTACCTCGGGAGCGGGAGACGCCGCCGGCGGTGCCTCAATCCCGGAACTGGGGTCACTGGGCCACCGGGCCCGCAGCGCTGGGCCGGGGACACCGCTGTCTGGACTTGCCTGGGCTTGTGGCACGCTTCCGGAGGCCTGGGCGCCAGGGCCCAGCCCCAAGGCTTGAACCTAGTTCTCCTCCCCAATGCTGAATCCCCATCTCAAGCCCTTCCTCAGATTTCTGGCTGAAAGAAAATCTTGGCAGGTAATAAATACATGGAGCTCATACAGTGCAGCCTGCATGGTCGGGGAGGTTTGTACCTCATTAACCGTATTTCACAGAACCTAAGAATTCATTGATTTGAAACCCCACCATTATATTGTGCCGCTACATTTTTCTTTTCTTTTCAAGATTTTATTTATTTATTTGACAGAGAGAGAGAGCGAGAGAGGGAACACAAATAGGGGGAGTGGGAGAAGGAGAAGCAGGCTTCCCGTGGAGCAGGGAGCCCAATACAGGACTTGATCCCAGGACCCTGGGATCATGACCTGAGCTGAAGGCAGACTCTTAACGACTGAGCCACCCAGGTGCCCCAATGCCACTAAATTTTTCTAAAGCTGCCAAGTGAACTGTGATTTCAGAGCTACTAAAGGGCATCTCTTAGCATCAATGAAATGCCATAATCCTCACCTACAACAATATTAAAAGTAAGGCAACGGAGGCACATTGAGGTTAAATAACTTGCCCAGAGTCATGGCCAGTAAGTGGCTGAGCTAAGAGCTCACTGGGACAGCCTAAACCCAAGGCAGTGGTTCTTGCCCACCACAGCGCCTGGGCACTGGACACCGGCCACTTACCAGGCCCTGTCCCACACATTCTCTCACCGGATTCTCTCAGCCAGCCTTGGAGACAGGAGTTGGAATTCTCCTCTTTGTGCAGGTGGGATTCAGGCAGAGTACAGGAGTATGTCTGGGCCCAAACCCCACTTCCCACTTACTGGCTATGTGTTTATGGACAACTGTTTTCCCGACTGAAAATGAAGACACTGTTGTGCAAATTAGATGAGTCAGTATTTGTAAAGTGGTTGGGACAGTGCCTGGAATTCATACTTTATAGTACGTTCCGCTAGGACAATGAAGGCACGGCAAGGTTATGAGACTTGCCCAAAGTCACACAGCTCTTAAGCAGGGATTTGTCACCAAGTCAGTCTCTCTGTCAAGTTGTGCTCTTTCCGGTCTCTCGGAAGCAGCAGCTGCATTGAGGGTGGATGGCGGGGTGGCTTCTGTCCAGTGAAAACCCTCAGTCTACACAGACCTCATCCTTGGCTTTCCATTTCTCATCCCTCAGAAGTTCCACCTCGTGCCAAGCATCAACGCTGTGAGTGGCAGCCAGGAGCTGCAATGGATGGTGCAGCCTCACTTCCTGGGACCCAGCAGCTACCCCAGGCCTCTGGCCTACCCCCAGTACAGCCCCCCGCAGCCCCGGCCAGGAGTCATCCGGGCCCTTGGGCCACCTCCAGGGGTTCGTCGACGGCCCAGTGAACAGGTAAGGAGCAGAGGCGTTGTACTGGTTCTGATGCCCACAAGGATGCTGAGGTGCAGAGGACAGGTTCTTGGCCAAAAGAACACAGGCTTAGAAAGGGGGGAGATGGGGAGGTGGGGCCACTGGTGACTCCTGGCCAAGGGAGAAAGTAATAGGAGCCCCTGGGGTGATCCAGAGGGCAAAGAGGTCACTTCTAGATCAGGGAAAGCTTTCTGGAGCTGGAGGTATATTAGCCTGGAAGGATGGGTAGGATTTGCATAGGTAGAGATGAAGGAAAAGACATTCCAGGTAGGGAGGATGGCAGGAGCAAGAATGGAGGTGGAGGCGAGAACATGTAAGGTGTGCATGTGGAAAGGTGGGTGGATGGTAGAGGGTCTCCACCTGCTGACATGTATGGTGATGGTGAACATATGCTGCCTAGGGAGGTGGGGAGAGAACAGAAAGGGGAGGGTTCCCTGCAGCTACTCTCTGGGTCTAAGTTTCCCTATCTCATTTAATCTTTACAAAACGCCTCCGAGGAATGCACTCTGGTTTTCTCCATTTTACAGCTGGGAAATGAAGGCACAGAGAGATAGTCACTTGCCCAGATCACACAAGTAGTGAGCAATGAGACAGGTCTTTTTAATTCTATTTTTTAAAAAAGATTTTATTTATTTATTTGACAGAGAGAGACACAGCGAGAGAGGGAACACAAGCAGGGGGAGTGGGAGAGGGAGAAGCAGGACTCCCTCAGAGCAGGGAGCGCAACGTGGGGCTCGATCCCAGGACGCTGGAATCATGACCTGAGCCTAAGACAGGCGCTTAAGGACTGAGTCACCCAGGCGCCCCAGGTCCTTTTAATTCTAAAGTGAGATCCTAACCATCAAGCCACACTATCTCATCCAGAGGTAACAGAGGCTCAAAGCAGAGTGAGCTGGGAACTCTTGGCTCCCCAACCAGGGCTCCAGCTTTCACAGTGCTAAAAAAAAGTCTTTACCAAAATAAATAAGAGATAGAGGGCCTTTAAGGGAGTGGCTCCTCCTTCATTTTGGTATGTGAGCCTGTAGCGGAGTGAGGCTTGCGCATAGGGAGCTTATCCTGACAGCAGGGTAGAAGAGGAGAGAGGTCAGGATCTTGGAAAGATGTGCAGTTAGACAAGACTTTGTGACCAATTGGAGAAGAGAACCATGCTGTGAGCCCCAGAGGCAGGCTCCTGGACTTCTTCAGCCCTGTCCTCAGGGGCGCTCTCTGTTTCTGGGACTCCTAGACTGGGGCTGTGAGCTCTAAGTGGGGTTCTTTTGGGGGAGGTGGTCTCCATCAGCAGGCCTCTCAGTGTTGAATAGAGTGAGTGGATTTTAGTTTCTGCCCTGGGACCATAAACGCGTTATTCATCCTCTCCAGGCTTCAGTTCCTTACATGGAAAGTTGGGTTAAGAATCTGTGTAAAACTTTTCCGCCGGCATGTAATAGGTTCCTAATAAAAAAACAACTTGCTTAGCCGCAACACTCATGAATCCCTCCTAGTGCTCACAATCTCTGCGGAAAAGGACACTTGGTTGTCAAGAGATTGAAAAGAATGAGGGTCCTTCGAGAAAGAGCGATTGGTTCCCAGGGGCTCAGAGTAAGAAAGGCCACTTCTGGCTGGACAATGAGAGAAAGCTTCCTGGAAGAGTGGGGGTATCTCAGTTGAGTCCTGAGAGATGGGCGGGGGGCGGTGTAAAGGTTTGTGGAGTGTGTGTGTTGGGGGGGGCATTCTGAGAGAGAAATCAGAGGAGGCAAAAGCTGGGTGCGAGGAGGGAATCTGATTAATTCCATCTTACTAAAGCGTGAGTGCGGGGAACCGGTCGCGGTGCAGTGTGATCCCTGAAGCGCAGGGGCGCGGGGGGGCGGGGGGGGGCTGCACCGCCATGTCCTCCGCCAGGGTCCTAGCACTGGGCCACCGCACAAGGCGAGTGCCGGGCAACCAGTGGCCCAGGGTCTACCTCACTACTTCCTCCACCCGTCCAGATCAGCCCGGAGGAGGAGGAGCGCCGTCGAGTGAGGCGCGAGCGGAATAAGCTGGCCGCGGCCAAGTGCAGGAACCGGAGGAAGGAACTGACCGACTTCCTGCAGGCGGTGAGCACCGGCCGGTGCGGAGGGTGTCCAGGCCCCGGCCCACCGAACCTCAGAGGGCCGTGACTCCCCTGAGCCTGCGGGGCCCCAGGGGGAGCCCGTATATGAAGTCCCCTTCCCCCAGGCTCCCGTCGGAGGAGCATTCCTTCGGAGAACACGACGAGGAAAAAGCGATTAAAAATTAGTTACAGCGCGCCTCACTCCCAGCAAAGCCGAGGAGAGCTAGAGCTTCGGCGGACAACCTCCTTCTAAGATGCTCCGGGGCTTGATGGGAGTCGAGCCCATTTCTCCCAAGGGCTCATGGGAGTTGTAGTCCAGACTCGCTGGAGACCCACCCCCACCCCTCAATTACCACCACCTCCGGAGGCTACGCGGTATGCAGCCCTCCTCTTCTAACTCCTCTCCTAACCCTCCACAGGAGACTGACAAACTGGAGGACGAGAAATCCGGTCTGCAGCGAGAGATTGAGGAGCTGCAGAAGCAGAAGGAGCGCCTGGAGCTGGTGCTTGAAGCCCACCGCCCCATCTGCAAAATCCCGGAGAGGGCCACCGAGAGCGACACGGGCGGCCGGGGCGGTGCCAGCGGCACCAGCAGCCCGCCAGCTCCCTCCTGCCCTGTACCTTGTATCTCTCTTTCCTCGGGGCCTGTGCTTGAACCCGAAGCATTGCACACCCCCACGCTCATGACCACACCCTCCCTGACTCCTTTCACCCCTAGTCCGGTCTTCACCTACCCCAGCACCCCTGAGCCCTGCGCCTCAGCCCATCGCAGGAGTAGCAGCAGCAGCGGGGACCCATCCTCTGACCCTCTCGGCTCCCCCACCCTCCTTGCCTTATGAGGCACCCCAGCCCCCTACCGGCGGGTCCCACTCTAGCCAATGTCTCCCCACCCATTGGTCCAGCTGGTCTGGACCATATCCCACGCCCATCCCCAGCAGGCTCTTCTCCATCCCTCCAGATGAGACTGAGCATATTTTGCTTCCCAGGAGAGTCAGCTTGGGGCCACCAAAGCTGCCCACTGTTTTTCCAGAGCTGGCTTCTCTAGCATAATTTGCACTAAATCAGAGACAAAATATTTCCCATTTGTGCGAGGGAACTCCTGGCGACCAAAAAGGACTTTGTAGATCCCTAGAGGTCCTCTAGAGCCCTAAGCCCCTCCAGACCACACCTACAGTCTTCATCACCCTCTTCCTGTGATCCACCCAATCCTACTCTGACAGAAGATGATACTCTACCAGCCTAGAACACTAACTCACCCAGCCCCACACTGCCAGCAGCACCAAGTGATTGAACCAGGGCATTCTGCTGGCCCCTCCTGAATGGCAGGAGAGTGCCAGAGGCTTCTGTGATGAGCTGAACTGCAGCCCCCCCCCAGCTCTGAGAAGACTTTAGCTCCAGGGAATCCAAGCCTCCACAACGAAGGCAGCTGCTATTTATTTTCCCACAGAGAGTATTTTTATACAAACCGGCCAAAATGCAATAAAAGGCTCGAAGTTCTGGCCTGGTCTCATTGAACCCAGAGGAAAAAGGGAGAACATTTGGAACCAGAAGCCCGAGGCTCCCGTCTCAGCTCTGTGGACTTACTGCATGAGTTTGGACAAATTATTTGATATTTCTGGACCTCGGTTGTCTTATCTGACAAATGAGGTTACATCTGCTCTGCCTCGTCTCTAAGACTGAGAGGAGGAATAGAGTGCTGTTGGGTGCAAGCCAAAAGGATTATCATCTTCCTCCTGATGGGGGCCCACAGCGCTCCTGCATGGGCCACAGGAGGGCGCTGTTATGCCCCGTCCAGCCTCGGGGGAGGCCGCTGAGTGGGTTCTAGGCCCCCAACACCTGCTTCCTGCCCCATTGTCTTGGACAGGAAGGAGCCGGGAAGGGAGCTGGAGCCACTTCAGGGGCCGGATCACTGCCTGTCCCGAGCCTAATGGGGGGAGCCAGGGGCTTACCACGGTCCCACATCCCGCCCCAGGCTTGAGGTAGTGGGGGAGTCAGCCACCTTAGGTCTGCAGCCCCTCCGGATGGGAATGGTACCCTGTCTCAACGTCCCCGCCCTCGTCCCCACCCCGGCGAGTCCCAAACAGACGCTGCCCAGGCCACGGGCTCTGCTTCCGTTCCAGTTTATTAGCCCCCACCCCGCCCCCAGCAAGTCCCTTCTTTCCAGCCTCCAGTCCCCCTGCTGCCCCACCAGCGAGAGCGAGGGGCCCTCCTTGGTGCCAGAGTTTCCAAATCCATGCCAGCGGCCCCTCGTGCGCAGGCGGGACGGCGTCCAGGTCCCGAGGTCCACCTCAGTCCCGGCGCTTGGGAAGCAGTCTGGTCGAGCGTCGACGTGAAGGAAGCTGAGCCCTCAGTCATCTGGGGAGCAGGCCAGGGGCAATTGATCGGGACTGCCCACGCTGCCAGTGCTGGAGCTTCCATCGCCCAGGTCGCGGGGCCCGCAGGGGGGCAAGGCGAGCTCGGGTGTCGGCCCGGCGCTTGAGCCCCCAGCGCCGCCGGGGCCGCCCCGGGGGCCCCACTCCTCGCCCAGAGCCAGGCAGAGCTCCTTAAGCGCCAGGTTCTCCCGCAGCAGCTCCTCCTGGCGGCCCTCCAGCTCGGCCAGCTTCTGCCAACAACCGCCCAAGTCCTCGCGCACGGCTCGGGATGCTTGGGTCCCGAAGAGCTGCCACTGGCGCGCGGCTCGCCGGCCGCGCTGGCGCTCCGAGTCCAGGAAGCAGCAGAGGTCGCGCAGCTCACGGTTCTCGGCCTGTAAGCGCCGGTTGAGCTGCTTGAGCTCGCGGATCTCGCCCAGGTGACCCTGCAGCTGCCGATTCACCTCCTGCATGAGGCGGCCGCGCTGCACCAGAGCCGCCAGGCGCGCCGCCTCCTCCCGCCGCAGGCGCCGCACCAGCTCTTCCTTGCCCAGCGCCGCCATCTCCTCGTCCGTCAGCTCCTCCAGGCCGCCCGCCTCGGCCTCCATGGCTGCTCAGGCCTCTGGAGCATCGCCTGCCCGCCGCCGCGGCCCAGGAGCCCAAGTCGAGCTCTGCGCGCTCCGGGTCGGGCTCGGGCTCCGCGGGCGGCAGGCTGTGGCAGTATAGCGTAGGCTGCAGCAGCCCCCGGGGGTGGGCACGCGGCGGGGCGCGCGCCGGGGCGGGGCCGTATGACGCTAAGGAAGGACAGCCAATCCAGGGAAGGCTCCCCGGAAAGGGGCGGGGCTTGAGCGCAGACTACAGAGAAAGAGAGAGCCACTTCCCCGCCCACTCCGGACCGCGGAGTTACGGACCGTCTGTCCGTTACTGTCCCAGCGCCACCACCCTCCGACAGGTGACCCCAAACTAGGCGCTTCGTACTTCCCAGTTCCAAACTTCCTCAAGCTCTCGCCTAGGCCTCTCAGCTCCTTCTGAGAACCAAGACTGCGGCGTCGGCCACTGACTCTCCTGCCCACCCCTCGACGGCACCCAGACGTATCTCGTTACCAACTTTCCTAGCATAGTTCATACTCGAGAGTCTCGGCTCACTGAACATCTCTCCCAGCTCTTTGGAGCCGAGTCCAGACGTGCGTGACTCAGCATCAGCCTGCCCTTTCATGGAAATTTTCTTGCCCGGGGGGAGGCGCATACAGGGATTCATTTGTTCAATAAACTTTTATTGTATGCAAAGCTCAGGCAGAAATAAACTTGACTAAGATTCTGATCCTGTCCTCAAAGGGGTCGTAATTTATTTTTTTAAAGATGTTATTTATTTATTTACTTGAGAGAGAGAAAAAGAGCACGAGCAGGGGGGAGGGGCAGAGGGAGAGGGAGAAGACGACTCCCCGCTGAGCAGGGAGCCTGACCCTGGACTCAATCCCAGGATCCTGGGATCATGACCTGAGCCGAAGGCAGAGGCTTAACCGACTGAGCCACTCAAGCGCCCAAAGGGGTCGTAATTTAGTGGGGGAGACAGGCTGGGTAAAACCAGAAGTAAACGGGGGATGGGCATGGTCTGAGGGATCTCCACCCCCCAAAAAAAGGTTTCCCCAAAGAGGTGGTAATCTGAGGGGCCCCGAAAGATGTATAGGAGTTTGGCAAGTAAAGAGAAAGCTATTTCAGGGAGCGGGAATAGCATGGTGAAAGACACTGGGGGCCTAGCTGCTTTAGGAACCGTGAGAGTAGCTCGATGTTTTCAAAAGGTAGTTGTGTGGAGAAAATGGTAAAATGAGGGAGAGAAGCAACAAAGGTAGTTGGCTGGAGCGTTGCCACAGGCCAGCCAGTAGGATTTTAAGCAGGGGAGTAACATTTTAAAATATGCATTAAAAAAATTATTCCGGGGGTGCCTGGGTGGCTCAGTCGTTAAGCATCTGCCTTAGGCTTGGGTCACGATCCCAGGTTCCTGGGATCGAGCCCCGCATCGAGCTCCCTGCTCGATAGGAGGCCTGCTTCTCCTTCTCCCTCTCCACCTGCTTGTGTTCCCTCTCTTGCTTTCTCTCTCTCTGTCAAATAAATAAATAAAATCTTAAAAAAAAAAATTTATTCCGGCTGCTCTGTGTGGGATGAACCATGGGGAAGAGACGTAGGCAGGGAGATTAGTAAGAACACTGTGTCAATGGGCAAGGTAGAGCTATGCAGAAGGACTGGGCTGGGACAGTGCCAGTAGGGGTGGAGAGGACAAAACATCCTAGAAATATTCAGGAGGCAAATCAGCAGACCTGAATGTGAGGAGTGAGGACTCTGGGAGAAAGCACAGGGTTCTGGGATGAGAACTGGGTGAATGTTGGGACTGTCACTGAGATAGGAACGCAGGAAAGAAACAGATCGGAAAGAGACCTGTCTAGCTTTTGAGGGACCTGTAGGGTAGACAGCGTAGAAAGACGAGCAGATAGGCAGCCCTCTGATGTGGACTTCCAGCCAGAGCTCTGAGCTACAGAGTAAGAGAAGTCATTAGTGCAGGGGGGTGGGGTTTGGGGGGTTAAAATCATGGGAGCACGTGCCCCATGCCCAGGAGAGTTGCTCAGCTGCAGGATGGACTGAGGCGCTCCCAGCAAGGCCCCTTGAAAGTTAGGTCAGATACATTTTTTGCAGAGAAAAGATTTAGGACAGAGACCTGTGAAACCCCTACATTTAAGATACACGTCAAAGTAGGGAGGCCCAGAAAAGGGCAGAGAAAGTGGGAGAAAAGCCAGAAGGAAGTGTGGGGGAAGGCTGCCAGCGCAGGGGAGACTGGCCGTTGGCCTCGACTCCCGATGTCTTCCTGCAAACTGGGCCAGGATGGGGACGAGGAGCCTGGGATTGCCCCTCCCGCCGGGAGGAGGGGCTACTCCTCTTCCTTCGCCGCTTCTGCCCCCACCCTCTCTGTCCCGGAAGTGGTCCTTCTCTGGCTCCGGGTGCCGGGAGCCGAATCTCGGCGCTCCCGGAAGTAGCCTGCGGGCGGCGCGCCCGGCCCGGGCAGTGCTCGCTCCCACCGGGGCTCTGCAGGTGCGCCCGGGTCTGGGCGTCGCCATGACCAGCGAGCTGGACATCTTCGTAGGGAACACGACCCTCATCGACGAGGACGTGTATCGCCTCTGGCTGGATGGTTACTCGGGTGTGTGGGGGGCCGTCTGCGGAGCGGGTCAGGAGGGGCGGTGGTTTGGGACGGGAGAGGGCGGGGCCAGGACTCCCGTCCTTTGGGGAAGTGGGCAGAGGGAGTAAGGGGTGTTTAGAAGTCGGACTTGGGATCCCCCGAGGGCCTGTGGGTTCGCGGAGCGGGGCTTAATGCTGGCGCCCGCTCCCCAGTGAGCGACGCGGTGGCCCTGAGGGTGCGCTCGGGAATCCTGGAGCAGACAGGCGCCACGGCGGCCGTGCTGCAGAGCGACACCATGGACCACTACCGTACTTTCCACATGCTCGAGCGCCTGCTGCACGCACCGCCCAAGCTGTTGCACCAGCTCATCTTCCAGATCCCGCCCTCCCGACAGGCGCTGCTCATCGAGAGGTGGGACACCCATCAGGCTGACCATATACCCATTTTGCAGGGCGAAACTGAGGCCCGGGTTGGGATGGGACTTACACAAGGGCTGAGAAAGTTGAGAGCAGGAGGGGCCAAACCTAGGCCCTGCCGGACCTCCGTTTCCCTCCTATGTGGAAAGTCAGTGGTGTCCTCTGCCTCCACGCAGGTACTATGCCTTTGACGAGGCCTTTGTGCGGGAGGTCCTGGGCAAGAAGCTGTCCAAGGGCACCAAGAAAGACCTGGACGACATCAGCACCAAAACAGGCATCACCCTCAAGAGCTGCCGGAGACAAGTGGGCACTGCATCTCTGCCCCCCAACACAACATCCCATGTCCAGTCTGTCCCTTCACTCCATCCCTTTGGTCACTGCCCCAGCTCCATTCTCCTCCCCCACCTCTGATTGTGGCAGGGGCTTCATACCCAGTCTCTTGTCCCTTTTTTTGCTCTTCCAAAGCATCTCCTACTCCCCTGCGGGAGCTACTCTTTCAGAAGCTCAGATCTGACCATAGCTTTCCCCTCCTCGTAAACTTTAATTGACTCTCCCACTCCATCTTGGATAGTAGCCACACTCCTTGGCCTTGACCGTCATACTCTTCTGTGATCTGGTCTCTGCCAGCCTTTCTCCGCTTATATTTCTCCAGCCCCTGGCTTTCTTTTTGCTCCTGCTACTCCTACCTGGAGGGTACTATTCTTGACCTTATCTACCCCTTGAAATACAAAGCAGGGGGTCAGATGCCACCTACTCCACAAGCCTTTTTGGTGGCCCGGAAGGGAGAAGTAACCCTTCTGGGCCTTTAGTATTTTTTCTCTGTGGCTTTTGTGCACTCCTGAACAGCTTAGCATTTGCTTGTTTTTTTTTTTTTTTTTTACTTCCTGGACCTCAGCCAGGAGAGTCAGTTCCAACACGAGCTCATGAAGAACTGGAGAGCATGATGCTAAAATAGGGGGAGGGCGCCTGGGTGGCTCAGTTGGTTAAGCGACTGCCTTCGGCTCAGGTCATGATCCTGGAGTCCCGGGATCGAGTCCCGCATTGGGCTCCCTGCTCAGCAGGGAGTCTGCTTCTCCCTCTGACCCTCCCCCTTCTCATGTGCTCTCTCTCTCCTCTCATCCTCTCTCTCAAATAAATAAATAAAATCTTAAAAAAAAAAAAATTAAAATAGGGGGAATTCAGAGGTAGGAGTGAGTAAACATTTATCCAGGGCAAGATGCTTGAATTGATAACAGGTATTAACAGTTAATAGTTTATTGAAGAATACCACATGCTAAGTCAGCATCTGTTGACTGGATAGATGGATAGGTGAGGGAAGGATGTTCAGTAATCAGTTTGTTGGATGACCAGCCTCTGACCAGCCCTCCTTCCTCCCCTAACTGCCCTACAGTTTGACAACTTTAAGCGAGTCTTCAAGGTGGTGGAGGAAATGCGGGGCTCCCTGGTGGATAACATTCAGCAACACTTCCTCCTGTCTGACCGGTTGGCCAGGTGAGGGGCTGGGCAAAGAGCCAGCCATCTCCCTTTCCTGCAAGCTTCTTCCTTGGGCCATAAGGCAGGTCCACTTTCCCCACCCCAACCCACTTGACCTCCTGGCTGCATTGGGGGATGGCTCTCCTTCTCCTGGTCTGCGCTTTGGATCAGACTGGCCTGGCTTCAGATTCCAGCCTGGCCATTTACCAGCGGGGCTGTTGTGAGATGCCACATGTAAATCCCGTGTTGCAGCCCCTGGGGCTTAGGAAGTGCTCAGTAAATGGTAACTGTTATGCTCAGGTCTCCCTCTGTTCCCCTTAGGAGACCTGGGCTGAAACCTCTGTATGCAGATGGGGAGGCCCAGAGAGAAGTGGCTTGCAGCATGTCACATAGTGAGCTGGGGCAGAGACAGGCCGGAGGTCGGATGCCCCGCCAATGTCACAGGTTCGAGCTGCTCGCTAAAAAGGAATTTGAAACCCTGACAGGCTCACTCTCCCCTCCTTGCAGGGACTATGCGGCCATCGTCTTCTTTGCCAACAACCGTTTCGAGACAGGGAAGAAAAAACTGCAGTATCTGAGCTTTGGTGACTTTGCCTACTGTGCTGAGCTGATGATCCAGAACTGGACCCTCGGAGCCGTCGGTGAGACCCCCACTCACCCAGGTGCCCGGTACCTCCCCACCCTCTCAGGACCTGGTTCCCCGCCAACAGTTTCTCCTGCAGGCCCCAGTTTCCAGCATCCTTTCTTCTTCAGTGCCTGAAGCACAGCCACTGTTGCTCATAGCCGTGTCCCCACGCACAGCTCGTCTGCAGACAAAGGGCCCGCCACTTGTCTGTGGCCCGGGGCAAGTCCCTCCACCTTTCCGACACTCCCTTCTCTCTGTCACGGGGTGCGCTGAGATGACGGGTGTGGAAGGCTCCGGATATCACCGGAGGGGTTTTTACCCCCACCCCCATTCCCTTGCTGGGCCTCCCCCAGACTCCCAGGTGGATGACATGGATGTGGATCTAGACAAGGAGTTTCTCCAGGACTTGAAGGAGCTCAAAATGCTTGTGGCTGACAAGGACCTTCTGGACCTGCACAAGAGGTGACCGTGGGGAGTCCTCGGGCCGGGGCGTGAGTAGGGGCCCCAGCACCTCTGGGCTTACCCTGTCTCCCTGCAGCCTGGTGTGTACTGCCCTTCGGGGAAAGCTTGGTGTCTTCTCTGAGATGGAAGCCAACTTCAAGGTCTGTGGCCCAATCCAGCCTCTGTCCCTTGGGCATCTTCAGCCTCACTGCACTGTCCCCATGGGGCAACTCTGCTCATGCCGGAGCGGGTAGCCCTGCCGCTGCTCCTTCCACCCACCTCAGGTGGGGGGGGCACATCGGGGAGTTATTTGATTGAGGGAGGTGGATAGATTTCGGGAGGGACATGCCTCTCCTCCAGCTGCTGGGCTCAGCCTCCAGCCTCGGGGACAGAAGGCAGAACTCCCAGGCTCTCTGCCCCACAGAACCTGTCCCGGGGGCTGGTGAACGTGGCTGCCAAGCTGACCCACAATAAGGATGTCAGAGACCTGTTTGTGGACCTCGTGGAGAAGGTGAGCCGTCCTGCGTGCTGCCCTCTGATCCCCAACCTGGCCTGTCCCTGCGCTGTACCAGCGCTAGATGTTTCCTTGGGCCCACAGTTCGTGGAACCCTGCCGTTCTGACCACTGGCCACTGAGTGATGTGCGGCTCTTCTTGAATCAGTATTCGGCATCCGTCCACTCCCTGGATGGCTTCCGGTGAGAGACCCCAGGCTTCCTTTCCAGCTTGGTCTTGCTGTAGGCAGCCTCCTGCCAGGGCGTAACCCTCCTGCAGATGCAGGGTTCTCTCCTCTGCCCTAGGGGTGGAAGTCTGTGGGCCCTCCTCTTAGAGGCTGTGACCTGACCTTAGGTGGGCTCCTGAACCTCTCCACACCTCAGTTTCCCCTGTAGAACGGGAGGATCATGCTGCTAATCACTGTAGGAGTGGTGTGAGGAGTGAGGAAGCACTTAGGTGTATGAAGCTCTTGGAACAGCATCTCACACATGATGGGGATTCAGGCGAAGGCCCCTGTCACTGTTTCCATTGCAGGCACCAGGCCCTCTGGGATCGCTACATGGGCACCCTCCGTGGCTGCCTCCTGCGCCTCTATCATGACTGAGGTGCCCTCCCACTGCCCTGCCCACACTGACAATAAAGCTGCCGTGACTTTGGAGGAGCCCGTGCGCGGGAGTGTGCATGGGCGTACACACATCTGTCTCTGAGCGTCATGATGCCCGTGCATAGGGATGTATGTGTATGGGGGCCCCACAGAGCCTAGCATGTGTCAGAGTGTGGGGCGTCTGCGCTCTCCCCACCCCAGCTGAGTTCACGTGCAAGACAGGGAGCTCATCTTGGTTTATTCAAGCCATAGCAGGATTAGGAGGACAGGCAAAAGCCTGGGGTGGGGGCAACAAGGAGACAGCGGGCATAGCGGGAGAGGGCTGAAGCTCGGCGGCGCAGGCTCAGCGAGGGCAGGACACCGGGCGCTTCTTCGCCGATAGGTCCACGCGGGCCGTGAGCGGGTACTTGGTGATGCCGCATGTATTACTCCCGCGGTGCAGCCGGAAATAGCCCTAGGAAGTCAAGGGGACATCAGAGCCAGAAGGTGGGGCAAGGCCTGTCCTGCCCTGTACCCTCGGGTAGATCACACTCACCTCCTCACCCCATTCAGCACCCCACGAGTTCTTCAGGATCCAGTATGGGATTGGGCGGCGAGGATGAGGCTGGGATGAGCCTCCCTCTGCCCGCCTCCCCGCCACTGACTTGCTCGTCCCAAAACCCACCAGCAGGACAGAATGGTCCACAAGCTGGGGGTCACAGGTGGCAGGTGTGGCCTTGATCACACCCTTCCGGTATTGCTGCAAGGGCAGAGGGGCTGAGTCTGAGGCCACCTCCCCTAGATGTCCCTCCCCCCAGTCCCAACCCTTTCCCACCTGCAGTAGTTTCATGTTGATGGTCACGGTGATGGGGCCTTGGGTGGCCAGGTACCAGGCGATTGCTGGGAGTAGAAGGTACCATTAGGCCCTGCTTCCTCTCTGCCCCCTACTCTTGCCTCGTAGTCTTACCCCCACCCCACCCCCCACCTCTCTGTGCCTACGTCTCTGTCTCTAGTCCAGTCTTTTGCCTCTATCCTGGTCTGTCTGTCCCTGTCATCCTGCCCCCAGGCCTGCTCCTGCCCCGCTCTGCCCGCATCCCCGCTCTGCCCGCACTCTGCTCGTTGTCCTGCAGCATGATGAAGTCCTGGATCCAGGCCACCTTCTTGTACTTCTTGGCCAGGCACTTGTGGGGTTTGACTTCCCCCCGGAATGGGTAGTCCTTTTCACTGGCCAACCCACCTGCAGATAAGCAAGGCCAGGGTGGAGGCTCAGCGCCCGAACTTCCCCCCTCCTCCCCCACCCCCTCCACCCCTGCCCCCAAAAGCTGCCCAGAGAGGCAGGGCACTCACTGTTGTTGAGGACAGTTATGAAGGCATCCCAGACGAAGCCACCCCTGCACCCGTCCCCACAGCGGCCACAGTCAAGCAGCTCTGGCACAAGAAGGGACGGTGTGGGCTGACCGCGCCCTGGCGTCCCCCCTCCTCCTCCCCCCTCACATGCCCCCTCCTTCAGCCATACCCTGCACGGAGACTTGCACCGACTGGTTGTATTTGATGCCCCACAGGGCCTCGATGTTGCCCGCTGTGGCCATGGCCCAGCAGCAGTTGCAGTTTTCCTAGCCGGGAAGGGGGGCAGTGGGAAGGTGTCTGGGCCTCGTCCCCCCTCCCCCCCCACGCCACCGAGGCTGGACTGGGCCAGATGGGGGCAGATACCTGCTGCCTGATGGGTGAGATGATGCCCTTCAACCTCCGCCAGTCACAGCTGCGGGGCACCGACTCTCCCGACTCTTCAGACCCCACCTTTCTGCCCACGCTGGGTGCCTCTCCAGCCATCCTCTGGTGCCCATAGAGCTGGCCAAACTCCTCCTCTGGGGGATGGATGGACGGGGCCAACAGGGTCACAGTTTTGACCCCTTCTCCCCCATACTTTGCCTCTCCCACTCCAGCCATTCACATACTGGGTTATTTGAGTCCCCATGATACCCTGGGAGATAGGCACAAGGGTATGGAGGCCCAGAGAGAAGCCAGGTTTCTTCCTGGGACGCACTCGCCTGCACTTGCTGCCTCACCCCCTAAGCTGGATTAGGACCCGGACCCGCCCCTGTTTTTTGTGATTTGGGGCAAACAAACAGGCCTCTGGTCCTCAGGCTCCCTCTCTCTGGGAAATAAAAGCTGAAGGTCTGCCCTGCCCAGCCACCAGTATCCCTGCAGAAGTCTCTGCCTCCCCACCTACCACCTAGGATCCAGGAGGTGTCCAGTACCTGTGAGGTCACTGAATGGAGTCACCCCAAACTCGGCTGTGCCCAAGTCTTCCGCCTCCAGCTGCTGAGCCTGGGCCAGGTTGCGTGCAAAGATGTCCAGGCGATGAGCATACTCTGGAGCAAGAGGGGTTGGTTCTAGGCGACCTCCTGAGCCCACAGAAGCAGGAAGTGGCCACTGGCTGGGCATCCTCCCACTCACACCCAGCCAGGTGAGCACAGCTCCTTTCTTGTGGCCACTGCAGGCCCCACCGCCGACATCTGGGCCAAGGAAATGGCTCCCCAGCCCCTCTAGGGTTGGGTTTTCCTCAGAGGCAGTAAGGGGGACATCTCTGCCCACGCAGAAGACAAGTAAAGGGTCTGAAGGCAGAGTGACTCAGAAGGGAAAGGTGGGTGGTCAGAGACTGGCTTCCTGCCAGGTCACATTCTCCCTTCACACCTCTGCCTGCATGTTCTGAGCTGGAACATGATGAAGGTGGGGAAGGGGTGGGGTATGGGTCCATGGCATGGGCAGCCTGGGCTGAAAGGTGCCCACAGACCATCCTCCTATGGAAGACGAGACCCAGAGAGAGGGCGGGAGCAGGGCTGGGACCTCCTGGGCATGGAGAGTGAGTCCCCACACAAGGTGAATATCCTTGGTGTTTCTGAAGGAACTCATGACTAGATGGTAGTCGGCCTGCTGCGCAGAGTGACAAGAAAGTGGCTGTGGAAGCAAGGGGTCCTCTGGGACGGGTAGGCCCCCAACAGCTGCTGCCTGCCCTCCAAATTCATAGCAAAGAGTGATCCTGTCGCCCCATGTGCAACCAGGGAATACACCCCCAGCCCTGCCAACTTCCCTGCTGAGTGGCTTTGGCCCAGCCCATTGCCCACCCGGAATCTTGATTTCCTTATCTATTAAATGGGAGACAGGGGTGAGACTGGAGATGTACATGCCCCGTGATACCTTCTGGGTTTGAGTAACTCCGGTTGTACTGGGTCTGGAACAACATGAAGACCTGTTTCAGCTCCAGTGGCTGGGGACCTGGATCCTGGCAAGGAACCAAGAGGGTGGGGGGAGAGCAGGTGAGGAGTCATTGCTGGGACCACACCTTGCCTTCCAGCCATGCAGGGATGGGGCTAGGGGATCAGCTGCTTGGCCTGCACGGTCTCCCTGCGTTAGCTTGGGCCTCATGGCATCATGTCAATCACCTCTGTAGCCTCAGTTGCTGTCTCTGAGAAATGGGAATAAGGCAGTTGTTTCTGGAAGGGTGAGCCCTAGGCAGGAGTCTCACAGAGGGAAGAGGATGGGAAGCAAGGGTGGTGGGGGGGGGGGGCACTTACCTGGTTCCTGAGGGAGCCTTTGATGCCTTGGGGCAGGCCTGCCACCAACAGGGCCAGGAGGCAGGAAAGGTAGACAGTTACTGCCATGGTGCTGCGGGTGAGAGTGCTGGAAGCAGGAAGCTGTGCAGACCAAGCTGGAGGGGGTGAGAGGGCGGAGCTGGAGAAACCGCAAAGGAGAAACCAGGTTGAGAGGGGGAGGTGGACCCCTTGATCACAAGAGCTGCCTCAGGCCTTCAGGCCTTTGTCCTGTACAGCCCTCAGCCTGCCTGTTTCCCACCCCACCCTTTTTCTTCATTCAGCAGATACCTGCTGCCCACCCTGTTCTGGGCAATTCTAGGGCTACAGAGAAGGATCTGTCCTTAAGGAAACAGGAATAGACAGATCCCAAGTGAGCAGTTGCCATATTTGGCCATCAGTGTCGTGACAGGGAAGTCCAGGGGGCTATGGGTGCCACAGGTTTTGAAGCCCTGGGTGGGGATAGAGGGTGGTCATTGCCCCCTGGGGAAGCACTCTCGCTCATCCTGGGAAACTGAGGCAGCTCAAGGGTCATCCTCCAAGAAGCCTTTGCTGCTCCCCATCCTCTGGTGTAACCTGCAGCCCCTTGAGCCCCTGCTGTGCCTGCCTCCCAGCCACACCAGAAGCATCTGATGCACCTGTGTCCTCAGCACCCAAGCCAGGGCCCAGCCCCGAGCAGGCTTGATGGGTGTTTGTAGACCTAACAAGTGGTTGTCACTGGGTTTTATTTTAAAAAATTTTTAAGATTTTATTTATTTATTTGACAGCACAAGCCGGGGGAGCAGGAGGGAGAGGGAGAAGCAGGCTCTCCGCTGAGCAGGGAGCTGGACGTGGGGCTCGATTCCAGGATCATGACCGGAGCCGAAGGCGGGCACTTAACTGACTGAGCCACCCAGGCGCCCCCGCTGTCATGGGTTTTAAATAGGAAAGTTCAGGGTCTAGGGTACGGTAAGTGGCGGCTACTGCCTTGTCCTGTTCATCATTCTTATCACAGTCTGGGGATGGGGATGAGGGGCCACGTTGAGTGCAGAAGGGATGAGGGCAGGGAAAGTCAGGGTCCTGGAGGTCAGGAGAAGCACCGCGAGGAGGCAACCCCAAGTGGTGGGCGTACTCAACGCCTAACACTGCAAAGACTCAAAAGTTGAGTCGCCAACTGTGTACCCAGTCATTCCCCTCTGGGCCTCAGATCCTCATCTCTAAGTGGCAACAATTCCTTTGAGTGGAATGACTGTGGGCACCTATGACCCTGGCTGGCACATAACAGGTGTTCAAATGGTGGGTCCTTAATACTCTACTCAGAGGCAGGGAGCCCAGAGTCTTGGAATCGGGGTGACTCGAGTTCGAATCCTGTCCTTACCATTCTGGCTATTCCTGGACAAATCTCAGCCTCTCTCATCTGTGAAATAGGGTGGTAACAGCACCCCTCCCTGGCTTGGCAGGATTGCATGAGGTGCATGCAGGCGCCTGGAAAGGCTATGCCTTGATAATCAAGAGCTATTATTTTTTATTTATTTTTTTTAAATAACAGCTTTATTGAGACATAATTTACAAGACATAAAAATTCAGCCTTTTTTTAAAAAAAAAGATTATTTATTTGACAGAGAGAGAGAGCACGCACAAGCAGCGGGAACAGCAGGTGGAGGGAGAGGGAGAAGCAGGGTCTGCACTGAGCAGGGAGCCCGATGCGGGACTCGATCCCAGGACCCTGGGATCATGACCTGAGCTGAAGGCAGACACTTAACCAACTGAGCCACCCAGGTGCCCCAAGATTCAGCCTTTTAAAGTATATAATTCACTGGAGCACCTGGCTGGCTCAGTCGGAAGAGCACATGACTCATGATCTCGAGGTTGTGAGTTTGAGCCCCACGTGGAGTGTAGAGATTACTTAAATAAATAAAAAAATTTTAAAAAACTTTACACAATTCAGTGGTTTTAGTGTATTTGCATAACTGGACAATCATCACCACCATTTGATTTCAGAGTATTTTCATCACCCCAAAAGAAACCCCATGTCCATTAGCAGTCACCCCCTAGTTGCCCCTTCCCCTGGCAAATACTAATTTGTCTCCTAGATTTCTCTATTCTGATGTGTCCTATAAGTGGAATATGAGGATGTTTGTGTCTGGCTTCTTCCACCTAGGGAAATATTTTCAAGATTCATCCTTGTTTTAGCACACATCAGTACTTCATTCCTTTTTATGACTGAGTAACATTCCATCATATTACCACATTTTGTTTATCCATTCATCAATTAATGGACATTAGATTGTTTCTACATTTTGGTTCTTATGAATAGTGTTGCTATGAATGTTGTGTATAGATCTTTTCGGGCGGACATATGTTTTCAATTCCCTTGGGTATATACAGAGGAGTGAAATTTCTGGGTCATGTGGTAACATTTTGAGGTCCTGCCAAACTGTTTTCCAAAGAGGACCATCTTATATTCCCACCCATAGTGTATGAGGGTTCCAGTTTCTCCATATCCTCGCCAACACTTGTTATTGCCTGTCTTTTGGTTTTAAAGAGCTTTTATTTTTAGCATCCTCGCCCCAGTGGCTGGGAAGGATCTGGGGGGTTGGGGGGTGCACTCCCCAACTCACCTTGAACCCCAGGGCTGACCTCGGGATCCACGTGCCCCCATCAGTACACCCTCTTCCTGGGCAGGGCTGCACTGGGGGCGATCGTGAGGATAAACAAGGGTGGGAAAGGGAAGGTTGGGCTCAGCAGTTCCCGCACTTCGTCTGCCCCCGACCCGGAGATCCCTGGACACGCGTCCCTTTCCCGTCTGGCCCCGCCCTGAGACGTGGGCAGGAGGAGGCCCCGCCCCTTCCTGGGAGCCAACTCCGCCCAAACTCCTCCCCAAAAGGCGCGCCCTCTGCTTGAAAGAGAAGGCAGAAATCCCGAAGTTGGGGGTGGGGGTGGGGACCCATTTGGGAGGAGGGCCGGTAAGGCACTGACACCGGACCCTGGCGTCCTGGACGCGAAAGTTCAGCCCTGCGTGCCTTCTCAGGGGCTTCCATTCATTCTAGGCCAAAAGGCAACTGCGGACCCCGCTCCCGAACTGTTGTAGTTTCGCGGACCGATTGTTGGGAGGAGGCGGTCCTCGAGTGAAGGGACCACCTGGCTGACAGCCCTAGGGATGGAGGAGAGAAGGGACAGAGATGAACAGTTCTGGGCCTGGGAGCGTCTTGTCCTCGGGCGAGGGTCTGGGAACCCTGAATGAAATGTTGGTATTCCCAGAGTGACTGTCCGGATGCACAGAACAAGATTCTGGAGCGGGTAGAGCAGGGTCTGGAAGCTCCAGGATTAGGTGGGGTCCAGGTGCCCAGGATGACATTCTGGGAGGGGCAGAGTGTGGAGGCCCCGGCATTATGTGGGTGCACAGGGTGGAATTCTAGGAGCCCAGATTAGGTAGGGTCCAGGTGCAGAGGATGACATTCCGCGTTGCGTAAAGTGAGGGCCTAGGGGCTCCCGGGTGAGTCTGGGGGCCTGGCATCAAGGCCATGCCCCCAGGGTGGGGAGCTAGGGGGACCCTGGCCCTGCGTCGGGAGGCGGCTCCGCGCCGCGCCGCGGGGGACCGGGTGGGGGCCTGCGGCTGGCCGGGGGCGGAGAAGCGGGGGGTCGGGGTCCCTCCCCCTGGCGCGGGCTCAGGAATCCGCCGAGGGGCGGGCGGAGGCGCCGGGGTGGGCCGCGCCGCGGCGGGCGGGCGGGCGGGCGGGGGGCGCTTCCTGGGGCCGCGCGTCCAGGGAGCTGCGCCGTCCACCCGTCCGTCTGCCCGCAGGCACTGCCCGAACCAGCCGAGCCGCCGGAGACGCGGGCCGCGGGGGCGTCGCGGGCTCAAGTGAGTGGCCGTCCGTGGGGGGAGGGCGCGAGCCGGAGTCTCGGCCGAGTCGGCGTCAGCGCAGAGCCGAGAGGCCCGCGCTCCTGAGCCCGCGCCACTGGGGGACCGGGCGGGGGCGGGGCGGCCGCGGGCGGGTGGGCCCTGAACCCTGGCCGCGGGAGGAGTGGGCCCTCGGCCCTGGGAAGCTCCGGGGCCCCAAGCCCGGTCCCGAGCGGGAGGCGGCTGGGGCCAGGGGTCTGAGTCCTGGAACGGGGCATGGGGGGTGCGTGGCAGAAGCGTCCTGACCCCCCTTCCCCCACTACCCCTGCACCACCACCACCTCCCAGCCCCAGGATGCTCCCCTTCGCCTCCTGCCTCCCCGGGTCTCTACTGCTCTGGGCGCTGTTGCTGCTGCTTTTGGGGGCAGCGTCTCCCCAGGATTCCGAGGAGCCCGACAGCTACACGGTGGGGACAGCGGGCCCACGGGCCTGGGATGGGCTGGGTAGGGCGCAGAGACCAGGATCCTGGGGGAAGATTCTCCCTCCCCTGGTTGGTGAAGCATCTGGGGGGCCATTGTTTGGAGCAGGCTGGGAGGGTGGCCAGGCTCAGGCCCTGATCTTGGCCTGGTCATTTGAAGGGGACTGGGGCTGACTACTGGTCACCTCTGGTCCCTTTGTAGGAATGCACAGATGGCTATGAGTGGGACCCCGACAGCCAGCACTGCCGGGGTGAGTGTGCCTGGGGGACTGACCCACCCCCAGGAACTGGGCAACGGACTGGCACCTTAGCTCCAAGAGCAGCAGCGGGGAGCCCGATGACCTGTCCTCTGCCCAGCCTGGCTTGGCAGGGGCCAGCTCTGATTCTCTGGGGGCCAGCTCAGCTAGGGGTGGAGAAGCCATGCAGGCCCCTCCCTCTCAGAGAAACCCAGGACACCCTGCCCCCACCCCTCAGTAGGCTGGAGAGCAACAGGGCACTGCCCATAGGAGCTCGGTCTTGGATACCTCTAACCAGTCTCCTATCAAGCTCTGTCCCATCAGGGCCTGGGAAGGCAGTGTCTATGGGGTGGGGGTAAGGAGGCCTGCACGTCATTCTTGGGCTGAGCCAGGGCCAGGGCTTTGGGGAGGGGTAGAGACCCTCTTGGGGACAAGAGTATGGGGGTGACTCCGGGAACAGTCACTCCCCCCCCCATCAGCCCTGGCAGGCCTTGGGGAAGGGTCCTGGGCAAGCAACCTTAGCTTGGTGAGTAGAGAGAGAAGGCCTTGCCTGGGTCACACAGCTTATAGAAGGGCGAGCTGGGCCCCTGCCTGCCGTCCACTTCACAGCCAGCCCAGGAGACTGGCTGTGCCCAGCAGGCCCCTCTCTGCAGATGTCAACGAGTGCCTGACCATCCCCGAGGCCTGCAAGGGGGAGATGAAATGCATCAACCACTATGGGGGCTACTTGTGCCTGCCCCGCTCAGCGGCCGTCATCAATGACCTGCATGGTGAGGGACCACCACCACCAGTGCCCCCCGCTGAACACCCCAACCCCTGCCTACCAGGCTACGAACCTGACGAGCAAGAGCGCTGTGTGGGTGAGTGAGGGTCACCTTGGCACCAGGGCTTTCGGTCCTCCTGCCAAGCATCTATCACTGCATCTTAAAAACTCAGACCTCGGGGCACCTGGGTGGCTCAGTCGGTTAAGAGGCTGCCTTCGGGGCGCCTGGGTGGCTCAGTTGGTTAAGCGACTGCCTTCGGCTCAGGTCATGATCCCAGGGTCCTGGGATCGAGTCCCGCATCGGGCTCCCTGCTCTGCAGGGAGCCTGCTTCTCCCTCTCCCACTCCCCCTGCTTGTGTTCCCTCTCTCGCTGTGTCTCTCTCTGTCAAATAAATAAATAAAATCTTTAAAAAAAAAAAAAAAAGAGTCTGCCTTCGGCTCAGGTCATGATCCTGGGGTCCTGGGATCGAGCCCCGCGTCCAGCTCCCTGCTCGGCAGAGAGCCTGCTTCTCCCTCTCCCTCTGCCTGCCACTCTGCCTACTTGTGCTCTCTCTCTCATCTATCTGTCAAATAAAAAAATAAAATCTTTAAAAAAAAAAAAAACCTCAGACCTCAGTTGCAAACTTGCTCAAAAGCAAGGGTTACTAGGATAACTTTGTGCGGGGCCTGCCGCAGGTGGTCCCACCTCCTGTCCTGCTCCAGCCAGCACCTGGAACCCCCTCTCAACTGCTGGAGACCCACTGCCAGAGCTCTGCCCCCTACCCTCTTCCTGATCCAGACCCCACCCCTGGCTGCCATGGGCCTTGGAGGAGGAAGGCCCTGGAATCAGCATTCCTGGGAGTCTGGGCAGGGCCTTATTTCCTGTGCACTTAGGGGTGCCTCTCCTGTTGGCTCCCAGGCTGACGGACTGTTATTTGTGCTGTCGGGAGGCTCTAATCCATGTGCTTCTTTCTCGGGGGTGCCAATTATCCATGCACCCACGTGAGCGGTACCTGACCTGTGTCCCTCTGTGCGGAGGTGTCTGTCACGTTGGGTGGTGCACGGGCTCCCGGGCGGGGGCTGAGTGGTGTCTCCTGCAGACGTGGACGAGTGTGCCCAGGCCTTGCACGACTGCCGCCCCAGCCAGGAGTGTCATAACCTGCCCGGCTCCTACCAGTGCACCTGCCCCGATGGCTACCGCAAGATTGGGCCTGAATGTGTGGGTGAGTCCGGGGAAGAGCCTCTCTAGTCCCTGCTCCGTGCCCTTGGCCTGGCTCTCACCCTAGCACCTGACCCCCCATGCCAGCTCACCGCCAGGCTCGACCCTCGTTCCCTGCCACCTCTGTCTTCCTGTCACCGGTCACAGGACTGTGAGGGTCTGTGTGTGAGTCCTGGCTGACCTGGCCCAACTCAGCGCCCCAGACCCAGGCGAGACTATGGGTGGTGCGGCCTTGAGTGCCAGCTGACCCGTGCGCTCTGCCCTCCCCCCCGGCCTCCCCCCCAGATATAGATGAGTGCCGCTATCGTTACTGCCAGCATCGCTGCGTCAACCTGCCTGGCTCCTTCCGCTGCCAGTGCGAGCCGGGCTTCCAGCTGGGGCCCAACAACCGCTCCTGCGTAGGTGAGGCTGGGCCGGGCCAGGCTCCTGGGTCCCGGGCGGCGGGGCGGGGCGGGGCGCCGGAGCTCGCTTTCCGACCAGCCTAGGCAAAGTGGGCGCTCTGGGCGGCTCCTTGGCTTTCACCCCTCCTGTTTTTTCCCCCTGAACCCCCAGATGTGAACGAATGTGACATGGGGGCTCCATGTGAGCAGCGCTGCTTCAATTCCTACGGGACCTTCCTGTGTCGCTGCCACCAGGGCTATGAGCTGCATCGCGATGGCTTCTCCTGCAATGGTGAGAGCCGCCCCTCTCCCCTGGGCTCCTCCACGGGTCTCCCAGGCCCTGGGTCGTGCTGCGTTTCCTGCCACCCAGTCCTCCATTTGGTGCCTCCGCGTCCCATCCATCCTGCACCCACCTGCCTCCTCTGTATTCCACCCCTGGCTGATTGCAGGACACCTGCACACCTGCCCACCGGAAGTTGAGGTTGGGAGGAAGGCACGGAGGGGAGCAGGAGGGAGCACTGAAGCTCAGAGGGGAGACTGACAAAGGATGTGGGTGCTCCCCTCTTTGGGAGTCGGGTGGACCTGCATTCAAACCCTAGACTAGGGCCCGCCACTCTTTTGAGCCCATTTCTACTTCTGTAAAATGGGTTGTCTTGGGGATGAAGTGGGACAGAACAAGACAAGCTTCATCAAGTCCCAAGCCACAACGTTTTAAAGTCAACTACCATTTGTTGAAAACCTTCCCTGTGCAGCACATTTCCCTTGCATACTTGGCCTCGTTTAATCCTGCCAGCAATCCTATGATGAAAGTATGCTCTCTCTGTGAACCTTTATGGGACTGAATTGAGAGGATCGCCTTTGGTCCAGAGCCCTCATCCACACTCTCCCTCAGATATCGATGAGTGCAGCTACTCCAGTTATCTCTGCCAGTACCGCTGTGTCAACGAGCCTGGCCGCTTCTCCTGCCACTGCCCGCAGGGCTACCAGCTGCTGGCCACGCGCCTCTGTCAAGGTACAGGGGGCCCCAGTGGGGCGGGCAGGGTGGTATCAGGGGCTGGTGGCCTGATGTCTGGGTTCCAGCCCCTTTCCCCTGACACAGACATTGATGAGTGTGAGTCGGGCGCGCACCAGTGCTCTGAGGCCCAAACCTGTGTCAACTTCCACGGGGGCTACCGCTGCGTGGACACCAACCGCTGCGTGGAGCCCTACGTCCAGGTGTCTGACAAGTGAGTCGTCGCGACGCCAGGCCCCCCTGCAGAAACTGCAACTCCCAGAGGGCTCTGCGGCTGACGGGCTGCCGTTCGGGCAGGCTAGTGCCTCGAGGGCCTATGGGAATTGTAGTCCTTCGTGACAACAATGCGAACTGTTCTAGCAGGAATGGGAGGATATTTTGGGGGTCCCTATTTTTAGGGGTGGGACCAAATTTGGGGTGTGGGCCAGGACCTCATTCGTGTCCCCATTTCGGGGTCTCTAGTCGCTGCCTCTGCCCGGCCTCCAACCCCCTGTGCCGGGAGCAGCCCTCGTCCATCGTGCACCGCTACATGAGCATCACCTCGGAGCGCAGTGTGCCCGCGGATGTGTTCCAGATCCAAGCGACCTCTGTCTACCCTGGCGCCTACAATGCCTTTCAGATCCGTGCGGGAAACTCGCAGGGGGACTTCTACATTAGGGTAAGGCTTTCCCCTAACTGCACCCCTCAACTGACATGCGTAATCCAAAATTGAATTCCAGGAAACCCTAAGTGGGAGACTCGGCTCTACCACCATGTCCCGCCTCTTCTCTCAAAGCCCCGCCCCCCGGGAGGTGGAATTTCTGTAGAAAGGTAGGGGTATTCTAAATTCCCTCGGTACAAACTACAGGTTGTTAAATGCAATTCCAACCAGGCACTTGGACACTGGGGTTTGAGTCCCTGCACTGGTTTCCATATGTGGCCTCAATTTCTTCACCCTTAGAACAAGGCACTGGCATGAGAGGCCTGCCCAGGTAACAGACACAGCAGAATCTGGGGAAGGCAAGCAGACGGAGCTGGGCCTTGGAGAGAGAGGCAGCGGGGGTTGGTGCGGGGGGCCTGGGGTCCAAGAATCCAGCTCTCTGCTGGTGGAGCTATTAGGAAGGAGGGGTCCAGGTATGATTCACAATGAGAGGGGCCCAAGGGGTTTATCTGATACCAGTCCTTGTTTTCTCTTTCTGAAATTGGATGCTCTGAAGGGAAGTCTGCCTGCTCCAGGTCACCAAAGGCCCCACCACTCCCAAGAGTCTCCCACCTGGCCTTGAATCATCAGTTGACCCTGGTTAGACAAAAGAACTAGGTGGAAAGGGTGGGAAGAGCACCAGTGGGACATTTCTGAGGGCAGGAGCCTGGGTGCACCACAGCCAAGATGTCAAGGGTATCACAGAGCCGGATGAGAGCCTGAGGTCACAGCCTGGCGGGCTCTCTCCTTCACAGCCAACTGCTTGTGGGTTCAAGATACGGGACAGGGAGGTGATGCCGGGGCAGGGTCTTGGCATGTAGGTTGACGCAATCTACGTGTCCCCCCACCCACTGTACCCTGCAGCAAATCAACAATGTCAGCGCCATGCTGGTCCTCGCCCGGCCTGTGACGGGCCCCCGGGAGTACGTGCTGGACCTCGAGATGGTCACCATGAACTCCCTCATGAGCTACCGGGCCAGTTCTGTACTGAGACTCACCGTCTTCGTGGGGGCCTACACTTTCTGAGGAGTGGGTGGGGAGCCCTCAGGGAGGGAGAGGCTTCCTGCAGCCGAAGAGCTTGGGGCTCAGGGATGACTGTGCTCGCTGCAAGGGCAGATGCTGTTGTGAAGAGTAGAAAGAGAAAGGCAATAAAGGGAGAAAGAAGGAGTCCTGGTGGCTGAGGTGGGTGGGTAACACTGTAGTGAACCCCGGACGGGGGAAGGGGCCAGGCTGTGGGAGGCGGGCCAATCACCTAAAGGGGGGATGTCTCTGTCCAGGCTCAGGGGGCACCATAGATAGGAGCTGGGAACTACATCCCCAAGGCTGGGATTGGTCCACATACCATGCGCATCAGAATCACTTTGAGAAGGGATGTAAGAAGGCTGCAGACTCCAGGACCCAGCCCAGGAACTGGGGTTCGACTGGTTTGTGGGGGACCTAGGAAACCCCACGGTAGACAATGGAGGCCTTGGGTTTCAATTCCAGCTTGTCCTCAATCAATTTGGCTAAACCCTAGTAGCTTCCTGGGCCTCAGTTTTCTAATTCATAAAATGAGGCAATTAGAGTACGAGCGCTTTCCGAACATTTCTTTTCCAAAATACGGAACCTGTTATCAAAGGAAATGTTATTTGATCAGGAACTCTGATGACATAAACTAGATTCAAAGTTGCAACGCCTCACTGACTCCATCTCCCTGGTGGTATCGATGCTCCCCCAGGGAACCCGAGTCCCGAGGAGCTCAGTTTAAAAACCACTGGACCTGCTGGTCTCCCCAGTTCCCGCCTGGACACTTCACAAGGCCGCTGGGGCCTGGCATCACCTCCATAATACACAAAGCTGCAAATACTTATATTTTTATTGTAGCCCAACAGATTCTGATTAAAAGGCTGGCTGGCCTGTGAAGGTGGGCGGGGGTGGAGTCAGCCTCGTGGCACAGCTCAGGTCAGGGGGCCGTAGCAGCAGTAGAGTTGGGAGAAGGTCCTGCTCAGAGCGGGCCCCAGATTCCTGCACAAAGAGAGAGGCAGGTGAGGGTCAGGCCGTGGGCCAGAGCACCCCAGCCTCAGCCACTCCCTCTGGGCTCTTTTCCTTGCCGTCACCTCTGCAGCGGGCCACACTTGATGGTGCTCAGCAGCATGTCCTGTTCCTTGGGGCTGGCACAGGCGTCATAGGCGGCCAGCAGGCTGGGGGTGGGGTGGGGTGTTTGAGTTTCTAAAGCTTGACAATAGCACGCAGCTGGCCCACTCTGGGTGGCTGGGCCCCCATTAGGGGAGACAGGCAGAAGAGGTCAGCATGGGGTAGGGGAGTCGGAACCGCTGCTGCACTTCCTGAGCCTGGCATTCAAGGTCCTATTCCATCCAGCTCACCATCCCTTCATGCAGCGGCAAATGTGCCCCAGGTATGGCCATCTTTGGCCCCGTCTTCATGGCCCAACCCCCTCCTCCAGAAGCCTTCTCTGCTGCACCAGGTGGCGGGTCCCCCTCCCTCCTGTAGCCTCCCCTAGTGGCTGAGATCCCGTCTGGTCCGCCTGGTCCATCTGGTCCGAGCTGGCTCTGTCTGCCTTAACCACCTGACCTCCGTGACCTCAGTCAGGCCTGTCCATCTCTGGGTCTGTCCAGCCCTGGCAGGGCCAGACCCCTGCACAAAGCATAGGTAGAGCCGAATTCCACGCAGGTAGGGCAGGGGCAGGGGACCCCCGGGGAGCTCGGTGGGGGCCTACCTGGCAGGGGTGCCGTACTGGTCCACTATGGCTGCTGCCTTCTCCCCACTCACCCCGCGCACCTGCATCAGCTGCCGGGCGAACACCTCCCGCACAGACTGGGCCTGGCGTGGGGGAGGACTGTATCAGGAGTGGGCCAGGGCTGGGCCGCGTAAGGAGGCACTGGGTGGAGGCAGTACCTTGTTCTTGATGGCTCCTGCGTTGAAGTCATTGAAGGTGAGGAGTGAGCAGAGAGGATTTGGGGAGGACCCAGGCCTTGAGTCAGGGTCCCCTGAGGGTTCCCAGGGGCGACTGCGGAGGGTACGGCCCTGAGGGAAGAGGGAACTGAGGCCAGGACAGAGCTCTAGGGGACCAGCCCCCCAGCCAGTCCTTGCCGAATCCTAGGCCTCCATGGGCCAGCCTGAAAAACAGGGCTCTTGCTCACTTCACTTCCTCGGGGGGAGCATAGGGCCCAGGGACACGGGCGCCTGCTCACCTGGTAGAGTCTCTGCAGGCCCTGAGTCAAGAGGGCCAGGTAGGCAGCTGACTCCTTAATGTCCGCCGTGCGCTTCACGAAGAAGCCATCGATGACCTGGGGAAGAGGAACCCACCCAAAAGAGGAAGGGGACTCCTGGCTGGAGCCACGAACCGTGGGGTCCCTACCAGCCTGGCCTGGCCCTCCTGGCTCACCTGAGTGTTGGTGACAGCCTGCAGCAGCGTGCTCTCAGGAAGGCTGAGGTGGTCCGCCGAGCCGTGCTCCTCCACCAGGTACACTCGGTGGCCCAGGCCGCAGCGCTTCAGCCGGAACTGGGGTGGCAGACAGGCAGGAGGATCAGGCCTGGAGGCCCATGGGCCAGCTGTCCATCATGTCACATTCAAAATCATCACGGGACCCTGGCCCCACCAAGCCACCTCCTCGTCCTCCCTAGCTTCTCTGCCTGTTTCAGAGGGCCTCCACCTTTGCTCACACTGTTATTACCGTTGCACGGAAAAGCCTTACACTATCTCTGAATGATGTCTGTTCTCCAAACCTCTCTTGGCCTACACATGGCACGACTATGTGGTCAGCCCAGCAGCCAGCACCTACACTGAGGTCTGGGTCTTGCTTATCCCAGACTGGAGGGCCTGGCCACCCAAGGGATCTCGACTATGCTCCTCAGTCCAGCCAGTCACCCTGCGCACCTACTGTGCACCTGCAGGGGCCCTGAGGGTTCTGATCTTGGGCTGCCTGGGTGCAGCTCTAACGGGGGTGTGGCCATGGGAGCTCTGCCTTGAGGCCAGTCCGAAGTGCCCTGGACACCTCTGGGCCACGGAGGAGCCCTAGGGCAGACAGGGAACGGGGAGCATGGCGAGGCCAGTCTAGGAACCTTCTGCTCGCGGAAGCGCCCATCTATGATGCTGCTACAGAGGTCGTCCAGCCGCTTGCGCTCCACGATGTGGTCCAGGACGAGCTCCTTAGGTCTTGCTGCCGGGAGGCCAAGAAAGGTTCTGCTGGCTCGCGTCCTCCCAGCCCACCAGGCCCTGCCTCGGATACCCGCCCTCTGTCCACACCCCTTACCTGGGTCTCTGGGCCTGGTCTCTTGAGCCACCCACACAAAGTCCCCAACGTGCAGCTTGCGCACTGTGTGGGTCACATGCAGCCGCTGTAGCTCGAGGAGCAGCTCTGACCGGTGCCCCGCCCTGGAGTTGTGAGACAGGAGGCCCAGATCAGGGCAGGCCCCTGTCACCGCCGCCCCCAGCATCCTCTCCTTTGCTGCCCGCCCCCACTCACCCCTTGGCTTCGCCAACGTCCACACACAACAGCACCCTGTACTCTCCAGGCCCAAGCGCCAGTGGCGGCTGCTGGACACTCCCTTCGCTGGCGCCACTATAAGGGGCAGGGAGGTATTGGTGTGTCTGAGGCCAGAACATCAGTGCCAGGCAGTCCCCCCCCCACCGCCCCCTCCACCCCCCGCAACCCACAGGGGGTGGGGCAGCTCAGCTGTAGATGATGGAGAGAGGGCTGGCCTCATTTCTGGGACCCCTCTTGCTCCCCTGTCATGCCCCTCCTCCTCCTCCTTACAGCTCAGCAGAGGCTGCTCCTGGCACTTCTGGCTCCTCCCCAGGGGGCTCCTCTGGCCCGATGTCCACATTCAGTGAGCTCAGGCCCTCTGACTCAGCCAGCTTCTGGGCCAGCTCCAGACCCTCCGGAGTCAGTGAGTACCTGGTAGATGAACACAGATCTCCCTCTTTCACTCACACCTGGCAGGCTCTCCTGCCTGCCCCCAGCTCGGCTGGTCTCACCAGCCTTGGCAACCCTTGCACAAACAAGTCACCCCCAGGCTGTGTTCTCGTTCCTCAGATCAGCCTCCTTTGGACCTGCCCAGGGACATTTCTCAGTCTGCAACAAGCACGTCTCAGATCACCTTTCCCTCCTCTCTGGAGTGCTGCTCCTGCATCTCTCCCCACTAAATTCTAAGGTGTGTCCAAATGCTGTGTCTTCAGCAAAGCTGTTCTGCTCTTCCAATAACCTGTGGCACCCTCTCCTGCCCCCTACCTACTGCTTGGTCTCTCAGATCCTCTTGGTACTCCCACGGTATGGGCTCTTGGGAGTAAGGCCTCCCTTCCCACACCCATCTCAACAGCACGAGGCCTGCAATTTGCTGGGTGACTGTAGGGCCCCACTCAGAATGTCATGCACGTTCTCTCCCCCCACACACACTGCCCCCCCCCCCCCCCCCCGCCCCCCCCCCCCCCATAGTTGACCCCACCTGGCTGGCCGGTGTGTCCTGAGAACCAGGTTCCTGTGAAGGAGGGAGCGGAGGGCTGGCCAGGGCCGAGTACTCCCAGGGGCCACCTGTCCATAGGGGAGGAGACCCTTAGAAAGCTCCTGGTGCTACCACAGTCCAACTCCCTGGGCCCCAAACCACTGCTTGCTCCCAAGAAGAGAAGTCTCTGGTGGGCTTAGGGTCTGATCCACAGCTCCATCCTTTCACTCGGCTCCCTCCCTTCCCACCTCAGGGCTCACCTTGGGAGCTTTCGGGGCACACCTCTGCAGCAGCTCCTCCTTGGTTAGGAAGCTGTGGCCACTAGGATTCTGTAACCAAGGGAGGGTCAGTGCTGGGGCCGGCCCCCTCCAGGAGCCTCGGCCCCGCTGCCTGGGTGCTCCTGACTCCTGGGTCGGCCCCGTGCTCACCAGGTGTTCCCTGTAGAGCAGTAGCAGCACTGCGCGTGCGCCCGAGCACCGAGCCGGCCAGTAGCCGCCCAAGCCCCCTGCTTTGGGCTGGGCTGGAATCTGAAAGATACACCAAGGCTTTGGACGCAGAAACCAGTCAGCCATCGTGGACTGAATCTCTGGCAGGGCTGAGGGTCAGATTCTGTCTCGGCAGGCTACGTGGCCCGAGCAAGTCCCCCAGCCGCCTCTCGGTGTCCCTGTCTGGAAAATGGGTCTGATGATGGGACGACCTGTAAAGCTGGGCTGAGACGGTGGGAGGGTTGCGGGGGTGGGAATGGGGTGAGGGGTGTAATCTGCCTGACCCAGCCTCAGTTCTACCACTGGCTGCAGAACAGAGGTGTTAAGGCAAGAAAAGCCAGTAATAGCAATCCTCACGACTTACTGGGCTTGGCCCCCTAAATAGCCTGATCGTGGAACTCTCACCTGACTCTATTATCATTCAATATCTCCACCTACAGAGAAGAAAACTAAGTACCAGAGTAAGTCATTTGCCCAAAGCCAGGCCTCACTGGTGGCAGATCTGGACCCAGGCCTGCCAAGTCACCCAAGCCAGAAAATCTTACTCCCGGGGCTCCCACTTTCCTTTTCACTGCCCTCGCCCACTTCTCACTGGCTTGGAAGAGTCCTGGACTCTGGCAAGGGGCCCTTCCTGGGCTGGACTCTTCTCTCCAGATGGTGAACTCGGGGCATGGTCACCTGCGGGAGCAGAAGAGAGTCAGTGCCACGGAATCCAGCAGGCGGGAAGGTCTGGAACGCTGCCAGCTCCCGTTGGTAGGTGAGAGGGGTGAGGTTCGGCAAGCCAGCCACTAGCCTGAGGTCAAACAGCAACTTGGACGTGAGTGGGGAGCCTGAAGCTAAGGTATCCCAGGTGGTTATGGAGGCTGCGCCTGGGGGAGGCTCAGGGGACCACCGGCCCTGACTCTTTCGCTCACCGCCTGATGCTTCGTGCTGCTGCAGCCGCTGGTCCAGCATACGGCAGAGCCTGTCTCCGAAGTGCTGTAGGATCTTAGCTTCCTTGCCGCTGCGCAGAGGCAGTGGGTACCGCCGGAGGGAGCGCAGGGCCTGGCGAGGGCAGGGGTACCGGACTGGGTCAGGGCGGGCCTGGTTGTCTGGCTCCGCCCGCACCTGTCCGCATCGAGCCGGGACCCACCTTCTGAAACACGAATTGCGTGCGGCGCCCCCTACTGGCTGCCTCGTCCCGCCACTCGGTTAGCCAGCGTACGAAGAGCGGGTTGGGGCAAACGGGCAGCGGGCGTTTCCGGCCCAGGCGGACCGGCGCTGCCATGAGCCTCAGGGCGGGTCCTCTGGCGCGTCGCGCCCACCCGACTAGGACGCCGCCAGTTCTGGAGACGGGATTCGAACACCTGGCTCTGGAGGGTGAGGGCGGGACCTCTCCAATCACGTGGCCCCACGCGGGGCACTAACTAGAGAACAGCCTCCTCCTGCTGCCCTCCCCGCCCCTGCACTACTCTAAGTGGTTGGTGCCGAGCTCTTTCTCTCCGGCCTTTCACCCTCTCGCCCCTCCCGGCCCAAACGAGTCTTTTGGACTGGCCCCACCCAGACCGCCCCACCCCAGCCCTGACCCGCCCCTTCCTCCCATCCCAGATTCGAGAGCGGGGTCCTCTTTGTGCGGGACAGAAAGCCGACAGCGTCCCCGTGTGGCTGGGAGGGCTGGCTGGGGGTGGTGCTTAACATCAAGGAACCTGAGGCTGTCAAGTTTCAGTCTCACCTTTGCTGAGGATGCTGGAGAGAGACTGGGCTTCTGAAAAGCCCGAGAGGTGGGAGTGGGGAGGAATGAGTGCAGGTATATTTGTAGGAGGGACATCTAGAAAGGGGTACTGGGGATGAAGGTACAAAGGTAATGTAGGAGGACCTAAAGGACCCTCCGAAGGAAAGGTGATCCCGAGCTGGGGTGGTGGGAGCGGGGCGTGGAGATCCAGCAGTGGAGGAGGGGCGCGAAGTAGGGGACATTCAGGGAAGGCCAAAGCTAGGAGGACGGAGGGAACAGAGAACAAGTAGAAGGGGGACAAACAGGAGGTGCTGGGCCTCAGAGCGGGGGGGGGGGGGGGGGGGGAGAGGGGCGGGGGGGGAGTTCGGGGGGGGGAGGGGCCGGGGGGGGGGGGGGGGGGGGGTCTGAGATAGGCACGTGGTTAGATTCAGGGGAGGTAAGAGCCCGGACGAAGGTGGAAAGGGAGAACACATAGTCATTTGGAGGTGGGAGACCCTCAAGGGGGTTTAGGTTTAGGATTATGCAGAAGGGTCCCAGGTTGAGGGACACATACAGCCGAGTTCGGCTCCAGGATCTCGCCAGGGAGTTACATTCTCCCCCAGCTCTTTTACGGAAGTCGCGAAGAGCTAGTCCGGGGCCTTCGTGGAGCGGAGAGGCGGGAACTGCAGTTCCAGGCCCGCCCCTCCAGACTCCGCCCAACCGCGAACCCGCCCCCGCCCTCCCACCCCCGACCGAGCCAGCTTCGAACTCCCGCCTCCCTCCCGAGGCTGCCTTATAAGGAGCCTCCATCGGGCGTTCGGGTTGGCCCCACCCCCTCCAGTCTCTTGTCCTAATAAGGACATCTAGGGCATCCCGTGGCTAGGGGCGGGCGGGAGCGTGTCTCCAGGGTAACTTCGAAGTCTCTCTCCCCCTCCTCGTTACTCTTGGAAACTCCGAGGCTTGAAAAAAGTGGAGCCAGTCTCCTTTTCTGGGAGGGTCGCTTACCCGGCTGGGGGCCGAGCGGCGGCCTCCACCTGGGGCTCCCGGGAACTCGGTTGGTGGGCGGTGCAGCGGGATGTCCCTGACTACAACCCCCGGCATGCCCTGCGAGGTGCCCCACTCCCGGTCTTGAAGACCAGGCTTCCAGCTCTTCATTTACACTATTCAGCTGATGGGACCAATACTCCCAGTTCCCTTGTTTGCGACTCTAGTGTCTTTCGGCAGAGCCTAAGGCCTTGGTCGTAGTGCGAGGCCAACGAAAACTTCCCGTAGTCCCCACCCGTTTCTTTTTTCGGAACTTAGGCTAACACAGAGCTGTGTCTTAATTTTTCCGGGTTTTAAGTTAACTGTATGCCTGGCTATCCACTCGAGAACATGATTCAAGTCTGGTTTAATATCTATTTCTTCTTTTCACTGTGTTTAGTAAAAGGCACACAATCTTTGGATTGATCGCACAACCCCCTGCCCTTCTCCCTTTATTTTTCGTGAATTTGCCAAATAAGGACAAAGCTCTATTTTTAAAGACTTCCTTGTAGCCTTTCTCTTGTGTTTTTTCCTCTTACTCTAATTTTATTGAAGTTGCATATGGCCTTTTCTCAGGAGACGAGTGGCTTTGCATATGAAGGGTGCTCAATGAATTGTTTATCGGGTTGAAGACACTTTACACTTGCGATTCTCCTTGCTTTATCTAGGACTAGATTCCAGGCCAATAAATAGTTGCTTCAATTCAGAAAAGCAAAACACTAAACTCAGAATTTTCAGACCAGAACCTGCCAAGATGGATCTTAGGAAACAGTTTCGCCGCGGGTGAAGAGCGGCGAGGTCGAGGGCTCATTTTCGGGTCACATAACCTAGCGCGGGGGGCCTTTGTTCAGCTGAGCGTTTCCTAGAAAATTCGACCAATGGGCGCGCTCTCCGTGCCATAGCCCTAGTCCCTCTTTGCTGTCTCGGACTACATTTCCCAGCATGTAATGCGGCGCTGGGAGGCCGGCTGGCGAAAAAGACTCTGTTACCCAGGGAGCCCGAGGACGGCGCAGGACCCTTGGACTTCGTTTCCCGTCGGCCCATGGGGGGAGCGCCGGAAGCCCGCCCCGCCCCTCATTGTGCGGCTCATACTAAACGGAAGGGGCCGGGAGAGGCCGCGTTCAGTCGGATCCCGGCAGCAGCTGCAGAGGCTCTCATCTCTTCTGGCTCTCCTTGCTATCTTCCTTTCGCTTCCGGAAACATGGTGAGCAGCAGGCCTTGGCGACTGACGGGAGGCGGCTGCGAGTTGGTCGTCTGCGCGCAGGGGAGGGAACGGTGGAGCGACGTCGGCACCCCCTCCCCCAGCGCCCCGGGCGGGATGAGGGTCTCGGGCTGAGGGGCGGGCGGTGTTGGGACGCGCGTGCGCGCCCGCGGGCGCTGGAGAGGGCTGGCTCGGCCGTCGCTCGCGCGCCCCCTGGACTCCCTTCCCCTCCCCCACCACGCTGCTGCGCCCGCGCGGACACCGGCTATGGGGGAGGGGTCCGTGGCGCGCGCGCGCCCGCCCCTCGCGGAGCTGCCGGTGGCGCGCGCTGAGGCAAGTCGGTTCACGGGGGCGCGCGTTCTACGGGAGCACGCGGCCTCCGAACCCGGCCCGGGGGCGGCGAGGGAAAAGCGCGCGAGCGGTCTCGGCGCGCGCGCCCCACCCAAGGGCTGTTCTGTCTCCGCGTCACCCTCCCTCGGCTGGCGGGTCTGTAGAGAGCAGGTGGCAGGGATGTCTGCGCCCAGGAGGGGCGGGGGCGGAGGGCCAACGGGGATGCGGGGGCGGAGGGGTCCGAGTGCTAGCGCTGGGGATTAGGGGCTTGCACCGCGCGATCCGGAGCTGCGGGTTTGCACCGCGGAGGTCACGGCCCTGCGAGGGAGCCCATAAAGCGATTTGGGTTCTCTGCTCTGTACATCCGGCAAAGGCTGGAACGGCACAGTCGGCCGGCGCGTGCGCACACGCTCAGGCCCCCCGCCGCTGGGCCCGAAGCCCTGGACAAGCGGGGCCTTCGGCTCTCCCGGATGGGGCCTGAGGGTGGAGCCGAGTTTAGGGAAGTGACCCAGGCAGGCACCGCCCGGAAACCACCCCGCCCCCTGTGTTCGGCCCCAGGGCTACGAGAACTGAGGGTTGTGTAACTCGTCCAGGCTCCGGTCCGCAGCGGAGGGGGCTGATACGCTTGTCGGTAAAGGCGATTCCTCGGGGTTGAGGTTCTGGGGTGCTACTGCCTCCGGGTACTGCTTTCTCCCGGACGGGGCCGGACCCCGGCGAGCGCTTCCCCCCCCCCCCCCGCCTACGCCGGAAGCGGCTGAGTCACGTGGCCGGCTTCCTCTGCAGTTCCGGGAGCGGGGGGCGCGGCAGATTTCACTGTGGACAGTAGCCCCCCTCCTGGCTAGGGTGTCCCCCCAACACGACCCAAAATAGACGTTTAAAGAGCTCTCGAGGACCGTGGATATTTGGTTCTGACCTGCTAACTTATGTCACCGACCTTTGGGTCCTACATTTTCCCGGAGGACGGGGAGTTAATGGGTTAGGGCTTTGATTAGGGATTGTGATTCTTGCCTTGGTTGAAGAAGACCCCAGCAAAGAAGAGGGTGGTGGTTTGTGAACAACTGCACTGAGTAGTTCTGATGGACTTAACGAGAACTGTTAAACTCGTTGGTGTCCTGTCTATCATTGTGGGATCCTGGTTCTCCTTCCAGAAGAGATGGTTATAACCTGGGTGCCTTGAGTCTCCCTTTCCTATGTGAAATTTTGAGTCAGCACTATTATCCAAAAGCTGAGATGGAGTACTGTGAGTAAGAAACGAGTCAGTAGCC
Organism: Mirounga leonina; assembly: GCF_011800145.1. Lineage (NCBI taxonomy): Eukaryota > Metazoa > Chordata > Mammalia > Carnivora > Phocidae > Mirounga > Mirounga leonina. Next base: position 31,662,574 of record NW_023270418.1, on the reverse strand, counting down.
TGTGGATTCTTTTAGTTCTGGGCTCACATCAAAGCCAAGGTTCTGCTTCTTACAGGTCCTCAGTTTCTAGGCTGTAAGATGTTGGGTGAGGAAAAATGATGTTGAATTAGATGATTAGAGGTTTCTTCTAAGGCTGCCATTCTGGGGTTTTCTCTTTGGTCCTTGGACAGTGGCTTGGGTGGGAAAATAGTGACACTTGGCTTGGGAAGGGGAATTGATGGTCTCTTGGTTGAGGACTTGTTGGCATCCAAGACGGATCTCTTAAGATTGCAAAGGAGGGAGTTCAGGGGGAGTCCCAAAGTCTTTCTTTTATGAAGTATATGTGGCTCGTCCCCTAGGCCTCCGGCGTGGCGGTCTCTGACGGTGTCATCAAAGTGTTCAATGACATGAAGGTGCGCAAGTCCTCAACACCAGAGGAGGTGAAGAAGCGCAAGAAGGCGGTACTCTTCTGCCTGAGCGAGGACAAGAAGAACATCATCCTGGAGGAGGGCAAGGAGATCCTGGTAGGTGATGTGGGCCAGACTGTAGACGACCCCTACACCACCTTTGTCAAGATGCTGCCAGACAAGGACTGCCGCTATGCGCTCTATGACGCAACCTATGAGACCAAGGAGAGCAAGAAGGAGGACCTGGTGTTTATCTTCTGGTGAGCTCCCCTGCGGGCGCTTCTTCCTACCACTTGCCCTAGCTCTGCCTCGCCCTCCTTTCTCAGCATGGGAACCTCTGTGGGTTTGGGGGGAGGGTGTTGTAACAGAACACTTGCTGGTGGGGAACTTGGTCAAAGCTTCAGTGCTGGGACCAGTTCAAGGGTTTCTCGAAGTCTTCTCTCACTTGAGGGCACTTGCAGACTTGGAGAGGGAACTTTGTTGCATGTTCTCTGACTGTCCTTTTCCTCCAGGGCACCGGAGTCTGCACCCCTTAAGAGCAAAATGATTTATGCCAGCTCCAAGGATGCCATCAAGAAAAAGCTGACGGGTAAGGGCCAGCATCGGTGCCACGCACTTTTGTGCTCAGGCTTTGGCTGCCGGGGTGGGTGAAAGGCATGGTATATGAGATATCTCCCCCCTCCTCTTCCCTGCCTGCTGGAAGGTAACCTTGTCCCTTCCATCTGTTCTGATTGGCTCCTTCCCAGCCCCAACTTCCCCTCCCCCAATGCATCCTGCTCACAGATGCTCCCCTTCTTCCTCACAGGGATCAAGCATGAATTACAAGCAAACTGCTACGAGGAAGTCAAGGACCGCTGCACCCTGGCAGAGAAACTGGGGGGCAGTGCTGTCATCTCCCTGGAGGGCAAGCCTTTGTGAGCCCCCTCCAGCCCCCTGCCTGGAGCATCTGGCAGCCCCAGACCTGCCCATGGGGGTTGCAGGCTGCCCCCTTCCTGCCAGACCTGAGGGGCTGGGGGGATCCCAGCAGGGGGAGGGCAATCCCTTCACCCCAGTTGCCAAACAACCCCCCCTCACCCCCCTGGACCTTCCTCCTCCCTCCATCCCTGACGGTTCTGGCCTTCCCAAACTGCTTTTGATCTTCTGATTCCTCTTGGGTTGAAGCAGACCAAGTTCCCCCTAGGCACCCCAGTTTGGGGAGGCCTGTATTTTTTTTTAACGACACCCCAATTCCCTACCTGTTCCCCCCTTTTCCCATGCTGCCAACTTCTAACCGCAATAGTGACTCTGTGCTTGTCTGTTTAGTTCTGTGTATAAATGGAATGTTGTGGAGATGACCCCTCCTTGCGCCGCCTGGTTCCCCTGCCTTTTTCCCCTGGTCTTGGCCACCCATGGAAGCAGGACCAGTAAGGGACCTTCAATTAAAACAAAACAAACAAAAAAAAAACCACACACACAACAATAAAAAGGCTCACTAATGGGATGTTTGTTTCAGGGTTGGGGCCCAGGGGACCTTGCAGGGGAAGGTATGCTGAGGTAATGAACAGCATGTCTTCTCTATACCCAGCTTCCATCCACCCCCTTAATTTGGCCCCAGCGACTGGCTGAGCCTCCTCTGACAGTGGTCACTCATAGGTGGTACCACAGTTGGGCCCAAACTGACCGCTGGGGAGTTAGCTGAACTGGGGTTTGTGTCCTGCCAGCTGCAGGAGCCTTTTGGTCAGAAGGGGCTTTGTGCCTGAACTCTTTCTCCTGTAGCCTCTTACTCGGGTGGGCAGCTGGGCAGTGAGGCCTATTCTCCAGCCCCATGCTCAGGCCTGCCTAGTGTGGGTTGTGAGATTGCAAGTTACAAAGCGCTTCTTGAGCTGTTCGGTCTTCAAGGTTCTCTCTGGTTTTTCTCTGCCTTCTTTCATGGATGGCTGACTCATCTATGAGGGCCGGGTCCAGTGGCTGCTGTGAGTCAGAAGCCAGTGAGCCTTTGGCCTTCTGCAGATGTGACGAGTCCAGGGTGGGGCCAAGCCAGGTGGAGCCCAGGACTTCAGACCCAAGTGTCTTGGGTCCCACTTCCCTGTGTTTAACCAAGAGGTTGTTGGCTAGCATTGCTGCAGGCTCTCGCCAATCTGTACTTCGGGTTTTTGCCTGCCTGGGAGGTAAAGGTATCCTAGAAATCTCACCCTAAGGGTGTGAATGCAGGGTTTATTACACACCCCAACCTGAACTGTGGGGGGAAAAAGCCTGTTAAAGGTGGTTCCTTAGTTTAGAGCTTGCCAGTATCTCTAAGTTGGAAGCAGGAAGGGTAGATATTTTTGACACTGCAGGGGGTGGTGCACAGGGCCTGGTGTCCATAGTGCCCGGTAAAGGTGTACCTGGTGGGCTCTGGAGCTGTGGGAAGTAAGGACAAGCAGGCCTCCTGGCTACAAAAAGCAGGCTTTTTATTTGTGAACAGGCTGGGGACAAAACGAGCTTTGGCGGGGTCGGGAGGCGCAGAGGGTTGGGGGCAGCCTCTCAGACTCCAGGAGAGGTGGGAGGTCCAGGCTCCCGGCCTCCCCTAGGCTGGGGTTCTTACCTGTGGCCCAGGTATGGTACCCATGTTGCCCTAGCTTTCTCTTGCAGGACCTGGCACTTTTGGGTGGGAGTGGGGCTTGGGCTTGCCCTGGGAGATCACGGGGTAATGGCTAGTGGCTGCTGTGGTTGGGGAGGTGGTATCTTGGGGTGGGAAATCTGGGGGACTCTTGCCACTAAAAGCCCTGAAGTAGGCTCTGGCTGCACTAAGGCTCCCCCTTGAGGGCGACAAGGGTGTTCCGGAGAAGCAGGGTGCTGGCCTGCAGAGGAGAGAGGTCTTGATGTCCCCCACCCACTGCCAGCCTGCTGCCTGATAAAATGTGCTGTTCTTTCCACACCTAATAACTCCTGCCCTCCTCCCTCTTGCATTCCTGTCCTTAGCAATAATAGCTGCCATTTACTGAGGGCTTAGTAATGAGAAGGGAAGAGTCCTGGTCCAAGATGGAACGTGACCGTGAAAGTCAATGGGGGCTGCTCAGGGCTGCCAGACCACCTTCCCCCAACACATGTTTGCCAGTACTTGGTAAGAACCTAGAGGTCTAGGAGTGGATGGCAGGAAGGCAGCAAGAGGGCGCGGTGAGGGTGGAGGGCTCACCTTGGCATGTTTGAGCTCCAGCTCTGCCAACTCTATGAGGTTCTTGCGGAAGGAGGAGACCCGGCGGGACTTGAAATCCATGAGCTCTGGAGGGGAGGGAGGAGAAATGGGGGCCCCGGCAGGGTAGGCAGCCCAGTGGCAGGGTCTCTGGGGCCATGGGGCTTACCCTGCTTGGCTGAGTCAGAGAGGCGTTCGAAGCGTTGGCAGCACTGTTGCTGGTGGCTCTCAGCAGTCCGAACCTCCCGGTTCCTAGTGCGTGCCTTGTCCAGGGCCTTGTTGGCATTCTCATAGTCAGCCAGTGCTCGAAGCCGCCGGTACAGCAGGTCCTGGGGCCAGCAGGGGTGCGGGATCACTGTTGCCCATTGCCTCATCGGCCTGCCCTCCCCTGTTGCTCCAGTCCTGCTGTCCTCCAGCCCTGAAGTTTGTTCTGGGGCCATAGCTCACCTTGGCTGCCTGTGAGTCTCGCATGTAGTATCTCAGCATGTCTGACAGCTTGAGGTCCTCATCAGACGCCACTCGGCCCTCCAGCTTCTGAATCAGGAAATTTGGAGGCTGGGGAGGGAGCTTGCAGAGGAGCTGCTAAGGGCTGGTGTGTTGCTCATCTCAATATCCAACAGAGTCACTTGATAACCACTCTAGGTCAAACCCTGATGTTCAGGGGAGCAGGCCAAGGAAAACTTGACAGAGGAGTGGCATCTGACCTGGATCTTGGGGGTTGACTGGGAATCAGACAACAGCCAAAGGCTCTGCAGGTGTGCAAGCCTCGTATGTGTTCAGGGAACCGTGAGGTCGGTGGGAGCATTTGGATGGCAGTGGCTGGATTCCAAAAGACCTAAAATGTATGCTAAGGACTTTGGGCTTTGTGTTTTGGGTAGTTTCTGGGAGGGGCAGGGTCACTGAAGGTCCCTGAGAAGAGAGGTAGTCCAGCAGACATTTTAGAAAGATTGGCACACTGCAGTGACTCTTGGAGAAGAGTTCAGGAAGTGTGTGTCTGGGGGAGGACGTTGGCAATGTGGTGCAGCCTGCCAGAGGCACGTGGCACATCCTTGTAAATGGCCTGCCAGGCCTGGCTCCCACCCCTGCCCGCATCACTGCACACACACACTTGGCTGGATCCCTGTCCCCCCTCCATCTCATTTCACTAGGGTTTAACTGAGGGTGAGTCCAGGGTATCAACTGGGCCCAAGTTATCACCAAACGTTCCAAAATGATCCTGGAGCTCCCTCCTCTTTCAGGAGGAGATATTTTTTCCCTGCAAAGGATCATTGATTGGGTGCCCTTCCAATACAGAAGGCAGGACTCACCCTTAGTCGTTCAAAGAGTTCTGCCAATTTGAGGAAACTCCTAGGAGGCAGTGGGGGAGAGTTAGGGCAAGGGTCTTGAGAGGGTGTTGCTTAAAGCCTCCCTGCCCTTAGCGCTGCTGTCCCTAATGCCCTGCAGTGGGGAAATCTCCCTCTGCTCTTTACCAAATCCCAGCAGGAACTTCACCTCCCACCTACAGCTGATGGTACATTTCCACAGTGACTCCTCATGGGCAGACACAGTATTACAGGCATAGAGAGAGGTGGGGGGCAGGGGCAGGACGGGTGAGAGAGAGTCCTCACGTCTTTAGCTGGTTGACTTCCTGTGTTCCCAGACTATTCAGTGCAGCAGAGAGAGGGATAAAATCATCTGCCAGGCCTGTTGGGGAACAGCCCTTCATCAGACCCCCTTGGTCTGCACATCAAGCCCCACCCCCGGTGTTTGTGTCATGGAGAGACACAGGGCATTTCTTGCTCTCCTCTCCCCACAGAGAGTAGGAATGCTGAGTAGGAATGCCGGGGAGAAGGGGCAGGGAACCCAGGGCCCCTTGGGCCCTGCGTACACTTGTGGGAGTGCATGACACGGTCTGCCCGCAGGCAGGCATCCCGGATGCGGGTGTGGTACTCCAGCAGGAAGGTCCTCTCATGCTCGAAGAAGTCATCCACCTCCTAAGGGAGCCAGACAAGAGCCACTTACACGGAGTCAGCAGGGACACGGCGGCCATGGACACGCAGGGGCAGCACAATTTCCCTCTAGGCCATGCCCCACCAGTGGTTTCCCTCCCACAGCCACCCTGGGCCTCAGTGTTTGCTGTGGACTTGAGGCCCTGGGTTGAATCCACAGAGGGGTCCCAGGGGTCACCTTTAGCCCTGACATGCTGGTGATAAGGGCTTCATCTGCAGACTTCACAATATTCCTCAGAAATCCTCCAAGAAGCTCCTTCCTGTTCTTTCCTCGGACACTCAGCTGAAGCACACGGGCGGAGAGTATGGTGTTGGGGTGGGCACTCGCACCTCCCACCCCAGGCTCATGTCCCTCCTGGAGCCAATGAGACGGAGGCTTGAGCCCACCTAGCGCCCTGCCCCCTACCCCCAAGGGTGACCCAAGGGTGTGCTCTGGCCCAGCTCACATCCTGGCCATATTCCAAAAAGACAAAGAAGTTGTGGTCTCGACGCAGGGTCGGGTGGGCCGCCAGGCGCTGCAGAAAGACCTCGTGCATTGCAACTGTCTTCTTAAAGATAGCCAGGTACTCCCTGCAGAAAATGGCAGGCAGCTCATGGGCCCTCCTCGGCTCTGATTATCCTGCCCCCTTCCCCTCAGAAGCCCTGAGGTCAGAGGTCGGGGTCTCTAACTAACCATAGGCAATGAAATCCTGGGACTTTCAGGACGGGGGTGGGCTTGGAGCTTCATCATAGACAAGGAAAGGAAGTAGCACTCACGCTTCCAGCTCCTGCTTCATTTTGGCAAACTCTTCCCGCGTGATGGAGCTGTCACCCTCACCCAACTTCTGCAGCTTTTCCCTCGAAGCCTCAAAGTCTGGCCTTGGAGGGGCTGGGGGGATCTGCTCAAGGGAGGGACAGAGCCGGCAGGCCTCTCGTTGCCGAGAAGGCCATCACCCACGCCCAGAAGTGTCGCCCAGCCTTCCATCTCCGCCCAAGCACCCAGGCCTGCCCCTCACAGCCCCAGCCCGCCCGGCCCTTCCTCACGATGAGGCCGGCGTACTCCTCATTTTCCACATAGGCGTCGTGTAGCCAGATGAACTCCTCATGCTGTCGCACGACTGAGAACTCCGTCTGGGCGAAGTGAGGGAGGCAGCTCTGGAAGTCGGGAAGCCTGTCTGAGGTAGCTCTCCTCCCCTCCCAAATCCTGCACCCACCAAGCATCCTGGGCACCCACTTTGGGGCTTCCCCAGTCCCACATCCCAGGTGAGGCCCAAGGTGGGCCTTGGTGACTCAGGTGTCCATGGTTTCTGTCAGGATGACGGACAGGGCATGGCTAGGACTCGGCCAACAATCGATGCTTGCTTTCTCGGAGAGGCAGGGGGCAGGAGTCAGGTTGAGGAGCAGGGCCCAAAGTCGATGTTGGCATCTGCTCCCCAAGCCCCAGGCAAGCGAGGCTGGGGGAAGCAGGCTCCTCAAGCTCCTGAAGCCTCCTGAGGCAGCCTCCTGAGCTGCCCTCTCGTTCCCCTGGCAGCCTCACCTTGGTTTGAACGGTGAATTTCACCTTGTCCCGCTCGCTCACTGCATCAGAGATCTCCACCTGTAAGGAGCTGTCTCCCTGCAGGTCCACTGATACGGAGGAGGGCTGTTGGGGAGGGGAGGTCTCTGACATGACTGACCACAGCCCCTCACCGCATCCTCACTGCAGACTTCAGGTCCTCCTGCAAAGCCCACCTCAGCAGCATTGCTTCTTCAATGCCCTGGGGTCACCAGCTACCCCTAGAGGGATCCTGATAAGTCACTGCTCAGGGCTTTACAATTCCTACAACACTTTCCCACACTTCCATCCTCAGAAGCAGGCCGACTTCTCCCCGCTTTATAGATACGGAAACTGAGACCACCAGAGAGGTGAGATAAGTTGTCCCAAATCACACAGCTGCAAAATGGCGGGGCCAGATTTGAACCCAGTTTCTCAAATTCCAAACCCCAAGTACTTTCTCAGCTACCAGCTCACCTCTTCCCCAGCTGGTTACTTCAGGCACCCTTTCACTAGAGCCTAGAGTGAGCTAGATAAGAAGCTCTCGCCCCTTTTGAGGGGTTCCTGAAACCATTCTATTCGCCATGTTTAGTGCCAAGAGGCATTGGCTTGTGGGCAAAGCACATGCGTTTCTCTAAGTGAAAAGATCCGTGAGGCACCAAACTATGAGTTCGTTCTTGCATTGAGCTTTTCAACACACAGTTATTGAACACCTACCCTGTCTATACCACTGTGCCAAGTGAAGGGAAGAAGCCACTGTACCTTCAAGCGTTGCTCACCAATATACAAACTGGCACCTGCCCATGGCTCACTTCCCCTCACTCTCTCTCACAGGCTTTGGCACACATTTGCCACAACTATGGACGACTATTCTGACTGCTATCACCACAGATTATTTTTACCTGGACTTAAAACTTAATGGGAGTGCAATTACACAGTATATACGCTCTTGTGTCCGTGGTCTTTAGTGAGACCCATCTACGTTGTGGAGTGCAGCAGGAATTCTCTTTCATTGCCATGTAGTATTCCATATGAATACATCATAGCTTATGTATCTATTCTACTGTTGGTAGTCATTTAGATTATTTCAAGATTGGCCTATTATGGATAAAGCTGCCGTGAACATTCTTGCATATGTCTTTTATAGGGTAGGCATGTGTTTAAATGCTTTCGCAGACACTGCCAGTTTTTCAAGGTGATTGTACAAATTTATACTCCTGCCAGTATTGTATGAAAATTCCAGTTGCACCACATCCTTGCCAATACTGGAATTGTTAGTCCTTTTTATCATAGCCATACTGGTGGGGGCATGGTAATTGAGCACTGTAGCTTTAACTTGTATTCCCCGGTGAGGAATGATGTTTAACACCATTTTATGTATCTATTGCCCACTTGGAGATCTTTTGTAAAGTGCCTATTCAAGTCTTTTGCTCCTCCCTTCCCCTCCCCTCCTCTTTTAAAAATCAGATTGTCTTTTTCTTATTAATTTGTAGGGACTCTTTATATACCCTGGAGACAAGTCCTTTGTCAGTTATATCTGTTGCCAATATCTCCTACTCTTTGGGTTGCCTTTTCACTCTTTTAATGACCTACAACTTTACAAGCTCCAATAGGTCAGTCTTTTCTTTTGTGATTAAGGATTTTTGTGTACTCCTGAAGGAAATTTTGCCTACCCCCAGGTCATGAAGATATTCTATTCTTTTTCTTCTAGAAATTAATAGTTTAAGCTTTTATATTTAGGTCTATGATCCACCTTCACTTCATTTTGTAAACAGTGTAAGGTATAGGTTATGACTCATTTTTGCCATATAATAGCCAGTTATTTTAGCACTATTTGTTTAAAAAAGACTATCTTTTGAGTATTGATTTGCTTTGGTGCACATCTTGGTAGAAAATAAATCGACTTCGTAAGTGTTAGCAATTCTGTACTATCTATCCTCTTCCACTGATCCATATGTCTGTATTTTTGATATATCACAGTCTTGATTACTATAATTGACAAACTTGAAATCAGATAGAATTAACAACTTTGTTCTTTTTCAAAATCATTTTGGCTATTATAGATCTTTGCATTTCCATATAAATTATAGACTCAGCTTGTTAATTTACACCCAAAAAACTTGCTGGGATTTTGACTGAGATTAAATTGAATCTATAGATCAATTTGGGAAGGATAGACATTCTTACAATTTTGAATCTTCCAATCCATCAACATGAAATATCTTTCCAATTATTTAGATCTTCTTTAATGTTTCTCAGTAATGTTTTGTAGTGTTCTCTGTAAAGGTTTTGCACATCTTTGTTAGATTTATTCCTAAATATTTTATGATTTTTTATTGTTGTTGCTATTTGAAATATTTTTAAAAATTTCATTCCCTAGTTATTTGTTGCTAGTATGTAGAAACACACAATTGATTTTATATATATTTACTTTGTGTCCAAGAACCTTGCTATATTTACTTACTGCTTTTTTTTTTTAAGATTTTATTTATTTATTTGAGAGAGAGAATGAGAGAGAGAGCACATGAGAGGGGGGAGGGTCAGAGGACAAGCAGACTCTCTGTGGAGCAGGGAGCCCGATGCGGAACTCGATCCAGGGACTCCAGGATCATGACCTGAGCTGAAGGCAGTCGCTTAACCAACTGAGCCACCCAGGCACCCTTTACTTACTACTTTTAATAGTTTGTAGATTATTTTGGATTTCCTCCATATATAATCCTATAATATAAAATAATGACAGTTTTAGTTTTTCCTTTCCAACCTTTATACCTTTTACTTTTTCTTGCCTTATTGCACTTGCTAGAAACTCTAGCACAATGCAGAAGTGGTGACGTGGTGAAAAAGGAAATCCTTGTCCCTGATCTCAGAGGGTGCATTCAAAATGTAATCCTGAAGATGATTAATTCTGAATCAGATTAATGAGAATCCCTTCTATGCCTAGTTTGGTAAGAGTGCTGATTTTTATCAATGTTTCCTCCCTTTATTGAGATATCAAGTGGGTTTTCCTGTTACTCTGTAATGTCCCAAATTTCATTGATTGATTTTCTTTTTTTTTTTTTAAGATTTTTTTTTATTTATTCCTCTGAGACACAGAGATACAGAGAGAGAGAGAGAGAGCATGAGCAGGGAGAGAGGCAGAGGGAGAGGGAGAAGCAGGCTCCTCACTGAGCCAGAAGCCCGATGTGGGGCTCGATCCCAGGACCCTGGGATCATGACCCGAGCCAAAGGCAGACACTTAACCATCTGAGCCACCCAGGTGCCCCTGATTGATTTTCAAATACTGAACCACCCTGCATTCCTGGAATAAGGCCTTTCATCATGAAGTATTATCTTTTTGTTTTTTAGTTTTTATTTTTTTTTAAAGGTTTTATTTATTTATTTACTTGAGAGAGTGAGAATGAGCATGCAAGCAAGTGATCAGGCAGTCGGGGGCAGAGGGAGAGGGACAAGCAGACTCTGCACTGAGTGTGGAGCCCAATGCAGGGCTCAATGCCACCACCCTGAGGTCATGACCTAAGCTGAAATCAGGAGTTGGATGCTTAACCAACTGACCTACCCAGGTGCCCTGAAGTATTATGTTTTTATATATTGCTTATTCAACTTGATAATATTTTGTGATTTTTCCATTTACGTTCACAAGAGAGATTAACCTGTGTTTTTTCCTTTCTTTTAATGTTTTTGACAGGATATTTTGTGGTAAAATATGCATATCACAAAATTTACCATTTTAACCATTTTAAAGTGTACAGTTTATTGATATTAAGTATATTCACAGTGTTGTGCAACCATCACCATCATCTACTTCCTTTTGACAGGTTTTTGTATCAAGGTTATATTGTCCTCCGAAAATAAGTTGGAACTGTGCCTTCTATTTCTGTTTTTGGGATAACTTATATGAGAATGGTATTAGTTTTCCTTTAATGCTTCAAAGAATTCATATGTGAAATTATATTGCTTAGGTATTTTTGGAAAAGTTTTTAATTATAGATTTACTTCCTATAATAGACATAGGACTATTGAGATTTTCTACTTCTTATTTCAGGTTTGGTAAGTTGCATTTTTCAAGTAGTTTGTCCATTTTGTTTAAATTCTCTCATTTGTTGGTGTAAGCTTGTTCTTAAATTCTTTTATTTTTATTTATTTATTAATATTTTATTTATTTATTTGAGAGAGAGAGAGAGAAAGCATGAGCGGGGGCAGGGGCAGAGGCTAACGGAGAAGCAGAATCCCCACTAAGCAGGGAGCCGAATGTGGGGCTCGATCCCAGCACACCGGGATCATGACCTGAGCCAAAGGCAGTGCCCCTCTTATTATCTTTTTTTTTTTTAAGATTTTATTTATTTATTTGAGAGAGAGAGAATGAGAGACAGAGAGCATGAGAGGGAGGAGGGTCAGAGGGAGAAGCAGACTGCCCTCTGAGCAGGGAGCCCGATGCGGAACTCAATCCCGGGACTCCAGGATCATGACCCGAGCCAAAGGCAGTCACTTAACCAACTGAGCCACCCAGGCCCCCTCTCTTAATATCTCTTTAATGACTGAAACATCTCTATCAATGTGCACTTTATCATTCCTGATATTGGTAATTAATATTTTCTCCCTTCCTCCCTCTCAGTCTCCCTCTTGCTCTCTCTTTCTCTCTTTTATCAGTCTTGCTAGATGCTTATCAGTTTTTTAGTATTTTCAAAAAACTATTTTGGGCATTCTTGAATTCCTATATTTGTATATTTACCTTCTATTAATTGATTTCTGCTCTTTATTATTTCCTTCCTTTTACTTTCTTGGGGTTTCAATTGTTCTTCTTTTTCTAGTTTCTTGATATTGAAATGTAGATCACTGGGGCCCATGGGTGGCTCAGTTGGTTAAGCATCTGCCTTCAGCTCAGGTCATGATCCTGGGGTCCTGGGATCGAGTCCCACATTGGGCTCCTTGCTCAGTGGGGAGCCTGCTTCCCCCTGCTTGTGCTCTCTCTCTGACAAATAAACAAATAAAGTCTTTAAAAAACAAAACAAAAAAAAGAAATGTAGATCATTGACTTCTTTCAACCTTTCTTTTTTTCTGAAATATGCATTTGGAGGTGTAAGTTTCCCCCTGGGTACTTCTTTAGCTGCATCTCCAGTTTTGATATATCATATTTTCAAAATAATTTCTTTAAAATTTTTTCTAATTTTCATTTAATTTCTTCTTTGACCTATGAATTACTTAGAAGCATGTTGCTTTCTTTCCAAATATTTTGGAATCTAGTTATCTTTTTGTTTGGATTCCCTGCTAATTCTAATGGGACAGAGATCTCATTCTATGATTTCAATGTTTCAAAACTTGTTGAGGGCGCCTGGGTGGCTCAGATGGTTAAGCGTCTGCCTTCGGCTCAGGTCATGATCTCAGGGTCCTGGGATCGAGTCCCGCATCGGGCTCCCTGCTCCTTGGGAGCCTGCTTCTCCCTCTGCCTCTCTCTGTCTCTAATGAATAAATAAATAAAATCTTTAAAAAAAAGAAAACTTGGGGCGCCTGGGTAGCTCAGTTGGTTAAACGACTGCCTTCAGCTCAGGTCATGATCCTGGAGTCCCAGGATCGAGTCCCACATCGGGCTCCCTGCTCAGCGGGGAGTCTGCTTTTCTCTCTGATGCTCCCCCCTCTCATGCTCTCTCTCTCATTCTCTCTCTCAAATAAATAAATAAAATCTTTAAAAAAAATAAAAAAAATAAAAAAAATAAAAAAAATAAAAAATAAAAAATATAAAAAAGAAAACTTGTTGATACTTGCATTATAGCCCAACATATAATGTATTTTGGTAAATGTTTCAAGTGGCACTTGAAAAGAATGTGTTACCTGCAGTTGTTGGGTACAGAGCTCTAATTAAACCAATTAGATCAAGTTGATTAATCATGGTATTTTATTTATTTATTTGACAGAGAGAGAGAGCACAAGTAGGCAGAGCGGTAGGCAGAGGGAGAGGGAGAAGCAGGCTCCCCACTGAGCAAGGAGCCCGATATGGGTCTCAATCCCAGGACCCTGGGATCATGACCTGAGCCGAAGGCAGACGCTTAACCGAAAGAGCCACCCAGGCACCCCTAATCATGGTATTTTAAATCTTCAAAATCCTTACTTGATTTGGGGGCAGGGGGCTTGTTGAGAGAGTGTGTTAAACCTCTAATTGTGAGTTTGCCTATTTCTCCTTTTAATTCTGTAATCTTTTACTTTGCATATTTTGAAATGATGCTATTCGTTGCATATAAATTTAGGACTGTTTTATCTTCCTGTTGAATTGACTCTTTAATCATTATAAAATGTCCCTCTTTATTTCTAGTAATACTTCTTGTCTTACAGTCTACTTTGTCTGAAATTAATGTAGCTATGCCATCATTCTTTGGGTTAGCATTCTTTTTGTGTCCTTACAGTTAAAACATGTCTCTTAAAAAAAAAAAGGATTTATTTATTTATTCTAGAGAGAGTATATGTGTGTGTGTATGTGTGTGTGTGTGTGAGAGAGAGAGAGAGAGAGAATGAGAGGCGGGGGTGGTGCAAGGGAGAGGAGAGAGAATCTCAACAGACTCCCTGCTGAGCCCCTAAAGTATGTGTCATTTGACAGAATATAGTTGTCTTTAAAAATCCTATCTGAGGGGTGCCTGGGTGGCTCAGTTGGTTAGGTGTCAGAATCTTGGTCTCAGCTCAGGTCTTGATCTGGGGTTGTGAGTTCAAGCGCCATGTTGGGTTCCATGCTGGGCATGAAGCCTACTTAAAAAAAATCCAATCTGAAAAAAAAATCCAGTCTCAATTTTTTTTTAAGTAACCTTACACTCAAGGTGGGGCTCAAAGTCTCAACCCTGAGATCAAGAGTTGCATGTTCTACCAACTGAGCCAGCCAGGCACCCCCTGAATATGTTTTTAATTGGAGGGTTTGGTCTATTCATAATTACTGTAATTACTGACATAAGCTATAAACCTACCATCTTGCTTTTTGTTTTTTTTTCTTTTTCTCATCTGTTTTTTCGTTGCTTTATTCTTTTTCCCTTGCCTTCTGTTAGATTAGTCAAGTATTTTTATATTATTTCATTTTCTCTTCTATTATATTTTTATTTACATCTTCATTTAGTATTCTTTTCTTTTTTTTTAATTTTTTTTAAGATTTTATTTATATGAGAGAGAGAGAATGAGAGTGAGAGAGCACGAGAGGGGGGAGGGTCAGAGGGAGAAGCAGACTCCCTGCCGAGCAGGGAGCCCGATGCAGGACTCGATCCCGGGACTCCAGGACCATGACCTGAGCCGAAGGCAGTCGCCTAACCAACTGAGCCACTCAGGTGCCCCATTTAATATTCTTTTCATTTCTTCCTATTTAAAGGAGAATCTTGGAGAAGGCGATGCTTACTCTAGAGGACAGGCTCTAATACTGGACTTTGAGAGAGTCTGGCACCTACAAAGTTTGGGAATGGACCCATCAGTTTGATAGCCCAGTATACATCCCATATGATAACAGTAACAACAACAACAAAATAGCTAACACATACTTGAGCTTCCTATATGCCAGGTACTGACCTAAGCATTTTACATATATTAACTGATTTAGCCATGAATCTGAACATAAGCATTGAAACAGATATTTTCTGCTCTATACTTTGTGTCTCTCAGCCCCTCTCAACTCTCCAAACTCCTCACTTGGCTTCTCTGACATCCCCAGGCAGCCTTCCCCTTTGTCCAACTGCAACCCCCCCAACACACACAATCTGGCTCATTGGTACAAGGGGCCCCTAACTCTCCTGTCTCCCTCCTGCTACCTTAGTATCTCTGCTCTAACCTGTACTGTTTGGTAACTGCTTGAGAGAGATGGAACTTCAAGGATGGACCACAGCTACTCCATCCTTGTCCTCAGCCACAGCCCACTATGCACATGCCTCCAATGCTCAAAAGTGTGCACCTCTGTGAGCCCAATGATGCTCAATAACTATTTGTTGAATGAAATCAAGAGGAAAGAGTGAAGAATTAGTGATCTTATGATTATATGAACACAGGTACACAAAGGAAGCCATTACTGCTGAACTGGATTCCTCCCTCTTTGGCAAAGGAGAAGGTACTCCATCCTCTTCTCAATCCCTAACATCCCTCCTTCCTCTTCTTCCCCATTAGGCCAGAATCGTGAGTTGGTCCTGGGGAGGGGAGGAGTGGCAGTGACAGGTCCCTTTCCATCTGTCAGGGCAAAGGTAAACCCTGCCTCCTTTGGCATCCTCATCAAGCCCCATGCAGGTGCCACAGAGGCGCCCCACCCCCTTACCCCCTTGCTCAGGTCTCTCTAGCTCACGCGCGCGCGCGAACACACGCACACACGCCCCACTCCCTGATTGGGCATCACTGGGTATCATGGAGGGAGGTGAAGGTTGGGAGGGGGGTTGCATCCTTTCTTTACCTTGCTCTCCTTCCCAGCCTCTTGACGCCCCTCCATCACCCTTCTTCTTGGCCGCAGCACACAAGTATTCCGCGGCGGGCCGCTGCCCGCGCGCTCCCGCAGCTTCGTCCCCGGTAACTCGCCCGAGGCACGCGACCCTACCGGCTGACGGAGACACTCTCCCCTCCCTGCTAGGAGTCACCTGGAATCAGGCGTGGTTCCCACCCGTTCCTTCGCAGCTGCGCCTTTTGATTGGCTACCAGGTCCACCACGAGCGACACCATTGGCTGCAACGCCTGTCGTTCCTTTGCTTGGCCCCAGCTTTTAAGGGGAAGCGCGTAACCCAGGGCCGGGAACGGGCGACAGCATGGGGGCTGGGGTCGGGGGTTCTGGGGTTACTGAGGTCTCGAGCCACGTCAGCCCCTGCCCCCAGGCTGGCAGTCTGTCGCCTGCCGCAACTGCGGGCCGTGCCTTCCAACCGCCTCGCGCGGTCTGCGCGTGCGCACTAGCCAGGTCGCGCGCCCTCCAGGCGGTGGGCGAGGCGGCGGGCCAGTGGGCAGGGTGGCAGGGTGGCAGGGTGGGAGGGTAGGGCGGGGTGGGGTGGGGTGGGGGAATGGGGAGGAGGGGTGGGATGGTGGACCAGGGATAAGGGTGAGAGAAAGGGGTTCCGTTAGAATTTTCGCTCTGGGGCATGAGGGGTCTGCGGGGTAAGGCGCACAGAGCCGTGAGGAGGCGCCGTAAGGCCCGCGGCCAGGGCGCCCGAGTCCAGGCCCGGGTCCACGGGTGGTCGCACCTGGACCCGGGGAGCAGAGGGGCACAGATGCTGCGAGAAAAATTGTGGGTGCCCTGGAATGGGCTCATTGTGATCGGGAAGAGAATGGAGCTCCTGGGTAGAAATACACAAAAGCCTAGGATGTGCGACCCAAAGCTTGACTCTGAGTACTGGGGACGAGAAGATGTGGAAAAAATGGTCTTGAAAGCGAAGTCAGGCCAAAGTCAGGAAAGGATGGATGTGAAGCTAGTAGCAAGTGCATTATGGGCTTCAGCAGGTTTGGGGGAAAACAGCCCAAAGGAGATGGGGGGAAAGCAAGAAATTAGAGGCAAAATAGGCGCTGAATCCGAGAATGCAGGGACTACAGCAGGGTCTAGGAGGGGGTCTGGTTTTAAAGAGAGGTTGAAATTTACTGGGGTGGGGACCAGAGGAGAGGACTTGAGATCCAGACCACATACACGAGGGCAGAATGAGGAGGAGCTGAGGTCAAGTGGAGAGAAGCTGAGTGGAGAGAAGCTGAGGTCAAGTGGATTGAAGTTGAGGTCAAGTGGAGAGCAGGTGAGTGGAGAGAAGTTGAGGTCAAGTGGAGAGCAGCTGAGTGGAGAGAAGCTGACATCAAGTGGAGAAAAGCTGAGGTCAAGTAGAGAAAAGCTGAGGTCAAGTGGAGAGAAGCTGACATCAAGTGGTGAGAAGCTGAGTCTGAGTGAAGAGAACCTGAGGTCAAGTGGAGAGCAGGGGGGATCCAGGGGAGAGAAGCTGAGAAGTAGTGGAGAGGATTTGAGATCCACTGGAGATAAATTGCAGTCAAGTGCAGAGAAGCTAGAGGGTTCAGGAATGGACAGCATAACTGAAGAGACAACTGAAAGAATGGTAGAAGTTACTGGTGATAAAAAATGGATTAAAGTTCCTGATGCTGAGATGGAAAATCCTTTTGAAAAGGTGGAAGGAAGTGATGAAGAGCTAGAAGGGACTGAGGAAGCAGTGGGAGTTGAGGATGTCTTGGGTGGAGTGAATGATATTGCTGATGAATCTGTTTCTATGGAAGAGAAAGAGGTTATAGATGAAGGTAATGGTGAATGAGGCAGATGAAGGACTGAAGCTAATGAAGGAGAGAGGCAGATAGAGGGTGTTGCAAGTCAAGGAGGAGAAATTAGAGCCAAGCAGAGCATTATTGACCCTGAAGAGGTAAATATGAGAGAGGTAAGGAGAGCATGGGGATGAAGAATTTGCAAGGATGAAGGTGGAGGCTAGGGCCAAAGGAAATGAAGACGAATGAGAAGGAGGGAAATGGGAACATTTTGAGGAGACAGAAAGGATCTGATAATGTGTTGCTATGTCGAGGAAAGGTGGAGATTTTTTTCTTGGAGAAGAGCTGTGACTGAAGGGCTTGTTGGGAAATGTTTGAGAAATGGATTTGGGAGGGGCTAGAGGATTTAGTTTAATGTGTGGTTGGTTTATAAGTTAGAGAAGAATGCATAGTGAGAAAAATGGGGAATTACAGCAGGCTAAAGGGTAAATAATGAAGGTTGTGAAGGAAGATGCAAGCTGGAGCAAGGAAAGAAGACTTCTGAGAGGATCCTGAAGAGGAACGAGGGACTCCAAAGTGACACAAGCAAGAGAAAAGAAAGAAGTGAAGAAAAAAGGTAAGAAGTCAAATCCCATCATAATGATTATGTTTGTTGGGTTTTTTTTTTTTTTTTAAAGATTTTATTTATTTATTTGAGAGAGAGGATGAGAGGAGAGAGAGAGCACATGAGAGGGGGGAGGGTCAGAGGGAGAAGCAGACTCCCTGCCGAGCAGGGAGCCCGATGCGGGACTCCATCCCGGGACTCCAGGATCATGACCTGAGCCGAAGGCAGTCGCTTAACCGACTGAGCCACCCAGGCGCCCTGTTTGTTGGGTTTTAAAGTTATTTCCTTTACTCTCTCTGTACGCCCCTCTCCTGTGTAAGCCAATTTTACAATCGAATGGGACAGGCCTCTCGCGGGGCCCTATACATCTGGACCAAGCCCATCCTCATGGATCTATCCTCTAACTAGCCTCCAAATATAGCCGGAATAATGCTGGGCTCGATTCACCATGATCACCATTTCCGTGGGTTTCCCTCACCTCCACACATCAAATTTGAGTTGCTCAGACTTGATACGAAGTTACCTCAACTGTTTGTGTTATTACTGTTTCCATCTTTGACTTGGTTATTCATCTAATCACGTGGACTTTTCCCCTCGTGTCAGTCTCCTTTGGGGCTTTCTCCTATGACTTCCATATGCCATCCATCATCTACTCTCATCCCAGGGAAGAGAGAAGACTCCCTGAGTGCCTACTGTCAAGACATCAACGTCAAAACTTAGGCTCTTAGATCCTGTTTGTCTCTTGGATAGGGATATAGGAGGTGGAAAAAAGCAGCCATGGATAGTTTGGATGAAAGAAATATTTCACCCTTTTCCCCCCATATACCTTTTTTTGGGAGGGGAGAGAGAGTGGCGTTGGGGGCAGAGGGAGAGGGAGAGAATCTTTTTTTAAAGATTTTATTTATTTATATGACAGAGAGAGACAGCGAGAACAGGAACACAAGCAGGGGGGGCAGGAGAGGGAGAAGCAGGCTCCCCGCGGAGCAGGGAGCCCGATGTGGGACTCCATCCCAGGACCCTGGGATCATGACCTGAGCCGAAGGCAGACGCTTAACGACTGAGCCACCCAGGCGCCCGAGGGAGAGAATCTTAAGCAGGCTTCACACCCAGTGTGGAACCCATTGCAGTGCTCGATCTCACTACCCTGAGATCATGACTTGAGCTGAAACCAAGAGTCAGACACTCAACCGACCAAGCCACCCAGGCACCCCTCCCTCAGGTACTTTTTAAAGTCTATAATATTGGAGCGCCTGGGTGGCTCAGTCAGTTAAGTGTCTGCCTCCAGCTCGGGTCATGATCCCAGGCTCCTGGGATGGAGCCCCACGTCGGGCTCTCTACTCAGTGGGGAGCCTGCTTCTTCCTCTCCCTCTGTAGCTCTCCCCATTTGTGCTCTCTCTCTCTGTCAAATAAATAAATTAAATCTTAAAAAAAAGTCTGTTAATATTTCTGAGGAGTAGAAACTTCATCATATCACAAATATCATGACACAGATTTATAATAGGCTCATGTTTTTTAGTTGTTTTATACATACCCTTTGCTGATTTTCCCCAAAGCCTCCAAAAGATCTGTAAACCCCATGCCATATTTTTTGTTCATGTAGTCAGACCTAATGATAATTCACCAATTTCATTTTTTCCCTGGCAATTTCCTTCTTTGAGTCCTTTATCCTCTGGGTCTGATGTAGAGTGGCTGCGTTCTAGGTTTGCCCCATTGCTGCTTTCCTGGGCTTCTTAACGCTTCTTTCTGTTTCTTTGTGTTGGATCTCCTACTGCCTGGATCTTAGATCTTCTCCCTCTTTCTTGTGTTACAGCCTCATTTTGGCCAACCACATCATCTAATAGCTTCCAAAGAGAGAGATCATGGGAGGTGAACTTTGTGACAGCTTATCTGCCTGAAAATATTGATTCTTCTCTCATATTTGATGGATTTATTGCAAGTTGAAGAGGATAAATTAGAGCCAAGCATAACATTATTGATGTTGAAGGGGTAAATATGAGAGAGGAAGGGAGTGCATCTGAGTCTGCGAGGAGGGAATGGGGATGAAGAGCTATGAGGCTCGAGGTTGGAAATATTTTTCCCTTAGAATTGTAAAGGCAGGGGCGCCAGGGTGGCTCAGTCAGTTAAGCGTCTGCCTTTGGTTCAGGTCATGATCCCAGGGTCCTGGGATCGAGCCCCGCATCGGGCTTCCTGCTCAGCAGGGAGCCTGTTTCTCCCTCTCCCTCTGCCTGCCTCTCTGCCTACTTGTGCTCTCTCTGTCTGTCAAATAAGTAAAATCTTAAAAAAAAAAGAATTGTAAAGGCATTGCCCCACTCTTTTCTAACTTCTGAGTGTTGCTGTTTATAATTGCAGTTTTGTTCTTAAAAAATTTTTTTTATTCTGTGGATATGACCTATATAAATTACCTGTTTTCTACCACTCTAATGGCTCACCCTGCCCTCTCCTTCTGTTTTCTTTCTCTTTTTTAAGATTCTTTTTTTTTTTTTTAAAGATTTTATTTATCCATTCATGAGAGACAGAGACAGAGGGAGAAGCAGGCTCCCCGCGGAGCAGGGAGCCCGATGCGGGACTCGATCCCAGGACCCTGGGATCATGACCTGAGTCGAAGGCAGACGCTAAACCGCCTGAGCCACCCAGGCGTCCCTCTCCTTCTGTTTTCTATGGTTCTACTACAGGACTTTGGAGCCTGAGTTAGAGCTCTTATCTTTTTTCTACTTTTGTCCTTTTTTTAATTCTACTCTCTGGGCAATTTCATTAATTTTATCTTGTTATTCTTTCTATTGAGTTTTTTTTTTTTTAATTTCAACTCTTGTTCATTGATTTTCTTTTTTTTTTTGCTTCTTTTTTTTTTTTATAGCACCTCTGTTTTTTGTTTTGTGTACATGTTCTTTTAGATCTCCAAGGAAGAATTCTTCTGTTTTTAAGTGTTCTGCTTTTCATACTATTTCCTCTGAATTCTCCTCCCCCTTTGCTGGTGTGTGTGTGTGTGTGTGTGTGTGTGTGTTGGAGGTTTTCCTAAAATATTTGATCTTACTCTCTGTGCACAGATGGGGCTTGTTAATTGATGGTCTTCATTCTTTATTGTTTTATATTGTATTTATCCTTTTATTTTCATCTTGATGGGGTTTGGAGATAAACACATGTATGTGTTCAATCTGCCATGTTTGACAAAAAGTCTCCTCCATTACATTTTGATTGTTTTTAATTGAATTCTTAAGTGTAACCCTGATTTTCATCTTGAAGGTAACTTGTTATTTCCTTTATGAATTTTCCTGTGTGAAAGTGACTAGCACAATGAACAAATAAACCTCAGTGTACAGCAAACTCTACATCAGTTATTATAAACATGCTGTAATTGCTCTCATCTTTGAAAAAGCACAAAACCTCTCTTGACTCCACATTCCCCTCTAGCTACTGCCCCATTTTTCTTGCTCCCTGTGGTAGGCACAAAAGTGGCCCTCCAAAGATATACTCACTTCCTAGTCCCAGGAACCTCTACATATTACATCATATGGCAGAAGCGTGAATATTACCTTACATGGCAAAAGATGTGATTAAGTTAAAGATCTTGAGAGGAAGAGCTTATTCTGGATAATCTGGGTGAGCCCTAAATGCTATCACAAGTGTCCTTATAGGAGAAAGACAAAGGAGATCAGCCACCCAGAAGAGAAGGAGGCCATTTAACCCCAGAGACAGACCACAATGATGTGGCCACAAGTCAAGCAGTGTCAGGAGCCACCAGAGGTCGAAAGAGCAAATAATGGATTCTTCCCTAGAGCCTCTGTAGGAAATGTGCACAGCCTTTGCCAATACCTTGATTTTGGACTTTTGGCCTCCAGAATTTTATTCTCCAGAGAGAATAAATTTCTGTTTTTTAAGCCATGCAGTTTGTGGTAATTTGTTACAACAGCTCTAGGAAACTAATACATTCCTTTTATAGCAGAATTCCTCCCAAAAGTAGTCTATGCTTACTTTTTCTGATCTTCTCCATTCCTTTTTATCTAACTTTTTATATTGGGCATTTAAAAATATACAGAAAAGGGCGCCTGGGTGGCTCAGTTGGTTAAGCGACTGCCTTCGGCTCAGGTCATGATCCTGGAGTCCCGGGATGGAGTCCCGCATCGGGCTCCCTGCTCCACAGGGAGCCTGCTTCTCCCTCTGACCCTCCCCCCTCTCATGTGCTCTCTGTCTCTCTCATTCTCTGTCTCAGATAAATAAATAAAATCTTTAAAAAAAAATATATATATATATATACAGAAAAATTGAAAGTTTAGAGCAGTTAACAAATATTCTTTACCTAGATTCAGCAGCTGATAAGTTTGCCCTATTTGCTTTGTTTGTAAATACTTCAGCACATATCTCCTAAGAATTAAGACATTCTCCTCCATATCCATAATACCTAAGTAAATTAAAATTATTTTAATTTAATAAATTAAAAATTAAGAATAATTTTCTAGGGGCACCTGGGTGGCTCAGTCACTTAAGCATCTGCCTTCGACTCAGGTCATGGTCCCAGGGTCCTGGGATCGAGCCCCACATTGGGCTCCCTGCTCAGCGGGGAGCCTGCTTCTCCCTCTCCCACTCCCCCTGCTTGTGCTCTCTCTTTCTCTCTGTCAAATAAATAAATAAAATCTTTTAAAAAAGGCAAATTCCCTAATATCATTTAATATTCAATATATATTACAATTTCCTTCCATGTCCCCAGATGATCTTTTATAACCTTTTTCCTTGGCCCAGCATCTCATCAGGGCTCATATGTTGAATGTGCTTGTTAATTCTTTTTAATCTACATTGATCTCTAATTCTGTTTTTAACAAGCTTGACTTTTTTAAAGAATTCAAGCCTATTTGCTTATAGATGTCCAGCATTTTTTATTTATCTGACTGTGTCTAGATGGTGTCATTTAGTTCATTCTTCTAACCACTGTAGTTTTTATGCACTGGGAGTTGGAGCTGTAGCTTTTGGTTTCTTTCTCTGTAGCACTTATCACCTTCTGACTCCAAGTTTCCCTTCTGTCATTGTTTATTATCTTTCACCTCTAGAATGGAAGTTCCGTGAAGGAATCAATGTGTGCCTGTTGGGTTACCTGTTCTAGTCTGCTGTCTAACCAACACATAGTAGGCACTCAGCATGTATTTGTGGTATGAATTAAAGTCACATTCAGTGCTTTTACCTGTGTCAATACTATTTAACATCTAATAAGAAATTGCTGTAATAATTTGCCCTGTTCCTTAGAATATCTCACATTTTTTAAAGCCTCAAATGCCTGAAAATGTCTTTATTCCATACTTGAGGTTTGTCTAGGTATAGAATTTTCCCTCAGAAGTTTGAAGGCATGGCCCTTTGTTTTCTCCCTTCATGCGTGGCCATTGCACTCGACCAGGTGATCTGTGTATGTAGTCTGCCTTCTTCTCCCTCTCTCTGTTATTTTTGCTTATTTATTGGTCTGAAGTTTATAGCTTGCTCTCTCTTCCATGCTCTAGGAACTCTGATCCCACAGTTGGGCAATAAAGTAGAGATACTGGGTGTGGGCAGAATTGTAAAGATAAGCTACAGAAGGCTCAAACCTGGTAGTAGGATCTTTTTGGCAAGTGATGATAGCTAACAATTACTGAATTCTTATAATAATCTGAATACTTTCATTGGTAACATGCTAAGCACTTTTTACATGCTCTCTATCATTTAATCCTTCCAACAACTCTCTGGGACAGGAACTATTACTGTGTCAGCTCTACCAGCTAGAAACTGCCAGGGCCATGCCCTGAGCCCAGGCAGCCTGATCCCAGAGCTGTACTGGAAACCACTTTGATGAACTGCCCACTCTTCGTATTAGAAAAGCCCCACTACTCAGTTACCAGCCTGCCAAAGCCAGGCCTGCAATCCTGCCTAGGGGGTGGGGAATGAGGCTGGGTAACAACCCTTCCATTTATTCAGTGAAGCTTGTTGAATGAGTGCTTCGGTGGCAAGTTTTTAAGAACATAAATGCCAAAAAGCAATGATGTTTATTTTCTTTCCCAGCTCTCTGCCTTCCCAAGATCATCTACTCTTAGCCTCCTTTGGTGAATCTCAGAGCACTGAGAAATTGTTGCCTCTTTGATAGGAGGCTTACACAGGCATGACATCAAGACAGCTGTGTCAGTCTCTCAGATGGCCCTGCACAGCATATAAATCATGAACCAAATAACCAGACTCGTTCTTTGGCTGGATTACATGTTCTCCTGGGATATCAGAATCATTCAACTGAGGCCACAGAAAGAAGTAGTGAAGATCAAGACACCACGACAAATCGCAGCCACCTTGTAAGTGCAGATATTTTCAATCATCTAGGTAGCTAGAACTTTGTATATGTGATATCCTTTTTTACTAAAATTAATCAAAGTGAACACATTTGAGGGAATTGAGGGCTCTTGAGTGATTTTATGTATCTCCAGTATCCTAGTCTTTCTTTGGATATTCCCAAAGATACCTGTTTCTTGCAACAGGATATGTTAAAAACGACATTATTGTTTGGCTTTTGTCAAATGCCCCCTTCACTAGTCCCATTAATTCATTCAGCAAACACCAAACACTTATATGTGCCAGTTGGGAATGCAACAAATGTGTAGGACCAGGTTCTTGCCCTTGGCCTCCTATCTCGTGTTGAGACAGACATCTCTACAGGTAGATGTCTGTGCATTGTGAGGTTAGGAGGGTGCTATGTACTAAGTGTGGTAGAACTGCAGAAAAGGGAGGGCCTGGCCATGAGGCTGGTTAGGGGGGCAATCAGAGAAGGCTTCCTCATGTTTTTGACCACTTGGGGCTGGACTAGTGAGAAGAATGCTGAGAAGGGGTCAGCACTGGATGAGGAGAGGGCAAACAAACATTCTCAGCGGAAAGAAGAAGATTGCTGACCATGACCAGGGACTGCATAGCTCACTCAGGAGAGGGCAAGAGCAGTAGTTTGGGACAGCTGGAGCAGAGAGAGTATTATAGAGACTGGCAGAATGTGAGCTTGGGAGAGCCTGGGGATAGCCTTGAATGCAGGATTAAGGAAGTTAGCCTTTGCTCTCTAGGTGACAAGGAGAATGACACCATGAAATCTTCGCTTTACATAGTTTACCAAGCTGAGAGGTGGAATCAAGTGGGTGCAGCATGAGGGTGGGTCAGAGTGGGGTGCTGAGTAGGTGCTCAGTAAAACAGGAGATGTGATCATTAATTAGATCATTATAATGAACAGTTCAAGATAAAGAGGTCAAGGCTATGAACTAAGGCAGAGAAAGTGGGGGCAAAAACCAGAGGATAGATTGGAGAAAGTTCCAGAAGTCTGAGTGAACAGGATTGCTAATTAATTGTGAATAGATGGAGGCGCCAGGCTTACAGATAACAATAGCTGACATGTGTCATCCAGGGCTTACTCTGTAGTTAGGCACTTTGTGTGCAGTATCTTTTTTAATCATAGTAGCCCTATGAGAGTGGTTGTATTACTTTCTGCATTTTATAGGAGAGGGAGTTGGAGCCTGGAGTGGTCAATCAAAGTGACAAGGCAGGTATATAGTGTGGTAGTAGTTAGGATTTGAACCCAAGGGAGTCAGCACCCTTAGCTACTACACAGGAGCGTCAGCAGCTGACTGGATTTTGGTACCAAGTGATTGGGAAGTGAAGTGACCACCTCAGGAAGCAGTTAATGAGTGACAGATGAGGGCCTGGAACCCACTGGAACCAGTTCTTGCCGCCCCCCCCCCCCCCCCGCCCACCCCGAGTTCACAAACAGGAGGCTGGGCACCACATCAGGTCATAGCCATGTTGTGTTTGGTTTATAGAATATTTTTAAAAAAGTTTTTGGAACTAACTGCTAACATTAAAAAAATGGAGAGAGTCACATTAAAACCTGCTGGATTATCTTGAAAAGTGAGAAGATCTGGCCATACTGGGCCCATATAGCAGCAACCTTTGCTGCTTCTTCTGTGTTTCCTTCAGCTAGGGCCTGTGCCCCCCAGTTGGCCAGAGCCCACCAGCCTGGGATCCATGCCCACCTCTGCAGGTACCTGAGTTTGCATCTCTCCACCACAAGCTGGTCCAGTTTGATGCTAGGCTGTGTCTGTGCATTTAATCCTGTGTCGAGCCCAGGCTTCCACTGATGGTTAAATACTCTTTTCGAACTTTAGGGAATATAAGATAAAAACAGCAACGTGTTTTGTGTTGTTTGTTTTTTCCCTTCATACTGTGGGAACTGAGAAAAAATAACTGCTGCTCACACTTGAGCGCCCACAAGAGGAGGGTGACATACAGGTCACGCAGGGCGAAGGTGAATGAATGGTCGTAGTTCCCAAAGCCAGCACCAGGTAAAAGGAAATGTCAATCATACCATGGGAAACGACAGACATAATGGGAGCTTTACAAATCATGCTGTGACTTCTTTCTGTTTAATTTGTTCAGTAATTAATTATTTGCTTGAATTTTGAACTGTGTACTTTAGACGTATTATAAGGAAGCTTTGGGGGAAAATACGCATGCACGTATACATGCCTGTGGGGTGTGGGTGGGCCATAGCTTACATTCCATCGCTTGGAATTCTCTGCAGTTTCAAAATGTTATTTTCTAAGTTTAATGATTTATCACAGATTTGAAAACATGTTTCTGTACAATTAAGTTAACATGCGAGTCACAGGACGGCAAACGGGTATTTTTTCCATATTAAATATTTTGTGACGTCTAAGATGTAAGAGTCCCCATGGCAGTGGTCAGGTGGGACAAATGACGGGTTTTATGCTTGTGTGTTTGTCTGCAGTTTGTAAACTACACTTAGAGACACAGGTTCAAACAGGTGCAAGAAATAGAGCTGACATCGGAGCTTCAGGAGTTTTGACTCCTAATCAGTGTTCTTTTTTTTTTTTTTTTAAGATTTTATTTATTTATTCATGAGAGACAGAGAGAGAGAGAGAGAGAAGCAGAGGGAGAAACAGGCTCCCAAGGAGCAGGAAGCCCGATGCGGGACTCGATCCCAGGACCCTGGGATCATGACCTGAGCCGAAGGCAGACGCCCAACCATCTGAGCCACCCAGGCGCCCTCCTAATCGGTGTTCTTTGTGGGACACCGGAAAAATTGTCCTCATGCCCGCCGCCCGTTCAGGAACTGGGGGAAAGCAGCTGCTGATGAGCTGCGTGAATTTCTCAGGGGCCTCCAGGCACCCTTCTCGGGTGTCCAGTGGGTCTCAGAGGTTCACTGTCAATCTCGAAAGGGTCATCTGTGCTACCAGATCACAGTGACCCAACTCTCAATAGGCCAGGCCTGCAGGCTTTTCCCTGGGAGCCAGGCATGCCCGTACAAGGCTCCTACTGCAGATCAACTCAGTCTCTGGAGCCATTTGTACACAGTTAACGCCGGACTCCTGAGGCCACACTGCTGCTCCTTGGACTTTGACCCCTGCCCAGCACCTTCTCCTTCCTCCTTCCCCTCCCACTCAGAGACTCCCCGCCTCGGATATACACACCCAGGGTGGGACCCCAGTGTGTGTTGCAGCCAGCTCTTCAGTGCTTGTCCGTACCACTCAGAAACCGTGGTTTCTTATTGATATCATATAGACAAGTGCCCAATACTAGGTACTTAGCACCGTGCTGACCGCTGGGGATACAACAGATGGGTGCCCTTGCTCCTGGGGACAAGATCAGCATGCAGGGATTCATTCGTGAACCAGGTGGCACTTTGTTTCAGTACTAAAACAAGTGGTATTTTGTCTCAGTCGCATTATAATTTCATTTTTGTAGTGTGGCCTAAAAAACCTAGGCTCCCCCCAAAACTCAGCCAAGTGCATGGTAAAATTCGACTTATTCATTCATTTAACAAATATTTAGTAAGCACCTATTATTAGCCAGATGTCAGGACTATAAGAGAGGACAAAACTGTCAAATACCCCTATTCTCTTGGAGCTTACGCTATCACAGAAGGAGACTGAAAAATTGTGTCAATATGTAATCTGAGCTGAGAATTTTGAAGAAAAACCAAGCAGGGTGAGGGAGAGAGAATGACCCGAGGCAGGGGTGGGGGGCCTGCTCTTTGAGGTAGGGTGGCTAGGAAGGCCTTTCTGATGAGGTGACTCCAAGCAGGGCCCAGCAGGAGATGAGGGAGAAGCAGCAGTTTGGAGGAAGTCCTTCCCGGTGGGGGGGGGGGGGGGGGCCACAGGGGCAGATCCTCCAAGTGGCCAGTGGCCTGGCCTGTTTGAGAAAGAAGAAGTCACCAGCTGAACTCCTGGACTCCACCGTTTCCTTGTCTGCAGGCCTGTGGGCTTGTTGGGAGGAACGGATGAAATCATTTATAGAAATATTTATGTCCACCATCAAGCACTGTGTAAAAGTTGTCCTCTTTGTGTTGACTTTGTCAAGTTTTTGTAGTGTCTAAACCATCAGGATTATAATTATTATATTACAGCTCTGCCCTTTCCTTTTTTTTATTACTGTGGTGAAATTCACATAACAGGGCGCCTGGGTGGCTCAGTTGGTTAAGCGACTGCCTTCGGCTCAGGTCATGATTCTGGAGTCCCGGGATCGAGTCCCGCATCTGGCTCCCTACTCAGCAGGGAGTCTGCTTCTCCCTCTGACCCTCCCCCCTCTCATGTGCTGTCTCTCTCATTCTTTCTCTCAAATAAATAAATAAAATCTTTAAAAAAAAAAAAAAGAATTCACATAACATACAATTACCTATTTTAAAGTGTATACTCCAGTGGCCATCTAGTGCATTCACACTCTTATGCAACTACCACCTCGGTCTAGTTTCAAACTTTTTATCATCCCACTCTTAAGTTTTTCATATTAGTTTATGTCACCAGTCTTGAAAAAAGGTCCCTCCCCCCCATATCTGACTTTGTCCTATCTGTTTCTGACTGGCCTTCATCAGTTCCTATGACTCATCCGTGTGTTTATTCAACAGATATCGAGCATCTACTATGCAGTAGGTACTATGCTAGGTAGGTACTGAGGTCACAACAGTGACAAAGGACACACAGGTCCTTGCATTTAGGGGACTCATAATCTAGTGGGGATTTAGACACTGAATATATAATTACCAGAAAATTAATTTAAATTAGATCAATGCTTGGGATGCCTGGGTGGCTCAGTGGGTTAAACGTCTGCCTTCAGAGGCGCCTAGGTGGCTCAGTCATTAAGCATCTGCCTTCAGCTCAGGTCATGATCCCAGGGTCCTGGGATCGAGCCCCGCATCAGGCTCTCTGCTCTATGGGAAGCCTGCTTCTCCTCCCCTCTCCCTACTTGTGTTCCCTCTCTTGCTGTGTCTCTCTCTGTCAAAGAAATAAAATCTTAAAAAATAAATAAAATAAAGTAAAAATAAACGTCTGCCTTCAGCTCAGGTCATGATCCCAGGTTCCTGCGATCAAGTCCCACATCGGGCTCCTTGTTCAGTGGGGAGCCTGCTTCTCCCTCTGCCTGCCACTCCCCCTGTTTGTGCTCTCTCTCTTTCTCTGACAAATAAATAAATACATCTTTTAAAAAAAGAAAAATAAATTAGATCAATGCTTATATGAAAAAAATGCTTTGAAAATTGTGTTTAAAACATTTGTGGAATTATTTTTTATTTTTTTAAAGATTTTATTATTTGAGAGAGAGTGTGTGTGAGAGGAAGTAGGGGGACAAGCAGACCCCCCCACTGAGCTTGGAGCCCAATGTGGGGCTCGATCTCGGGACCCTGAGATCATGACCTGAAATCAAGAGTCAGACGCTTAACTGACTGAGCCCACCCAGGCTCCCCAGTATTTGTGGAATTATTAAAGCTACCAGCAACGAGATACCACTAGCTAGTAAAGCTTAGGCTAACACGACCGTATTGTTTTTATAATTGTTTCAGAGACACTGGAAAGAAAGATCACCTCAGGGAAGTGACCTGGATTATGTTAGGGCAGAGAGCGGGAAGGCAGGCTGAAGTAAAAGCAGTGGTACTTCATTCATCTCCTCCTGATAGCAGTCTGTGGAGGTCTGCCCGGACAGCTCGTGTTAGCGCTGCGCCCATTTTATAGATGTGGAAATGGAGACCTTGCCTCATGCCACCTGGTGGGGATTTTATTTCGCTTTAGCCCTCTGTCTGGTAAAGCTGAGAAGCATTTTGCCCCATAGGGGTCAGTGATGCACCTGGTTGGAAGAAGACTTGCAGGGCTGGTCCGCGTCCACCCAGCCCACTTGGTATGCTCCAGCCTTCCAGGAGAGGGCACTGCTAGGCTGGCCTGGGAGCCACCTCACCCGACCTCCTGGGTCCCGGCCTCCTGCGGCCCCGCCCCCCCTCCCCCGGACTCCTGACCCAGCCAGCTCTCAGCACCCTCCGGCCTTTCTTGCACACTGATGCGTGCATCTGTGTTTTCCTGGATGATTGTTTCTTAATCACGCTGTGGAATAACAAATCATGGCTGGGAACCCAAGTTACCTCAAGTGACGAGCCTAGTGATCACCAAAACCTAGGTACAGGCCCCGGGGAAGAGAGCCACAGAAACTGCTAGCGCGGTCCTCGCAGCCACGTGGTCCGGCGGTGGCCTGGCGGGGCCAACACTGCACGTCTGTCATGTCAGCGCACTCGCCGGTTTCTTTAGGCAAGGTGACCTGGCAGCATTCCCACCCCACCCACAGCTAGTTTCGCTTTCCCAGTGTTGTTAAAAAGTGCCTCCTAACCGAAGTAGGGTGGTTGAACAGGTTCCAACATTTTACTTAATTTTTTAACATGGCCATTTGAGCTGCCTTCCTTCAAGTGGGTCCCTTTCGCGGCTTCTCAGCGAGATGCGCACAACTGTCCTCTTTGGCATTTGTCCAGAGTCCAGGTTCTGGTAGCTTTGGGGCTGTGGTTTAATTTTAACCATAAAATCTTCTTTCAGAATAATTACTTTTTTTAATCTGGAAAGAGCCAGTTTGATAGAGAGCTGTAACACCTCCTGCCCCGGGAACGAGTAGACCCAGTTATGTTCATTTACTGCTGATCCCTCTCTTTTTAAAAAGGGAGACTGTCTGCCTTCAGCTCAGGCTGTGGTCCCGGGGTCCTGGGATCGGGCCCCACATCAGGCTCCCGGCTCAGCGGGAAGCCTGCTTCTCCCTCTCCGACTCCCCTTGCTTGTGTTCCCTCTCTCGCTGTCTTTCTGTCAAGTAAATAAATAAAATCTTTTTTTAAAAAAAGGGGGGTGGGGAGACCAATTTGGTGGGAAGAAAGGAAAATGAACATTGTGGATAGGGCAGTTTGAAGAACTGTTTGAATGTCTACCTTAATCAACGGTATAAACGCCGAGTGTCCAAGGAGAGTGGGCTGGGATGAGAACCGAGGGACAGGATGACTTAGAGACCCCTGAGCGGGCCCTAGGCTGAATGCAGCGGAGAATGGCTTCTCAGAGCTGTCCTGTGGGCAGCCATGTAGCATCAGTTTTCTGGGACAATCTCAGTTTCGGAGACAGAAGATACACTGGCCCTTTCCCAGGTCAAGCCTCAGACGGCCGCCACTTCTTGGTTCTGAAAATATGGTCACCAGAGAGGCCTGTGGGCAGTGACAGGTGTTATCCCCTTAGCAGTGAGCTTACCCAGGCAGTGAAGCCGAGCTGCGATCCCCCGAGCTCCCTGCACTGGTGGGGATACTTCCGATTCCTTTCTCGCCTATGATACAGGTGCGTTGGTAATAATTATTTGTATTTGTAGGACATTAAAGATTTTGATGCAGAAAGAGAGAAACACGTTATCAACCATTTTGCAGTTTAGGTGGCAGACTTCTTTAATTAAAAAAAAAAATCAAAGATGAAAAGAATATGGAATATGCAATGGAGGCCAATTCTAGAAAAAATGATTTATGTCAGTCCCAGCTGAGGCAAACGCATTTGGGAAGACTTACTCGTTTTATAGAAAGATTCATGCTTGGACTTATTTAAACATCAAGCTCTTCTGGTGCATTTCAGTAGGAGGGAGGACAGAAAACCTGGAGACTAACTATCACAAGCTATTACCAGTGGAAGATGAGTCTTAAGTGAAAATAAAGGGTCTGATTACCCAGCAAGTCAGGAAGGGCTGAGGCTTCCCTTTAGAAAAATCTGACCTTGCACAGACCCTTTTAGGGGCATGTGCCGGAAGCCAGGAATAGCCACGCTGGCCTGATCAGTCCCACAAAAGCTCCTAAATGCAGAGACTGTGCCTTTCATGGCTCCTCGCTGCTGGAGTTACTGGTTCACAACACTCAATGAATGTCAGACTGACACATTATTAGTTAGATTTGATGCACGTCGGGAGAAAGAGCTATCCACTTGTGACCTAATCTGTCATAGCATCAGAACCCGGTGTTTCCCATTTCTCTTGCCCCTGGAGGAGTACTGAAGAAGAGAAAAAAATGCAAGTTTCATGTGCCCAGAGGAAAAAATTCATACAGACATAAATTAAAACAAACGAACAAACAAAAAAAAAGCGGGAAAGAAAGCAAGCCAAGCTAATCTGGGATTTCAATCACCACTATGAAGGTGTTTCTGTTTCATCATTCAGTTTCTAGCAGGGCCTCTAGCTCAGACCTGTGCAGCCGTGTCTCAGGAGACTCCTTCCCTGTTCAGGCCCTCTCCCTGCCCCCTGGGCTCAGTTACTCACTTCGACCCGGGCTGCCACATCGCAAGACACCCCTTTTTTCCTGAGTCCTCCCCATGTACCTACCAAAGGCAGAGGGTTTGGGTGGCACTATCGGGGTGATGCTAGGCTTCCTGAATGGCGCTGTCCCCCACCTAGGAAGGACTTCTACTTGGTGATGCCCTCGAGGAGCCCTGGGAGGTAACCAGTTGGGCACTGATTCAATGGGGAGAGAGCACAGATGTAGATGCCTAACGGGTGGAGCTAAATCAGCCCAGGGAAGGGCGGGTCTGTGTCTGCACCTGGTTCGGGGCTGGCAGGGTAGCGTCAGGAACTTTGGCACCATGACTTCTTAGGATGTCATGATGATTTTTCCGAGAGTCCCTTGTCTTAAGGTTTTTACTCATTCAACCAGCACACACAGGATTGGGACTTTCCTTTTGTCTCGGCTATATCCTCCGAACCACAGGAAAACCCATGAGGATGATAGAGGCTGAAAAATAAAAACTCACAGAGGAGGCTCTGCATACTGGGGTAGATGTCAGAAGTTGTGGGGGAGGGGCACCTGGGTGGCTCAGTCGTTAAGCGTCTGCAGACTTCGGCTCAGGTCATGATCCTGGAGTCCCTGGTTGGAGTCCCGCATCGGGCTCCCTGCTCGGCAGGGAGTCTGCTTCTCCCTCTGACCCTCCCCCCTCTCATGTGCTCTCTCTCTCAAATAAATAAATAAAATCTTAAAAAAAAAAAGTTGTGGGGGATTCGGGGTTAGCTGTGGACTGAAGAGTCCACCTCGGGGCATAAGAACACTTCTGCGTTATTGGTCGGTGAGAAATTTCCTCTAAATAATTTTGGAGAGAAAGGAATGGAATCAAGGGCTTAAGTTGGAATATATGAGGTTGACCTAGTTATAAGGTTGGCTGTCTGTTTAATTAATAGATCGTTCCATGGTGTGGGATAACAAGGTCACGCGCGGCCCTGGATATTAACAATGCTGTCCTGGGGCTTTGGAAAAAGTGGTGACAAAGTATTCAGCTTCAGGCTTATTTTATCTAAGTCCCTGGGCTGGTATTGATCAGAAATAGAGTAAAATATTGAAGTGGCATCCCAGATATTGGTTCTAAACACAAACTGGCTGGAAAGGGTGAGCATCTTAGGTCCAGCCCAGTGATGTCACCCACGTGTGCCCCATGGGAGCACCTGCGGTTGTTTTGGATTTGTAGTCCTATGTGGGCCAACAGTGCTGACAGGGTTATTCCTGTGTTAGACCTACCCTGTCAGCAAGACACTGTTTATATGATTCGTTTTCCACATTGTGGCACATTACGCACAATCCAAGTTCAATTAAGGTTTAGAAATACTGTAGGTAGAAAAGGCTGGAAAGCACTATAGCAAACAAAGATTACTGAAATTAAAAAGCTTTGAATTGGAGCCTTAGAGAAGCTTGTGAATTTGTAGGAGTTAACCAGGATGGGTACCATCTCTCACAAGAAGCATCTAAGTTCCTAAAGGATCTCCACACTGTGTAAGAGGTATTTCGGGTAGCCGGGGGCAGACCAAGGAGGGACGGCAGGAGATCAAACCTCACAAAGCATCGTTGAATGCCAGGAGTTACCTCCCTCCACAGAACCCTGGGGACTGAATCATTTGGGTCAGTTGCCTGTGTGGGTAGATGGTGAAACTGTGAGGAAGAAGTCCTTGGAGCAGAGTCTGGAGGAAATGTTCAGGGATGAGCACCCTATAGCAGCCTCTTTGATGTCAAGGGTGAAGTAGTTGAACTCCAGACCTCACTACAAGATATGAAGAGTCACTCCGAATTTATAAGCTCATTAAACTTGTATTTTGGACGGTCTACACGTCCGGCTTTAGAGAAAACACATAGAATGCTCCAGCCACACCTTCTCAAACCACTTAGCTGACAGTTTTTGTTCTAATTACTCTAGTGAGCGTCTCTGTTATTTACAAAGTTTGAGGAAGGCAGGGCGGGGGGTGTATTTGTGCTTTGGTACGCTTTTCAGCATAGAGGGGATCCAATTCAGCCACCTTTTGAAGTCAGCCGGAACTGTCAGATTACCAGAGACCACCAGAGTAGAGGACCCCCCACACACACACGCACACAAATCAGCTATCTGTTTCATTTGCTAGGGCCATAGGGCCAGGGTCCATGTTTTTAAGTTTGTATGTACTTCTTTTTGTCATTAATTTTTTTATTGGGGTTCATGGGGTTCGATCCCACAACCCTGAGATCATGACCTGAGCTGAAACCAAGAGTCGGATGCTCCACCGACTGAGCCACCTAGGCACCTGTTCACTTTGTTTTGATGAAATGAGAAGGCTTCTGCCCTTTTCCTTCCTTCTTTCTTTCCTCGGATGTTAGTAAGATCAATGAGATAAAGGTCATAAAGTACTTTGAATTACTTCCAGAAGAGTGCAGCCTGACTTGCTACTGCCCTTGGATCACTTCACGTACCCCCACAGTCTAGGGCTTCCATCTGCTATCCTGGGGATGCCGCTCTAGAGAAAGCAGGAGGGGCTGGGAACCAGCACCACAGGGTACTATTGGTGGGAGCTGCTCATTCCTGACCTTGGCATCAACACTCTTACCTCCAGAAATAGGATACATGGTAGTTCAGCCACGGTGTCTCCTCATCACAGGGCTTTCAGTCACCTCCGGTGCGACTTGCCAGGCTAGATACTTCTAGCCCCTGTTCCAGGAACTATTGAAAGGTCGACTCGAGGTGGGATGATCTGGGTGGAACCTAGGAACCCAGGATGCACTCTCACAAGGTGTTTTCAAAGATGAGGCAGCAGGGAAATGGTGACCCCCCACTCCCTGGTGTGTTGAGATGTCAGAACTCTGCTGGGAGGCCACAGTGAGGCCCCACCTTCCCAGAGAACTCTGGCTCAGAACAGCCAGTTAGCCTGGGATCAGGGAACAGCAAAGTAACTGCAAACCCTGTAAGCTAGATACTGTTGTGTTTCTTAGGCCAGTAATGCTGCAAGCTGCTGCGGATAGGAGTGCGGCCAGGGCCTGGGCAGGCAGCCCTTTCCAGACTGGCTCTTCTTGGGCAGTGGCTCTTCACTAGGGACTCTCAAGCCTCTCCTTCACTCTGAACCACTTTCCCTCATGGCTGGTAAAGGAGTTAGATTTCTTATAAGAATATTAGATCTGTATGCCCCAGAGGAGGAGGAACCACAGTGATCCTAAGGGTTATCCATCCATGGGAAAGCCTCAAGGACAAAGGAATCTTCTAGAGACAATGTGTGTGGTGGGGGGGAAGGCGGGGGGTTGCAGAAGGAGACTCTGGAGTGAGCCCAGAGTCCCGTGGGAGCTCCTTAAACCCTTATCGAGAGGAGCCTGGCAGTGGGGAAAGGGAAATAGCAGAGGCTAAAAGAGATTGAGAAGGTGGAACAGTGGCCGTGGAACATGCAAGAGGAGAAGTTTAATTATGCTAATTAACTAGACTAACTAAAAGGGAATATGGCATTTATTTGGTTGCCAAAAGGTGTCCTTAGCAGAAAAAAAATGTGTCCTAACTGGGGATTGACAAAGGTTGGTAGCCAAGGTCTTGAAAAGGAGAGAGACAGCAAGCCTTGCAGCTATCAACGGGTCATTTCTGTGTTTCTGTCACCAAAATTTGCCAATTTGATGTCAGGTGACTCTTAGTGTTTGTACGAGCGTGTTTGTGCTATTAGATTGTCTTCTGAGCAATTTGAAGTGTTAAGAAAACACTGGCGAAGTCAGCAACCAACAATTCCAGGAGCTTAGGTTCCACCCAAGCCTTCCCAGGGAAGATGAGGCCCCTCCTCCTACCATTCACCATGTGGCACTCCTGTCATCCTCTGCCTGTACACTTGCCCTTCCTCAGGAGAGCTGGGCTCCTGCTCGGACATTTGTGCATGCGTGCGTGTGTGTGTGTACGTGGGGGAAGGGAGAGGGAGGAGAGAGAGTTCTGCCCCTCTGTGGTGATTGCCACCAGTCAATGGAAAGCTTTGAGCTGAAGTAAGGTGAAGCAAGAGTGACACCAAGTGCCAAGAATAGGAGCTTGCTGTGGCATCAGATGGTGTTTTCTCTCCTCAAATTATAGGAGCAGAAAGATTTAGCTCCTGTCCACAGCATTCACCTCAAAGAGAGGGTGACATGAGCCTCCAGAGGCTGGCTTGATGTCCGTATGGCACTCTGTTCATTTAGATGAAGGGATTGGCTCTCTGGGAATTAGATGCAGAACTGGGGCTTTGAGGGGCACCCGGGTGGCTCAGTCGGTTGAGTGTTGGACTCTTGGTTTTGGCTCAAGTCGTGATCTCAGGGTCTTGAGATCAAGCCCTGGGTCAGGCTACACGTTCAGCAGGGAGTCTGCTTCCCTTCCTCTCCCTCTGCCCCTCCCCCTCCCCTCGTGCTCTCTCTCTCTAAAATAAATAAATAAATCTTAAAAAAAAAAAAGAATTGGGGCTTTGGATAGATTTTTAAAATAAAATTCAAGGTGAAATGTCTTGTTGGCTAGAACATGATGCAGATATCCAGGTTGCCCTTTCAACCCCAAACTATCCTTCAGCTTCTTCTGAAGAATAAGAAGGACCACAGGTGGACCCTTCTTGCTGGTGACAGAGAGCTGTCAGGTTACCAAGGTGGGTGGTGGGTCACCTTTGTATGCAGGGCACAACCCGCTTCACTTGTTTAAAAAAAAAAAAAAACACTGACCTACTTCTCTGTGTTTGTTCTAGAGGCTGCTCCTGACTCAGGATCTCTAGGACCAGAAATCTACCCCGTTAGTCACAGGTGGGGAACTAGGATGCATATTCTTATGAAATGGCCCTCTGGGAGGGACTGGGCACTTTGAGGGGCAGAGAATTCTGTGGGTGCTTAGAGAGGATCTCCCCTGGTTCAGGCTGGACTTGCAGTGAGAGCCCTTCCTCAGACATCTCCCCAGGGGAGGAATATGGCCAGGTTGGTATTTGTCTTATGGCCAGTCCTTATTCTCAGCTTGAAGCCTACTTGGTTTCTTCCTTCTTGGGAAATAAGGAGGAAATAGTTTTGTTTGTCCAGGTGCCACCAGTCCAATGACTGATTCGGGCACACGAGTGTCTTCAGGGCGTAGTATCAGATCTGGTGCCCCCTGACATCTCTATTCCTGATCTGGGTGTGCTGTAAACAGCAGGTTGATTCAAAACTGGGAGGCATTGGGAAACCCTTTGGGTAGGAGATTTCGCAATGAGATTTTGATTGGAAAAAATACAGTGGGGTGAGGTTCTAAGGAATAAAAGAGACAGAAAACACTCCCATGCTGGCTCTCGGCTAGATCGTGGGGATAAACAGAAGAGCCTAGAAAAGCCTAGAGTGGAGGGGGGGCAGCCTACAGGAGCACACAGCTGTCCTTGCCTCTTCCCCCCCCACCGACAAGGAGGCGAAACCACACCTGGACCAGGCTTTCAGTCTAGGACATGTCAGCACCAGCAAGGTACAGATAGATCAGAGGCCCCCGCAGAAGAGAGCGGGGGCTGGGGGGCAGGGGAGCAGGGTTGGCAGGAGGATTAGGAGGAAAACTTAGTTACAGAAAGATCTGAAAAGGCTTGTTGGATAATTGAGGAGGGGACTAGGTGAAGCAAGGAGTAAAGAAACTCATGAACCCAAAGCTTCAGCAACCCCCGCAGGAGGGGCAGCCTCACATTGCGGACAGGTGGGCTCTAGCTCAGGACACCCCAGCATCTAGTGGCTCCGAGTAGTGGGTGCCTCTGATATGAAGAGTGCAGAGGAAGATGCTGCCTGGATCCGGAACCACAGAAGGTAGTCACGAGAAGGAGAAGGAAACCTGAGGAACAACGAGAGGAAGAGCAATGAAACCAACTCCGAAGAAGAAAAAGAGGTAAACAGAAGGAAAGGCAGGAGGGGCATCCTAGAAGGAGCAAAAAAGAAGGAAAAGGAGAGTGAAGATCATGCTCCTCATCTGAAGGCCTTTGGAGTGGTGTGGTCAAAATGGAGTCTCCAAACATGGTCGGTACCCAGAAAGCTTGTCATCTGGTCAATAAATCCCTTTCATCTAGTGGGATGAAGAAAGTGGTGCTCTTTGAGGGTGTAGCTTGGCACCATGCTGCGTAAAAACTGTGCGTGGCCCTGTCAGAACCAGCTAACCAGTTATGGATGAGAGGGGTTTATGATTCATGAGCGTGCCTACCACCTCCACCCAGAAGCCGTGACTTCCCTTGTCCCGTGCAGGGTGCGGACCCATCCAACCAGAACAACCACCCAGCCTCTCCCAGTCTCCTTAGATGACAAGCTGTGGCATCCTTGGTCCACCCAACTCAGCCCCCAAGCATCTTGCCAAAACATCAGTAAACAAGTGTAGGTAAAGGGAGTCACAGACATCGGTGCTTTGGGCCATTTCTCTTCTTTCCTGGTGCCCAGCACACGACTAACCAGGGATTTCTCATCACAGGCTAGGTATTCTTTCCTTAGAGGGCAGTCAGAAGGTCTCCAAACACCTTCCTCTGAGCTCAGAGTAAGTTTACTTTCTTTTGCTTTTTATATTCTATGACCAGGACATCAGTTTGCCTGAGCCACATGGGAAAACTGCCCCTCACCTCCAGCGTATCCAGCATTCTCAGCAGCCAGCGCGAACTTGACCAGTTTGCACTTGGCCTGCTTTCCTGCTAAGGTTGAGCCAGAGATGAATGTTATTAATGAAAACATCTCACATTTGTTTAGGGATTTATACCTCACAAAGCAAATAATTATCTTATTTAATCCTCACAATAATCCTCTGTTACTGTTACTTCCACTTTACAGACATTGAGTTTCAGAAAGATACGGTGTCTTCCTCAGGGTCAACTGGTAGACCAAGATTCACTCATCCTCTGACTGCAAATCCTCTGGGCTTTCTCTACAAGCTCATGGGTCCCCTAGAGATTTCAGAGTAAGAGCACAGTTGTGATTCCTGGATCTCTTTTCTGACCCCTAGTTCTGCACCCCGGGTGACCTCCGACATCAGCCTTCTTCGTACATTTCCTCTGCCAAACACTCTTTCGAAGTCCCCCAAAAGTTTTCATTGCAAAATCAAAATGGGATCATTGTAGGTAAAGTACAAAATATAGACAAACAAACAAGACAATAAAACCATAATTCCACCATTGAGTAATAACTCAGTACTATAAACACTGTGTTTAGTCTTCTGTAATTTTTATGATGTACACGTGGACTTGTGATTACCAGAATGTAAAATGGGCCTACCCATAACACTTTTGGAATCTGCTCTTTAAACTTACTATATTGCAAACATTTTCCTGTTAGTAAATATTTTTATAACATCATATTTATTGGATACGTAGTATTTCATTATAATTCTTAATGGTACTCTAGAGTTAAATATTTAGATTGTTCCTATTTTTTTCATTATTATGACCGGTTTTATGATAGACTTCTAGATCCGATTTTAATTTTTATTTCGTCAATTTTGAATGAAGCTGAATTTTTTCATATGATTTTTACATTTGAAGCTTGTTCATGAATAGCCCATCCATACTATTTACAGCTTTCAGTAGTGTGTATTTTCTTTTTTTTTACTGATATGTAAGAACTCTTTATATTGAGACTGAAATTGTATCTGCTAAAAACTCATTTACATCGCATTTCAATGCACCATTTTGAATTTGGGTACATACTTATTTCCCCCACTCTCCCAACCAGACCATGGATGCTTTGCTTTTTTTCCTCTACTTTTTCTGTAACAAGTTCCCCCCAAACAAAGTAAACCTGTAAAGGGCTCCTCCTCCTGTGGTCACCCCCACAAGCACTCTGGCCTCCTTAGGGAA
Organism: Mirounga leonina; assembly: GCF_011800145.1. Taxonomy (NCBI): domain Eukaryota; kingdom Metazoa; phylum Chordata; class Mammalia; order Carnivora; family Phocidae; genus Mirounga; species Mirounga leonina. The sequence continues at coordinate 31,622,412 of NW_023270418.1, read as the reverse complement.
CACCATTCCTCCCCACCTAGGCACTGAGGCCGGTAAGGATGGCTCCCATCCCTTCTGCCCTGATCTCCAGTTCCTTACCGCCTCCTTCCCTTATACCAGCCTCTGGCTGGGGCCGGGGGCGGGGGGGGGTTGGTGTGAGGTGGACCCCTGGAGGCTCCTGCATAATGCTTCAGAAAACCCTGACGTGAGCCTCTCAGAACCCCTGGGAAAATGCTGGAAGAGAATGCTTGGGGGTGTTAGTATTAGAAGAGAATCGTCTTGTGGAGGAGGAAGTATTAGGTCTCTCGTGGCAGGAATGGAGAGAGCCCCACTCTCCAAGGGCCCTCTTGCTTCTGAGCAAGGACCTCGTGGCAGGGGTGGCTGGCAGCGAGCCTGCGGTCCTCCTCCTGAGTCTCAGGCAGTCCGCTCCTTTGCCCTGTAACTACCACTGGTAGGTTTGTTTGTGCCTCTGGCAGAAGGGACACAAGTCCTACCAGTTCTCCTGGTGTCCTTCAGCGACTCACCCTGGGCCGGGGAGGAGGCAGTGCCCAGGCCTGTTACCTGGAGTCCCGCCCCCCCCCCCACCAGAGGCGGGGAGGCCTGGAGGGGGCTGGGCAGGAGCCAGCTGGACAAGACAAGCCGAGGTGGTGAGGACAGGATGAGTGTCTTCCCTGCCGAGAGCACTACCTTGGAAAACTGGGACTGTAGGGAGGAGGTCAGGGTACACGTGGGGGTGGATGTTGGGAGTTCACTTCGGAGCTCCTGTGGGTTTGGAACGCCCTGACCCGCTCTCACTCCCCTAAGGGTCTCCCCTCCGGCCCTTTCTCCGGGTTTGGCATATTTGCAAGATGGCCATGGCTGTGACTTTAACAGGAACAAGACACCTGGCATTTCCGTGGTGGGGGCTAGGTTCTCACACTCTGGACCCCCGTGGTCTCTGCAGAGGACTTTGGCTTTTTCCCTGCAGCCAGGCTTAGAACTCCCTCTTTTTCTATTTCCACATACTTTCTGGGAAGACAGTGAGATGCTTGACAGTGAGAGGCTGGGGGTTCCAGCCAGGTGCCAGGTGGCTGTGGTGACCTTGACAGCACGTGACCTCTTTAGGCTTCGCTTTCCTCGTCTGGACAGACAGCAACAGCGCTGACCTTGGGGCTGGTGCATAGTACACCAGACAGATGGGAGGTGGGTGCCCAACCGTGTTGAGTTTTCTCCCTCCTTTCCTTTTCTCAACCCTACTGACGTGGGTGACACTGGGGAGCTTCAGAGATCTCTGCTTGAGGGTGGGGCCCTGGGGCAGCCTGGCCCCTTTCCTGCTGTCCTCAGTGCTCACCCGCTCGTGCACCTGTCCCACCCCCTGCAGGACCGGGCCACCTCTGTTGCCCCCAGAGGAAGGTGACCTCTGGAGCCCGGGCCCCATGCCTTATTCATCTTTGCAAAGCCAATCCGTCAGCACAGTGCTTGCTTGATACAGTAGGTGCTCAGGGTCCAGAGAACAAGTAAAGAACTGAAAGGAAAAGATCTCCCATTTCATAATCATTGAGAATCGGAGAGACAACAAAGAACCCCAACTTGAGAGTCCAGCAAACCTCAGGCTGGAGCCTGGCCTCATCGCTTGCTATCCATGTGACCTTGAGCAAGATATTTAATCTCCCTGAGCCTCAATTTCTTTGTCTAAAAGTAGAACAGTAATAGCTACCTCCTGGGGTCGTTGTGGGGATTAGTGATGACGTCAGAGGGAAGCGAAGCTGGATGCTGCCTGGCACGTAGTAGGAGCTCAGCGAATGGAAGCGGTGATTAGCTGCTATTATAGGACTGCTGACGTGTCCTCCTGAGGCAAACGCTTGTTCCAGGAGTTCTGGGGTTAGCAGTGAGTGACACCAGTGTCCCAAGGGCCTCTCTGGGTCCTTCTGCTCTCAGGAAGGAGATGGCTACTGTTGATGCCAATGGGCGGTGTGGCCTGGCAGCCAGACACAGAGCGGCCCACCGTGTGGCACTCACTTGCCCGGGTTCCTTCTGCATGGGGGTGGGGGTGGCAGCCCCTTGAGCCTGAAGTCGGAGGAGCAGTCTAAGGGCTCGTGGTGCCCCCGGTTGCGATCGAGGCAGGTTACACAGGGTAGCTGGCTGCCCGCCCCTCTCCTCCGAGCGCCTTGTGAGACACCTGATTTGTGTTGCACTCTACTCTGAAAGATTGATCAGGGCGGAAGTTCTCACCCAGTTTATGTAGAGAGAATAGGGAGGAACAGAGGAAATCAGTCACTTGATACCCAGCTCTTACATTCAGGAAACAGAACTTGGAAGATCTAACTCTCAATGCACCGCCCTGGCCCGGGACCAGAATCTGCGTGTCCGACGACCGCCCCTCCAGCGCTGGCCCCACAGCGGCGCACGGCCTGAGCCCCACGGGCCGGCAAGCCTGCCCCCCCAGGCTGAGAGCTGCCCGGCAAGAGGGGCAATCTCAGAGGGAGCCTCGAGAGGAGTTGACTGATTGGCTACAGGAACTAAAATAAAGCTGGGAGGTGCGAGGCTGGGTGATGGGGGGTGCAATGTCAAAACAGACTCTAGAAACTCGGGAAGGGGGCTGGCATGAGGAATGGAGGAGGGCACGTTGGTCTTGGATACGAAGAGGGTGGGACACCCTGGGTCAGGTGGCTGCCATCTCCTGAGGGAGGGGCCTGGTTCTGGGTGGCCCTAGGGGACGGGCCAGGACCAGAGGCAGTGAGAAGGGGTCTGTGTCCCCCAGTCAGTCCAGGTCTCCGTCACCTCAAGCCCAGCGTACGAGACAGCCCCCCCAGCTGCTGCTTTCCAGTGTTGTCTTTCCCATTCCATTCTGTTCACTAGCATCTCACCCTGGCTCTGCCTTCTTGGGAATGGTAAACAGGCCGGGAAGTCATGACCACTGTACTTTGGCCTGGCCTTTTAGAATTTGAGGGTAGAAAGAGTCTTGAAGATTGTTTTGTCCAGCCTTCAGTCCCATGACAGAGTCCTGTTAGAAATCGCTAACGAATGGCTTCTGAGCCCCAGCACTCCAGTGACAGTGCCCGGGGGGGGGGGGCTGCCCTCCCCCCCCCCCCCCCCGCCCCCCCGCTGCCCCCCCCCCGGGGAGACGCCATGCAGGGGCTTGGAAGGCTTCTACTCCCTGCAGTGGGGGCTGTCCCCTCCCCCCCCCACCCCGTCTAATCCTCACCTCTCGGCCCAGGCTCTACAGCTGGAACCACCCGGGGTAAGCCTTTCCCTCTGCTTCAAGCCAGCCACCGTGGTAGTTGGTCTTTGCCACCACTGAGCAACTTCTCGGCCTCCGGCGTCTCCTCATCTCCACTCCAAGGTGTCAGTGAGTTTCTTCAAAGCTTTTATCAAGATGGGGGCCTAGAGACATAAAGTCTTTATATCAGAAAGGGACTTTTGAACTCAGGAACCCACCTCATTTATAGATGAGGAAACTGGGAGGTTGGGTCACTTGCGCAAGCCCGCACAGACAGCACGAGACAGGGCTGGGCCTCAGACCCACTGACCGGGGACGCGCCCAGGGTGCAGGGTTGTTGACGCCACGCTCCTGATGTTGTCCAAGATCACGCTGGCTTTTGGGGGGGGCTAGTGTGTTGAACTTTGTGTCAGCTAAACCCCCTAAATTGTTTTATAGTTTTATTTTCTTCTGGTTGTAAAAATAATATATGCTTATTGTAAAAAAAAAAAAATTTAGAAAATACATAAAATATAAGGTATAAACCTTCCTAGCGCTTCCTGTTGTAAAGTGCTCCCACCCCACCTTTGTTTGCTTTGTTTTTGGCTATAAAAATAGGACTCTGGGGCGCCTGGGTGGCTCAGTTGGTTAAGCGACTGCCTTCGGCTCAGGTCATGATCCTGGAGTCCCGGGATCGAGTCCCGCATCGGGCTCCCTGCTCGGCAGGGAGTCTGCTTCTCCCTCTGACCCTCCTCCCTCTCATGCTCTCTGTCTCTCATTCTCTCTCTCTCAAATAAATAAATAACATCTTAAAAAAAAAAAAATAGGACTCTGCTTTCATCCTCGGTGAGGCCATCTTGCTAGGCCCTAGCCGGCTCTCCTGTCAGAATCTTGTCTTATCAGCTCTGACTGACACCTGGGCGGGGTTCCAAAAATGCCTCTGGCGTGCTGAATGAACGAAGCAAGCTTCCAGATTGCTGATGGAAATAGTGAGACCCTCTGCCCACACCTCTTCCCTTCTGGGCTTGATCCTATTCCACCCCCCACTTCTTTGGTTCTATTCAGATCCCCTGTTTTCTCAGCCTAGCTGGGGCTCCACGTCTTCCAAGAAGTCTTTACTCTTTCAGATGCAAAAGACTCCTTTTCAGGTCCCATGGCATTTGTAGTCTGGCGACACACACGTGTCCTGGGTTATATGCTGACGCCCATTCCTCTCTTATCCCTGCCTGGCTGGGGCCCATTTCCCAGTCAGCAGAGGCCCCATACTTTTCCTTTTTCTCTCATGGCACTCATGCTACAGTGTCTGCAGGTCATACGGTCCCTCGAAATGGGGCTGTCTGACTGATGCTGCTAGGGAAGGGCTCCTAGGAGAGGTGTCCTACACTGGAGTTCTTCTAAGGAGTGGGAGAGAAAGTAGAAGCTCACAGGGAGCCCCGGGAACATCCCCCACCCCCGCCCCTGGCTTCCTAGGAGTTTATCCCCACTTCCTCCTAAAGTTGACACAGCAGTTAATCATCTGGGTTCCCAACAATGGGTTCTGCTCATCTTGGGACAGGTAAAAACGGGATTTGGTTGGTCTTTCACACTGAGAGGCTTCTCGAGATAAAAATCCTCTGGCTACTTAAAGAGACATAAGGAGGGTTAGGGCCCCTGCCAATCCTCTGGGCTTCTCACAGGAAGCCTTACCGTCAGAACTGTGTTTTCCTTTCTCTTCACAGCACCAGGGCATGAACCCTTTTCACACCTCCTGGAACATCACATCGAAGGCCCAAGCCTGGCAGCCACCCCCCCTCCTTGGTGTCCACCTAGCAGGGGGGACATGATGGAAGAACACGGAACTGGGTCCCCAGAGTGATCAGGTCTCCGCAAGGGATCCTAGGTAGGTGATGGGGAAGGCCAGTTAATCTGTAAATTCCCGTCTGGTTCGAATTTCCTGGAGGGGCAGTGCACGCACAGCCCCAGAGCCAGGCAGTCTGGTTCGCACCCCAGCTCCACCTTAGTCAGTCAGGAGACCCTGGCCCACTACCCAGCTTCCTTCTGCCCGCAGTGATGGCAGCGAGCTACTGTGGGTGAAACAAGTGTGCCCGGCACCGAATGTGTGCTATGCAAATGTGGCCAGCCCTATAGCTAGGTGCCTGACCCGGAAGTCATGTGACCTTTGCGCCCTGTCACTTGGGATCACCGTCTTCCTTCTGCGGTCCTGGCAGGTGCTAGGAAGAGAAGCGGAAACTGGACCCCGAGCGACCACACTGGCCCGGTGGAGGGCCCCGTCAGGATGCGGGAGTGCCAGGCAGGTGAAGCAAGCAACCCAGCGGTCGGTCGGCAGGCACTGAGTGCCGCGACCACGGGCAGGCCGCTCCGGCTGTGCAAGCCAGATTCTTGGCTTGACTGGAGCTCACTGGTAACCGTAAAAGGGGAAAGCTTTGACTAGAATGCAACCACTGTTTTGATTAATTTCCCTGCAGGTGGAAAGAGAGGTCTAGAAGACAAAAAAGCAGAAACACAGAAAACGATAATCCTTTGATTTTAATAGTTGGGGGGAAAGTTATAAAATAAAACAGACAACACAGAGCGTTAGGACTCCCTCCAATTGCAATAACACAGGGATACAGAAATGTAAACGAAACAGAGCTTCCAGATAAGGTTTATACTATATAACTTCCAGAATACAGCAGCTCCCAGACACTCTAAAGTAAAATAAAACAGGAGTCTTCCAGAACAATCTATACACAGTCAGAGGGCGGCCCCAGAAAGCGCCTTCCCTGCGGTCTGGGGCTGGTTCTGCTCAGGGGCTCGGCTTCGCTGCGCCACCCAGCCCGCTGCATTCTCCGGACCTCTTTCGAGTTTGCCTTCTCATTCTTTGGCAGGCTGGCTCCAACCCTGCCCCTCTCTCCCTTTTGACCCACACCCCTTCTCCTGTTTTTAGCGGGAAACACAGCCACACCAATAGAGCCTGGTGGCCGATTTCCTCCGATGGAGCCAACCAGCCCCGGGATGGCTCGCTCCTTATGTGCTCACAACCCAGCCTAGTCCTGTGAAAGAGTCAGAAAATAGGCTACAAATAGAACTTGTTAGCCCTCCAATACTGCCCTCCCGAGAGCCCTCTGATGGGTCTGGTTATTATTCTGTCCCAATTTTTTGCTGCTGCCCTAGGGTTTTTCTCTCAACCAGAGAAAGGGCAGGCCTTGCAGTTTGGTCCCATTCTCTTCTCAGTCTCGACGGTGGACTCTGGGTGCATCAAAGACTCATCACCCCACCGGCCTTTCTCCTACAGCCGCAGCTGGACAAACTCTTGGTCTCCACACTGGTGAGTTGTTCCACAAAGGTCTGTTATTGGGAGGCAAGCAGGCTCTCAGTAACCCCCAGGCATGCCCTGAAAGGATGTGGGAGGGAGGCAGAGCCCTGGGGAGGGGGAGGGGGGGAGGGAGGAGCCAGTGCAGCCCGAGCTACCGCAGACAGACCAGCGGCCCCCAGGCAGGGCTGGAGGAAGGTCTTAGGTGCGAGGGGTGGGGGTGGCTGAGGGCAGCCCCCCCAGAGCCAAGGCACAGAGGAGGTATGAAATGTCCAGGATAAATAGAACTGCATAGAGAGGGAACAAAGCCAGCTCCATCCTCTCTTAAAAATAGCCGCCATCGGCACCAAAAATATATTAATATATCTGTACATGTGTCATCTTTAAAAAAAGGAAATAAAACTTCCTTGGCACCTTGTCGTCAATTTCCTAAAAATGAGGTGATGTGTGGAAAGGCCTCCTGTGTGCGCACACGCGTCCACGGCTGGGCACGTGTATGCATCTCCCTGTGGGAAGGGCCTCACCCCCCGCGGCCCTGAGCGCTGGATGCACCGCGGGGCAGGCGGGCACCAGCTCCCCCAGCAGCACCTTGGGTTTGCCCGGCCGCTCTCTGCCCGTGCTCTTTCCTCTGCTGTCCACGGGGGACCAGCGGTCCCCGCCCCTGTGCTCCAGAGGAGGAAGGCCACCAAGCATCCTCATGTCCCTCCTCTGGGAAGTCCTCTCTCTGAAGGTGGGCCTCGCCCATGTCGGCCCGGGGCTCGGAGTGGCCTCTGCCCATCAGACAAAAATGCAGACGTGAACAGAGCTCAGTGCAGGGCCGAAGCCGGCACGTGTGCCCGGGCAGGGGGTAGGGGCCTCCAGGCCTGGTCACCGCGGCCCACGAGAGGCAGCGGGAGGGTGGACTGGCCGGGCAGCGGGCAGGCGACCCAGGCCGGGCGGTGCCACTCAGAGGTGGTGGTTGCTCTGTAGCAGGGAGGTGACAGTATTCTGCAGGGCCACGGCCACCTTCTTGGAGGTCTTGCGCAGCAGTGGGCTGTCGGGGTGGTGCTCCTTCAGGTGCAGGACGTGGCCCTCCTGGCTCTCAGACGTGCAGCCACACTCCTCACACACGTACAGCTTGGCCCGCCGCTCCTTGTACGCGTACTTCTGCTGCACGCCGTGGATCTTCTTGAGATGAGACTCTAGAGAGCAGCGCTGCGTGAAGGCCTTGTCACACAAGCTGCACTTATAGGGCCTCACGCCTGCAGGGAGGAGAGCGCGGGGTGTCAGGGAGCCGACAGGAGCCCCGTGAGCAGCTTCCCCACCATAGCGAGGCCAGGCCACCTGACTCTGGGGGAGGGGAACCGAGGAGGCCTGTCCCATCTCCAGCTCCCTGAGGGACCAACCGATTAGCCGAGGGGGGCTTCTGCCCGAGCTCCAGGATGCCCCTCCTGGGCTGTGGATCCCCCACCGGGCAGGGGCTGGAGGAGCTCACTGCCCCACCCCAAGGGGCTCCTCTTACCGGTGTGGGTGCGGACGTGTCTCTTCAGGTCGAATGTGTCATTGAAGCCCTTCCCACAGTAGGTGCAGAGGTGCCTCTTGACGTCGTTGTGACACTTCATGTGGCGATTCAGCATGCGCTGGTAGGTGAAGGCCTTCTGGCAGATATGGCAAGTGAAGAGGTCTCCACTGGGACTGTCCCCCAGGGTCACCTGTGGGCGAGGATGGTGTTTGTGACAGCCGTCCGGGAGCAGGGGCTGCAGGTGGGCATGCTGGGAGGATGCAAACACCGGCCCCCAGCCGCCCATGGAAAGCTGAGCTCGCCCTCCGGAGGCCGCACCTCTGTGCCCCTGGCTCACAGATCAGCGCTGGTGGGGCTGGAAGGAACCTTTGGGTCAATGGTCAGGCCTGCTGTTGGGTTCCTGAATCCCCTGCCACCCGCCCCTTTACACCTCTAGAGATGTGCAATGAACTACCTGTAGAAACAGCTGGGGTCACCATCACCTGTTAGGAAGGCCTCCCTTCCTGGGGCTCAAAGCTGCTGCCCTGCACCTGGGCCTCTGTCGGCCTTCTCTGAGGGAGGACAGGGGCACGACCAGGATATGGCCTCTGTCATGGCCATCGCCCCCCGAGGCCACCACTCGGAGCCTGAAGCCCAGCCCCCTGCTTTTACTGGAGCCAGGCCTGACGCGGTATGAGGGGAGGCCCCTTGCCATCCTCACAGCCCTCTTGCTTATAAACCTGCTTCATTTCTTTTGTAACCACGGAAAGGCTCAAATCTTTTCAGATGTGGAGATGAGTACTATGAGTAGGGTGACTGTCATTTAGGGCCAATCTTGTTTTATCTTTACCTCCCAACCTCCCCCTGGCCCTGGATCATTTGGAAGCAAATCCTGGCCATGCTCTGCCCCTCGGGAAGGATGCTGCTCCGCGTGACGGCAGTTCCTTTCCGGCCCTGTGGCTGGCACAGACAGACATGGTCTCGGTCCTCCACAGCCATTAACGTCCAGAGGCTGCTTGTGCTGCAGGTGGCCCTGTTGCTGTCACCTCCTCCTGTCACCCATCACATCACACTCTTCTACTGCTTCTGGCCCCAGGGAAAGGCCCCTTATTGCCGGCTAGTCAAGACCTTTTGGGTCAGGACCCACCTCTGGACCTTTTGGGTCAGGACCCACGGGCGCATCTGCCATCCCGTGCCCTCTGCCCTCTCTCCATGCCCTCCCTACCGACCAGAGTCCAAGGGATGAGAGGAAGGCCCCAGGGGCTTGGGGCCACTGTGCTGGTTCCCCTGCACGTGTCTGGGTGGTTCCCCTCTGGTTACAACACACGCTTGGCCTACACGAGGAAGAGGGGAAGGAAAGGCATTCTGCTGCCAGCTTTCTTCAGTCCTTTGGCACACAGAATAGAGCTACAAGATTCCTTCCACTAGATCGGTGCTGGCAGGTGCTTCCAGATCCTAGACCTTTCAGGAATGCAGGCCCAGCCAGCGACAGCCTCGCTGTCTGCACGCTCCTCAAAAGCAGGGGCATCTCTGTTGCCCCACGCCCTCCTTACTGCTCCCACTGCAGAGGCTGAGCACAGCAGGCTGCTCCCTGCCCCCCCGGCCTTGCCCGAGGTACAAGGCCTCAGATGCTGACGGGGCCGGAAGCGGCACGCTCGGGTGAGCTGGAGACCACCGGGCACGTGCCTCAAGGGACAGCTAACCACCAAGTGGACTCCAGAGCTCACTCTGGACGCGACACGGAGGGGAAGCCAGGAGAAGGCGTTGAGCCGGGCTCACGTCTCCTGCTTTTCCTAGGACTAGCAAAGAGGTACCTCTCCTTAAGGACAGAAACAAACCGAAATAACTCCTGGAATGGACTCCAAAGGGTGAAATGTCTCTAGAACCCTGCCGCTTCTTCCCAATGCATGACGTTGTCGCTTTAGACCTGCTTCTCTTCTCCCCGCACCCCCCATGCCCTGCTGGGTCCACTTCTCGGCAGAAACCTGGACCCAGATCCAAGGCCAGCCTCTGTCTGGGTCTCATTGTACCCGGTCTTGTGGGCTGGACACAGGTCTATAGACACGCTCCTGATCCTCGGAGACAGTGTGAGGGGCAGTACCTTCATCTTGGTGCGCAGGAAGCCGTGGTCTCTGCTCTGGGGGTCTGCCAAACGACTCACGTCTTCGGAGGGCAGCTGGGCTACCACGCAGGGTCCAGGGGCCACACTATAGCTGGAGTCCCGAAGGCTCATGTCCAAAACCAGGGGGCAAGATGGGGGTTCAGCCACCGACGGCTCTGGTTCCCGGTAGGGCTGTGGTGGGCAGAAGCCCAGACTGACTGCAGAGAGAAGAACAGCCAGCTGAGGGGTTTGGTGGGGAGAACAGGATTCACTGGGGTCTCAGGACAGTTGCCTGGCAGTGGGCTGGCTGGGCCCGGGAGCCTCCGCCTGCCCCTCGCAGGCACATGGCAGAGCAAGCTGCCCCCAGCCCATACACGCTGCCCCTCCCTCCTGCCCCATTAAGGTAATTACAGGGGACACCCGCCAAGCACTACAGCCCACAGGCCTGCCCACTGAGTAATTTGTGTCTTAGCGGAACTGGGAGGACCGAACCTGCCCTGCCAATTATCCCTCCCGAGTTGCCTGCCTGCCCCACCTGGGCCAGTCCCTCCGGATTCCAGGTCTCATCCATGCTCCTGCGTGGACAAGGGGCACCACTGGAGGCCCTGGGCCCAGGGATTCATCCCTGGCCCTGACGGGTCCCCAGTGACCTGGGCCACTCTGGACTGCTGCTTCAGGCCAATTTAGCTGCTGGACTTCGGGGGACCGGGTGGTCCTCCAGGCTGGCTGGTGTCTGCTCTCCAGCTCCTCAGGGTTCTAGGCTCCCCACTCCCACTGGCCAAGCTTGGCAGGCAAACAGGCCAGGTGAGGTGGAGCAGGGAGGAGGTCAGGGAGCAGCAGGTGGATGCAGCCTAACAGTCTCCCGGGCGTCGTGCCCAGCTATTACGCAACCCACCCCCACGGCAGGGACCGCTCGCTGGGGCACAGTGAGGGCTGGGCTCCCAACCTCCACCCTCCGAGGCACCGATACCCGGCAGCCCTTTGCGGCGGCCGCTCCCCGCGACACACACCTCACACTAAACCCCGTTGCGAAGCAGAGAAGAGGAAGAGTTGTCTGAGTGACAGTGCCACGGAGGGGACGGGTCTCAAAGCTGAGCCAAGCAGAGCAAGCTAGCTAATGTTTTAATTCATCAGTAGTTTTCTTCCCCAAAAGGCTAAACTCCATACAGTGGACGCTTTAACAAGGCAGGGGTTAGGGGTGCTGATCCTCCACCCCCACAGTCAGAAATCCAAATAGAACTTTTGGCTCCCCCAAAACTTAACTGCCCAGAGCCTCCTGTTGCCTGGAAGCTTACCGAGAACAGAAACAGTCGAGTAACACGTATTTTGTACATTCTGTGTATTATAACAATAAAGTAAGCTAGAGAAGAAAAAAATGTTATGAAGAAAATCCTAAGAAAGAGAAAATACATTTACAGCGCTGTGCTGTATTTATGGGAAGAACCCCATGTCTGAGTGGCCAGGTGCGCAGTTCAAACCCATCTTGTTGGGCAAGGGTTCGCTGTACTTAAACCTCGTAAGCTACGAGCATTTTCCAAGCTTCAAAAGGAAGAATCAAGAGTGGCAGAGGAAGGAAAGGATGAGTTGCTTCTGGGAGGCCGAGTAAAGGTCTCAGACCCACGGACAAGGCCCAGTGCACCCCCTGCCTCATGGCTGCTGAGACAGAGAGGCCGGGGACCCCGGGAGGGGCGGCCCCAGGGCAGGGGGGCTGGAGGCAGAAGACAGGGAAGGCCGAGGACTACTGATGGAGAAAGCGTGAATATGAAAGCACTGAAGAAGTTTCGGGAGAGGCCCTGGCTCTCGCCCCCTCAAAACACAACAAAGGTCTGACAAGGGAAGAATGCGCCTGCCTGCCGCCCAGAACCCGTTCTGCTGGCACTGGCGTCCGTCTGTCCGGGGGACTTTAATGAGCCACCTCATTCCCGGAGTTGATTCACCAGTGCCTGGCCCGGCCCGGCCTCTGAGCTGGCGTGGCGCCTCTCTCCGAAGCCTGGGAGGCTGGCCGGCAGGCCCAAGCTCTCGGGGTCCCTGCGGCCTCCCCACAGGGACGGCTGTCTGTGCACGCCCTTGCTGGGGGCTGGGGGCTGGGAGGGGGCGGGGGTGTGGCAGAGTGCTGGCAGCTTCTGATGCCACTTTACCAGCTACCGGAGGGAGCTCCTGGCCAAGAATTCAAAGCTGAATGACAATTTCCATTTCTCAATCCAGGTAGTGACAAACAGAACAGAAACCTCTTCCCTCTTCTGTCCTTCCATATCGGATAGCGTGAGCGAAGCTCCTGGAAGTTGGAGCCTGGCCAAACGGCCTGCACAGGCAGCAGCCGAGGGAGGAGTGATGACAGGTGAGGGCTCACTGGTTTGTGCTCCGAAGGAGTTGTCACTCTTGGCTCCCTCGCGCCGAGGGGGTGGCAGTGTTCAGGGTGGGGGCGCTGCGGATCCACCCCAGCCAGGGAGACCGGGGAGACCGACTTCCTGTGCCTGCCTCTCCCACTCCGCAGCAACCCCGCCGAGCTGGTGCTGAGGAGCAGGGGACAGGGAGGGAGCCAGGGGCAGGGGACCCTGTGGGTGGGGATGTTTGCCTCATGCCATCCACCCCGCCAAACCTGTCTTCCCGCCACCCCCGTGAGCCTGGCCCTGCTGCCACCGCACGCACACGGAATGCTCATCAGCGTGCCACTCCTGGCACTGGGTGGCACTGGGTGGCAGGAGGCAGGAGGCAGGAAGCAGAACTGGTTGGGCCCTGCCTGTGCTGCTCTCTGTCCCCTAATTAGATGTTTCCGGCAAGGCGGTGGCTGCAGCTATCATCGCCCGCCCACAGCTGCGGAGCACGGCAAGGCCAGACCAGCCGGCCCTCTCCCTACTCCCTCGGGCCTTCGCCGGTTCCCCTTCGGTTGGCCCAGCTCACCTCTGCTGGGTGATGCTGAGGGCATGGGCAGCTTTCCACCCAAGGGCCGGCTCCCCCCTTCTGGCCCCCAGCAAGTCCCCTCTGTCGCAGACGGCAAGCTGGCCAAATACCGGACAGAGGGCCAGGTCCTACCGCTTGCTGGGCCTGGAGTCACGGCTGCTCCCTGGGGCGAGCAGGTGAGGCACACGTGAGGACGCCTAACCTCTGACCACATGGGGGCGGGGGGGGGCTGACCTGGGAGTGGGGGGGTGTGACTCAGCGCCGAATGGGGAGCGACAATGTATCAGCAAGACCCACGCTGGGTGAGGTGGCCTTGCCCCCTTACCAGGAAAGGCAGGGGTCCCCTGTGTCCATCTCCCCCAGCCCCCGCAGGTCAGCTCGCAGTGCCTGAAAGGTGGGCAGCCTTGGAAACAATGGGCCTGTTCCTCAGCCTACTGCTTCCCTTCTGTGAATGCCAAGTTTCTCTCGCAGGCAGTATCTTTCTCCCCTTTCCCAACTGCCTTTTGTACTGTGTCTGTAACGAAGTCGACACCGGGCACCTGAGCCCGTGTGCCAGGGTGGGTGGCCCTGACCAGCCGTGGACTGTGCCTCCATTTGTCTCCTCCCCGCCTCTTTCTGGCCAGCACGGGGCTGGGCACCCCGTGGGACTGCGAACTTGTTGAAAGTGAACATCAACAGTGGCCACCCTTCGCTCTGGTCTTCCTTGTGCCCAGAGGACTTGCCCTCACCTGCTCTCTTTCTGGGACAAATGGTGTGGCAGGAGTCTGTCTCGGGTCACCGCAGCCTGGAGCAAACGGCTTGGCAGCTTATGGGACAGCGCCCCACGGGAGAGGCCCTGGCCCCATCCAGGCCACTGCGCAGGCCCAAGCTGCTCTCCCGTCCCCATCCACGGCAGATACGTCCTTCCCTGCCAGCACTTCCCAGGAGTTAGAGGAGGACCCTCACTGGGGGCCTGATCTCCCCCAGCCCCCTCTCCCTCCCACCCACACACACGTACTCTGGGGCCCAAAGCGGACTTGAGAAGCCTGTCCACATTGGCCTGGACATGGAGCGGCCCAGACCCCTGCACTGCCTAGCCAGAGCCGGGCCAAGCAACTCTGGTCCCCCACACCTCGGCCTGGCTGCCTCCAGGGGGTGGGTGTGTTGGTGAACTGGGAGGACAGATTGCAGAGGCCCCAACGCCGGAAAGGGGGTGCCTGGGGGCCTGGAAGAGGCCCTGGGATGCCCACATCTGGGAGCATGTCATTTCGGCTTCCAGGCCGCTACCAGGCTCATCTACCCTCAAGTACCTTCCTGGCTTTTCATTGTGACTCAGCAAGGGCTTGGAGTATGGGGCTTCATCCCTGTTTCTCCAGCTTCCCCTTTAGCCCAAGAGATGGAATTTAGCCCTTTGGTACAGGTGCTTAGGTTCCTCCTCAAGAAGCCAGCATTACTCCCTGCATATTAATATTGATACAACAAAGGAGAAATGCCTTGGGAGATGAGGGGCGGGGAGTGAAGGGCTTAGGCCAGGCTCTTGGGCCCAAATAGGTAGCCTGCAATCTCCTTTCCGCTGTGAGCTTTCAGCCCCCTGTGCCCACCTCTGGGCTTTTCCCTTGGCTTTGGAAGGGGAGTGAGGCCAGGAAAAGGTTCTGCCCTGGGGGTGGGAACTTCTAGAATCGTGCCTCCGGGAGAGAGGCTAGAGTGCTGGTCAGACTGGCGCCCTGAGCCTTCAGTCAGTAAAAGTGTCTCTTTCCAGGGGCTCTCTGATGCCTTAAGGGTTTCAGAGGGCCCCGGCAGGAAGGTCAGACCTCAAATGCTTCCCTGCTCCCCAGCTCCCCCCAGGGCCTCTTCCCCAGGGCCTCTCCCGGTGGGACTGGGGTCAATGCTTAGCTGGTCACAATGTGCTGAGTCTGTGAGGTGGGGTGAAGGAAACGTGCCCAGCCGGCTCCTGGGGTCATGGTCGGCTAGTGATGGAATGGCTCAGCCAGGGGACAAGCCATCACAAAACACACTCCCCACTCTCCAGCCATCTGAGGCACCCAAGCGTGGCCCGAGAACATTCCCTTTCTCATTTCCAAAACCTGTGGGAAAACTCTCCAGTGGGCCACATGGCTTTTAGAGGCTCAATTAAGTACCTTGCCTTCTACCTTTGCTTCACCCCACAGGACTCTCCCTCCCCAGAATGATGAGGGCAAATTCTCACCTGTGCCCTCCAGGTTTTGACCCGGACCCAACCATCTTGGCCGATCCTATAGAGTGAGAGGTCTGCACAGCTCCCCTCACCTGGACAGCACCAGCAGGTGGCAGAGAGCACCCAGAAGCCCTTGCCCGTCACCTGATGGGACAGCCCCTGGGCTGGAGGCCTCCCCCACCACTCCTGCAATGGCCACCAGAACTGTGGTGGGGAAAATCACCAGGATGCAAGGAAGTCAATGATTTGAACAAACGGAATTTCTTTGTCCTTTGTAAAAGTCAACACATGATCTGTTACTGATTGGGATGTGAAATAAAACTAAAAATAACAGCACACCGAGTCTCGCAAGGCTCAGCTCACCTTTAACACAGTCCAAGTTCAGTTTATCAGATCCGAAGGAGCAGCTAAGCAGCAAGACAAACACAGGTGAGGGAGGAGGCAGGAGTGAAGAAGGGGCTCTGTTCCTCTCCTGACCCTTCTGGAGATGGAACACCAACCTGCCAACCCGCCAGGGAACTTGGTCACGCAGGAAACTATAAACAGAATCCTGGGCCCACACCCTAATCCACCTCAGGTGAGCTGGCAGCTCACCTGCCTTTGGGTCTCAGTTTCCCCTTGTTTTAAGGAGGCTGTAGAAGCAGCGCCTTGAGATAACCTGTGAAACATCCCAACAGCGTCACAGGCCATTGGATCCTGGCAGGTCAGGCCACAGAGATCTCACCAGTACACCCACTTGTCTCCACCAATTTATTCAGGAGAGAAACTGAGGCAAGAGCCCTTACAGGGCCCCTCACTGCCCTCATTTCACCACTTTCCTACAAGGCCTGGGGCGCTGCCAGGGAGCCTGCAGATCAAGGGTCAAAGTCGGTTGGTTAATTACAACTTCTGCCCCCGCCCCCCACCTCCCTTGGAGGCGCTGGGCAGGGTGTGCAGCGCAGCCCCCGCCCCACCCCCAAGTCGTGGGGAGGGGGAGTTCCGAAGGAAGCTGGCTTTCTCCTGACTAAAGATTTTCTTGGGTGTGGAGGAGGACGGAAGGCACAAAAGTGTTCTCAGGGCTTCCAGAGGAAGATGCCACTGGAGAGAGAAACAACTCGGGTTACTCATTCAACGTTGACTCGGACGCTCTCACGGCGTCCTCCCGAAACAAGCTGGGTGCACCAGCTGCCCCGGGGGCCTGGTCCCCTGGCTGTGGGCTGGGCTCCTGAAAAACACTTTCCACTCAACTATGTCCTCTGCAAGAAGGCGCGTTTCTAACAGCGGTGAGACCTGATCCCACCTTGGTCCTCAGGACAAGCGGGGTGCAGCCGGGGCGCCTTCTCCACGGTCTCCGCGCACTCCGCGGGGCGGCTGGCCGGGAACCCCTGGCGGCCTGACCCCCACCACGACCTTCTGGCCACCAGAGTGTGGGAAAGACGGACAGATCCATGAAGGCGGCTTAAACGAGTTTTCTCTTAACATTTTGCACAAATTGCGGCCGAAGCTCCAGCTCACTCCCTGTGCCCCCCCCCCCAGGTGGCATCGCTCCAGTGCCTCCTCCCGCCTCATAAAAGTCCCGGCTTTCTGGATTTACGACGTGAGAGTGGAGGGTCGCCTGAGCGGTGACACACCCCGTTGCCTCCCCCGCGCCGCGGCTCCGGCCGGTGGAGGGGAGGGCGGCACCGCGCGGGTTCGCGCGCCACGGACCCGCCTGCCCCCTGCCCAGCCGCGGGGCTTGGCAACGACTCTCGCCCCCTCCCGGCGGCCCCCGCCCCCACCCGGCGCCGCCTCCTCGGCCGCCCTGCCCTCCCCTCCCCTCCCCTCCCCCCGCGCCGCGGGCTAACGGGGCCGCGGCCGCTTAAACATAAAATCGGGCGTCCCGGCTGCGCCCGCCGCGGAACTCCGCGTCGCTGCGCTCCGCACGCCCGCCGCCTGGACGGGGCCCCCAGCCCCTCGGGCGCCGCAGGCTCGAGGGCGGCGGAGGGCTCGCGGCCGCGGACTTGGCCTCACCTGGCACGTAGATCTCGCCTCGCTCCTCGTCGGGGAGCTCGCTCCAGTTCCTCTTGCACGTGGAGACGCACGGCTTCTTCACCAGAAATGCGCGGGGCATTTTCGAACCCTCCTCGCCGGCACCGTCCGCTTCCGTCACTAGAGCCGGGAGCCGTCCCACCGTTCCCGGGCCGAGCCGGAGGCGGGGGAGGGGAGGGGGCAGTTCAGGGAACGAGTCGCCCAAGTGCCCCCACGTTCGGCGGGGAGACCGTGCCCGGGACGGTGCGCGCCCGTTTCCAACTCCGCGGGGCCGTCGCCGCCCTCCCTCCGAACGGAGGCCCTTGCAGCCAGGTGCCCCGGGCGGCGGGGGGAAGCGGCAGGTAAGCGTCTCCTGGCTCGACTGGCGTCCCCCGCGGCCGCTCGGGAAGTCTTAAAGTGCGAGCCGGACGGACGGGTTCACGCTTTATTGGCTCGCGGCGGTGTGTGTTGGTGGCTGGGGCGGGGTGGGGGGGGTGATCTGAGCTAATTAGCTTGGAGCGTCCCGGGGAGCGACGGCGCATGCGTTGGGAAATAACGGTGACAACCCACCTATTTGTTACCTGTCGAACCGGTTTCCATTCCGCTGCGGGTGAGGTGGCCTCGCGGCCTGGGCGGGGGGGCCGGGCGGGGGCGGGGGGCGGGCGGGGGGCACCCAGCACCCGGCCGCCCCGCCGGCCGGGCCGCCGCCCGCCTCGCCCGGGACCTCCCAGCTGGGAGCGCTAGCGTGCGCAAACGGAAGTTTGGGAGTTTCGGAGGGGGCCGAGGAGGGGAGGGGGCAACGTTATGTGCACCCGCGCTCGCACGCTCTGCGGGTGATGAAATGAAACTCGCCCAACGGGGCCCGGCCCGACTCGGCGCGCCCCGGGCGCCTGGGGAGGCGCGAAGCCGTCGGGCGGGAACGGGCGGCCCCGCCCACACTTGTTGAACCGGGCCTGGGCCCAGGCGGCCCGGATCCCGAAGGCCTGGCTGAGCAATTCGTGGTTCAGCCCAGAGGTATTTGCTGGGCTCCGGCTCCGTGCGGGTAGGCACGCGAGGCCCCAGGAGCGCGTAGGCCAGTGGGCGTGCCCGCGGGGACGACGCGGCCACAGCACAAAGCGGAGAGTGCCGGCCGGAGAGCAGATCGCTCATCACGGCCGGGAGCCCGCTCTCTGGCCAGGGAAGTGTGGAAGGCTTCGTGGAGGATGGGGCGTTTAAACCTCTCCGAGTCCACTGAGATTCGAAAGACCTCAGCTCCTTAGTCGTTGGGGCTTACGCTCCCGCAAACACTCTCATCCTGGTCCCAAAGGGCCAGATTTCAGGTGCAGCAAGGCCGAGGCCAAGGCCCCCTGAAGAAGTCAGGCCCAACCTACTTTGCCTGGTGGCAGCCACTGCAGGGCAGAGGGCTCTTGTCTGCTTTCCCCCGTTGGCCATCCTCGGCTGAAGTTCAGCCTGGGACACCCCCCCCCCCCCCCCCCCCCAATCATTCAACAAGCTCTGCCCAGCCCCCAGATTTAGGGGGAGGGAGGCCCACCCTCGGAGCGCTTGTTGCCTTCCAATTACTGTGACACTTTGGCGCCAGGCTGCGGCTGGGCTTCTCTTACCAGCTGGCCTACTGAGGTCAGAAATGGGACCCCTTCCTCTCTTTAGCTGTCCTTCTACCCCCATATAAAATAAACACTTCAGGATCTCTACGACACATACACCTTTCCCACGTGTTAAATGTTTGCTGGAACAGATTAAGAAGAAATGAGTCTGATAAATGAATTCACACAATTCAAAAGTCAGGAGTCAAAGGGGAGCAGAAGGCTGGTGGTCGGCTTCCGGGCAGGCCCTCTACATCCCCCCACAGGTGGTCCAGGAGCACCCCGAAGGTGGGGGGGGGAGTGTGCACTTCAGGGGCAGATGGGCCTCCTCCCTCCCTCCCTCCTGGGGCCTGTGAGTTTGACCAAGGGGCTTTCCCTTCCAGCCTGTTTCCTAGTCTATCACCTGAGAATCCTGTCACCTACCTCCTGGGGTCACTGTGGGCTCCCGCAGCGCAGCTCAGAGCTGTTTGCCCCTTCCTCTCCCAGGGCTCTGCCTTCTTGCACCCCAAACGTACTTTGTCAGCCCTCCCTTCTTACCTGCACCCTTTGGTTCAACTGGCATGAAGTGAGCACCTACTATGCACTTACCTTTCGAATAAATCCTGGAGAAACAACATTGACCCCTAACACAGTCTGTCTAGGAGGTAAATTTAGTTAATTAATTCAACAGATATTTATTGATCATTTCTGCTGTGCCAGACCTTGCCAGGGGCTTGTTACACAGTAGGTGCTTAGTGGAAACTAAGTCTTCACAGATGACCTTGGACACAAGAAGCGCAGTCTTTCTCATGGGTGGGGGGGTTAGTAAGGAACAATTCCCATGTCTCCACTTGTAGTAAGAATGTTACACAGTGTCCAGAGGGAGGGGATAGTCACCCATGCTGTCCCCTCCTATATCTCCAGTATCTACAGCTGTGGCTGGCACATAGTAGATTATCGATAAATATTTGTTGCATGAATGAATCTCTCTTTTTCTTTACTCATGTGACCCATTCAGCCTTTCATGTTCCAACTTTTGGTAGAGGCATGGATACAGAGCAAATTTATTATAAGGAAAGCAATAGGGCAGGTTCGGTGATAAAAGGCAACTGACCCGGGCTGTCAGGGAAAGACAGAGAGAGTGGTGGGGACGGTGCAGAATGTGCCTATCTAAAAGGGCAGTAACAATCATGTCATCTGAGCATAGAAACCCAATGTGGCCACATTTGTCCATTTTCGAAAAGAAGCCAAAAACCCAGATTTGTATGTGAAATCTACCAATTTTTAAAAGTTGGCTCAAAAAATTTTTAAGATTTTATTTATTTGACAGAGACACAACGAGAGGGAACACAAGCAGGGGGAGTGGGAGAGGGAGAAGCAGGCTCCCCGCCGAGCTGGGAGCCCGATGCGGGGCTCGATCCCAGGACCCTGGGATCATGACCTGAGCCGAAGGCAGACGCTTAACGACTGAGCCACCCAGGCGCCCCCCACCAAAGTTTTTTTTTTAAAAAAAACATGTAACGAGTCAAACAAAATACCATTGAGAGTCAGATTTGACCCACAGGCTGCTGATGTGTGGTCTGTGGTTCATGAGCAGCCCTGGAACGAGACAATGTGCGTGAACTTGGATGAACACCAAGCTCTGTGAGGGCAGGCACCTTCTGCTCCATTCACACAGTATCAGATTTCATTCATTCATTCCTTAATTCAGTCAACAAATATCGAACACCTATCACTTGCTTGGTACTGATGATTCTGTGATGCAAGGCAGAGAAAAAAGGAAACTTTTAGTGTGATGCATGACTTCAGTGATGGGATAATGACAGGTGGGGGTGCTGAGATCTGAACAAGAGGTAGGGGCCAGCTGTGTGAGCAGGCAAGAGCCAGATCCACAGAAGGAACAGCTGGTGCCCCAGAGTGGGGGTGAGCCTAGTGTATGTGAGATGAACCAAAAGACAAGGTGGCATTAGGAGGGAATGGGAGGGTGTGGGAACTGAGGTTGAAGAGGCAGGTGTGCCATGTCATGTGAGGCTCAGTGGTGGGAAGCTATGGTAGAACGGTGTAGTAGAGAGACCAGTAAGGAGACTACTGCAATTGTCCGAGCAGGAGGTGATGGTGGCCTGGGCCATCTGCAAACGGAGCCATGAGCTCTGATTCTAGGTGTTCTGAGTAGACCTCTCTTGTTGGTATAGTGTTGGGACAAGGGTGTGAAGCAAGGCAGAACTCCAGCAAGCGAGCAAGGACCGTGCTCCCCAAAGAGTGGTGGCTGGCTCCCGCCTTTGGTGCTGGGCTCCCAGCCTGAGCAGCCTGGGGAGAGCTGGGGCAGGAGTATGGAGAAGGCATGGAACAACCCCTTCCTGTTCTCAGAGAAAGCTTAGCAGGGGAGCTTCGAGGGGGTGGAGGCAGGTCAGGGGCTGGGAAGCAGAGAGGCTTGAAGGCAGAAGGGCTTCCGGGAGATGAGATGTGCTGCGACAAGCAGGAAAGGGCCTGGAGTTGGCTTGCCCCAGACTTTTAGTCTCTGGGCACTCGAACCAAGCCACCTAACCTGTCAGGGCCTCAGTTTACACATCTGTAAAGTGGGGCTCCTAGTTCCAGCTCTCTTCCTCAGAGCGGTCAAGAGATGTGGATTTGCTTTTGCCTGGAAGTCTAGCAGCCTTTGAAAATGGACTCAGCCTTAAAGCAGGCTGATGGTGCCCCCACCACCAAGGCCTCTGCGTGGCTCGAACAGTGGCCTCTCCAGCGTTATTTAACAATAGCCTCGGGGAAGCTGCAAAGCCCCTGAGAAGTCATGAGTGCTGTCGGGACACCGACCCTCCACCTCTGCAGAGTTCCTGCCCGTGGGCCTCCCAATGTCCTACTGTCAGGTCGGGCAAAAGGCTCCCTCGGTGGAGCTGGGCAGAGCTGGGAGGGGCGCAGTAGCCAGAGGAGGAGGGGCCATCTGGGCCATCTGGAGCCTCTGGAACAGTGCAAAGAGAAGCCAAAGGTTCCAAGCCTCTCCACGGTGGCTGCAGGTCTGACCTGCCAGACTTTATTCCCTCCTCAGTTTCCACAGCCTTCCTCATCACGGAGACTGGAATCATCAGCCCTCAAGTACTCAGGGCCAAAGCCCAGAGTTGTCTGTCCCCTCTTCCCTCACCCTCCACGTCCACCCACCACCAAGTCCCGGGAGCTCCCAAATCGTCGGGCACGTGCCCACACCTCCATCCACAGCTACGCCCTGGGCCAAGGCCCTGGCGCGTTTCACCTGGCCACAGGGCAGCCTCCGGAGCAACCTTGGCCCCCTTCCCCCACCGGCAGCCAGCTGTCTCCCCTTGGCCCAAGCCCTCCCGTGGCTCCCATGGCAGCTGGGGGCCTCGTGCACTCTGGTCCCTCCCAGCCTCCTGACCGCTCGCCTCTCCCTTCCTGCTGGTTCTGCGTGTGCCAGCCACGCTGCTTGCCTGCCATCCACCAAGCCTGCCAAAGCCTGGTCCTGCTCAGGCCTCTCCTCCGGTGTGCCTTCCTCCCAGAACGCTTTTCCCCACCTGATGACTGGTTACCTCTTGTCATTCAGGTTTCAGCCAAGTGTCCCCCTTCCGAGAGGCCTCTCTGGCCACCTAGCTAAATCCTTGTCCCCTAGTCATCTCCGGCCCATTACCCTGTCCTATTTTCCTTGCAGCATCTTTTACTCTGAAATTTTGGTTTGTCCTGTTTGTTTATTGTCTGTTATCCTCCCCCTCCCCCACAACCGTAAGTTCTGTATACAAGGGACCTCTTTCTTTTAACATCGTTTTAGTAGCTTTATTTAGATATAATTCATATACCATAAAGTTCACCTTTTTTTTTAAAGATTTTATTTATTTATTTGAGAGAGAGAGAGAATGAGAGACAGAGAGCACGAGAGGGAAGAGGGCAGAGGGGGAAGCAGACCCCCCGCTGAGCAGGGAGCCCGATGTGAGATTCGATCCCGGGACTCCAGGATCATGACCTGAGCCGAAGGCAGTCGCTTAACCAACTGAGCCACCCAGGCGCCCCTAAAATTCACCTTTTTAAAGTATACAATTCAGGGGGGTTGGTATCTTCACAGAGTTGTGCAGCCATCACCACGGTCTTCCAGAACATTCTCATCACCCCAAAAGAAACCCCGTAAACATTAGCAGTCAATCCCCATTCTGCTCTTCTCCAAGCCACTGGCATCCATTACTCTGCTTTCTCTCTATGGATTTGCCTATTGAGGTGTTCTTTTTAAAGCATCCCTGTATCCCCAGGGAGCACCCAGTGCTGGGAAGATGGGTTGGCCATGTCCCCATTTTACAGATGAGAAAACAGGCTCAGGACCCCTCGGGAAACTGACTTTCCCTTTTCCAAGCCTTGTGTATAGGATCTCCCCAGAGCTGGCCTACACCGGGGAGGCTGGAAACCCATCAGGAGAAGAAGGAATGAGGTGTGAACATTGAGTTGGGGGAGTTCCCTGCTCGGCCACCTGGCTGCAGCCCACACCTGGGCCCTCTTGGCTGGGAGGTCCCTTTCCCAGGCAGGCCTGCTGACTGCGGATTCAGGGAATGTTCATGCCCTCAGTGCTGGTGGGCTGAGCTTAACTCTCTGCCTGGCCTGTGCCAGGGACAGACCAGTGCCACCCTCCCACAGGGGAACAGGGCAGGGACATCTGGGTGGGCAGGTAAGGGGAAGGCCCATCCCAGGACCTGGACACCCAAGAGGGCTGCGGGTAGCTGGTGTGGAAGGAGGGCCAAGTCAGGGGCAGCAGGGGGTCGTTTGCTGATGTCCAGCCTCCACCTCTTAGGAGCTCTGTGACTTTGGGCAAGTGACTGCACTTCTTTGGGCCTTCATTTCCTCATCTGTGAATGGTACCCATCCCCAGGTACCCCAGGGTTGCTGTAAGCCTGGGAGTCCATGTGGATGCCCCCACCACACCATCGGGAACCACACACAGGTTCCCTCCCTCCCTCCAGACCCCTGGCCCCAAGGAGCCAAGGCCCAGAAAGGCTGCTGTCAGAAGCTGAATGAGGGCCAAAGCCAGTGGCAGATTTCCTGACCCTTTGAAGCCTGTCTCTTCAACTGTAAACGAGGTTTAATAATCATTGCTCCCTCCCTGTGAGTGGTGAGGGCTAGGGGTGTGTAGTTATCAGCACCCTCTGGGCCTCAGACAGGGAAACCAGACAGGCTCCTTGTTACCCCAAGCTGCCTTCCCTCCCAGGGCTGCTCTCATCCTGGCCTCTTTCATCTTAGGTTTAATTAGCCAGGCTGCCCCACCCCACAGTCTCTTGGGTGGGAGTCATTACTCCCATTTTATAGATGGGGAAACTGAGGCACCTAGAGGGAAGTGGTTTGGGGCTGTCGCCTGTGAGTCAACTATGGAGCCAGGGCCCAGAGGAGTTGGGACTGGGCTTTCCAGCTGGACCTGTCCCTCGGGGTGGATCCCTGTCTCCATCCCCCTGGCATCCCTGGCACCGCGGGCACCCAGACAGCCTCTTTTCCAGCTCTCTCTACCCCACCACTCCCTACCACCTCCCATCTGAGGGCAGCAGGACAGGGTAAGGGAGGGGCCTGCAAAGCTTGGAGAAAGGAGAGAAACTAGTTGGCAGCGCTAACATGGGGGCTCAGGTCTGTTTCATCTTCAAAGCCGGCTAATTAGAGCCAAAGGCGTTACTGTAGTCTGTGGGGCCTGGACGCCCGCAGTTCTGGGCCCTGGAAGCCAGCCGTCAGTGGGGCATCTGCCGTGGGGGTCCCGGGCCCAGGAGACAATGCTTGGTGAGCTCCAGGCGAGCCCCCTGAGTGTCGCCAACCAGCTCCTATCCAGCCCTCTGGAATTCCAAGAGTGCTGGTTTCATGGGCTGCTTGGCCCTAGGTCTTTAGTGGCGAAGTCTCCGTTTCCAGGTCCGTGCTAGGCATGCCGTGAGCCCTGTGATCACCGGGCCCTGCCACTCGGCACGTCTGCATCCCGTTGTTTCCCCGGCTTCATCCAGGATTATGGCCTTGCCCTGCCAGCTTTACCCTGGCTCGGCTGCCGCAACCCTTGCCGACCGTCGACTATTGGTATGGCCTAAGGCAAAGGTCAGCAGTTTCCGCCCGCGGTGACCCCGGCGCCGGCTCCGCGCCCCCAAGCCCAGCCGGTGGGGGGCCGGGGCGGCGTCGGAGAAGCGAAGCCAAGCCCTGAGGCGCCCGCCCGACCGGTTCGGCCGGGGCTGCGAGGAGCACTTCCTGCGGGCGCTCTGGGACCGCACCTCGCACCCCCCCCAGCGGACACCGTGGGAGCCCAGAGACCCTCACCCCACGCCCCCCGCATGGTGCGGAGCGCCCGGGCGCCGCGCGCTGATTGCCATCGCGGCGCGGCGGGCGCTGTCCCCCGGAAGGCCCTGGGATCGCAGTCCGCGCGCGCACGGGACCCCGGCATCCGGGAGCCCGGGCCCACCCAACTCCACCGCCTCTGCCCGGGCCTGAGGCGGTTTCGGGGAATGGGGGCCCGCGCGCAGCGGGACAGTTACTCAGCCCCAGCGAAACCAGCGAGTCGGCACCTGCTGGCGGGGCGGGAGGGAAGGCGGTGGCCCCGTTACGGCCCCGCCCCCGCCGCCCACGCGCCGCCCGCCCCGCCCCGCCCCGCCCCGCCGCGCGCCGCCGCCCGGAAGGAGCCGGCGGGCCCGAGCGCCCGCCGCGGCTGAGTCAGGCGAGGTGAGAGCGGCCGGCCCGTTACCGCGGGCGCCGCGGGCCGGGGCGGCGCTGTGGTTTCGGTGTCGGCAGCGGGCGGGCGGCCTAATGAGCTCTCGGCACGCACCCCGCGCCGGCGGCCCTGCCCCGCGGGGACCCGTGGTTGCCCGCTGTGGCGTCGCCCCCGAAACCCCTCGGTTTCATCTCGGGGTCCGGGCGCGGGGTCCCCGCTGGCGTCTGCGCGTGGCAGGGGGCGGCTGGGATTTACGAGGCGGCCCTGGGGTGACGGAGGCCCCTTCGGAGTGCGCACAGGTGCTCGGGCGCCCTCTGGCGGCCGCGGGCCTGACCTTCCCTCGCTTCTTTGCAGGGACCTGGGTGCCGGACCATGGGACCCCCGAGCCGGGAAACCTGGGCCCAGCGCCTGGGTGCCTTCCGGGCCAGCCCGTCCGCCTTCATGGCCGGTCCCGAGGGTGAGGATCTGGGTCGTGACCTGCTGAGCGAACTGAGAAGTGAGAAGCTGAGCGAACAGACCAAGGTAGGCCCTGTGTGCAACCCCTGCCCTGGCCCATCTCGCCACCTCAGCCCGCCGCGCCCTGAACCTCATTTTCGTGATTCCCACCCAAATCCCCCATCCCCAGGTTTCCTTGCTGGCCCTGAGCCTGGAGTACCCAGCCCAGCTGTGGCCGGACGCCGCTGCGGCCGAGGCAGCCGCCACCTCCCTGTTGGACACCTTGGTCCTTCTGCCCCCACGGCCCTCAGCCCTGCGGCGACCCCTGCTGCTGGCGGCCACCACAGCCCTGGCGGCCGGAGATGCGCTGGGCCCCACCTCGGGAGCCTCCCGCCGGCTCCTGCCCCTACTTCTTGGCTTGGCCTCGGGCCGCGATCTGGGCCGAGGCTTTGGCCCCGCCTCGGAGCAGCGCCCCCTGCAGGCCACAGCGTGTGAGTGCCTGCGGGAGCTGGAGAGCTGCAAGCCTGGGCTGCTGGGGGGCTACCTGGGGCTGCTACGGAGCCTGCTGGGGCAGGAAGGCCCGGTCCAGCCGCTCAGCCTGCTGCTGGCACTTGCTCTGCGCAACACCTTGGTGATACAGGCCAGGGCGAGGGCCGGCCTGCAGGGCCTGCTTGTGGCCGGGGATACGCCCGCGGCAGGTGGTCCCTGGAACTGGACACTAGCTGAGGACGGGGATGCCCACCTTCAGCCCCAGGCACCCAGCTGGCCGGCTGCCGAGGAGGAGGCGTGTGGCCTTGCAGTGCTGGAGCCCAGTCCTGAGGAGGCCCGGGAGCTGCGGGCTGCTGTGGCCCAGCTTCTGGACACTTCCTACCTGCTCACTCCTGTGGCTCAGGCCCAGCTTCTGTGGCTGCTGGGCTGGGCTTTGCGGGGGCTTCGGGGACAGCCGCCAGTGCTCTTCAAGCCACAGTTGGTACGGCTGCTGGGCACGGCCCAGCTGACGCTGCTGCACGCCGTTCTGGCGCTCAAGGCGGCCTTTGGTGAAGCCCTGTTCACGGCCCAGGATGAGGCCTTGCTGCTCCGCCGGCTCACCTTGGCCGCCCAGCACCCAGCCCTGCCCCTGCCCGCCCATCTCTTCTACCTGCACTGCCTGCTGAACTTCCCTGAGAACTGGCCTCTAGGCCCCACAGGAGAGGAGACGGCCCCCCTGCTGCTGGGGCCCCGGCTGTGCCGTGGCCTCCTACCCAGTCTCCTGCATGACCCGTTGGCCCTCCTGGCCCACCTGCATCTGCTGTGTTTGCTCTGTGCGGAAGATGAAGAAAAGGAGGAGAAAGGCCAGGATTGGTGTCCCCAGCATTACCTGGGGGAGCTGCTGGCTGGCCTGCGGCAGAGGGCAGCCCTGCATGGGGGCCCCCGGGCCTTGGCCACTCTCTGCTTCCAGGCCTCCTACCTGGTGGTTCACTGCCTAGCCACGCAACCTACGGTGCTGACACCGTTGACCCACGGACTGGCCCAGCTGTACCGCGCCCGGCCTGCCCTGGCTCCCCATTTCGTGGATCTCTTGGATAGGGTGGGCCCTGAACTGGGGGAGCCCCTGAGAGCGGCCTTGCGGCAGGAAGTGGTGTCCAGGCCGGGCAGGGACGAGGCCCTTCGTTGGCACCTGCAGATACTGTCCAAAGTGGCAGACGGGAAGGCTCCAAGTGCCACCCTAGGCTTCCTGCGTGCGGCGGCGGCCCACTGCTCGGACTGGGGCCTCCAGCAGGCGCTGCTGCAGGTCTGCCGGGCTCTGCTGCGCGCGGGGGTCGCGGAAGGCCTGGCCGACTTACTGCAGGCACTGGCCAGACAGTTGGAGGACCCTGATGGGCGGGACCACGCACGCCTCTACTACATCCTCCTGGCCCACCTGGCGGGGCCCAAGCTGGGGGTGGCCCTGGGCCCCTCGCTGGCCGCCCCTGCATTGACCTCCTCACTGGTGGCCGAGAACCAGGGCTTTGCCGCGGTGCTGATGGTGCAGGAGGCCCCGGCCCCGATGCAGCTAAGTGTGGGGCCCCGCAGAGCGACGGGCCCGGTCCCAGTGCTGCAGCTGCAGGTGGAGGTGCTGGAGCCTCTGTACTCCGTGGAGCTGCGCTTCCGCGTGGAAGGACAGCTGTACGCGCCCCTGGGCGCGGTCCACGTGCCCTGCCTGCTCCCGGGCCGCCCCTGCCGGCCTCTGCACCTGCCGCTGCGGCCGCGTCGCCCGGCTCCCGCGCGGCTGGCCGTGCGCGCCCTGTTCGCCACCCCCGCCGGCCTCACATGCCATGCCCACCTGCCGCCCCTGCTGGTGAACTTCGCCGACCTTTTCCTGCCTTTCCCCCGGGCCCCCGACGGGGACAACCAGGGCTTCTTTGAGGAGCTCTGGGACTCCTGCCTGCCAGAGGGCGCCGAGAGTCGCCTCTGGTGCCCTCTTGGGCCACAGGGGCTGGAGGCCTTGGTGGCCCGCCACCTGGAGCCCTTTGTGGTGGTGGCCCAGCCCCCCACCAGCTACCATGTGGCCATCCGCCTGCCCCCAGCCTCGAGGCTGTTGTTGCGACTGGAGGCGGCCCAGGGGGACGGAGTGCCCGTGGCCCTGCGGACTGATGACTGGACCGTGCTGCCCCTGGCCGGGGACTACCTCCGTGGGCTGTCAGCCGCTGTCTGAACCGGGAGGCCAGGCCAGACCCTGAGCCGGTCTTGCCCAAAGGAGGGCACCGAGGGCCAGGACATAGTCCTGTGGCTCTTTTCTTAAAAAAACAAAACAAAACAAAAACTTACATTCACCAATGACCTTCACTGGTTGGTTTTCTTTTGAGCCCTGGCTGGGGGCATGCACACGGGGGTGGGGGAGGAGAGGCTCCAGGAAGACTTCCAGACTAGGAACCCCCATACTGCAGGGCTCCAGAGTTTCTTCCTGCCGGGCAAGTGGGAGAAAAAACATCCTTGTCTCTGCTTCCCAGAGCCAGAGAGGGTCGGGCCTTGGCCCAAAGCCATGCAGCAACTTAGGAACATGGGAGCTGGCCTTGGGCTTCCTCACCTGGGGACCAGGGCTTTTCAGTGCCAGAGCTTTGTGGGGTCCCTGCCCCAGTGAGCTCAGGCTAGCTAAGACGACGGTCCAAAGGCCAGAAACGGAGGAGGCTGCAGGGGTCCAGTGGCCCCATCCTGGGGAGGGGGCTCCCCATGGTGCGTTAATTGGAACCAGCTCTAGGAAGGGCCCATCAGTACAGTTTGGGAGCCAAGAGAGAGAGAGGCCCCACAATGTGGACTACAACGAGGCTGACTTTCCCTCACCCCAACCCCACCTGTGAGCCTAAGAATCTTCTAGATAAGACAAACTCGTCCCCCGTGGCCTTTTTCCACATACGTGAGATGCTTTGGGTTCAAACGTATTGAGGCCATCTCTAACTGCCAGGCACCACGCTGGTATTTCCCACAGACGATGCCTCACGTCATGCTTGCAACAGCTCAGCAGGGCCCCACAGAGGAGGAAATCTGTAGGCCAGAGGGTTGAATGATTTTCCTGTGGTCACCCACCTGGTTAGTAATCGTGTTTTGTCGTCCCGGAGCAGGTTTCCATTACCACAGTCAGAAGGGAGAGCTGCGCAGGCCAGAGGGCCACAGAGTCCCCAGGCCTCTCTGCCCTGGGCCAGCCCTCGGGCGGTTGCAGGAGCTACAGTTGGCAGTGCTGGGCCCAGAAGGACCAGGGGCTCGGGCCTAACTTCTGTGGCCCCTGCCTCTTGGGCTCCCAGCGCACAGGTTCCTGTGGGCCATTCCTGCCCCTCCTGATTGCGGCAGAACAGGAAAGGGGAGCAGGGCCTGGGACAAGCGGGGCTCTTCCGGGTCAGGTCAGGAGGTCTGTCCCGAGTTTGAGGTACGGCAGTCAGTCGTGTGATCTGGGCCAGCCATGGCAGATCAGGAAGGGGTTGGTTCCAGGAAACCAGCTTGTCCAGCTGTTGGTGGCCGAAAGGGATTGAAGATGACCGGCTACTTCCATGGCAGCTGGGAAGGCCAGAGGAGAGGGCCTCCGGGAGCCAGCCCCAGCACTGCTGAGTTCCCGAATGCACTGCCCTGCCTGCAGTCCAGGTGCTGGGCACAGACCCTGGAAGGTGGGTGCAGCTGCCAGCAGGGCCTCCTGACCCCCCGCAGCGCCGGCGTGCCGGCACCCTACAGAAAGGCTGAGCTCCCGAAGCTGCCAAACAGCCTCGGCCTTCAGAGGGCATCCAGTGAGTGGGCCGGATGTCTCCCAGAGACCTCCAGCACAGGGGAGTCTGGAAAACATGCTTCTTTTCTTTTTGCCCTCAGATGCAGGAGGTAGGGTTAATCCTTAGCCTAAGATTACCATCACTGGCCTGTGTAAGGACTCACCAGCCATCCTTTTGTCCATCTGTCTAGCCATCCATGCATCCACCCACCTCTCCAGTGCTGGGCCCCAGATGACCCCCAACTTCCCCATCCCCACCACACATCTGCCACAGTGGGCGTCATAAATGTCCCCTGATGTGTGTCTGTGACAATTTCCCTAGGATACACACAAGGAGCAGAATTGCTGAATCATAAGGCATGCATGTGCTTAATTGGACTAAGAGATGTCTGAGTAAAGTTTTTAGTTTTGCATCCTCTCAGTATGCCTAGGAAAGTAGGGACGGACATGAGCGAACCAGCCCACGACATCCACCACAGTCTACCCCTTTGCCTGGTCCACGTCCACATACCCCTGCTCACACTTCAACTTCTCGAAGGTCGTAGCAACAACAACCTGCTCCCACAACAACCCCTCCTACAACCAAGATTTCTTGCCAAAAGGGAAGACTCCAATTTCCATCGGCCACTGGCCACCTGTCTGGACATTCACAATGTTCTCCAGTTGCTGGTTCTCCACTTTCTGGTACATTCATACCCTTCCCCACCTCCCTGAGGTTAGGCCCTGCCATGAGACCAGCTCTGGCTACTGAAACGGAGAGTGTCAGTTCTGGGGCAAGACATTCACTGCTAGCACTCAGCCCCCTGGCTCTCTCCCGCCCTGGCATGGCCGTGGTGGAAATGTTCGTGGATGTGGATGTGCTCAATAGTTGGGTCACGATCCCCTCTTGGTATCCTGTAACAAAGGCACTGGACTAAGAAGGCAATCATTAATAACACACACTTTTTATGACACAAGAGGAAAGACATGGGCAGGGATAGTTGTTAAGCTATATTTTACTTGCAAGGAAGAAAGTATTGTGTAATGAGTTACAAGGCCACAATGGGGGCTTCCAACTTTTGCAAATAAGAACATTGTGCACGGTGTCCAGTTAACTTCAAAGAAACAACAGATGATTTTTTTCATATCAGTATGTCCCAAACATTAGGACATACTTTTACCCAAAAAAGAAAAATAGTTGTTTCTCTGAAACTCATATATAATCAGGCATCCTGCATTTTATCTCTCACCCCTAGGTTGGTATTTATAACTTATTTCTTCTATGATCCATTATATATATATATATATTTTTTTTTTTTTTTTCCCTTAAAGGCTCTTTACGTAGTAAGGTGACCTTCATCCCTGAGACGTCTGAGTCCTTGGTAAGTCTGCTTGTGTTGAGTGTCTTTAGTTCTTTGAGTCCTGGGAACTCCCCCTCTGCATTGTGTGACCACAGCAATTTCTTCCTTGCTCATCAGGACCAATCATCCTTTCAGAGCTGTTGGTTCTAAGGCATGAAAAGGGCAAAATAACAAGGTAGCGGTCTTCCCTTCCAGTTCAAAAGAACCAGTGCTGTGTCCATTAGCATTCACCAAGGACTCTAAACTAGCAAGGCCCAAAACTGGAGGGATGAGAGGCAATATTTTGAGAGAGACTTCCAGTAGCAGCGCAGGTTCTCATCCCCCCCCTCCACCCAAGTAATCTGGAATAAAGAAAAGAGAAAGATGTAATTACACAAAACCAAAATGCTCAAACTTAAAAGTACCTGTAAGTAAAAACAAACAAAAAACAAGGGACAGCGCACCGTCTCCACGTCCCCGTCCCAGCCCCACCCGGCGCGGGCTCTGGGCAGACTGGCGGAGAGAAACTAGGAGAAGAGGGGAGCTAGTAGTGTCTGACGCTTGATGGAAGACCTCCCAGAAAGACTGAGTCCACCTGAAGTCTGAAAATGTGAAGACATGTCTAGAGCAGGTCAGAGCTTTGACTATAAGGGAGGGATTTCAAAGTACATGGTGATTTGACTGGGCAGTCTTTGAAACACAGATTCGGGGGGAGAGCGAAGGGCAAAAAGGAAGGGAGAAGTGCCTTTTGGCATTTGGCTGTCAAAGGGGAAGCAGATGGAGAAATTTCATGGCTCTGCAAGACAAAAGAACAAAATCAAAGGACCCACAACTCCTTCCCCACTCTCCAAACAAATCCATGAAAGCATCTGGACTCTGCTGAGCTGGCAGAAGAGGGAGAATTAAACTTGGAATAAAACACCCAGCACCACAGAAATGAGCAAGAAAAGATTAACAGGTTCATATGGAGTTATTGCAAAATATCAAAAAGGGAATTTCATTGCATATCAACCAAGGAAAATTTACACACACCCCTGAATAAAGAGCCACAAAATGTAAGAAAGCTGAACACAGCACTCTAAACAGAACTACACATACTCAAAACAAGTGTTTGAAGATATGCAAAATCACCCAGAATGAGAAATTTTGAAAAGAATGGAAATAGATAAAACCCAGGAAAAGAATGAAGAAGGTTGGCTGAACTCAGGAGAGAATTGGAAGAAACAGACAAAATTATCCAGAAATACAGATTACATTATAAGATGCCCAAAGGAGAATGGACTCAAATAAATGTATAATAAGGGACATTGAAGAAAGACAGAAAAACAACCAAGAAAATGAGATAAAGAAGTCAGAACAAAATAATGGTAGAAGATTGTCAAAGAAGGAATCCCATTTGTATTAGTGGAGTCTTAGAAGAGAAACCAAACAATGAACCAGAATTGATAATTAACACTCTAAGAAAACTTTCCAAGAACAAAAAATCTGCACATTGGAAGAGCCCACTGGGAACCTTGGAAAATTAGAACAATCAACATTGAGACATATCCTCATAAAACTATTAGATTTCAAAATATTTTTTAAAAAATTCTCAAGGGGCACGTGGGTGGCTCAGTTGGTTAAGCTTCCAACTCTTGATTTCAGCTCAGGTCATGATCTCAGTGAGGTCGGGCTCTGCGCTGGACATGGAGCCTGCTTACGATTTTCTTTCCCCTTCTCCCCTTGCCCCCTCTTCCACTGGCTCCTGTGCTCACTCACTCTCTCTCTCTCAAAAAAAAAGCTCAAGATCTTCAGGAAGAAAGATCAAATAACTTACAAAGGCAAAAGAATCAGAATGGCATCAGATTTTTAAAAGCCAACATACAGAGCAATATAGCAATGAGACAGCTTTTTAAATTTTTTTTAATGTTTTATTTATTTATTCATGAGAGGCAGAGGCAGAGGGAGAAGCAGGCTCCCCGCCTAGCAGGGAGCCCGATGCGGGACTCGATCCCAGGACCCTAGGATCATGACCTGAGCCAAAGGCAGACGCTTAACCATCTGAGCCCCCCAGGCGCCCCGAGACAGCTCTTTTTAAACATTCTGTTTTTTAAAGTGTGAACCAAGGATTGTATATTCAAACAAGTTGTCCTTCAAGTATTAAGGCCATAGGAAAGTTTTCTGTTTTTCAACAAGTACTTCAGGAATTCGGCACCCATGAGCCAATCTGAAAGAGAATGCACTTCATCCAACCAAGAGACGATGAATGTCTGTATATATGACCTAAGGCTAAAACAAAGGTGGCATGAGGGTAAATAAGTAAAAATGTTTTATATTGCGATAGCGAATGTAATTAAAAGCGTGGGAGAAGAAGAGAGAGGGAGGAAAATAGGATAAAGCTCACTGGTCGTATGGGTGACTCTCAGCTCCAAATTCACTCTCATTGGCTGCTCTGTGAAAATAAATCTGGGCCCTTTAAATATCGGTCTCGGCCAGCTGGCTCATTATTAAGCTTGGCCAGCAGAGGGCGCAGAGGAGCCACTGCAGAGGGAAGTTTGCGGTCCACCGTCGGCGGGACTCACTAGGACAACCTCCTGCAGCTTCTCCAGTACCGGAGGCTCCAGGGATCAAGCGACTCCAGCACCCATGGCTTTACCCGCACCAGCCTGCTCTCGTGCATGGCAGTCAGCAGGCAGCAGTTTCCCAGCACCTCACTTGGACAGTTTTGCAGCAAACTATCTCGAGTGAGAGGGGCGCCTGGGTGGCTCAGTTGGTTTAGCATCTGCCTTCAGCTCTGGTCGAGATCTGGGATCCTGGGATCCAGCCCCAGGGCGGGCTCCCCGCTGAGCGGGGAATATGCTTCTCACTCCGCCCCTCCCCCTGACTTGTGCCCTCTCTCTTTCAAATAAATAAATCAATCTTAAAAAAAAAATCTCCAATGAGACACATCCCCATAAACAGGCTTCCCTGGCACCCTACAGAATGGTTTTCCAGCAAGTTCCACCAGCACAGCACCACAGTAACTTCTCTGTCACCCTGTGAGCCACAGGCATGCTGTGTCCAGCCGGATCTGGATCTCAGACTTGTGGGTAGGAAGGGAGATGCTCTTCCGGGCATAGCCTTGCTGTAAATGGGGAGTGGGGGGAGCTGCTTCCTATATCTGCTATTTCTATTTGCTCTGGAGTTCTCTTTTTCTATTACTGGCCAATGCCTTGGTACTTCAGTCCCCTGTTATAGTTAATAATTCTTTATATTAAACTTCCCCCATTCAAATTACTGTGTGATTTCTCTCCTGATTGGGCCCTGATAAAACAGGCAATAGGTGGGAGTTAAAGGTACCAGTAAAAATGGATAAGCCAGACAGAGTTTTGAAACTGAGGTGTTTTTTTTTTTTAAAGGTATAAATACAGTGGTAAACACTAGAACAAAAAAATATAAGCCTTCCTATTTATCTTATAAATTAAAGATCAAAGAATAGGGGCACCTGGGTGGCTCAGTTGGTTGAGCATCCAACTCTTGATTTCGGCTCAGGTCATGATCTCAGGGTTGTGAGATCCCACATCTCCCACCCCTCTCAGCACGGAGTCTGCTTGAGATTCTTTCTCTCCCTCTGCCTCTGCTCCTTCCCCCGCACACACTTGCACTCTCTCTAAATAAATAAATAAATAAATAAAATCTTTAAAAATTATATCAAAGAATATACACCTCATAGAGAAAGAAATGTCAGAACCAGAAAAGATCCCGAATAGCCAAAGTAACGTTGAAAAAGAAAACCAAAGCTGGAGGCATCATAATTCTGGACTTCAAGGGGTATTAAAAGCTGTAATCATCAAGACAGTATGGTACTGGCACAAAAACAGACAGATCCAGAAATGGATCCAGAACTATATGGTCAACTAATCTTTGACAAAGTAGGAAAGAATATGCAATGGAAAAAAGGACAGTCTCTTCAACAAATCGTGTTGCCAAAATTGAATAGCAACATGCAGAAGAATGAAATTGGACCACTTTTTTACACCATACACTAAAATAAATCCAAAATGGATGAAAGACCTAAATGTGAGAGAGGAGTCCATCAAAATCCTAGAGGAAAACACAGGCAGCAACTTCTTTGACCTCGGTCATAGCAACTTCTTACTAGACACGTCTCCAGAGGCAAGGGAAACAAAGCAAAAATGAACTATTGGGATTTCATTAAGATAAAAAGCTTCTGCACAGTGATGGGAACAATCAACAAAACTAAAAGGCAACCAACAGAATGGGAGAATATATTTGCAAATGACATGTCAGATAAAGGGCTAGTATCTAAATCTATAAAGAATTTATCAAACTCAACATCCAAAACATAAATAAATTCCCAGTTAAGAAATGGGCAGAAGACATGAACAGACATTTCTCCAAAGAAGACGTACAATTGGCTATCAGACGTATGAAAAAAATGGTCAATATCACTCATCATCAGAGAAATACAAATCAAAACCACAATGAGATACCACCTCACGCCTGTCAGAATGGCTGAAATTAACAAGTCAGGAAACGACAGATGTTGGCGAGGATGCAGAGAAAGGGGAACCCTCTTACACTGTTGGTGGGAATGCAAACTGGTGCAGCCACTCTGGAAAAACAGTATGGTGGTTCCTCAAAAAGTTAAAAATAGACCTATCCAGGGCGCCTGGGTGGCTCAGCCCGTTAAGCGTCCGACTCTTGATTTCGGCTCAGGTCATGATCTCAGGGTCGTGAAATCAAGCCCTGGATCAGACTCTGTGCTCAGCAAGGAGTCTGCTAGAGATTCTCTCTCTCCCTCTGCCCCTCCCCCTGCTCTCTCTCTCTCCCAAATAAATAAATAAATCCTAAAAAAAAAAAAAAAAGGAACTACCCTATGACCCAGCAATTGCTCTACTAGGTATTTATGCAAAGGATATAAAAAATACCGATTCGAAGAGGCACATGCACCACAATGTTTACAGCAGCAATGTCTACAATAGCCAAAGTATGGAAAGAGCTGAACTGTCCATTGGCTGATGAGTGGATAAAGAAGATGTGGTGTATATATATATATATATATATATATATACAATGGAATATTACTTGGCCATCAAAAAAGAATGAAATCTTGCCACTTTCAAGTTGGAGTCTGACTGTGGGGAGAGTGGCCACTTCACCCTGACTCCATCAGTGAAAGAGGTATGCACTAACCTTCCAAGTACCTACGTTTGTGCATAACTTATTGGGTGGTCAAGCCTAATAAAATGGTCAGGATGAACATGTGATTCTTTTAAATGTTAAAGATTTTTGTATAGAAAAAAAATCCATGATGTGGATGGAACTAGAGGGTATTATGCTAAGCGAAATAAGTCGGTCAGAGAAAGACAAATACCATATGATTTCACTCATATGTGGAATTTAAGAAACAAAACAGACGAACATAGGGAAAGGGAAGGAAAAATAAAATAAGATAAAAACAGAGAGGGAGGCAAACCATAAGAGACCCTTAACTATAGAGAACAAACTGAGGGTTGCTGGAGGGGAGGTGGGGGGGGATGGGCTAAATGGGTGATGGGCATTAAGGAGGGCACTTGTTGTGATGAGCACTCGGTGTTTTATGTAAGCGATGAATCACTAGATTCTACTCCTGAAACTAATACTACACTATATGTTAACTAATTTGAATTTAAATAAAATCTTGGAGGAAAGAAAGAAATATCAAATATAACAAACATAATTATAAAATATTATGATGGAGAGTTAAGACCAAACATACCAATTATATTGATAAATGTAAATGTAAGGCTTAACTCACCTATTTTTTTAAAGTTTTCAGTAGGACTCAAATAGCAAGACCCAACTATGTGTTACCTGCAAGAGAAACACCTAGAGCAACATGATTCAGAGAAACTAAAGGGGATGGACAAGTTATACCAGGTAAATGGAAACAATAAAAAATCAGAGGTAATGCTCTTGATATAAAGCAAAGTAGAATTCAAGTTGCAAAGCATTAAACATGACAAAAATATTCTGGAACTTGATCATTGTGGTGGTTTCACAATCTTGTGAATATACTAAAATGACTAGATTTTATACTTTAAAGGGGTGAATTTTATGGTATGTGAATTATATATCAATATGAAATTTTCTAATGATGGCGACTTTTTCAACGTATGAAGGCAGGGAATTTGAAGGAGCTCTCGATGGCCAAGCCTGGAATGAGTTAAGTAAGAAAATAATGATAATAATGGATTAAAACCTATAGAATGAGTAAATATGCATGAGCCCATGTTGCTATAAGTAAGTAATTGAATGAATAGATGAGGGAAAAGGGAAAGCTCTAGAATTCCAATTAATCAGGGGTGCCTGGGTGACTCAGATGGTTAAACATCTGCCTTTGGCTCAGGTCATGATCCCAGGGTCGTAGAATTGAGTCCCGCATTGGGCTCCCTGCTCGGTGGAGAGCCTGCTTCTCCCTCTCCCTCTGCTGCTCTCTCTGCTTGTGCTCTCTATCTCTCTGTCAAATAAATAAATAAAATATTTAGAATTCTAATGAATCAATGTCAAAGGAATGTCAGAAATAGAATCACCACTAGGCACACATCATAGTAGTAATAGCTTCAGGCAATCATCAGTGAATTCTTAAATAGTGGGAAAAGTGTGATAAGGGACAGATTATTTGCAGAGTCTCAAAATACCTCCCTATAAGATACTTATGAATTATAAAATAAAATATAGTAACTCTGGAGGGGAGAACTCTGACAAACACCACCTTCACC
Source organism: Mirounga leonina (assembly GCF_011800145.1). Taxonomy (NCBI): domain Eukaryota; kingdom Metazoa; phylum Chordata; class Mammalia; order Carnivora; family Phocidae; genus Mirounga; species Mirounga leonina. The sequence continues at coordinate 31,584,401 of NW_023270418.1, read as the reverse complement.
AAGTGATTAGAGTTAACATACCAGTAATATGTGATGGGGCATCTGGCTGGCTCAGTCCAAGGAGCGTGCGACTCTTGATCTTGGGGTTGTGGGTTCGAGTCCCATGCTGGGTATAGAGATTACTTCAAAATAAAATCTTTTTTAAAAAAAGTGCAGTGATATGCTAATGGAGAAAGGCACAATAGCGCTTCTGTGGTATTCTTGCCAAAAATAAATATCTTCAGTGCAATTGGGAGAAAACATCAGGCAAATCCAAACTGAGAGAGATTCTCCAAAACAAATGGCCAGTGCTCTTCATAAGTGTCATGGTCATAAAAGAAAAAACAAACAAACAAACTAAGGAACTGTCACATATGGGAGAAGACTAGAAAGCATGATAATTAGATGTAATGTGGGATCTTCGGTCAGATCCTGGACCAGAAAATGGGCATTGATGGGAAATCTGGCAAAATGTGAATATTGTCTGCAAATTCGTTCATAGTATTGTATCAGTGCTACTTTCTTTCTTTTGATCATTGCACTCTGGATCTATAAAATGTCAACACTAGGAGAAGCCAAGTGAAGGGTATTTGGGAACTCTTTCAGGTTCTCTGTAAGTCTAAAACTAGTTCAAATAAAAGTTGAAAAAAAATGTGAGATCATCATTTTATATAAAAGAAGCCACTCCTACTTTATCCCTTGGTTCCCAGACCCTTATATTCTGATCAAAAGTGAAAAAACACAACATATAAGTCCTTGATTCAGAGGATTGTTCTGTGTTTTCTTAGATTCCGTATTTGTTTATTTGGCAGCTGTTAGTTACAGCACCAAACTAACAGCCAAAGTTGTTTACATCTCCCCTGCGATCCAGAGCCCAAACCCTGAACCACTTCCTCTACTTACTTCTCAAATACCAAGTCAATATTCCCCTGCCCTAAATCAGCCCTGGTACCAGACACCTAGGGACAGTCCCTATGTCCCAAAGTCCACCAGAATTATTCAAACTAGCCAATCCTAAGCTGTTTACCCTGCCCTGCCTTGACTTTCCCACAGAAGCTCCCCAAAAGGCAGTGGCCTATGCCTTCCCTTCACCCCTCTCTGACTCCTGGTCAACTCTGGTGCTACCCACGTGGCCCTGTGTGGCGTGCTGTGCCCCTTGTTTCCAGGGGAACTGTAAGTAACATTGAACTTTTCTCTCAAAGACATTGACCTCTCCATGTCATCACTCAGTCACCACTATTGATGAAAATCTATAGGTACCATTAGGATAAGGACATACCATATCCTATAGGAGAGCTGCCTAAAGCTAGCAAGATATTGTCCCCCAGTAGGCAGAGTAACTGTTTTGAGTAAGCACCCCACTGTTCTATAAAGCCTGCTGTTCCAAGATGGCTCGAGGTAAGACCTGTGATGCCCATGGTCCTGGGCCCAAATGCCTCATTACTTTTGCAGTCAAGAGAGGTTCCAGACTCGGAAGCAGTGCTGTGGGGTTTACGGCCAATGAAAATCCTGGCTGAGTGAGGCACTGTGGTCAGGGAAAGCAAAGCCATCTCCAGAATAAGCAAACTCTGGAGAGGAATTTCTGCCACCTCCATCCCAGAGGCAATCCAATGTCATCAAACTTAAACTGAGTGTCTGGCTGATCTCTTGGAATAGATTCTGCTATATCAGGAGTTCAGCACAGGACTCTCCTTTTGGACCGTGAGGCATTTGTCTGTGGCAGTGGTCAGATCAGCTTCGCTGGAGAGAAATTCACATTGTTGAGGTCACCATGCAGTCTCCATCCCTGGCCCAGAACGACTTTTTTCATGAACCTATCAGGCAAGAATAGGTATGACTGGGAAATTAACGTGTCACCTTCTACACCCTTATCCAGGAGATATAACATTACACTCTGAACCCATTCCAAGAAGTCTACCCACATACCTCTTTATTAGACCTCTTTGCCACTAAGTTTCTTTTTTCCTTTTTTTTAAGATTTATTTATTTCAGTGAGAGAGAGTGCGGACAGCAGTAGGGAGGGACAGAGGATGAGGGAGAGAGAAACCCAAGCAGACTCTGCCCTGAGTGTGGAGCCAGACCCAGGGCTTGATCTCAAGACCCCGAGATCAGACCGGAGCCGACACCAAGATTCAGACGCTGGACCAACTGCGCCACCCAGGTGTCCCACTAAGTTTCTTTTTTTTTAAATTTATTGAGACAGGGGCACCTGGGTAGCTCAATTGTTAAGCGTCTGCCTTTGGCTCAGGTCCTGGGATCGAACCCTACATTGGGTGCCCTGCTCCGCGGGAAGCCTGCTTCTGCCTCTCCCACTCCCCCTGCTTGTGGTCCCTCTCTTGCTGTGTCTCTCCCTGTCAAATAAATAAATAAAATCTTTAAAAAAAAATAAAATTTATTGAGGCATTACTGACATACACTATTATATTAGTTTCAGGTATACAAACAACATAGTGATCTGAGCCACCAATTTTTTATTTTATTTTATTTTTTAAAGATTTTATTTATTTATTTGAGAGAGAGAGAACGAGAAAGAGAACATGAGAGGGGGGAGGGTCAGAGGGAGAAGCAGACTCCCTGCTGAGCAGGGAGCCCGATGCCGGGACTCGATCCCGGGACTCCAGGATCATGACCTGAGCCAAAGGCAGTCACTTAACCAACTGAGCCACCCAGGCGCCCCCTGAGCCACCAATTTTTTAATTATGTTCTTTCCATGTCCCAGAACATCTGCCTAACCTTTAGCTTCCACCATGAATCACTATAGAACAGTGGTTCTCAACTGGGGGGGGGGGGTCTCATTTTCTAAGAGATATCTAGCAATAGATGGAGACATTCTTGGTTGTCACAATTGTAGGGGACTTGGGGGGGCACTGCTATGGCATTGAGTGTATAGAGGCCAGGGATGCTGCTAAACATCCTACAAAGCATAGGACAGGCCCCACAACAAGAATTATCCAGCCCCAAATGTCAGGAGTGTCAAGGTGGAGAAATCTTGATATACAGCCACACTGCTGGTCATCCTCTTTCTAGGCCAAGTGGATAACCAGTTGTCTACTTCTCCGTCTGGACCCTTACCAATGGGCTATAATGAGACAGCATTCTATGTCCAGTTGGTACCAGCTTATGATCCACACCATCTGTAAGCCCGGCTTAAACTTTTTATTCTTCAGCTAGTTGGTCCTAGAGAACTACCCATGAGGTCAAATACATAGTAAGCTGGAGACTTGACTGCAAAGCAGAAGTGGGACCCTGCCGGGCAGGAACAGTTAACTTCAAGAAATTATAGGGACATGTGAAATGAATGGCAGCAATGTAACAAGGGAATGTTACAAGCAGAAACTGGGAATACTTTGTTACAAAGTATCTATAGTGTCATTTGAAAGCGGCTTAGATGAATTATAAACATATATTGCAAACTCTAGGGCAACAAATTAAAAAAATTATTTTTTTAGGGCGCCTGGGTGGCTCAGTCGTTAAGCGTCTTCCTTCAGCTCACATCATGATCCCAGGGTCCTGGGATCGAGCCCCGTGGGAGGCCTTCTTCTCCCTCTGCCGCTCCCCCTGCTTGTGTTCCCTCTCTGTGTCTCTCTGTCAAATAAATAAAATCTTAAAAAAAAAAAAATTCTCTCTCGCCCTCTCCCTCTGCCCCTCCCCACTCCCTCTCTTAAAAAAAAAAATGAGGCAAAAACTTGGTAAAACTGAAAGGAGAAATAGACAAATGCACTGCTTGTGGGAAACTTCAACACCTTTTTATCAGTAACTGCCAGATCAAGCAGGCAGAAAATCAGTATTGATGTAGTTGAACAAAACAGTACCATTAATCAACTGGATTTAATTATAGAATACTTCTATAGATTATAGAATATTACACCCAAGAGCAGCAGGATACATGTTCTTCTCAAGTGCAGGGGAACATTCACCAAGAAAGACCACATTTGGGGCCATAAAACACACCTTAACAAATTTAAAAGAATAGAAATCTGTTCTTCAACCACAGTGGAATTAAACTAGAAATCAATGACAGAAAGATTGCTGGAAAATTCTCAAATATTTGGAGATTAACTAACACCCTTTAAATAACACATGGATCAAAGAAGTTTCAAGAGAAAATTTAAAGTATCTTGAATTAAATGAAAATAAAATATAACTTGTCAAAATCTGTGGGATTCAATGAAAGTTCTACTTAGAGCAAGGTTTATGGTATTGAATGCATATTTTAGAAAAGAAGATAGCTCTAAAACCAATAATCTAAGCTCCTGCTTTACGAAACTAGAGAAGGAAGGGGAATATAAGCCTAACGCAAGCAAAGGGGAAAAAATAACAAAAATTAGAGTAGAACTCAATGAAATTGAAAGCAGGAAATCAACAGAGAACATCAATGAAACCAAAAGCTGATTTTATGAAAATATCAGTAAAAATTGATAAGCCTCTAGCCAGACTAAGAAAAAAAGAGAGAAGACACAAATTACTAATACCAGAAATAAAAGAGGGGTCATCACTACTGATGCCATAGTCATTAAAGGGATAATAAAGAAATATTACAAACTCTATGTCCACAATCTGGTAACTTAAATGACATGGACCAATTCCTTGAATGATATAAAGTAAGAAAACTTACACACACAAAAATAGATTATCTGAATAGACCTATATCTATTAAAGAATTTGAATCAATAATAAGTATATAAAATATAAGTTACTATTATATATTATTAATATATAACATAATTATAACAATAAACATGTGAGATGATGGATGTGTTAATTAACTGGATGGGAGGAACCCGATGTATCAAATCATCATGATGTACAATTTAGCAATAATACCGTGATAAATCTGAAAGAGATAAAAATCTATTTAAAAATGAACAACAATAAAAAATAATTAATAACCCTCCAAAAAGGAAAACATTGGGCCAGTTGGTTCCCCTGGTGAATTCTAGTGGTGAAAACCCATTTAAGAAAGAACAATAAAAATTCTCTATAATCTCTTCCAGAAAATAGAAGCAGAGGTAATACTTTCAAACTCGTTCTATGAGGTCAGCATCACCCTAGAGCCAAAACCAGATAAAGACATTAGAAGAAAAGAAAGCTACAGATCAGTACTGCTCATGAACACAGGTGTAAAAATCCTCAACAAAATATCAGGAAATTGAATTCAATGTACATCAGTTTAGGCTACTGATTTAAAAGAATAAACAATGTTACCAATGTTTCAGTGACTTTTAAAAACAGTAAGTGAATTATATATATCTGTAGTGGAATATATCTTAAGGAAAAAGGAAACTATAAAAATAAATGCTTAAAATGTGTTTGTTCATTATTGTTAGTTGTGGTGTTGTTATTTTTCTTCTGAGACTGTTGTGTATATAGTAGGGAACCAAGTGGATGAGAACTGGCATTTTTCAGTGCAAGAGAAAAAAAGGATACAAATGTACAAGCAATGAGGCTAGTAAAGCCCTGTCCTCCTAGAAGTAACAGTAGGATCTCATGATGGGTATTTTCCCTTTAAAAGAGAAATCTACATATTTCCTAGCTTTGTCCACTGAAAGCATCTAGAAACTGAGAACATCCACTAAAAACATCTAGAAACAATCTAGTGGCAATGAGCACATCTAGTTTCACATTGGTTTAGTAAATACAATTTCCTAGTAAGAAAACCAGGGATCCTTGGAGAAATGGATGATTCAAGTCTGGGGCAGAAAAAAAAAAGATAAAAATGTAAAAGCAATGAGGTACTAGATGAGCCAGGAACGTCTTGTGATTCTGGAAAACAAACAAAAAAACTATAAAAGACTAAAAAAAAAGGTAACATAAAAGACTCACGAGCTAACTTGAAGAGGCTTTCATTGGCAGGATGGGACAATGTGGGGATTGATAATAATAACCACAGGGCGCCTGGGCAGCTCAGTCGGTTAAGCGCCCGACTCTTGGTTTTGGCTCAGGTCCTGATCTCAGGGTTGTGAGATCCGGCCCTGCATCTGGCTCCATGCTCAGAGTAGCCTGCTTAAGACTCTCTCCCTCGGGGTGCCTGGGTGGCTCAGTTGGTTGAGCATCTGCCTTCGGCTCTGGTCATGATCCCAGGGTTCTGGGATCAAGTCCTACACTGGGCTCTCTGCCCAGTGGGAAGTCAGCTTCTCCCCTGCCTGCTGCTCCCCCTGCTTGTGTTTGCTCCCTCCCTCCTTCTTCTCTCTCTCTCTCTGTGTCAAATAAACAAATAAAATCTTAAAAAAAAAAAAAAAAGACCCTCTCCCTCTGCCTCTCCCCTTCTCTCTAGAATAAATAAATAAATCTTTTTTAAAAAGAATAATAACCACAATTAGCTAAATAATATCAAAATGTTAAAAATCTACCATTTAATAATAATTTTTTAAAAGGGTCATAGCTGGAGCATGCCAAGGAAACAACTTATTATTTTAAAAACGGAAATAAAAGGAAAGCATCAAGCAATTATTTTGCTTTTCTTAAACTCACTGTACCAAGGGGCAACCAGACAGTTGATGAGGGGGAGTTGTCTTTATAGAAGTATTATAGAGAGTGAAAGAAGAATGGTGGACTTAGGGGGACCTGGGGGGCTCAGATGGTTACCCGTCTGCCTTTGGCTCAGGTCCTGATCTCCGGGTCCTGGAATCGAGTCCCACGTCGGGCTCTCAGCTCAGTGGGGAGTCTGCTTCTCCCTCTCTCTCTCTCTGTCAAATAAATAAATAAAATCTATAAAAACCCAACAACAGCCAGTTAGT
>NW_023270418.1:31344277-31577675 GCF_011800145.1 Mirounga leonina | reverse complement strand
CAACAGCCAGTTAGTAGTATAGCTTTAACCAGACATGTGTAACAAATCGAAAGGCAGCTTCATGATTATTGGTGAAATAGCAAAGCATTCCCATGAAAATTTCAGGAAAAAGAAAATGATGTCCACCGATATTAGTAACATGTGAGATTGTTCTGAAAGTGCTAGAAAATGCTACAAATTACACAATGCAACGAAGAGGCAAAGTTATCATTGTTTGGAAGTGGAAGGACTTAATTCTGGAAGACCCAAGAAAATAAACTGAAAACTCTTAGAAATAATAGAAGAATTCAGTATCTATCTGGTTTAAGAACTAATGTGTGAGAATCAACAGCTTCCCTGAAAACTGTGTCTGCAGACCAAATCCAGCTCACTTCTTGTTTTTGCAAATGAAGTTTTTCTGGAAGACAGCCATGCTTATTTATTTGCATATTGTTTATAGCTGTTTTTATGCTACAATGACAAAGCTGAGTAACTGTGACAGAGATCATATGTGAGATTTGCCAACCTCTGCTTTAGATAAAAAATAGTTAAAAATAAAATGGAAAATGGGGCACCTGGGTGGCCCTGTTGATTAAGCCACTGACTCTTGATGTTGGCTCAGGTCATGATCTAAGGGTTATGAGATCAAGCCAGGCATCAGTTTCTGTGCTCAGCTCGGGGTCTGCTTGTCCCTCTCCCTCTGCTCCTCCCGTTGCTCTCTCTCTCTCATAAATAAATAAAATCTTTTTTTAAAAAGTCTCTTTCTCCCTCTCCCTCTGCCCCTCCCCACTCCTTCGTCTCTAAAAAAAAAAATAATAAAATGGAAAAAATCTAATTTATAACAGAAACAAATAAAAGCTATTTAGGAATAAACTTAAAAAATATGTAATAACTATTATATACCAAGAAAACTTCACAATTGCACAGACATAAAAGAAGATGTGAAGAAATGGTATTATGTATCTTTTTCTTGATAGAAACTAAATAAAGCAAGACTCTTTGATCTATTAATACCCTCCAGCCAAAGACTACCAGGAATACATCTATAGTTGGACAAATGGGTTTATTATTACTCTTACACTGTTGGGCATCTCAGTAAGAGGGTGTTTAGGAAGGGTTTATAGGATTTGGGCTTGTGCTAGGTGATTTGGGGGAGGGTTTAAGAAAGCCATAGTTCTGAGGCGCCTGGGTGGCTCAGTCGTTAAGCGTCTGCCTTCAGCTCAGCTCATGATCCCAGTCCTGGGATAGAGCCCCGCATTGGGCTCCTGCTTGGTGGGAAGCCTGCTTCTCCCTCTCCCATTCCCCCTGCTTATGTTCCCTCTCTCACTGTCTCTCTCTGCCAAATAAATAAATAAAAAGAAAAAGAAAAGAAAAGAAAGCCATAGTTTTTCTCTGGATTGGATACTGTCAGGAAGTGAGAGTATTTCTAGGATGGGATATGTTAACAAATTTTACCTAGACAAAAGCTAAAGCTGTAATTGGTAAATGTCACTTATATTACCCAAGAAGGAGAGATGTTTCATCATTTTTGTGGTTTGGACAATGTTCCTGTCTTTGTTGGTGTTCACATGATTATAGAGTGATCTTGTTTTTGTCTTGATCCTGCACGTCACAGAGTGACTTCCTCTGATGTTGATGTTCTGTGAAATTGTTCGTGTTTAACAGAACACCACGCACGGCATCTGGATGTCTGGAGGTGTGTTTCACTTTCTCAAATCTATAAATTAAGTGCAATTGTAATCTTAATTGCCAGTTTTGTATGTGTTTGTTTTATGAAAGAACTTGAGAAAACATATCTAACTTGGGTATCTGAACAAATAAACATTAGAGAGGACTTAAGAAACCAAAAAAGAAAACGTACTGCGAAAACAAAAAAGACATAAGAAGAAAAGATTGATAAATCTACCACAAAGAAATAAAAGTCACGGTTTGGAAAACAAGACACAAACTCAGATAAAATATCAACTCATTTGAGGAAGGGCTGATGATCCCGTAAAACAAACAAGCAACTCTCCCTACGAATAACATAAAAAGAGTACTTTTCGGGATAGTTTTAATTTTTTACAATAAGAACGTACCACCGAAAAACATTTTCAAGAAAAAAAAGACTGGGACTTGAACAGAGAGGCGGGGCTCACAGAGGCTCAGAGGAGCCTCAGGGAAGGACTACGCCTCCCAGGAGCCTCTGCGCTGATCGCCCCCGGCCTCCCGACAGGCTCCGCGCGTTTTCCGCGCCAGCTTTGGCCTTAGCCAGCAAGCGGCGAAGGATGGAAAGCAGCGACGAGGCGGCGGTCGAGAAGTGCCGCATCCACTTGCGCCCCGGCACGCTGCGCGACGCCGCCCACGCCACGCTGCACCTTCTGCCCTGCGAGGTCCTGGCTAACGGGCCCGCCCCGGTGGAGCGCTTCTTCACCCCTGCCATCCGCCGGGGCCCAGATGGTGAGTGCTCAGCGCCGGACTACGACTCCCGGCAGTCCCCGCGCCCACGCCGCGGTCTCCTCGGCGAGGAGCGGCGCGAGGGCTCCTGGGGATGGTGGTCCACCGGAGGTGGGGGGAGGGCTCCGAGGGGCTTGCCCCGCAAGGCCGGAATCAGGCCCTCACCGAGACACTGCGCCCGCCTCCTACAGGACTCGAAGTGTCGTTTCGGGGCCGCAGACTACGCGGCGAGGAGGTGGTGCTGCCGCCCGGCCTTGAGGGATACGTGATGGTGATGGAGGAGAAGGGAGAGGTGTTGCTGGGGCAGGACTTCTCGGAGGGTTCGTCGAAACTGCGAGAGCAGCAGGAGCTGGCGGTACCCCGCGAGGCGCTGGAGCGGGACTTCGTGAGCACAGGGGGTCGGGGCTGGAGGGGGGTGCGGGCGGCCGCGGTGTCCCGCTGTTGAGCCGGGCCCCTTCCTCAGGACCAATTTATCAGAGCCACCGCCAGTTTCGGCCGCTTCACGCTGTGGGGCCTGGAGGCCATCCCCGGTCCGGATGCCAAAGTGCGCGGGGCGCTCACCTGGCCCCGTCTGGCTGCAGCGGTGAGTAGGCGGATGGGCCTCACCTTTCCAGGCCCCATCCTTGACCCTGTGACTTCACGGTTGTTCCCTGGGTTGTCCAGAATCTTGCCCGAGTGGATTCGGGGCTTCGGGGCTGGGGAGTACACGGGGCAGATGGAGCTTGGGTCTGAATGGAGGACTAGACTGGTCAGGAGCAGTGTGGCTGCCCCACCTCTGACCTGTCTGGAAGGGGCTAACATTCTGAGTAGCTTGGTCCCTCCGAGAGAGTGTGGGCCACCGAGTCACTCTGTGTCAAAACTCCAGTAGTGACTCCTGTTGCAGATTCACGCACAGGTGCCTGAGGACTGAGAACTGGAACTTGACATTGAAAGCCACCGCTCCCTGCACCCCAGTAAACCAGCTCTTCATTTTGGAACCACTGACGGATTCCCTCACCCCCCAATAAACAAGCTCTTCACAGCACCTGCGAGTCTGTGGACACCTTGGGAGTCCCTAAGTTGGCACTGCCCCTTCTCCCACAAGAAACTTCCATGGCTCTGGCCCGTAGAAACAATTTATTGCCAAGGGGCAGTGAGGGCAAGAGAGGCCAGAACTTCGCAGCCAGTACCCACCCCGCCCCCCAACTCCTATTTTACAGAAGAAATTTTTACAGCCACTAGCCCTCTGTCCAGAGCGCACCCCCCCCCCTCGCCTCCCTCGCACTGTACACAGCTGCCTGGCTCCGCAGGGTCCCTGGTTCATAGCAGGGCCAGACGGGCAGCCAGCTGACCTTGGAGCTGACCTGAGCCCGGAGCTCACCTCGGTGCTAGGCACCAGCCAGGCCCTACCAGGCCTGTCCTCTCCTTACAGAGCTGTCCTCAGCCCCACCTCCCTTGGTGTGCCTCTCGGGGGCCCCGGTAGGGCTGGGATGTGCCGTCAGCCCCAGTTCTGCTTTGTTGCCACCGCCGTGGACAGTGTCTGGTCACCACTTCCCCCTCTTGCTCCAGTCCTTGGGAGTGAAGTGCAGACACTTGGAGTCGATCCGAAGGAGCCGCTTGAGCATAGCTCTTTCATGTCCGTCCACGATGTCCTCCGACAGTGTGAGGATATACTGGCCCTGGATGGGAGAGGGGGCCGGGGGGAGTCAGCCCACGCAGGGCCCGCACTCTGCAGCCCTCCACACACCTGTCTCCCCCTGCCTGCCTCCCTACCTTGTAGTAGTTGATGAGGTTGAGGTACTGTAGAGTGGAAATGACATCCTCCTTCTTGATGCTGGTGATCTCACTGATCTCGCTGTGGGAGGGCAAAGATCAGGCCCTCTGGAAGCCTTCATCTCTGCCCCAAGCCCCCAGGAACCCCAGGAGTGAGGAGGGGCCATGCCATGCACCCCCAGGACAGGAGGTAGGGCCAGGCTCACTTGATGGTGATCTGTGGCCTCTCCCCGCTCTCTGACTTCAGCCCCATCAGGATCTCCAGGATGGTCTGGGACCAGTAGCTCCGGTAGGATAGGAGGCCAAGGTCTGAGAGGGGCTTCTCAGGGGTCCCCGTTTTCCCTTCCACTTTGGAGAGTTCATAGCCTACAGCAAGGGAGCAGGAAGGGGTGGGTAAGCGATCACACCTTTGTGCAACCGTTTCAGAACATGAGTTAGAGAAGTAAACTGCCTGGTTCTCATCTCGGCCCCGCCATGTGGGAGTCTGTGACCCGGCACATGGGGCTTGTCTGCTGCGTCTGTTTCCCCAAAAAGAACTACAGAGCATTCATTCTTCATCTCTGTGCTGTGGAGGGTTCTGAGGGAGCAGCTATAATCCACCTGGAGGAGTACTCGGGAGCCAGGGGAGTGCAGAGAAGATGACATGAAAGGCAAGCGCCTCTGATTTTCATCCTTCCAGACTCTGCCTGGGTCTGTGAGAGGGAAGGCAGACCCCCACGTGCGGTCTAGGCCTGAGAATGTTCGGATTTGCTTTGCGGTCGAATCAGTCTCCCCAGCTGTGACCCGAGGAGCATCAGCTGCTCCAGGACCAGGCCGCCCCAACTAGGTGTTGACAGGAAGCAAGAGAGAGGCACCAAGGCACTTCCCAGGGCAGAAGGCGGCCATTCCTCACAGCTAACTGACCTCCAGAGGTTCTCTCACTCTGCTCTCCTCTACCCTGCTGACTTCCGGCCACTGGCAGGCAGTTCCCAGTGAGCCCCTCAGGCCCTGTGAAACCTTATATAGCTTTGTGTCTCTTGGCAGAGTCTTCATTCTCTCCCTCAGGGTCCTGGGGTGTCTCCCATTACCTCTAGAAGCCCTTCTTCACCCTCAGTCGTAACTATCTTGGGTCACGGACCTTTCTGCCCGCCCCTCCCCATCTTTACCAGCCAGCCTGGCCCAATCTCCTGCGACTTCCACCAAGCAGCCTGGCTGGGAGCAGGACAGAGAGGCTGCTGCTTTAGAGAAAAGCAGCACGGAAGGGGAAGGGGGCACGGCTGCGTTCTCACTCAGCTTTGCTGGGCCTGCCAGTGCATGTGGAGTCCAGACAGATCAGCTGGAGGCCACACTCGCCTCAGCAGGGAGCTCCCGGCCCCTCCCTGGCGAGGATCTACCTGCCCTCAAGGACTGCCCGCAATGGGCACTTCTGGGGCACCTGTCCACTCCTGCGGGGCAGGACTGAGCACATCACACTGGTGACCTTGCCCACGTCCTGTCTCCACTGAGGTCTGAGCTTCCAGACTTCAGATTCATTTTCTTTAAGTATCTGCCCGTTCTACCAAGCTGGGGGCTTCCTAAGGGTTCTATTAATAAAGTTCCTCAAATGGACCATGACCTGGATCAAGTCAAGCCTCTATGTCTTCACAGCTCAGGCTCCCTCCTGTCTCTCAGGTCAGAGCTTGATTATCCCAAGGGTTCCGTTAAGTGGGGAGTTGAATGGAGTGGGGTAAGCTGCTGGGAAGCAGAAGGGGGCCTTGCAGTTGGGGGACACAGAAGAGTTCATGTACGCAGGGGCAGAGTCGCTCGTGGGCTTTATGAGACGGACCTGCCCAAATCCAAGGAGCAGAGGCTAAAGTCACATGAGTCAGTGCTTCTTGCTTTTGCTAACAGCATTTTGAACATCCACTGTGTGCAAGGCTCAGGCCACAACTAGGGAAACAAAGCACTGGTCCTCACTCAGGAATTTGTATGATGGCCCAGAACCAGACAGATGAGCAACAGGGGCTCACCTGGCTTCTGCCCAGGGCTCTCGGGGGGAGCATAGGAGTCAGATTGGGGAAAGCTGGGTGGTACTTAGAACTTTAGCCAAGGAAGAGTGAGGGGCTGAAAACCTAGCCCAGACGAGCAGGGCGGTCACCCTGAGCAAGGAGAAAACCTTGGGGGAGTCTCAGCTTTCTTTCTGGCCAGCTCACCTGGTGGCAGGGCTGACAATCACAGCAACCCAGAGGCTATGGGGGAGGCGCGATGGCAGCACCAGCCCCGGGCCTGGGCCTGCAGGTGCCTGGCCCCAGCCCCCAGCCCCCGGCCTAGCGCGCAGATACTCACTGAACTCGATCAGCAGCTTGCCGTAGCCCCGGCGCTGGTAGGGAGGCAGCGTCAGGATGCAGGCCACGTTGTAGTCTTCTGTGGATTCCTTTTCCTGCAAAATGGGAGTGGGTGAGTGAGGAGGGGACACGGCTCGGGGCAGGGCTGAGAGAGGGTCCGGGTGAGTGCTCACCTTGGAGAAGTAGCCCACGATGTGGAAGCCCTTGCAGTCATACTCTGTCATGACATAGAAGAGGAAGGGGTCTGTATCATAGTACAACGTCTTGTGGTCGAGGAAGCACTTGGCCAAGAGACACAGGTTCTGGGAATAACTCTGCAAAGGAAAAGGCCTGTCACCACTCTGGGTACCCTGTTTTGAACGTGGCCGTTATTGTGGTTTCTTTACCCGAGGCTGATACGGGACGAGCCTTCCTCCCTAGGGCCTGCCTCATTCTCTCAGTCAGGCTGTCCCTGCCGCTCAGGCAGCTACTTCTCGGTGTCAAGGAGCCCGGGTACCAGCTCCGGGATAAGTGTCTGCCCAGCTGCCTTGCTGGGGAGCCAGGGCAGCTTTACCCCTGTTCCCCGCACCTGCAGCTAACTCCTGCTGGGGCGGGGGGGCTTCCACTGCCCTCTGCTGTAGCACCAACCATCAACACATTGTGGCGTGTCTCCAGGAAGACAGACTCTGCCAAGGTTTAGGAGAGCAGCTCTACCCTGGTAACAGTCTAACAATGTGCCTGTCAAAAACCACAACACTCTCCCGCCTACAGTCACACCTACTGGAGACTGATTTCCTGTCCTACAAAGGAGATAAGGTATTCTGAAATTGAAAGTAACAGCCTTAGGGGCGCCTGGGTGGCTCAGTTGGTTAAGCATCTGCCTTCGGCTCAGGTCATGATCCTGGGGTCCTGGGATTGGGCCCTGCGTCAGGCTCCTGGCTCAGCAAGGGGCCTGCTTCTCCCTCTCCCTCTGCGTGCTGCTCCCCGTTTGTGCATGCGCGCTCTCTGTCAAATAAATAAAATCTTAAAAAAAAAAAAAAGAAGAAGAAAGAGAAAGTAACAGCCACAGGGGTCGCCCCAGCAAATGATTAATCTTACTGCTCTGCTTTACCTCTATACATATGTTCTCCTGCACATCAGACATGGCTTTCTAACCAGCCTGCGGGGCACTGCATCTGGATGCCTAAGTCCACACTTAATAACAGGACAGCGGTGGGCGCCTGGGTGGCTCAGTTGGTTAAGCGACTGCCTTCGGCTCAGGTCATGATCCTGGAGTCCCAGGATCGAGTCCCACATCGGGCTCCCTGCTTGGCAGGGAGTCTGCTTCTCCCTCTGACCCTGCCCCCTCTCATGTGCTCTCTGTCTCTCATTGTCTCTCTCGCAAATAAATAAATAAAATCTTTAAAATAAATAAATAACAGGACAGCAGTGAAAGCAGTAGTATCTCCCTCAAGCTTCCTCAGCACCCAGCCAGAGCTCTCCCCTCGGTTCAGGATGCCTCCCTCTCCCTCACTGCCCTCCATGCCCCAGGGGTGGTCTCACAGTCTTAGCTGAATGCATCCACATTACTCCCTCCTTCCTCCCTGCAGCCACAGACTAAGGCAGGTTTGAAGCCCAAAACCTGCAGTGACCCCTGCTCTTCCCCTAACTGACCTTCTTCTCACCACCTGAGCTCTTGTCTCTTGGAACCGCCTCACCTCATCCTCTCTGCCTTTAAGCCAGAATAATCTTTACCTTTCACACCATCTGTACATCCATGCCTGCCCTTCAGAACCCCACTGCTTGGGATCCCCTTACCCACCTTATCCTTCATGTCAAGGATCAAAGATCACCTCCTCTGGGAAGCTTTGTGGGCCATCTCCGAGTCCTCATAACCCACCCTTTGTTTCATGACACTTACCCCTGGGATCTGAGTGGATGCTGGCAAATCTGTTTTTTCTGTGGACTGTGAACTCAGGGAGATTTTGTCTAATTATTGATCACCTTTATACCTCCCACTACCTGCCTTACGGCAGGAACTCAACAAAAATGAGATGAACTAATCTGCTGGCCAGACTGCTCAGTGTTTTCCTGAACAGGGAAGAGCTGTTCATTTAATTTCCCCCAGACCACCAGTGCCAATGACTCCCCACTGCCCCTCAGCCACAGACCTTGTTCTTACGGCCGTCAATCTCAAAGAAAGAGATGGTGCCCTTGCGGTAAATCTCGTTGCCCGGAGGATGTCGCAGGTCACACTTGGTCTGAGGAAGAGAGGAGGATCAGAGGCAGGAGCAGGGTAGGGCGGTGGTAGGAAAGCAGCCCCCTGGGGCCCCTCATACCAAGTGACGCTGCAGACACTTGAGGCTCCGGCCGTATTTGAGGCAGAATTCACAGAGGTAGAGGACGGGCAATGTGGTGAGCTCCTGTGGGTACGGAGAGAAGTACCACGGCTTCAGGCGGTGCCGGCCCAGCTCGATGCACTCAATGTTCTTCATCCGGGTGACAATGTCGTCGTGGCTCCGGTCAGACACCAAGCTGCCAGTCATGCGTGGCGCTGACGGTATTCCATCTGAACTGTCCTGGGAGTCCTGTCCGGGGCCAGTGGAAAACACCAGGTTACAGGGGACAGCTCAAGCAGGACACCTGACAGCTCGCATAACCCTTCCGTAGCTTTCCTTGTTCGACCCTAACAACCACCCTATGTTGGGGGTGGGCAGGGGGGGCGGCGCTGGTACTGTATTATATCCCGTTTTCCAAATAAAGAAAAGGAAACTAGGAAAGTTCTCAATTACAGTTTGAAAAAGATTACCCAATGACTGACCTGAACCAGCTCTACCTGACTCCTAATCCTTCCAACAACCATCACTGCCTACCACCACTTAATTTTTTTTTAAATTTATTTATTAAAGATTTAATTTACAAATAAATAAATAAAAATTTAAAAAATTTAAAAAAACAACTGTAACAAAGACTTAATTTACTTATTCATCAGAGAGAAAGAGCAAAGCAGGGAGAGCTGCAGGCAAAGCAGGCAGAGGGAGAAGCAAGCTCCCTGCTGAGCAAGGAGCCCGACACAAGACTTGATCCCAGGACCCTGGGATCATGCCCTGAGACGAAGGCAGATGCTTAACCGACTGAGCCACCCAGGCTTCCCTAGTTTAATTTTTAATCTCTACACCCAACGTGGGGCTTGAACTCATAACCCCAAGATCGAGAGTGGCACGCTCTTCCAATTGAGCCAGCCAGGTGCCCCTTCTTGTTTATTTTTAAACCAATCACTGAACTCTCCATCCTGCCTATGTTCCCCCCCTTTTCACCCAGCTTCCTTCTTCCCCAGACCTACCTCGTCAGTGCCCAAGCAATTTGATTTTCGCTTCCGTCCTGGCTGAGCTGCCACTGCCCTACGGGCTGATCCATTCTGCAAGTAAAGTGGTGAGAACGGAAGGGAGAGTGGTGAGAGGAGCCTGAAAGCGGCTGCCAGAGGGAAAACAAGAGGAAGAAGAAAAGGGTTTGGGGGACTCACCTGGGGAAAAACTGAGGCTGGGGCTGTCTCGCTGGGCACTGGAGTTGCTGGTGAAACCACCTCCACCTTCCGTTTCTGCAGAGAGAAACCAAGAAAGGTGGGTCAGAAGGTAGGGAAGGTGGGACCTCAGAGGAAAGCAAGGTCCCTGGAATTGCTGAGGGTACCGTTGAGCGGTGGTTGGGCTGCAGGCAGGAGCTGGAGGAGAGCGGCTGGTCAGGCTCGCCACCGGGAATGGCCTCCCGCTCCTTGGGCAGGTTGAAGCGGAGTGTGATCTGGACCGGGATTGGCAAGGTCTTCCCGCTGGCCTGGGCGGAGGCCGGCTGTAGAGATAGGTCCAGGGTCTTCCTCTGGGGTGGGGATGGTGGTGGTATGGGAAAGGGGAGTAGGGGCCCCTCAACATGGAGTAATCAAGCCCCACCCTCTGCCCTCTCAAGGACATAGGAATAGCTACTGGACTCTGGAAGCTACAATTTGGCCCCCATCCTTTGCAAGCTGAAGCCAGAGTGGAAGGGTGCAGCCTTCTACCCATCCAAAAACCCCTGAGGCCAAGAGATGAGAAAAGTAGGAGGCAGGAGAGAAAAGGTGAAACAGGGGACCTACTCACCACCTCTCTCTCTGGAGAGCCGGGGCGAGACCCAGGAAGTCCGTTCTTGGTGGGGGTCTTGGCCTCTTTCTTGGGGAACTGAATCTTCTTTAGGTCCAGCCGCTCGTGGGTCACCCATTCATCCAGGCGTTTGTTGACTGCAGCAGTGGGGATGGCTCAGGAAGGAATGCCAGAGGCTGTCTCCCAACCCCACCCTGCAGCCCCACCTCACCCCAGCCCAGGACTCACAGTCAATGTAATGGACGTAGAAAAGCTTGCGGCCACTGATGTCCTTCACGCTCAGGATCTCGGCCAGGGCTGTGGGAACAACACAGGCAGGAGCTTTAGTCGAGCCAGGCGATGAGAATCCACCCTCCTGAGACCTGATCTCCACCCCCAGGCCGGATCCCTAAGCCCCAGCACTTGGAAGCTTTCTCCCAAACCCCCTTTAGTCACCAAGTGCCGCCCCCTCTCCAAGCCCCGCCCTGTTCTTCGGTGCGGCAGAAAGCCACGCCCCTCGGGGGGTATCTGCGCCCCGCCCGCCCCAGGATTATGGAGGTCCCACCCCCTCCCGAGGGTTCGGTTGGCTCCCTCCCGCCCCTCGCCTTCAGGTTCCTTAGCCCCGCCCTCCGACGTCACTCACGCCACTCATCTTCGTTGTCCTGGTTCCGCCGAAGCACGGGCAGGCGGCAGCCCTCGATTATCTCCCCCTGGGGAGACAGCGCGGCGCCAGGGTCGGCTACTGGGGGGCCTCGGGTTCTACCCACCTCCCCTGGCTCCCTCCGCCCCGCCCCGGGCACCGGACTCACCACCTCCGCCATCTTCCCTCCCTCCACTGCCACTTCCGGCCCCTCTGGGAGACGTCACTTCCGGGACAGAACGCGCTGTAGGCCCGCGCCTCCTGAAACCTCTCTAGAAGAAGACTTTTGAGAGACACCGCTGCCCAGCTGGAAGCAGGCAGCCGTGCCTTTTGGCTGGCGGGAGAGTGGGGTGTTTTAAGTTTCGGTCCGAGTCCTGGGCGGAATCCCCGAAAGGCGCACAACGATTGGAGGAAAGCGGAGTCCGTCACGTGACGCCCACCGGGTGCGACGCCGGTCACGTGGCTACGGCGCGGGCCACGTGGGACCAGGTTTGTGCTTTGAGGACGGCCGGGCTCGGGCGTCTCCTAGTGGGAGCAGGAGGTGTCGCCAGGAGGAACTGCGCGTGCTTGGCGCCGGGGGCGCGGTGGTGGGGGGTACTGGCGGGGACTGGGAGGCTGGAGAAGTGGGCGGGACTGCGAACCGAAGTTGTGCCTGTCGGGTTTGTGGACTTCCTTCCTTGGGGTTGGGGATGCAGATGTTTCGGCTTGTTTTGTATATTAGATTTCTCAAAAAATAATATTCATGCATGCGTTCAGCAGACATTTAGTGATCTTCTAGCATGTGCCAGGCATTATTCTAGGAGCCTGTAATGCACTAGTGAATATGGTAAAGGAGCCTGACCTCATGGAGCTTACAGCCTTGTGGGTTGGGAGGAAAGAGAGATATAGATAACAAGTGTATTTAAAATTAAATTATGGGCGCCTGGGTGGCTCAGTTGGTTAAGCGACTGCCTTCGGCTCAGGTCATGATCCTGGAGTCCCTGGATCGAGTCCCGCATCGGGCTCCCTGCTCGGCAGGGAGCCTGCTTCTGCCTCTGACCCTCCCCGCTCTCATGTGCTGTCTCTCTCTCATTCTCTCTGTCTCAAATAAATAAAAAAATCTTTAAAAAAAATAAAATAAAAAATTAAATTAAATTATTTAGTATATAAAAAAGTGATATGTATTATGAGAACACCCCCCCCCCCCAAAAAGTGCAAGCCAAAGGAGATGGGTAGGGAGGTTGCAGTTTTAAATAGAGTACTCAGGGCAAGCCTGGCTGTAAGTCTATTACTTGAGCACAGCTTTAGAGGGGTGAAGGAATGAGCCAAGCACATATCTGGGAGGAAACTGTCCCCCCAAGACAGACCACGATAAAGGGGAGAAAAGTATGATCTCAGATCATCAGAAGAAAATGTCTAGAGTGAACATTTTGGTTGATTGTCTTGTAGAACGGGGGTGGGCAAACTGGCCTGTGGGCCAAATCCAACCCTCTGCTCATTTTCCTACAGCAAATGGGATGGTTTTTATATTTGTTAATGGCTGGGAAAACATCAAAAGAAGAATATTTTGTGATACATGAAAATTATGAGGTTCGACTACTCCTCATTTATGTTTTATCTATGAGGCCTTTACATTAAGACTGAATAATTGTGCTGGGGTATGGTCCACAAAACCTAAAATATTTACTATCTGGCCCCTTACAGAAAATGTTTGCCAACCTCTGCTTTATAGACTATTGTGTTGTCTGTTCAATTCAAAAGTAGGTTCTTGATTGTGTATATTGTGCTGTTCCCAGTTCATTTTCTTAGCAACATAAATTGAACCCTTGTCACTAAATACTCTATAGCACTACTTCAATGGCTACATTGTGATTTGTTGTTTAGATGCATCTTAGCTACCATAACCAATTGTTCTTGAATATTCCAAGTTATTTCTGATTTTCCCCTATTACAAACAGTGCTACAAGCATCCTTCTTTATATGTACAACTTTCTAGATATTCATCCCAGCATGATTTGCACAGAAGATATAAATGGGGTAATGATTTTATCTGCCTTTTGGAAAGATCACCCTGCTGGCACTGTCCTTGGATTGAAGGAGGTAAAACCAGAACAGGACAAATCGGAAGACTGTCAAAATTGGCCGTTCGCTGATAACCATCAATAAATCAATAAATGTTTATCCAGGGCCTGCTGTGTATCACAGTTAGCACTAGTTCAGTCCCTGCTGCCTTGTCAGAGTCACAAGCAACCCATGTTAATCCCATGGCTGCTTCTTAATGCTCTTGGCAGTGGCATTTGGCATGGTTGGTCATTGTCTCATCCTTGAAACACTCTTGTCCTTGTTTCCAGGATACCAGACCCTCCTGGTTCTCATCCAACTTCCGTGGCTGCTCCTTATCTCCTTTGCTGGTTCCTCTTCCTGTCCATGACCGCTAAATGTTCACGGGCGCCAGGTTCAGCCCTGGATTTCATGTCTGTTTCCACACTCTCCCTTCATGATCCCTTGCAGGCTCATGGCTTTAAATACCATTCATGTGCTGAGGTTTCTCAAATTCATATCTTCAGCTTAGATCTCTCCCCGCAACTCAGCCCTCACTGCCCGTTCAGCATCTCTACCTGGTTGTCTAGAGATCATGTCCAAAACCAAACTCCTGGTCTTCCTTCCCAACTGTCTCCTCCCACTATCTTTCTTGTCCCTGTCAGTGATGCTTTATCCATCCAGTTTCTCAGACCAAAAACCTTGAAGTCATCCAATTTTCCTCTCACACTCAGCCAGTCAGCAGACACTCTAGGCTCTATCATTTCTGTCTGCCTTCACCACTACCACTCTGATGCAAACTACCACCATCTTCTCCCAGAACTATTGCAATAGCCTCATCCACAGGAACAAGAGGGATCATTCAAAAATATTAATTCACACCCAGGTGCCTGGCTGGCTCAGTCAGTTAAGCATCTGACTCAGGTCATGATCTCAGGGTCCTGGGATCTAGCCCCTAGTCCGGGAATCTGCTTTTCCCTCTGCCCCTCTTCCCACTTGTGCACATGCACACATGCTCTCTCTCTCTAATAGATAAATAATTTATTTATTTATATAAGTAATATATATATATATAAATTCACACCATGTCACCCTGATGATCAAAATCCACCAGTGGTTTGTCACTCAGAATGAAACTCAAAATCCCTGTATAAATGCAATCCCATTACCACTCTGCTTCTTCTTCTGCTGTCCCCTCACTATGTTCTAGCCACAGTGGCCTCCCCATGTTTCCAGGACATAGCAGGAAGTTCCTTTCTCTGGTCCTTTGCTGTTTCCTACCTGCAACATTTTCTCCCCATTTATCCACCTGGCTCAGTCTCTCACCTCATGCAAGCCTTTGCTCAAAGGTCACCTTCTCAGTGAGGCCACCTCTGACCTCCCCAGTTAAGCCTGCCATCCCCTACCCACCTCATCACCCTCCTCCTTTGCTCATTGTCCTACATAGCCTTGATCACCAGCTGTCGATCGTTTTTCTTACTCACTTGTTAACTATCTTTCCTTCACTAGAATGTAAGATCCATGAACACAGTATTTATATTGTTTTGTCCGGTGCTGTTTTCCCACCTTCTAGAATAGTGCCTGACTCATAGTAGGCATTCAGTTAAAAACTGTCAAATGGATTAAGCACATGGTCTCCCCAGGAGCCAGAGATGTGAACTGATATTTACTGCAGAGAGTGATTAGTCTTTTGAGATGGGAAGGAAAGCTAGGGCCCAAAGGAGGCAGATCCATGGAGGGATCCCAGAGCATCTGATATATGGTCTACAGCTTAGAGGATGAGTAAGTGTTGGCCAGAGAAAGGACTTGGGGATATTCCAGGAACAAAGAGAGTAAAAAAGGAGAAAAGAAACAGCTCGTGAACGGGGCATCAGGCATTCAAAAACATTAATTGAGCACCAACTGTGTGCCTCACTGTCAGAGCAACTTGAGTGAAAACAGAGGCAATCCCTATTCGAGGGGGATGGACAAGAGCAGTTCACAAAACAAAACAAAAATAATCCCTGTGGAGATTGGTAAGTGTCGACGATAAAACAGTGTGATCTGGCCAAGAGTGAGGCCCAGTCAGTGTGGGCCTCTCTAAGGGCTTTCAGTCAGGATTTCTACCACCCACAGTGTCACCGTGCTCTGCTTCCAATTGGTTCAGGGAGGGAATGTCTTGGTCCATGTGGTCCAAAGGCATGCAGGGCTTGAGGATGGCTTCACTGTCAGCGTCCTCAACAACGAAGCTTCTGTCTTTCCACTCCAGCCTCCTCACGGTTGCCTTCCTCCAACATTAAGGTGGGCTCCTCTCATGATCGAAGGACAGCTGCCCCAGCTCTAGGGCCTACCTGTGTCCAAGGCCATGTCCAAGGAGAAAAATGTCTTACCCAGCTATGGAAGGAAAGTCCTAGGCTTCCCTTAACGTGAACCATCTTAGGGCATGTGTCTTTGCCTCAGCCAATGCCTCTGGCCAGGGGGATGGAATTCCACTGGTTGGGCAGCACCTGGGTGGCTCAGGCGTTAAGCGTCTGCCTTCGGCTCAGGTCATGATCCCAGGGTCCTGGGATCGAGCCCCACATTGGGCTCCCTGCTCCGCGGGAGGCCTGCTTCTCCCTCTCCCACTCCCCCTGCTTGTGTTCCTGCTCTCGCTGTGTCTCTCTTTGTCAAATAAATAAATAAAGTCTTTAAAAAAAAAAAAGACAAATATCATATGATCTCACTTATACGTGGAATCTTAAAGAAAAAAATGAGAGGCGTCTGGGTGGTTGTAGGTTAAGGGTCTGCCTTTGGCTCAGGTATGATCCCAGGGTCCTGGGATGGAGCCCTATGTTGGGCTCCCTGCTCAGCGGGAAGCCTGTTTCTCCCTCTCCCACCCCCCCCCCGTTTGTGTTCCTGCTCTCTCTGTCAAATAAATAAATAAAACCTTTAAAATATATATATATATATATATATATTTTTTTTTTTTAAAAAGATGACTGAGGGAACAAAGGTTGTTGGGGACACGACGCATAAGAGTACAACTGCTCGTACTGCCATGGGGCAGGGACTGAAGGTGCCTGCAGACTGAGATGTGGCCAAAAGCGTGGTAGAGAAGGCCGTGGCTGGCAGGGACCCAAAGACAGGGGCCTCAATCCTGTTGGGGGCTTGTGGTTCTCCACCCCGGCCCCAAATCTCTGGGGGTCTCAGATCCTGCAGGAGGAGGATCCTTATGCCAAGAACTCCTCTCTTCAGAGGCAACGAACATGGACTTGTGTTTTCCAAAAGCACGCACTGCAGTTACGCCTCATAAGATCCCAGTCCACTGAAATGCTCGCTGAACTCAAAGTGGCGATAAAGGCTGCTTGGCACGGGATCCTGGGCTGAAGGCTCAGGTCTGGGAATCACCAGTGTAGACAGGAGCAAGGCCAA
This sequence comes from Mirounga leonina, assembly GCF_011800145.1. NCBI lineage: Eukaryota > Metazoa > Chordata > Mammalia > Carnivora > Phocidae > Mirounga > Mirounga leonina. The sequence goes on along the minus strand of NW_023270418.1, from coordinate 31,561,092 downwards.
GAAAATGCCCACTGGACTGAGTAGTTCAGGAGGGGCTCTTTGCTGAGGTGGTGGTAGGTGAAAGCTAGATTGTAAAGGGGTTGAGGAAGAGGAAGCAGCAGACACCCCTTTAGGGTAGGTTGAGTTTGAAATGTTAGAGAGGCTTAAATGAAAAATGGAAGAAAATTATATAAAACAAACAACTATGAGCTGTGGGGCTGAGCCTGGGTGGCTCAATTGGTTAAGCGACTGAGTCTTGATTTCAGCTCAGGTCATGATCTCAGGGTCATGAGATCAAGCCCTGCATAGGGCTCCACGCTGGGCATGGAGCCTGCTTAAGATTCTCTCCCCCACCCCGCCACTGTGTCGTGTGCATGCGCACACTTGCTCTCTCCAAAAAAACAAAAAACAAATACACTATGAGCTTTCATTTATTTTTTTGTAAGGAAGATAGTGGTTGGGGGGGAACCAGAGGGGGCTGTAAGGACAAGGAAGGAAGTTTCTTTAAGACATGCATCAGTTGGACACTCTCGGTTGTAAATAACAGAAAGCCAAGAATAAACTGGTTTAATAAACTGAGCTTCTTACCTCCTTGGAGGTAGAGCAGCCCCAAGACTGCTTAACCCAGTAGCTCAAAGATGGCATCATCACCCCTAGGGTCTCTCCAGACCACCAACTCAGTGGGTTGGCTTTGTTCTCTAGGGGATTCCCTTTAAGGTGGTAGGATGCCTACAGTGGCCAGCGGGCCACATACTTCTGTTTTCACACCAAGCATTTCCATCCAGGAATTCCTTCTCAGCATTTCTCAGGAAATGTGTTTTTCTGAATCTTGAGCAGGGCCAAGAGGGGGTTATATAGGGCCCAGAGTTTAGAAGGGTCCTGCACTTAGTTTAACATTCTGTTGTCATCTTTAAAATTCTTAATAACTTTTAAACAAGGGCACCACAAATTGTGTGCCTGGTCCTGATCCATCAAAAAATCAGGAAAAACGGGACGCCTGGGTGTTTTAGTCGGTTAAGCGTCTAACTCTTGATTTCGGCTCAGGTCATGATCTCAGGGTTGTGAGATCGAGCCCCACATCATGCTGGACATGGAGCCTGCTTGAAGATTCTCTCTTTCTCCCTCTCCCTCTGCCCCTCCCACCCCCCAAAATCAGGAAGAAGTCTTATAATTCTCCTACAGTGGTTAAAGTTTAGCAGTCAACATGGGCACATTAATGCTTAATGGGCAATCATTAACACACTGATGTCAAGTTGACAGCAAATGCAGAAATAGGAGTACATGAGGGAGAAGTCACCATGATGAAATTAGTTTCGCTTATAGTTGCTTCCATGTTGCAAGTATGGGTTCGTGGCCCGGTCTCTGCTAACAGTGAGGCATTCGTTTTTGTTTGTTTTAATTCTGGTAAAATATACATAACATAAAATTTAACATTTTAACCATTTTTAAGTGTACAGTTCAATGGTATTAAGTATATTTACATTTTTGTGCAACCATCACCACCATCCGTCTCCAGAATGTTTTCCTCATCCCCAACAATCCCCTATTACCCAATAACTCCCCATTCCCCCCTCTCCCCAGCCTCTCATAACCACTATTTTACTTTCTCTCTCTAAGAATTTAACTGCTCTCGGTAACTCATGTAAGTGGAATCGTATGATATCTGTCTTTTTGCATCTGGTTTACTTCACTTAGAATAATGTTTTAAAGATTTATCCATGTTGTAGCAGGTGTCAGATTTCATTCCTTTTTAAGGCTGAATAACTTTCCATTACATGGATAGACCACGTCAGTGAATCATTCCTACAACTTACATACTAATAAGTCTATATGCAAAGTATCCTTCATACAAATCCTATGAATGGTGTTCCAAGAGCTAACACCTTTTGGAAGTAAAATAAGTCCTTAAATTGGTCATTTTGACATGGGGTTCCGTATAGTACTGCACATCCTGCTAGGAGATCCAAATGTTACATTATTCAAATACCACACAATAATGTTCACTGGAATATTCCAGCATTTAAGTATCAGCTGTAGGTGGGGCACCCAGCTGGCTCAGTTGGTAGAGCATACAGCTCTTGATCCCTGGGTTGTATTTGAGCCCCATGTTGGGTACGGAACCTGCTCAAAATAAAATTAAAGATTAAAAGATATATATATATTAGCTGTAGGCTACAGTTCCTTGCAAAAACTTCAAGGGGAGAAATGCAAAGAGACGAAAAAGACATGAATGTTGTGAAATACTTCCAACAGGAAACCAGAAACTGATCTGAAATATAAATTAACAATATTGATTTCAACAGCAAAGCCAAAATCAGAACAAGCAGATAAAAGACTCTCCTCATTAAAAAAAGGAAATGGGCTTATATGAAGGATATATGCCCAAGTTGGAGTTGCTTGCGGACACCCTTTCAACAATTTGATCAAGGTCAATGTAAAATGAAAGAGAGGTTTTTACATCTAGAATATTTGTCACAAAATAATTGTCAAGACTATCAAGTAGGCCAATTAATGCTTTGTATGGTTTTTTAAAAAGATTTTATTTATTTATTAGAGAGAGAGAGAGCACAGAGGGAGAGGGAGAAGCAGGCTCCCTGCTGAGCAGAGAGCCCCACACGGGGCTCGATCCCAGGACCCTGAGATCAGGACCCAAGCCGAAGGCAGATGCTCAACTGACTGAGCCACCCAGGTGCCCCAATGCTTTGTATGTTTTACATTTTCACTTTAAGAAGGGGTAACTTCTAAATATTAAATACTTGTCATATTTAATTCTCAGTAATTGGCTTTTAATTGGCATTGAACTTGTTTATTTCCTTTTTCTAAGATTTTATTTATTAGAGAGAGAGCACGTGCGCGCATGCACACAAAGAGGGGAGGGGCAAGGGGAGAGAGAGAGACTCCCCACTGAGCAGGGAGTCTGACATGGGGCTTGATTTCAGGACCCTGAGATCACGATCTGAGGCAAAGGACGCCTAACCGACTGAGCCACCCAGGAGTCCCTAAATAAATATTTTTTTTTTTAAAGGAAGTGAAGAGTGCCTGGGTGGCTCAGTCAGTTAAGTGTCTGCTTTCAGCTCAGGTCATAATCCTGGGGTCCTGGGATCAAGTCCTGCATTGGACTCCTTGCTCATCAGGGAGCCTGTTTCTCCCTCTGCTGCTCCCCCTGCTTGTGTGCACTCTCTTGGACAAATAAATAAAATCTTTTAAAATTATTTATTTTAAAGAAAAAGATTGCATGAGAAAGAGGGGCAGAGGGAGAGGGAGAGAGAATCTCAAGCAGACTCTGTGCTGAGCGTGGAGCCCAACTTGGGGCTCCATCCTATGACCTTGAAATCACAACCTGTGCCAAAACCAAGAGTTGGATGCTTAACTGATGCGCCACCCAGGGGCCCTTCATTTCCCTTCTTTTAATCTTTTCTCTCTTCACGTGTCTGAATCAGATGGAGATTATTTTTAGTTGTCATTGACATATACAGTCTTGTGATATATTGGTTCATAATGATAAATCTTTCAATTATTATATCTTTTTTACAGAAAGCCCTGAATCCTTTAATACAAGTCTATTACAGGAAAATGATTCAGCGTTTATGTTCAATCATTTTTATTTAAAAATATAGAAAATATTGGGACATCTGGGTGGCTCAGTTGGTTAAGTGTCTGCCTTTGGCTTGGGTCATGATCCTGGGGTCCTGGGATCAAGCCCCACATCGGGCTTCCTGCTCAGCAGGGAGCCTGCTTCTCCCTCTCCCACTCCCCCAGCTTGTGGTCCCTCTCTCGCTGTCTCTCTCTCTCTGTCAAATAAATAAATAAAATCTTAAAAAAAATAAAATTATATAAAATATTGTGAAAGATACAGAATGACTTGTGGGTTTGGCAGGATCATACATGGGGAGGGAGGAGTACATAGGTGAGAGAAAGAAAAGAGAGGGGGGTGGGGAGAGAGAGAGGCCCCCTAGAGGCTAGAGAGAGACAAGGGCTGATGCCTCTCACAGGAGGTCCAGGACACTTCCCTTCCCACCTGGAGTCCTTCCTCTGACCTTTCTCTGCTTTTCCTCTTTGCCTTCTCGATAGTGTGATAATGCTTTCTCAGCTCAGATGACTCTTCCTCTGGACCTCACAGCCCAGGTTGCTTGTCATCTGGTGACATGTCTGTTTCCCTCCCCACCTTCCCAAATTCAGGCTCTTTGGGGCCAGGGACATTTCTGCATTGTCTGTCCCTATTTCCCCAGTGCCTGCAAAAAGGAGGCTCTCGGGGCGCCTGGGTGGCTCAGTCGTTAAGCGTCTGCCTTCGGCTCAGGTCATGATCCCAGGGTCCTGGGATCGAGCCCCCCATCAGGCTCCCTGCTCCGCGGGAAGCCTGTTTCTCCCTTTCCCATTCCCCCTGCTTGTATTCCCTCTCTCGCTGTATCTCTCTCTGTCAAATAAATAAATAAAAAATCTTTAAAAAAAAAAAAAAAGGAGGCTTTCAATGAACATTTGCTGGAGAAATGAATCTGACCCCACAATAACCCTCGAATGGGGTCAGGTGCTATACCCCTTTGACAGGTAAACCACGAAGGCTCAGAGTTTGGGGACTTAACCAAGCCATAGAACCAAGGATTAGCTGAGACATCATTTGAACACAGACCCTACCTTCCAATCCTCTGTCCAACCCACTGCCAGCCCTGCTAGGAAACCCAGAGCAAATGGGGCAGGGACCCCAGGAGCACAGACCCCACCTCAGCAGAGAGCCTTGGGCAGTTGTCTGTGTGGCTACAACAGTGACTGCTGGGCAGGAGATCCTTTAAGTACTGTCTGTCATCTTAAAGTTCATGTGAGATTTTCTTACCTGAACTAAACAAGTTGGACTTTCCTTGTTGTTATTAGGTAGCATTTATCTGGTGCTTACTCCATTTGTCCTAATAAACACACTTTTGCGTGTCAGGTGATCTTCTGAGCCAGAAGGTTGACTTGGGCTCTGCCTAGAACCATCCTGAAGATGGAGGGTTCAGGAAGGCTTTTCAAAGTTTTATTTCACCTCATGGGGTGCTTGGGTGGCTTAGTCAGGTAAGTGTCCAACTCTTGGTTTTGGCTCAGGTCATGATTCAGGATCCTGGGATCAAGCCTCGCATCGGGCTCCACACCCAGCATGGAGTCGGCTTGGGGTTCTTTCTCCCCTCTCCCTCTCCCCCTCCCCCCTGCACTCACTCACACGTGTGTCCTCTCTCTCTCTTCCAAATACATAAACTAATTTTTTATGAAGATTTTATTTATTTATTTGACACAGAGAGAGAAAGAGATCACAAGTGGGGGGGGGGGGGGGGGGGGGGAGGGAGAAGCAGGCTCCTGGCTGAGCAGGGAGCCTGATGTGGGGCCGATCCCAGGACCCTGGGATCATGACCTGAGCTGAAGGCAGACGCTTAACGACTGAGCCACCCAGGCGCCCCCATAAACTAATTTTTTAAAAAGTTTTATTTCACCGTAAATATACTTTTTGCTTAAAAATATTTCTATTCTTGGGGCGCCTGGGTGGCTCAGTCGTTAAGTGTCTGCCTTCGGCTCAGGTCGTGATCCCAGGGTTCTGGGATCGAGCCCCGCATCGGGCTCCCTGTTCCACAGGAGTCAGTGCTTCTCCCTCTCCCACTCCCCCTGCTTGTGTTTCCTCTCTCGCTGTGTCTTTTTCTGTCAAATAAATAAATAAAATCTTTTTAAAAAAACAAATCTATCAATTGTCTCTTTACTTTGTGGTTGACATCTTTGGCATGGGTACCTTTAAGGGTTTTTTATTAGATCAAAGACGGCAATCCTTCCCACGATAAGTTCTGGGTTTGCAGCCTTGGTTAAGACGGTCTTCTCATCTTTTCAAGTTTCTTATGAGGTTTTTATTATGTTATTTTTAACATTTAAGTGTTTGATCCTTCTGGAATTTATTTTGGTCCAGATTAGCAGTGAGCTGTGTGCTGGCACCTCTCATTACATAATTCAGCTCTTTCCTGCTGAATCAGAATACCCTATGTGTCATATATTAATCCTAAAAATGGATTGGGACCCAGGTCTATGTCCCTGATTTGGCTCCATAAATTTGTCTACTTCTTTGCAAATACTATATTGATTTGATCATAGTGTCCTTTTCTTCTTCTTCTTTTTTTTTTTTTTAAGATTCTATTTATTTATTTGACAGAGAGAGAAAGAGCACAAGCAGGGGGAGCAGCAGGCTCCCAGTGAGCAGGGAGCCTGATGCGGGGCTCGATCCCAGGACCCTGGGATCATGCCCTGAGCTGAAGGCAGACACTTAACTGACTGAGCCACCCAGGTGCTCCTGATCATAGTGTCCTTATAATGGCTTCTTTCCGGGAAGGCAAGGCCCCCTCACTATTCCTTTTTATATATTTTGACTATTCCCAGGCGTAGTATTCTTCAAAATAAGCATTAGGATCATTTAAACCATTTAAAAGAGAAAACTAGTTAGAATTCTAATTTAAATTATATGAAATGTATCTATTAATTTGGGGATACATGACCATTATATGTTATTTTGTCTAGCCATCCCAAAACCTGAGATAACTATTTGTTCCTTATTTATTTATTTATTTATTTATTTATTTATTTATTTATTTATTTATTCTGAGAGAGAGGGAGGGAGAGAGAGCATTTGAGTGCATGGGGGGCAGGGGCAGAGGGAGGAGGAGAGAGAGAATCTTAATCTTAAGCTGCTCCACGACCAGCACAGGGCCCGACGTGGGACTCTTGTCTCACACCCCTGAGATCATGACTTGAGCTGAAATCATGAGTCAGATGCTCAACCAACTGAGCCACCCAGATTCCCCTGTTCCATTTTTTTTTTAAGATTTTATTTATTTATTTGAGACAGAGAGAATGAGAGACAGAGAGCACATGAGAGGGGGGAGGGTCAGAGGGAGAAGCAGGCTCCCTGCCAAGCAGGGAGCCCGATGCGGGTCTCGATCCCGGGACTCCAGGATCATGACCTGAGCCGAAGGCAGTCGCTTAACCAACTGAGCCACCCAGGCGCCCACCCCTGTTCCATTTTTAAAGCATCTTTCAATGTGATATTATAATTCTGTTCATATTGGTATAGGCTTTCCTTAAAAATTTAGATTTATCTTTGATCCATTTTAATTTTTGTATATAATATAAGTTGAGGGTCTGACTTCATTCTTTTGCATGTGGATATTCAGTTTCCCCAACACCATCTGTTGAAAAGACTGTCCTTTCCCCATTGAACGGTCTTGACACTTGTTGAAAATCCATTGTCCATATGTGTGAGAGTTTTTTCTGGGTTCTCAATTCTTTTTTTTTTTTTTTGAGATTTATTTCTTTATTTGAGAGAGAGAGCACAGGGAGGGGCAGAGGGAGAGGAGACAGAGAATCCCCAGTAGACTCTACACTGAGCTGAGCATGGAGCCCTGCTTGGGGCTCCATCTCATGACCCATAAGATCACAACCTGAGCCGAAACCAAGAGTTGGACACTTAACCTACTAAGCCACTCAGGAGCCCCTCTGGGGTCTCAATTCTATTCCAATCAGTCCATATTTCTGTTTTTATGCCAGTATTACACTATTTTTGGCTGGTTTTTTTTTAACCTAATCTCATAATTTACCTTTTATTGCAAGCACTTCAGTCCCCCACGTTTAGTGTAATGAATGATATACTTGGATTATATCCTGTCAATATTACTTTATGGTTGAAATTTATTTTACACTGTTATTTATTCTTTTACTTTTATTTTTTTATTTAAAGTAAATTTATCTTTTTTTTTAAAGATTTTATTTATTTGAGAAAGAGAAAGAGAGCACGAGCAGGGTTAGGGGCAGAGGGAGAAGCAGACCCCCAGCTGGGCAGGGAGCCCGATGCGAGACTCGATCCCAGGACCCTGAGATCATGACCTGAGCCGAAGGCAGATGCTCAACCGACTGAGCCACCCAGGCCCCCCAAATCTTATCTATCTTAAAAATGTTTTAACGTACTATTGAGTAAAAGTGATGTTTCAGAGAGAATCCCTGCTCTGTCCCTTACTAGCTGTCTGATTGGATAAGTGATTTAACTTCCCTGAGCCTCAATTTCCTAATCTATAAAGTGTGAATAATCACACCTCTTTCAGTCGGTAGTTGTGACAGATAAATAACTATCGAATGTAAAGGTTTCAGTAGAGTAAGTACACAATGATAGTAGCTAAAATAAATTTGGTTGAATCAAGGACTGCATGGTTAGCTTGTGATGTCATGGGGCCTTAGCACTGCTGAGGTCTTGTGAGGTTTGAGAACCTCTTCCTTGGTCTCTTTTTTGGGGGGGAGTGGGAGACCAGGTGCTTTGTTGAAGGTGTGCATGGGTGTAGAGGCCAAAGGAGGTTTGGGTTTGGAGCAGTTGACAATGAGAACTGGAGAGGGAGCTGTCCAAGGGGTGGGCTGAGATCAGGATGCAAAATGACTTCATTGCGGCATTCAGGGAGCTTCTGGGGTCCTCAGAAGATTGATCAGAGGGAGTAGGGACTTTGCTGGGCAGAGCATGGAGGACCTGGCCGGAAGAGGATGTGTGAGAGAATCTGGGAGAGTTGCTGGTTGAGAATGGTTTAGAAGTCAAGAGAGAAGCTGCTGCTGGGGAGGAAGCTGACAAACGGGGAACACAGGAGGAATTGTCTATGACATTAAAGAGCATCCATCCATCTATCCATCAGTCCTTCCATCCATGCAGTAATCCCAACAGTGTTGAGAAAGCAGAACCTTTATTTTCTCCACAATTCAGCTGAATCTTTGTTTTGAGGTCCATCATGCCTGGAAGGTGGGGAAGCTAATCTCAGTAATTTTTGTGATGTGGACTTGAATCTAAGGTAGAGATGGAGGGAAGGGGGGCTTACCTGGAGCTGTGATGTTAGTCATTTGACCTGGCAGTTGAGTGCTATACCTCTCTTTGGAACAAGAAATACTACCAGGGATAAAGAGAGACATTTTATAGTTGTAAAGGGGTTATATCATCAAGAAAACATAGAAGTCCTAATTGTATGCATTCAGTAAGAGTTTCTAAACACATGAAGCAAAGACTGACAGAACCAAAAGGAGAAACAGAAAAATCCACAATTAGGGACTTCAGCACTCATCTCTCAGGAATTGATAAAAACAGGTACAGAAAATAACAGTAGGTATATAGAAGATCTGAATAATACTATTGACCACCTTGACCTAACTGATACTTATGGGCCAAAGATAGTGTTTTTTCCCACGTCAGAATGAAAGACTTCATAATACATGGGGACATTGGGTCCTAGATGGGTCTTGCCTCAGTAGTGAGGAATAATTAGCCCCAAACTAAATGCTGCTCTGGTCACATCTAATAGATCTGTGGTATAATCAAAAATATATATTTAGCCTTTGTCCTGGTTCCTGGCACAGAGCTCATAAAACCCTTGCGATTTACTGAATGATAGGAATGTCTTTTGTTATTCATAATGAGCCCTTAAAGTGATACTCAAATTTGGGCTAATGAGGTGACTATTGGTGGGCCCCTTAATAGCTTCAGGATGGGAGCTGGTAGCCAGAAGAGCCAACCATGTGATTAGAGGATTAAAACTGTTAGCCCCACCCCCAACCCTGAAAAAAAGGAGAAGGACTAGAGGTTGAGTTAATTACCAATGGCCAGTGATTTAATCAGTCGTGCCTACATAATGAGATTTCCGTAAAAACTCCTAAACAACAGGATGCAGAGTTCTTCCAGAGTGGTGAACACCCAGTGCTAGGAAGGTGGTGTGTCCAGAGAGTGCATGGAAGCTCTTTAACCCCCATACCTTCCCCTATGTATCTCCTCTATCTGGCTGTTCCTAAGTTATGTCCTTTATGATACACCAGTAATTCTAAGTAAAGTACTTTCCTGAGCTCTTCTGAGTTCTACTAAATTATTGAACCTGAAGGAGGGGGGCCATGGGAACCCCCCAAATTTGTAGAAGGCCAGGCAGAAATGTGGGTAGCTTGGGCATCCCATCTGCAACTGGCATCTGAAGGGGGAACAGTCTTGTCAGACTAAGCCCTTAACCTGTGAGGTCTGTGCTAACTGCAAATAGTGTCAGAACTGAAATGAATAGTTGGACATTCAGTTGGTGTCAGAGAATTGGTTGGTGTGAGAAAAAAACCTCTCAAAATCTTAAAAGCAAAACTCAAAAGGATCAAACCATTTCAGAGTAATTTAACTGTGTCCCAAAACACAAGTCAAGAATATTTATAGGGATACAAAAATATTCTAGTGCCCCAAAAAGTAAAATTCATATGCCTGGTATCCAACGAAAGATGACAAACATGCAAAAATGTGGGAAAATATGACCCATAGGGAAAAGAAAAATCAGTCAGTTAAAACTGAGCCAGAATGAACAGATGTTAGAATTGGCAGATAAGAACATTTAAAAATATAACTATTCCATATGTTTAAAAAGCTAAGAAGAGACATATAAGATACAAAAATTCCCATATCAAATTTCCTGGGATGAGAACTACAATGTCTGAGATGATAAATATGCTGAATGGAAGAAAAGATTAATGAATTTGAAGATATCAAGTTTTATATCTTTATATCTTTGATAAAAGAAACTATCCAAAATGAAACAGAGAAAAAGAATACAAAAACTGAAAAGTGCATCAATGAGCTGAGACAACCTCAAGTGGCCTGAGACATGTGTGATTGGAGTCCCTGAATGAGGAGAGTGGGACAGATGATATTTGGAGAAATAATAGCTAAAGATTTTCTAAATTAATGACAACTGTAAGCTCATAGATCCAAGAAGTTCAACTTCCCTCAAGCACAAGAAACATGGGGGGAAAAAACTCAAAATGAAGCCACATCATAATCAAATTGTTCAAAACCAGCGATTAAAGGAAAAGCTTGGAAGCAGTCAGGAAAAAAAAGTAGATTCATTATGTATAGAGAAATAAAGATAAGGATGGCAACAGATTTCTCGCTGGTAACAAAGCAAGCAAGAAAACGGTGAAGCAACATCTTTAAAGTGTTGAAACAGAAAAGCTGTCAGCATAGTAGAATTCTGTACCCAGCAAAAGATGTTCAAAGATGTTGACAAAGACTTTTTAAGACATAAAATTCACACCATAAGAAATGTTAGGCAAAAAAATGTTAAGAAGTCCTTCAGGTGGAAGGAAAATGACATCAGATGGAAGTGTGGGTCTACAAAAAGGAATGAAATACACCAGAAATGATAACTATGTGGATAAATATATGATTTTTTATTATTATTTAAATCTTTTTTAAAGATAAAAGAAAGGGGGACGCCTGGGTGGCTCAGTTGGTTGAGCGTCTGCCTTCAGCTCAAGTCATGATCCCAGGGTCCTGGGATCGAGTCCGGCATCAACTCCCTGCTCAGAGGAGAGCCTGCTTCTCCCTCTGCCTGCTGCTCTCCCTGCTTGTGCTCTCTCTCTCTTTCTGACAAATAAGTAAATAGAATCTTAAAAAAAAAAAAAGATTAAAAAGGATAGCAAGTAAATATTTTGAACACTTTATGTAATATATTCAGTGATCTATGTGAAATGGACAAATTAAAAGACACAAATTACCGGAACCGATTCAAGAAGAAATAAAAAATACAGAATAGTCCTATGTCTATTAAAGAAATTGAATCCATAAATTAAAACCTTCCCACAAAGGGAATGCCAGGTCCAGTTGGTGAATTCTATCAAAGCTGAGGAAGAGATAATACCAATTCTACACAAATTCTTTCAGAAGCAGAAGAGTAGACACTTTCCAGCTCATTTTATAAGGCCAGCATTTCCCTGACACCAAAACCATAGCTATCACAAGGAGAGAACACGTGGACCAGTATCCGACATGAACATAGATACAAAATTTCTTAACAAAATATTGTCAAATAATCCCTTTTCTTCATTACACTTATCTCTACTTGATACATTGCCTCTGAACTTGATCTATTACCTGTATCTTCCAAGTAGAATGTAAGCTCCCTGAGTGCAAGGACTTTGTTTTGTTCGTGGCTATTCTTCCCACACCACCATCCCAGCATTTATTTTTTATTTTTATTTTTTAAAGATTTTATTTATTTATTTGAGACAGAGAGAATGAGATACAGAGAGCATGAGAAGGAGGAAGGTCAGAGGGAGAAGCAGACTCCCTGCTGAGCAGGGAGCCCGATGCGGGACTCGATCCAGGGACTCCAGGATCATGACCTGAGCCGAAGGCAGTCGCTTAACCAACTGAGCCACCCAGGCGCCCCATCCCAGCATTTAGAACAGTGCTTGACCAATACTAGATGCTAAATAAATATCTGTTGACTGATTGAGAGATGGACTCACAGGTGATTTCAAGAGACACATTGTTGCCCTGGTGAGCCCCAGTACAAACTAAGATAATGGGGCACATTTTTTAAACTTTTTTTTTTAAGATTTTTATTTATTTATTAATTTATTTGACACACACACACAGCACAAGCAGGGAGAGCGGCAGGCAGAGGAAGAGGGAGAAGCAGGCTCTCCATGGAGTAGGGAGCCCGATGTGGGGCTCAGTCCCAGGACCCTGGGATCATGACCTGAGCCCAAGGCAGACGCTTAACGACTGAGCCACCCAAGTGCCCCGATGGGGCACATTTTAAAAAGATTAAAATCAGGAACCCAGTTCTGGCCCATGCTTACACTATTCCATTTTTAAACGTAACTGAATATATGCCATTAATTTATTAATAAGGGTTTACTTTTTTATTTTGGTAAAATATACATAGCATGATATTTAGCATTGTAACCATTTATAAATGTACAATTGAGTGGCCTTAAATGCATTCACAATGTTGTGTAACCATCACTACTATCCATCTTTTTCATCATCCCCAACATAATCTCTGTACCACAAACAATAATTCTCCATTTCCCTTTCCCACCCCTGGTAACCTCTGTTCTATTCTACTTTCTGTCTCTAAGAATTTCCCTATTCTAGGTACTTCATATAAGTGGAATAATACAATATTCATCCTTTTGTGTCCGGCTTACATCAGGTAGCATCATGTCTTCAAGGTTCATCCATGCCGTAGCATGTGTCAAAACTTCCTTCCTTTTTATGGCTGACTAAAATTCCATTATATGTATAGACCACATTTTGTTTACCCATGCATCTGTTGATGAATATTTGGGTTGTTTCTGCCTTTTGGCTACTGTGAATAATGCTGTTATAAACACTGGTGTACACCTATCTGTTTGGGTCCCTTCTTTCCATTTTTTTGGATATATACCTGGGAGTGGAATTGCTGGATCATATGCTAGTTCTGTATTTAACTTTCTGAGGAATTACCGAACTGTTTTCCATAGTTCCCATACCATTTTTTTTTAAAGATTTTATTTATTTATTTGAGAGAGAGAGAATGAGAGACAGAGAGCATGAGAGGGAGGAGGGTCAGAGGGAGAAGCAGACTCCCTGCCGAGCAGGGAGCCCGATGCGGGACTCGATCCCGGGACTCCAGGACCATGACCTGAGCCAAAGGCAGTCGCTTAACCAACTGAGCCACCCAGGCGCCCTCCCATACCATTTTACATCCCCACCAGCGAAGCAAAAAAGTTCCCATTTCTCCACATCCTCACCAACACTAATTTTTTAATAAGGATTTAAGTTTAATAATTGTTCAGATTACACTGTTTGGTTGCCCCATGGCTACAGTTCATAATTATATATTCCAGAAATTTGATTAAAACGTATATTGTTGGGATGCCTGGGTGGCTCAGTCGGTTAAGCGTCTGCCTTTGGCTCAGGTCATCATCACAGGGTCCTGTGATCGAGCCCTGCTTTGGGCTCAGCAGGGAGCCTGCTTCTCCCTCTCTGCTTCTCCCTCTCTCTCTGCCTGCCACTCCCCCTGCTTGGGCACTCTCTCTCTGTCAAACAAACAAACAAATACATATTTTTAAAAAACGTATGCTGTTTCTAAGCCTTTTCATTTGGAGAATGAGATTCAATTTTATAGATTCACAAAAGAATCTCAATCAATCAAAATCTCAGCAGGCTTTATGGGTAGAAATTGAGAGGCTGATTCTAAAATGAATACAGAAATTCAAAGGACCTAGACTAGCCAATGTAAATTTTGAAAAAGAAGAATGGGATCAGGGGCGCCTGAGCGGCTCAATCGTTAGGCGTCCGCCTTCGGCTCAGGACAAGATCCCAGGGTCCTGGGATCGAGCCCCGCATCGGGCTCCCTGCTCCATGGGAAGCTTGTTTCTCCCTCTCCCGCTCCCCCTGCTTGTGTTCCTGCTCTCGCTATCTCTCTCTGTCAAATAAATAAATAGATCTTAAAAAAAAAAAAGAATGGTATCAGAGGACTTATAACACAGTGTAATATTAGCATAAGAATAGAAACATTCCATATATCAAAACATTTATGGAACAGAAGAGAGTCCAGAAATAGATCCACACATATACAGTCAATTGATTTGAGACAAAGGAGTCCGGATAATTCAATGAGGAAAAGACAGGCTTTTTAACAAATGAAGCTGGACCAGCTGGACATCCGTTTGGCAGGGGGAAGGAGCTTTGATCCTTAATTCTTAACCTATACAAAAACTAATTCAAAATAGATCATATAGGGACGCCTGGGTGGCTCGGTCGGTTGGGTGTCTGCCTTCAGCTTGGGTCCTGATCCTGGGGTCCGGGCATCGAGTCCCGCATGGGACTCCCTGCTCAGTGGGGAGTCTGCTTCTCCCTGTCCCTCTGCCTGCCACTCCCCCTGCTTGTGCTCTCTCTCTGACAAATAAATAAAATCTAAAAAAAAAAAAAAAGATCATATACCTAAATGCAAAACTAAAAATATTAAAGTATAAACTATAACTATAAAACTTCTAGAAGATAATGCAGGAGAAAATTTTTGTGACCTTAGGGGTCTTTGATAGGACATAACAAGCACGAACCATAAAAGAAAAAAAATGATAAATAAATAAAAATCCACTCTTAGACATCATTAGCAAATGAAAAGGCAAACCGCAGCCTGGGAGAAAGTATTTGCAGTACTTGCATTGCAAATTCAAGGCTTGTATCCAAACATATAAAGAACTCTAAAAACTCAAAACAAATAAGGAACAAAAAATTGGATGAAAACTTTACAATAGAGGACACATGAAGCCAAATACAAAAGAGTACTCATCATGTTGTGTGACTCCGTTTTATGAAATTTTAAGAAAGACTAATTGAATTAATAGTATCAGAAAGCAGATCACTTAGGCCTGGGGCATGGGATGGGTGTAGAAATTGGGAAGAGGCATAAGGGAGCATTTTGGAAAAGTGGAAGTGTTCTGTATCTTGATTGTGGTGATGGATACATAGATGTGTATGTTTGTCAAAACTCATGGAACTGCACACTCAAAATACATGTATTTAGTGTATGCAAATATATCTTAATAAAATTGATTTTTCTAAGTGAAAATACCTGCCCTGCCACTTTTGTATTGTGTCGAGTGGGTGTCTTCACCTCTCTGTGCCTCAATTTGCTCATCTGTAAAATGGGAATAATAGTATCTCACAAGGTTGTTTTGAGATGTAAACGAGCTCCATTCACATGACGTGTCATGTTGTGAACACTCCACAGAGGCTAGGTAATATTATTATTGGGGGAGGGCATCCAGCCCCTGCTGGCACCTATGGGAAGCCCACTTGGTCCCTTCCGCATCTTTGCCCTCCCTGCCCTGAGGTCAGGGCCACTCCAAGTCTACCAACTCTTGACGCCAAAACCATACAACTCTTGGTGGCAGGAGTTCTATGCCCCATTCCTCTCAATGCCCAGGGACTCTGTGAGGTAGGTCCCTTGGATCATCTTCCAGGCTCCCACTGACCATCATCCTTGAGGACATCCTTGACCCTGGCTCCAGCCCAGAATCATGACACAGGCATGGGGCTGTCAGCAACCCAATCTCTCTGGGTCCTGTTTTTATTTCTGTACCTCAGCCAGGGTGGGGGCTGGTGGGGGGGGTGGGATACAGAGGGACACCCCAACTTCTTGGATCCTTTCTGAAACCTCTGCTGTTCCTGTCTTCTCTGCTCCTCATCCTCTCATGATTCTCCTCGGTGGGCATTCATTCTCCCACATCTATTGTTAGGACACTGAAACCAGAATCATGACTTCTTTTGTTCCACTGTGTCCTGAGTCAGTGACGAGGGAGAGTCACGGGATAAAAGGAAATGTGTGTGTGTATTTGACCTGGATTCTATCTCAGATGTCCTCCTATTCCAAATATCCGTTGGAGTAGCACGAGGGAGGTGAACAGGAAGGGTATAAGTCTGAAGGAACAGTGCCAACACTTGATGTTGGGCCACGGCTGAACTGGAGAGAGATTTGGGACATGGAAGAGGCCAGAAGACTGGGGGAGGGGAAAGGGGGCTGAGACAGGGAGTGGGAAGCAGTGAAGAACAGGCAAGGAAGCTTTGGGCTGCAGAAGCGCAGAATGTGAGATTAGTTGGGAGTTCCCATGCGCTCTGGCTAGGGGAGGAGCTGGGGACAGGTGCAAGAGCTAATTGGCAGGGGCAGGAGTGGGGACTCTGGAGTTTGGGAGAGGGTAGGGAGGCCAGTGAATTGGGCCTGTCCTGCTGCCTGCTTGTTTGGTGTATGGAGATGGGGAGACAGAATTTTCTTTCCTTTATTGCCAGGATTGGGACAGAATAAAACTTTGGGATTACCCTGGATCTAGGGCCCCTCCAAACCCCGGAAACAAGCCAGAACATCTTGCATGGGGTCATCACAGCCAGCCCCATGACCTTGTTCTTTGTACAGCTACCTCATCTGGGCCACATTTTCAAAGGACCTTGGATCTGGAAAGCTGGAATAATCCAGAGAGACTAGAAGGGGGTGTGTGTGTGTGTGTGTGCGCGCGCACGTGCACGCCACACAACTTTGTCTTGTTCACTGCTCTGTCCCAGGCACACTGTGGGTACACAGTAAATATCTGGTAAATGAATGAGTCAAGATCTGAGGGGATTCCCTAGGGTCAGGACTAGCCTGATGTCTTCTCTAAGGCCTCATAGGGCAAAAGGCTGACCATCTAATGGAAGCCAAAGGGAGGCAAATTCTGACCTTACATCAGAAAGGACCTTGAAAATCCAGAGTTGCTTCGAGCATCCTGTTGCTTGAGGTGACCGCGTTGGAGCCAAAGGTAGACATGGAAGGACACTAGGGAAGAGAACTTGCTTCAAAGCAGACCTGAAGGGCCCCAAGGGTCCTTCCAGCCACCACATCTGGGACTTGGCTCTCTGGTCACATTGTCGTAGGTAATTGCGACAAAATGTCAGCTCTCAGGTCAGACAGAACTGGGTTTAAATCTTGGCTTCTCCAGAAGCTGTCTGACCTTAAGCATGTTACCCAGTGTCTTTGAACCTGCTACTTCACCTGTAATGTGGAGGTGATGGTACAACACCTAGCTCAAAGACTGGCTGTGAGCCTTAGATTCAAATGATCACCCATGTACAGCATTTAGCTCAAAATCTGGCACACAATCAATGTTCAATGTTAGCTATTGTTACAATGCTGGAAATGGGCCAGGGGAGCTGGTTCCCAGGGCCCAGTGAACTAAGACAAGTCACATGTAAAGTAAATCAACTGGCTGGCGGCCAGAAAGATGCAAGGCAGTGATTTCTTTACATATCCAGGTGTACTTTTCTAGTTTGATACAATTTGGATTCATACATTCCCAAATTACCACTGGGAGGACAATACCAAGAGATAGGGAAGATGTCATTTTTAGGAGAGTTACAGAAACAGATATTAAATCCATAACCGGTGCAGATATTTCCATATGTGTCAGAAAAACTGACAGATAACTTGTTTCTAAGTTCCTTATTTAAACTGAGAGGTTTGGGGCCCCTGGCTGGCTCAGTCGGTAGAGCATGTGACTCGATCTTGGGGTTGTGAGTTCAAGTCCCACGTTGGGTGTAGAGATTACTTAAAAATAAAATATTTTTTAAGATGTTATTTATTTATTTGACACACAGAGAGAGAGAGAGCACAAGCAGGGGGAGCGGCAGGCAGAGAGAGAGGGAGAAGCAGGCTCCCCACCGAGGAGGGAGCCTGATGCGGGGCTCGATCCCGGGACCCTGGGATCATGACCTGAGCCGAAGGCAGATGCTTAACGACTGAGCCACTCAGGTGCCCCCAAAATAAAATCTTTTAAAAAGCAAATAAATAGGGGCACCTGGGTGGCTCAGTCGTTAAGCGTCTGCCTTCGGCTCAGGTCATGATCCCAGGGTCCCGGGATCGAGCCCCACATCGGGCTCCTTGCTCAGCGGGAAGTCTGCTTCTCCCTCTCCCACTCCCCCTGCTTGTGTTCCCTCTCTCGCTGTCTCTCTCTCTCTCTGTCAAAAAACAAATAAAATCTTTAAAAAAATAAAATAAAATAAAATAAAAAGCAAATAAATAGGGGCACCTGGGTGGTACAGTCGGTTGAGCATCTGACTCTTGGTTTCAGCTCAGATCATGATCTCAGGGTTGTGAGATGGAACTCCCACCCTCATCGAGCCCCACGTGGGGCTCCTTACTCAGCAAGGAGTCTGCTTAAGATTCTCTCTTCTTCTGCCCCTCCCCCTGCTCTCTCTCAAATAAATAAATAAAACTTAAAAAATAAATAAATAAACTGGGAGGTTTAAGGACTAGTTCTGCTCTTCTTTATTAGAACAACCAGCTCCATGGGTGCCTAGCTGGCTCAGCTGGTAGAGCATACGACTCCTGATCTCAGGGTCATGAGTTCAAGCTCCATGTTGGGTGTAGAGCCTACTTAAAAAACAATGGGGCACCTGGGGAGGCTCCTCGTTTAAGTGTCTGACCCTTAATTTCAGCTCAGGTCTTGACCTCAGGGTTCTGAGTTCAAGCCCTGTGTTGGGCTCCATGCTGGGCATGAAGCCTACTTAAAACACACACACACACACCAACAACAACAACACCAACCAGCTCCAACAAAAAAACTATTTATATGGTTTTATAGACAATATTTACATTGTTTTATTAAACTCTGTGTTCATATTTGTGTTCATCTTTGTATTAAACTTTGTATGTTAGTCATTTGTAGAAACAGTAATTTTATAAGACAATAAAATTGCAGTTTTTAAATACTTCAAATATTTAGCAAACACAATTACCATTAGGCCATAGGATAAAATGCTGCTTTTGACACTCCCCATTAGAGCTAAACCCACAAGAGAGGCTGAATTAGGCCTAAAATGGACTCAACGGTCCTATTGCTCCCCACCTCCACTGAAGCTAATAGCAGAAACAAAAGCAAAAGCAAACCCTCCATGGAGGGAAGCTTTCTCAATCTAAGCCTACAGGACTGTTGTTTGATTTCTCAAACAACCACCACCAAACACATGAAAGTATACTACCAGCAGTAAATATCAACAGAGACAAGAAACCACTTATTGTATATGATGTGAGGTAAGGATTAAGTCTCCTTCCCACCCCACCCCTGCCACATTATGCCAGCACCACTTCTTGAAAAATATAACCTTTCTCCATTGAATTACTTTGGTCTCCCTGTTGAAAATCAATTGATCTTCTATGTGTATGAGTAAGTCCCTTTCTGTTCTCTCTAATTTGTTCCATTTATCGGTAGGTCTGTCTTTACACTAATATCCCACTTTCTTGTTTACTACAGCTTTTTTTTACTTCAATAAACTCTCTTTAATCAAAGCCCAATATACAGTTTTTTTTTTAAAGATTTTATTTATTTATTTGAGACAGAGAGAATGAGATACAGAGAGCATGAGAGGGAGGAGGGTCAGAGGGAGAAGCAGACTCCCCGCCAAGCAGGGAGCCCGATGCGGGACTCGATCCCGGGACTCCAAGATCATGACCTGAGCCGAAGGCAGTCGCTTAACCAACTGAGCCACCCAGGCGCCTCTCCAATATACAGTTTTAAAATAAATTTGAAATCAAGTAATGTAATTCTTCCAACTTTGTTCTTTTTCAAAGATGTCTTAGCTATTATAAGTCCTTTGCATTTCCATATAAATTTTAAAATCAATTTGTCAATTTCTATACTGGATTTTGCCAGTGTTTTGATTGAGATTGCACTGATTCTATAAATAAATTTGGGGAGAATTGATATTGTAGCAATACTGAACCTTCCAACCCATGAAATGGTTGCTAGCTCAGTGGGTTAACCCAAACCTCATCCTTGTCACTCTGTGGTTGCTGCAATTACCCATACATACTTATCAGTAGGCATGGAAACACCAAGAGGCATGTCAGTGAATCTCTTGAGTTTCAGATATGTTTTCACTGCCCCCCCCCTTATAAAGAAGAACGCTACCTCCTCATAATAATCAGATTTAGTTACTTCTGCCAGTATAGGAAATCCTTTCTTTAGCTGCTGGCTTACTGGCACCAGGAGCCCAACATGACTAAGTGGTAGCCATAGCTTTGGGTTTGGTGGAACTTTGTGTCCTTGTTAAAAGCATATCCCCTTTGAAGCTAAGGCCATATGCTAGCCATATACTACATCTTGAAGGCAGTATCATTCCCAAGCTGGTATATTACCTACCTTTTAGAGGTCATTCTAGCAATCTCTCAGGTCAATATCTCCTGGGTGACGCAGTATATGGTAGCATGAGCAGATTCTGTAATATGGTAATGTGACCATTGTTACATCTCATTCTCTATAAAGTGGGTCATGGGTTGGTAGAGCAAATGCTCTTTAAGCCCTCAGTTGGTGGTACTGGCCAAGGCACTGTAGGTACAGAAGACAAATCTATACCCAGAATGCATGCCAATCCCAGTATGAACAAAATCACAGCCACTCCATAGCAGAAGGTCCCAATGTAATTCACTTGCCACCAGCTGTGGTGAAAGGGAGCCTACATCATTGGGCCATAGGTAACCTGCATCCCTGCCACTGTAGTACTTTACTCATGAACCCATTGTACAAACACTAGAGTAGCCTAAAATGAAAACTGGCTTACATCTATGAGACAAATCATCTTGACCACCATATTGTTTAGTTTCTCTCTGTGATGGATGCGTCTGGTGGGCAGACCAGACATGAAGATCCATACACTGTTTCCACCCTAATAGGTCCACTCACATGCCTCTTTCCCTACATCTCCTTTTCTCTGATCTCTCAACCTTGCTATTTCCCTGCCCCATACCAACCAATTAATCACTCTCTTGGAATCCATACATATCCCTATTCCGGGCCATTAATTTCTCACTCTACACCAAGTTGATGACCAAGTCTAATGCTTGAAGCTTTGCCCACTGGGAAGCTTACCCCTAACCACTATTTTTCGCCCTGGGTAGGTCTGTAGAACAGCAGCAGAGCATTTCTGGTTCACTCCAACTTGTCATACTGACCCATCAATGAACCAAGCCTGAGTTTTTACTCTCTGTTAGTTGGTAGTAGAGAATCTACTGAGAGAGAGACAGATTGATATAACAGATACAGATGGAGATCAGGTCTTATGGTCATGAAACTTACATCTGCCCTTTGGATCTGCACAGACTCAATCTTGAATATATCACTTTGAAATTTGGTGGGGCTGACAGTTCATAGATCATGATAGGCAGAGACCCTTGTACCTTAACCTACACAACCATAGAGTTCTCTTGTGCTCTGGGCTCTACTTAAACCTGGCAGCCTTCAAGCCACTCAATGAATGGATCAGAACAGAATTCCCAAGTGTAGTACATGCTGTTGTCTAAATCTAAAAACTGCCTAGCAGATACTGTGCTGCTTTTCCATGGCAGAAGGTGCAAGGTGCGATTGCTGTAGTCCATTGTGCAACTATTCCACAATTTGTTTATCCATTCACAAATGGATTATACTGATGGACATTTGACTAGTTTACAGTTTTTTCATATTATGAAAAAGCTATAAACACCCTTGTGCATTTTGTGAAAGCGCTTTTTAAAATTCTTTTTTGGAAAATACGTAAAAGTGAAATTACTGGTCACCGGGTGAATGTATATTTAACTTTACAAGTGCCAAACAGTTCCCCAAAGTGGTTGTACCACTTTATAGTCTCATCAGCAAGAGTTCAAGTTGCTTCACATCCTCTTCCTCATTTGATGTTTTAGTCTTTTTTATTCTAGTATATGTGAAGTATCTTATTCTAGTTTTAGCTTGCAATTCTTTGATGACTCTTGATGAATATTCTTTTGTGTGTTTGTTGACCATTTTTTGGTGTATCTTCTTTTGTGAAGTTTCTGTTCAACTCTTTTGGCAATTTTTATTGCTTCTCATTTTATCATTGATTTTCCAGAGTTCTTTATGTATTCTGGATATAAGGACCTTCTTGGATATATGTGTTGCAAATATTTTTTCCCTGAGGCCTATATAGTTATTTTACTAATAAGTCCCAGAAAGAACTTATGGAGAGCATAGAGGAAGGGCAATATATTTAGAGACAATGGATACAAAGTTTTCACAACTGATGAAAAACATCAACCCACAGATCTGTAAAACATAATTTATCCCAAGGAAGTTAAGTAGAAAGAAATCTATGCCTAGACAGATTGTACTGGAACTATAAAATATCAAAGACAAAGAGGAGATCTTAAAATCAGCCAAAAAAGAAAGGACAGGTTTCTAATAAAGAAATAAGAGTTAGAATAACAGCAACCTTCTCAACACAACAAAGGAAGTCACAAGACAATCTGTAAAGCATTGAGAGAAAATAACCAAGTTAGAATTGTGTGCTTATCAAAATTATCATTCAAGAATGAGGGTAGAGGGCGCCTGGGTGGCTCAGTTGGTTAAGCGACTGCCTTCGGCTCAGGTCATGATCCTGGAGTCCCTGGATCGAGTCCCACATCGGGCTCCCTGCTCGGCAGGGAGTCTGCTTCTCCCTCTGACCCTCCCCCCTCTCATGTGTTCTCTCTCATTCTCTCTCTCTCAAATAAATAAATAAAATCTTTAAAAAAAAAAAGAATGAGGGTAGAATGAACCCATTGCAGATAATAAAAAATTAAGAGTTTAATAGCAGAAAATATGTTCAAGGACCTTTTAAAGGATGCGTTTCAAGAGGAAAGAAAATTATCCTGGAAGGATGGTTTGAATTGTGAGAAGGAATGATCAACTAGAAAAGTGCCAACATGCAGCTAAATCCATATAAACACAGCTGCTTAGAGCAATAATAATAGTGTCTAACTGATGTAATTAAAACAAAAAGTGAAACTAAGATATTCAGCTACAATTCTATATAGATCATGAGGGGTAAGATAAAAACCAAAGAGGGGCGCCTGGGTGGCTCAGTCAGTTGGGTGTCTGCCTTCGGCTCAGGTCATGATCCCAGGTTCCTGGGATCTAGTCAAGCATCAGGCTCCCTGCTCAGCGGGGAGTCACTTCTCTCTCTGCCTCTGCCCCTCCCCCTGCTTGTGCTCTCTCTGTCTCCCTCTCAAATAAATAAATAAAATCTTAAAAAAAAAAAAAAGATAAAAACCAGAGAGTTTTTTAAGGTCTTTTTACTGTAGGGAAGTGAATGAGGCCGCTAAGATACTGTTTTACATTAACACTTTATGAAGTTAAATATGTATGTTCAATATGATCATCTCAATAGACGTAGAGAAAGTATTTTACAAAATCCAATAATCATGATAAAATCTCTCAGCAAAGTAGTAATAGAAAGGAATTTCCTCAACCTGATTAAAGGCATCTATAAAAAACCTGCAGCAAATATTTTACTTAATGATGAAAGAGAATGCTTTCCCCTTAAGATCTGGGAAAAGGCAAAGATGTCCACTGTCACCACTTTTATTCAGACTTGCACTGGAGGTTCTAGCTAGAACAAGAAAGCAAGCAAGGGAGGAAGGAAGGGAGGGAGGAAGGAAGGAAGGAAAGAAGGAAGGAAGGAAGGGATTTAAAGGCATCTGGATTAGAAAGGAAAAAGCAAAACTGACTTTATTTGCAGACAACATGATCATCTATGTAGAAAATCCTAAGGAATTTACAACAACAACAACAATAAAGCTACAAGAACAAAATGTGAGTTAAGGTTGTGGGACGCAATATTCAAAAATAAATTATATTTTGGGGCACCTGGGTGGTACAGTCAATTGAGCATCTGACTCTTGGTTTCAGGTCAGGTTGGTCTCAGGGTCATGAGATTGAGCCCCATGTCAGGTTCCCTGCTCAGCGTGGAGTCTGCTTAAGACTCTCTCTCTGTCTGCACCGCCCCCCACATACATGCATGTGTGCTCTCGCTCTCTCTCTCAAATAAATAAATAAATTTTAAAATAAATAAATAAATAATATTTCTATATACTGGCAACAATCAAAATTTAAATTTTAAAAACATTAAAATACCATAAAATATTGAATACTTAGAGATAAATTTGACAAAAGATGTGCAAGACTTGTACACTGAGAACTACAAGATATTACATAAAAATTTAAAGAAAACCTAGGGGTGCCTGGGTGGCTCAGTCGGTTAGGCATCTGCCTTCAGCTTAGGTCATGGTCCCAGGGTCTTGGGATCGAGCCCAGCGTTGAGCTCCCTGCTCAGTGAGGAGCCTGCTTCTCCCTCTCCCTCTGTCTGCCACAACCCCTGCTTGTGCTCTTTCTCTCTCTCTGTGTCAAATAAATAAAATCTTAAAAAGAAAAGAAAACCCAAACAAGTGTAGATCAAACCATGCTCATGGACTGAGAGACTTGATATTAAGATGTCAATGCTCCCCAGGGCGCCTGGGTGGCTCAGTTGGTTAAGCGACTGCCTTCGGCTCAGGTCATGATCCTGGAGTCCCGGGATCGAGTCCTGCATCGGGCTCCCTGCTCGGCAGGGAGTCTGCTTCTCCCTCTCACCCTCCCCCCTCTCTTGTGCTTGCTCTCTCTCATTCTCTCTCTCTCAAATAAATAAATAAATAAATCTAAAAAAAAAAAAGATGTCAATGCTCCCCAAATTGATCCATAGATTCAGCGCTGCTTTATGGAAATTAACAAGTTGATTCTAACATTTATAAGGAGATGGAAGTATAGTTGCAAAATCCCTCCCTCCGATATCGGTGAATCAAAGTCAATATTATAACACACCGTAACCAAGTTAGTTTTATCTCAAGAATACAGGATGGTTTACTATTAGGAAATCTACATCATACTCTACATTAACAGATAAAGGACAAAAGTCATATGATCTTCTCTGTAGATGTGGGAAAAGCAGTCAATGCCCATTTACCATACACTTTCTTAGTAAACTAGAACTAGAAATGAGCTACCTTAACCTGATAATGGATATGTACCCCCAGGTATATACACCTAAGCACAAGTACTGCAAAAACATTCTATTTTCAACAACCACATTATTGGTAGCAGTTGGTGTTGTTATTCTGAGAGTGTTTTGTGTATAGTGTGAAACACATCAAATGAGTATTTGGGTGGCGTCTTGAGAACAGAGATTTGTTGTTGTTGTTGTTGTGGTAAAATATGCAGCATATAGGGCGCCTGGGTGGCTCAGTCGTTAAGCATCTGCCTTCAGCTCAGGTCATGATCCGAGGGTCCTGGGATCGAGCCCCGCATCGGGCTCCCTGCTCCGCGGAGAGCCTGCTTCTCCCTTTCCCTCTGCCTGCCTCTCTGCCTGCTTGTACTCTCTCTCTCTGTCAAATAAATAAATAAAATCTTAAAAAAAAATATGCAGCATATAAAATTTACCATTTTAACCATTTTAAGTGTACTGTTCCGTGTACTTAAGTCCACTTACATTGTTGTGCAGCCGTCACTGCTATCCTGAATCTTCTCATCATCCCCAACATAAACTCTCTACCCACTAAACACTAACTCCTCATTCCCCCCGTCCTCCCCAGCCCCGGGTAACCACCATTCTACTTTCAGTCTCTATGAATTTGACAATTCTAGGTACCTCATATAAGTAGAACCATACAGTATTTTTCCTTTCGTGTCTGCCGTGTATCATGTAGTGTAATGTCTTCAAGGTTCATTCATATCGTAGCATGTATCAGAATGTCATTCCTTTGTAAGGCTGAAGAATAGGCCATTGTATGTCTATACGGCATTTTATTTATCCATTCACCTGTCCATGGACATTTAGGTTGTTTCTATGTTTTGGCTATTGTGAGTAATGCTGTTATGAACACTGGTATATAAATACCTGTTTGAGTTCCTGCTTTTAATTGTTTTGTATACATACCCAGCAATGGAATTGTTGGATCATATGGTATTCTGTTTAATTTTTTAATTTTTTTAGGAACCGCCATACTGGTTTCCACAGCAACTGCACCATTTTACATTCTCATCAGAAATGTACAAGAGTTCCAATTTCTCCACATCCTCGACAACGCTTGTTATTTTGTTTTTCTGACAACAGCCATTCTAATGGGTGTGAAATGGTATCTCATTGTGGTTTTTATTTGCATTTCTCTGATGGCTGTTATGCTGAGCATCTTTTCATGTGCTTATTGGCTATTTTATATCTTCTTTAGAGAAATATCTGTTCATTGCCTATTTGTGAATTGAGTTTTTTGGTGGTTGCTGTTGAGTTTTAGGAGTTATTTATATATCCTGGATATGAATGTTTATCTGATCATGCCTTGTAAACATTTCTTCCCCTGCTGTGGGCTGCTTTTTCACTTTGTTGATAGTGTCTTTTGATGCAAAAAAGTTTTCAGTTTTGACGAAGTCGAATTTATCTATTTTTAAAAATCTCTTTTCTTTTGTTGCTTGTGTTGTTGTGTCATATCCAAGAAATCACTGCCAAATCCAATGTCATGAAGATTTTCCCCTCTGCTTTCTTCTAAGAGTTTTATAGTTTGGGGCACCTGGGTGGCTCAATCGATTAAGTGTCCGACTCTTGATTTTGACTCAGGTCATGATCTCAGAGTTGTGAGACTGAGCCTGGCTTTGGGCTCCACGCTGGGCATGGACCCTGCTTAGGATTCTCTCTCTCCCTCTCCCTTTGCCCCTCCCCCCACACCGTGCACTCACTCGCTCACTCTCTCTCTCTCCCCCTCTAAAAAGAAAAAGAAAAAGAGTTTATGGTTTTAGCTCTTTAAGTCTTCAATTTATTTTGAGTTAATTTTTGTATATGATGTAAGGTAAGGGTCCAACTTTATTCTATTGAAGGTGGATATCCAGTTTTCCCAGCACCATTTGTGAAAAGACTGTTCTTTCCTTATTAAATGGTCTTAGCACTCTTATCAAAAATCATTCAAGGGGCACCTGGGTGGCTCAGTTGGTTAAGTGGCTGCCTTTGGCTCAGGTCGTGATCCCAGGGTCTGGGATCGAGCCCCGCATCGGGCTCCCTGCTCGGCGGAGAGCCTGCTTCTCCCTCTCCGTCTGTCTGCCGCTCTGCCTGCTTGTGCGCTCTCTCTCTCTCTGTTAAATAAATAAATAAAAATCTAAAAAAAAAAAAATCATTCAACCATATAGGGACGCCTGGTTGGCTCAGTCAGTTAAGCATCTGCCTTCGGCTCAGGTCATGATCCCAGGGTCCTGGGATGGAGTCCTGCATCGGGTTCCTTGCTCAGTGGGGAGCCTGCTTCTCCCTCTGCCTGCCACTCCCCCTGCTTGTGCACCCACGTGGCATTCTCAGGATGAATAAATAAACAAACCATGGTATATTCACACAACAAAATAGTATATAGTAGTAAAAAGTGGAACAGATCTTAATATGTTGAGTAATAAAAGCAAATAACCAAGGAAAAGTAATATGATACTCTCTTCATAGAAGTTCAGAACTCATCAAAACCAAACAACATATTGTGTAGGCCTGTATATGTGAGGTTCTTTTCTTTTCTTTCTCTTTCTTTCTTTCTTTCTTTCTTTCTTTCTTTCTTTCTTTCTTTCTTTCTTTCTTTCTTTCTTTTTAATATTGTATCTTTTTTTTTAAGATTTTTTTTTTTATTTATTTGAGAGAGAATGAGATAGAGAAAGAGAGCATGAGAGGGGGGAGGGTGAGAGGGAGAAGCAGACTCCCGGCTGAGCAGGGAGCCCGATGCGGGACTTGATCCCGGGACTCCAGGATCATGACCTGAGCCGAAGGCAGTCGCTTAACCAACTGAGCCACCCAGGCGCCCTTTTTTTTTCTTTTAAAACATGCCAAGGCAATAACACAGACTACTGGGTGATAGTGCATGGGACACCAGTGTAAGGAGGGGATGAACAGGTGAGGAGCAGGTGGGGGGACACAGTCCTGGTGGTATTCTACCTAGCCCCTTAGGTTTTGCAATGGGCACAATGCAATTCCACGTGTTAAGTTATAAATATAGGTGAATTTTTAAAAGAGGATCATGCAAGGATCAATAATTGTGTCATTAACCAAAGATTGTAATTAATCCATTCTGTCGACCTAAAGTCGGCCTCCTCAAAAAAAAAAAAAGTGAGCTGACTCTTCAAATCCGGGCCAGCCAAAGGAGAAACTGAAATGAGTGGGAGGGGTGGTTAACTGTTTTCACTTTTCTCTTCCTGTTTTTTCAGGGCCTGGGAAAGCAAGTCAGAATTTCCAATCTTTTCCAATTCCCACATGATTCCCTAATTTAGAACGAAGTCGGTCTTTCTCCATTTGGGGAAGAATCTGCTGCCTGCCGCGGGCCATCTTCCTTCGGGGATGAGCAAAAAGCCTGGAGTGGGGGGTACTCCAGCCTCCTCACTCACCCCGCATACGCATATGGGCTTGGCCTTGGGGACGACACCCCCGCCCCCCGCCGAGAGGTCACTTGATGGGTAATTAGTGGAAATGCTCTGGCCAACGGTTGGACCCTAACAGTAGGCCCTGGGGAGATGGGCGGGGGAGAGGGGGAAATGACCCTGCCGGTTCAAGCGGCCCCAAGGGTCCGGGACCTTCTAAGACACAGACATCTGGCGGCAGAGAGGAGGCTCTGGAGATTTACCCCTGTCCATCCATCGTCCCCCCAGGACCGCAGTACGGATGAACCGTAAACGCATATGCATCTTAAACCTACGAGCCCTCCGGCCCCCTAGCTAGCGGGAGCCGACTCGGCGGGGCGTCGGTCGCCCCTTGCGTGCAGCCCGCTCTGAGAAGCCCATGGTCCAAGCACTGCCAGGTGGAAAAGTCCGGTCGTTCCCTTTTGCCCCGGCTGCGTTAGATTGCGGTGGATGGCAAATTAAAAAGTGCTTCTGCCGCGACAACTACCATGAAGCACCTTCGGCGATTAGGAAACCGTGTTCGGCCACCTGGCCTTTGCGGGCGAAGCAGGCCCGGGCCTTTCCCTGCGCAGGGCAGGCGGCCGCAGCCAGCAGCCCTGGCTGGGCTCCAGACCGGGCCTGGTGACATCACCACACTCCTCCGATCAGCGGGAGGGGGCCCCCGAAATCCCCTAAAAACATTGTGAGTAATCTCCGGGCCCGCCCTCCAGGCGGGGCCCAGACCAAGGGAGGGAGCCCAGCAGCCCCGCCAGCCCCCAGAGCGGCGTCGGGACGAGCAGCTTCTTAGTCCCCCGAGCGGCGCGCACTTGTCCCCAGCCTCCGGCAGCGGCGGCGCGCGCAGCCTCCTGTCCTCGGCGGAGCGCGCACCTGGCCCCGCGCTGCTGACGGCGGCCGCGGCGGCGGCGGCGGTAGCAGCAGCGGCGGCGGCGCAGCGCGCAGGCGCGGCCGGATTCCCGGCAGTGACGCGGCGGCGGGCGCGCGCGGCGCATTTCCGCCTCTGGCGAATGGCTTGGCTGTAGCGCGCGCTGCGGGCCCAGCTGCGACCCCGGCCCCGCCCCCGGGACCCCGGCCATGGACGGTGAGGGCGCCCTCTGACCCCGCGGGGTGGCCGCGTCGGGGCCGCGGGGACGGCGACGGGAGCCCCCGCGCCGTCTTCCGCCCCTTCCTGCGCCGATGGGCGCTGCGCAGGGAGCGGCCGGCCGGATGGTGGCGCGGGGCGGGGCGGGCTTGGAAGGGTCTGACTCAGTTTCCCCTTTGGGTGGCGGGGTCTTGACTCAGTATCCTCCGGGGAGGGGGGCGGTGAGCTTTGACTCCGTTTCAGCCCGGGGCCATGGGGGCAGTTCTGACTTAGTTTCCTTGTTAGGGGAGAATGTATCTGACTGCGTTTTCTCTCAGGGTGAGGTGTGGGGAGTGCCCTCCCTTAGTTTTCCTTATGCAAGTAGAACGGGCCCTGACTGCGTTTCCCTCAGTAGGGAGAGGACGCTGTACCCAGTTTTCCTGCAGGAAACAGGTGTTTCTGCCTGCTT
Source organism: Mirounga leonina (assembly GCF_011800145.1). Classification (NCBI taxonomy): domain Eukaryota; kingdom Metazoa; phylum Chordata; class Mammalia; order Carnivora; family Phocidae; genus Mirounga; species Mirounga leonina. Next base: position 31,531,027 of record NW_023270418.1, on the reverse strand, counting down.
TGCCCCTTCTCCTTAGTTTCACCGCAGGCTTTCCAGGGAGCAGGCCCTGATTCAGTGCCCTTGGGAGGGAGGGAGCCTGGCTCCATCTCCTCTCCGCGGGGCAGCAGGTAAGGATGGGAAGTGGGCTTGTGCTGACCCTTGTCTCCCTCTCCTTTCAGACCTGTTTCCCCTCATCTTCCCGTCTGGTAAGTGGACCACCCTTTCTCAGTGAGCGAGGAGGAGCTCCCCGGGGGCTCGGGGCAAGGAGGGCAGCCGCCTGATTGGGGCTGGTCCGTGTCTCGCCTGCAGAGCCCGCCCAGGCCTCCGGTCCCTATGTGGAGATCATCGAGCAGCCCAAGCAGCGGGGCATGCGCTTCCGCTACAAGTGCGAGGGGCGCTCCGCAGGCAGTATCCCGGGCGAGAGGAGCACCGATACCACCAAGACCCACCCTACCATCAAGGTCAGCATGGCTGTTAGTGGTGGGGGGGGGGGGGGCACAGAGTGGGTTTGCGGGAAGGAACTGTGGAACCCCAGCAGGCTCACCTCCAGGCCCTGGGTGCAGCCAGCGTCTGGGAATTGGGACTGGAATTCCCGAGTCTCTAGATGTTCTCTGTACTTTGAACAGATCAATGGCTACACCGGGCCAGGGACAGTTCGCATCTCCCTGGTCACCAAGGACCCCCCTCACCGGCCTCACCCCCATGAGCTTGTGGGAAAAGACTGCCGGGATGGCTTCTATGAGGCTGAGCTCTGCCCGGACCGCTGCATCCACAGGTGAGCTCCTGACCAGCAGGGTATGGGGCGTGAGGCCGGGGGACAGGAGGCAGGGCAGTTATGTAGCTGGACACCGGGCAGAATTCCTCACTCCTAGCTCTGCAAGCAGATTCTCTTTGCCTTGAACTTATCTGTTTGTGCATCTCCACTGTCAAGCAGATCATGAGCTCCATGGGATAGGGATGGACCCCTGATCACCTCTGAACCCCCAAAGTAACTTCACTGATGAAAATAAAAACAGGGCGCCTGGGTGGCTCAGATGGTTGAGCGTCTGCCTTCGGCTCAGGTCATGATCCCAGGGTCCTGGGATCAAGTCCCGCATCGGGCTCTCTGCTCCTTGGGAGCCTGCTTCTCCCTCTGCCTCTCTCTCTCTCTGTCTCTCATGAATAAATAAATAAAAATCTTTAAAAAAAAAAAAAAAAGAAAAGAAAAACAGTTTTAGGTTGGAAGAATAGCTGACTGGTGGAGGGGAGGCCGGGGAGCCGGGAATGTCAGGAAAGGCCTCCCAGTTAAGGCTTGAAGAGTGAGAAAGAGCGGAGAAGCATGGAAAAAGCATTCTAAGGAGAGTGAACAAATGCAAAGGCCTGGAAGTGGGGGGTGAGTTGAGTGTGTTTGGAGAACAGAAAAGGAGCTCCTGCGGCTGGGGGTAGGGGGCCAGCAGGGACCGTGGCTCGGGCCAGGCCATAGGGCACAGGTGCTTGTCAGCTAAGGTAAGGAGTGGGTTTCTTTGCAGCATCGTAGGAAGCCATTCGAGGGGGTGAAGCACAGTGGTGATCTGGTGAATGCGTAGGGGAAGGAGGGGCAGACTGGGCAGAGACAAGGGGACTCATTCCTGGCGGGGGGTACTCAGCTTCCAGAACCTGGGGATCCAGTGTGTAAAGAAGCGGGACCTGGAGCAGGCCATCAGTCAACGCATCCAGACCAACAACAATCCCTTCCAAGGTGAGGGGTGAGGGAACAAAGGCTGGGACCTGCCTGAAGGACCCCCACCCTCTGTCACCCTTTCGAAGCCACCTTCCTTGCATCTCTCCCTCATTGGCCAAGACTCATAGTACAGATGGAATTTTGCTGCCCATTCAGTACACTCTCCCATTTTACCATTGGGGAAACTGGGAGTCAGTGAGGGGATGTGACATCCAGGGTCACAGGTGGGTCACCCAGGTCAGTGATGGGTTGAGAACCTTCTCTCCCTCCTCCTTTAGGACACACTCAAGCAATCCCCCTGGCCCAGAACGCCCCACCTCCCCCCACTCCCCCGCCACGCCTCCTGATCCCCTGATCATCTGTTTTTGTGACAGTTCCCGTAGAAGAACAGCGTGGGGACTATGACCTGAATGCGGTGCGGCTCTGCTTCCAGGTGACAGTGCGGGACCCAGCAGGCAGGCCCCTCCGCTTGTCACCTGTCCTCTCTCATCCCATCTTTGACAACCGTAAGTGGCCAAGGAGCCATGGGAAGGGGAGAGGGACGAGCCTGGGAGGAGGAAGGGGGTTGGCTGGGAATGGCCTGTGAGAGGAGCTCTGGCTTCATTCAGGTATCTAGTGTATTTGTCATCTCTTCTATGTCCAGCTCTGTGCTGGCTGGGGGGACAAGGCAGAGAAGACCCTGAGCTGCCCTTAAGGCATAGTTTCCAGGCTGGCAGGGAGTCCGATGGAAGACAGGCACTCTGAATATGTGATGAGAGGATGGTGTGCCCAGAACTGTACTAACAACTCCAGGAAATGAACTCCCAGGAACAAGATGATGGTACAGAGTAGTAATTCAATGATGAAAGCTCATGGGAAGTTCACAGATGAATTGGGCCAATGTTGATCAATTGCATTCTTTAATTATGTAACCAGCCAGGATGAATGAAAACAAAAGGGCTCTGGAGCCCTAAGGATAGGAAACCAGGATGAAGTTGAGGTCAGGAGGGAAGGGTTTATTGCCAAGCATACTGGGCCTTGAAGGTTGCTTGGGTGCAGTGGAAAGAGAGGAGGTGTGACCAGATTGGTTCCCCTGGACTGTAACCTCCGTGAGGTCAGAGATGTTTGGGTTTTGTCGTGTTCTCCGTGCCTAGAATGGTGCTGGGTACATAGTCAGTGCTAGTACGTACAGTTGCTAAATAAGTTGCGGGTGAGGAGCCACGGGGTTGGTCGAACCTTGGCTGCAGAGGTGTGGTCAGCAAGCTCTGGACAGTCTTGACTCTGGGATGGACAGGGATGTTGCATCTCCTGCAGGCCAGCACTGGAGACCTCTGATGGTTCTGGGCTTCCTTCCTTATTCCCACACCCTCAGGTGCCCCCAACACCGCCGAGCTCAAGATCTGCCGAGTGAACCGCAACTCTGGGAGCTGCCTCGGGGGAGATGAGATCTTCCTGCTGTGTGACAAGGTGCAGAAAGGTATACACCAGGAAGAGGGCTGGACTCTGGAACAGGAGGTGAGGGGCAAGGCTGAGCAGAGACGGTGAGTGTCAGGAGACTGGCTTTAAACATTCCCCCCAACACCTCGGGGGCAGCAGAGTGATGTATCTCAGGAAACAAGTCTCAGCAATTGTGGGGGGCGGTGAGCTGTGTGAGTTGAACACAGTGACCCACACATCTGCCCCATCTCCTGCAGAGGACATTGAAGTATATTTCACGGGACCAGGCTGGGAGGCCCGAGGCTCCTTTTCTCAAGCTGATGTCCACCGACAAGTGGCCATTGTGTTCCGGACACCTCCCTACGCAGACCCCAGCCTGCAGGCCCCCGTGCGTGTCTCCATGCAGCTGCGGCGGCCTTCAGATCGGGAGCTCAGCGAGCCCATGGAATTCCAGTACTTGCCAGACACAGGTACACAGCTGGGGAGGGAAGCGGCAGGGCTGGCGGACTCCCGCCAGTGAAAGTGAGGCCGGGGCTAGACGCAGCTGTGGGTGAGGGTCACACACTGGAGTCAGGGCAGGGATTTATGCCGTAGTCAGATTCTCTTGCTTGCCTCAGTTCATAGTAAGGGCACCCAAGGCACTGAGCCCTTACTACGTGTTTGGTCCTATTCTGAGCATATCCGTGAATTACCTGATTTTAGAAGATGGTGTCTAACTTGCCCGAGGTCACACTGATAGTCGCAGAGTTAGTATTTAAACCCAGGCCGTGTGGCTCTAGGGTCCTGTTGGCATGCTGTGTGTCTCTTGTCACAACCACATCGTCATGATTTGGTCCAGGCTTTTGGGCACCTGACCACATTAGGAACAGTCAGAATGATCTTCAATCCAAAGCCCATCATCTGGCCTGAGGGTATTTTCGGCCCTCGGAACAGTCTAATAGAGTTTGGAAAGCAACCCCTGAAACAGCCATCGGTTCTTTCCACAAATAATTACCGAGAGCCCACTTGGTGTCTGGGCCTGTGCCGGGGAGTGTGAATACAGAGATGACGGAGCTGTGTTCCCTGCGCTCCAGAAGCTCAGTCACGTGAGAAAGACAAACACGCAGAACAGATTCTTAAGTGACAGAATGACGTGTGAGATGGAGGCAGGCGTGTGCAAAGAGCTGGAGATGGCCACGTGGAGCGGGAGCATTTAAGGTGGAGAAAGACCCAGAAGTGCATTCTGTAGGCAGGCAGACAGGCACCTGAAGGTGCAGGGGTGTTGGAGGGCGCCCACTGTGTTTGGGGGCAACCTCGCGGGAGCTGCCAGCGAGCAGCGAGCCTTGAGTGTCAGACTCAGGCATTCATTCAGGATTTTGTCCTAAAGGCAGTGGGAGCCACCGAAGGTTCAAGCAAGGAAGGGGCACCAGTGGTTCTGGAACCTCACTCTGGCAGGAGTGTGTAGAGGATTGGAGAGGAGAGACTGAAGGCAGGGAGGCCATTGCAGGGAAGATGCTGCAGTGGTCCAGGAGATGTGCTGTGAACCTTGTGGAGCAAATGGCCAAGGTCCCCTCCACCGCTGGCCTCCCTGGGTCCTCCCCAGGACCTGCTCTCCAGCTGTTGCCTCGGCTTGGAATGCTTGGCCCCAGATCCTCACACGATGGGCTCACACCACTGCTTCCATGGCCACCTCAACTCTCCAACCTCACTTCCAGTTCTGTTACATCACCCTGTGTCTCTTCCTCAGAGCTCCTATCACTTGTATGTGGTTGTGTCTCTGCCCCCGGTCACTAGGGTGTCAGCTTTTGGGGGAGCAGGAGTCTTGTCTGCTTACTCACAGCCATATCCCTAGTGGCCAGAATGGAGCCTGCATGTGGTGGGTGCTTGGTAAATGTGTGTCAAGTTAGTGGATGGTGGGGAGTGAGACAAAGGAAGATGCTGAGGATGATTTCAAGCTTTCCTAGTTTTAGTGGCAGGGCAGATGGGTGGTGAGGGGACACTGGAGGAGGAGGAAGCAGATTTTGGAGGTGAGATGAGGTTGGCTTTGGACTGAGGACTTCGGAGTTGTCCACATGCCACAGTACTTAGGCAGTCCTGGAGGCTCCGGGCTGAACTAGCCAACCATCCGAGATAAGAGTCCGGGTCTCTGTTGGTCTTCAGCAAGCCTGTCGTGCCTCAGCTGCCCCAGAGCGCAAAGATCTTGGCCAGGCCTGATTCCGGGCTGGGGGTGAGCTAGGATGTGGGCGATGCAAATAAGCTGGAGACAGGGTCCCACAAGGGCTCCTGTCGCCCCAGAGCTTGGCCTCTTTACTTGGAGGCGTCCATGTGGACTTTGGAGGTTGCATTCAGCTAACAGAGGCCTTCTCAGAAAGCTGTGGGATTCTCAGAATTGTGTCTCACAGTGTTGTGCGGCTCTTCTCATTGGCAGGGAGGGTTTGGAGAAAGGATCTACGGAGAGCTTTTCTCATCATCTTCCTCCTGAGCGTCCTTTGAAAGCTCTGGGGATCCAGCTGAAAAGAGCAAGGCCCACTTCCCCCCATTTCTTTTCTAGATGATCGTCACCGGATTGAGGAGAAACGCAAAAGGACATATGAGACCTTCAAGAGCATCATGAAAAAGAGTCCTTTCAATGGTGAGAGGGGTAGTGGAGAGCATTAGAGAGAAGGTGGTGGATGGGGGAGGGAGCTAGGAACTGGGAGCTAGGGACTGACCCAGCCTTGCCCCACAGGACCCGCCGACCCCCGGCCTCCACCCCGGCGCATTGCCGTGCCTTGCCGAAGCGCAACTTCTGTCCCCAAGCCAGGTAAGGATTTCCTGTTGCCCCACTGGAACTACAGGCTCAAATCTGTTTGGCCTGTGGTTTAGACACCTGGGTTGGGGGGACAAGCAGTCAGCTGAAGCCTGCTCTCTGTTGGGCTCATGTTTCTCAGGGCTGCAGGCCTAGTTACCTACATCCGAGCCATTAGGGAGTGGTGAAGATGTGCACTCCTGGGTCCCGTTACTGACCTGTGCAATCGGAGGCTTCGGAAGTGTGGCCCAGCCAGCTAATGCACTAGCCAATGAGCACTGCGGGCTGAGAACCACTGTGTCAGCTAAATCCCATGTTGGATGCCTTGGGAAACAGTTTAAAAATGCAGTCTTTGCCTTCAGCTTTCAGTTGAATTAGGGAATCAAAATTTCCTCTAATGTAGCAGAACGTATGTGCTGGTCTGTAGCTCAAAAAAGAGTAACGAAGTGCCCTGGTTCAGGCCACGACACTGGATGCTCCTTGATCTCGTGGTCTCTCGGGACTTAGTTTTCAGCTGTAAAGTGAACAGCATCCCTTCCTCTAAGAAGCTGGGAGAGCTTTGGGGGCTGGAGGAGGTGAGGATAGAACTGCGTAGGTCAGGTGGAGTAAAAGGAGGGAGTGAGGGTGCTGGCAGGGACCTCCTAGGGAGGGGCTGATCCTAAGCCCTACCGACAGGGGCTGGGGCACAGACAGGGTGGGTCTCTGAAGCTCTCTCTGACCCCTGACTCTCTGTCTCTCTCTCCCCAGCTCCCCAGTCCTATCCCTTTACGCCATCCCTCAGCACCATCAACTTTGATGAGTTCTCCCCCATGGTCTTTTCTTCGGGGCAGATCCCAAACCAGACCTCTGCCTTGGCCCCAGCCCCTGCCCCAGCCCCTGCCCCAATCTTAGCCCCAGGCCTTGCTCAGGCTGTGGTCCCCCCAGCCCCCAAGACCACCCAGGCCGGGGAAGGGACACTCTCAGAGGCCCTGCTGCAGCTGCAGTTTGATGCCGACGAAGACCTGGGGGCCCTGCTGGGCAACAGCACTGACCCCGCCGTGTTCACAGACCTGGCATCCGTCGACAACTCTGAGTTTCAGCAGCTCCTGAACCAGGGTGTATCTGTGGCCCCCCACACAGCCGAGCCCATGCTCATGGAGTACCCTGAGGCAATAACGCGCCTGGTGACAGGGTCCCAGAGGCCCCCTGACCCAGCTCCTGCTCCCCTAGGGGCCTCTGGGCTCCCCAACGGCCTCCTCTCAGGGGATGAAGACTTCTCCTCCATTGCAGATATGGACTTCTCAGCGCTTCTGAGTCAGATCAGCTCCTAAGTGGGTGACGCTTACCCCGCCCGGAGCACTGGGTTGCAGGGGACTGAAGCCCTCCCGAAGCGGGCACTTCCGGATTCGGGGGGGGCGGGGTGTGCTCCACCTGCCCCCACCTTCTTTGGGTAATGTCTTCCGGGGGGGGGCATTTTATTCTTTTATTGGTAGTGTCTATCTCTCTCTCTTTTTGGAGGTGCTTAAGCAGAAGCATTAACTTCTCTGGAAAGTGGGGAGCAGGGAGGACTCAAACTCTTCCCCTATCCTGATGTTCAGCTCCCTTCTCTTTATAGGGAATTCTGGGGGCTCCCATCCGTACCCTCCAGCTCCTAATACTCTCCCAGAGAGAGGGACAGGCTGGAGCTATGGCCTTTGAGGCCACAAAGCCTTATCACCAAGTGTCTTCCTCAAATCCTGGATTATCCCCACCTTGTGCCAAAATAATACTCCTTACCAGCCCCTCTGTGGCGCTGGCATTGTCCTTGAACCAACACCAGCATTTGAGGGCCTGGCCTGGCCTTGCAGAGGTCTCTGCCGGCTCTTCCCTCGCTCAGCCCTGGCCCTTCCCAGGATCTAGGGCGGTTCGGTCTGAGACACCTCTGTTCCCCCTTTTCTCAAGTGCCTTAATAGTAGGGCTAGTTGTTTGGAGAGTAGGGGGGAGGGCAGGCTGGCAGCTCTCCAATCAAGAGGCGCAGTTTTTACTGAAGAATCGAAGCAGTTGGACTCTTGCTCTTTCTACTCTGAACTAATAAATTCATTGCCAAGCTGGCCGGAGATTTCCCTTCTTTCAGCAAACAGCACACTCTTTGCTGGTCACGTCAGGCTGGACATAAGTGATACAGAGCTGGATGAATATTTGCGTTGCCGTCTAGAAGCTTGCAGTTTGAGGATGCCCTGGGAATGAAATGCGGGGGCATGAAAGCAGGCAGCTAACGTGGGTGGTGTCCCAGCGTCGTGAGAGGCCAGCAGGGCCCATTGGCGGCGGGAATGGAGTAGTTTCAGGAAGGGCGTCACAGAGGCCCCATCAGCTTTAGGTCTTAGGTCAACAGAGCAGGGTGAGTCTTTACAGAGCGGCTACCAGCGTTTGAAAGTGAGGAGGGTAAAAGAGAATGTTGGAAAAGTTTGATGGGGCCAAGCTATAAAAGACCAAGGACACTGGACTAAGAGGTTTGAATTTCATCTCTTGGATTGGCAAGGGAAAGTCTGCATCTGTTGGGGAAGGGGAGATTCCAGGTAAAGGCCAACCTGGGCCATCCTGTTCTGCGGGGGCCGACGAAATAAACCTGCAGCCCAGGGAGGCCTAAACAAAAGCTAGGCCACAGCCCGAAGAGGGGGAGCTGGACGTACTTCCGGCTTGGCCTGACGCAGGCGCAGTAAAGCAGTGTTCGTGAAAGGCCTTGGCCCGCAGGACCCTGCCTTCCCAAGTGCGCATGCGCAGAGATAGCAATCTGTGAGGGGCGGGGCAGGTAATGCGCTGCGGGGAAACCCCCGTCCTGAGACCGACGGCGTCTAAGTTCTGGGCTTCGCACTGCTGCGGGGGGGTAAAGGCAGAGGCCTGTGTGGTTGTCAGTGGGGCTTGTTTGGAGCGCGTCCCCTGGGACCAGCAGGCCCTGGCTGCAGACTCCGATGGACTGTGCCTGCAAGGAGGACGCCAGCGGGCCGCGGAAGGTCGGGGTACCAGAAGGCGTCTGCGGAGCCGAGCTCGCGCTCCAGCCTCTTGCCCAGGGGGCGGAGTCAGGGGTGGGGCCCGAAGCAGGTGGGCCATTCAGGGACCAGGCCAAGCTGCGCTTCCGGCAAGAGGCTGCCCCGGCCCACCCCCGCAAGCGTAGTCGCCAGGTCAGGACCCCTCCGAACCTGCGGGATAGCACCCGGAGAAGCGGGGCTTGATGGAACCCCAGCACCGGGGGCGTGGCTAGGGGGCGCCCCAGGAGGGACCCGGAAGGGTGAGAAGGGGTGAGAGGGCTCCTAACCGGAGGAAGCGGTCGGCTTAGCTGAGCGCAGTGTGCCCAGCTTGAGGACCCAAGGGGAACGAGTGAGCCCTAGTTCTCCCGCCCAGGCCACGCCTCTCCCTTGGCTTTCCCAGTGTCGTACAGTCACCTCTTGGGGTCAAGGGAGCGCCGGCCTACAGAGAGGAGATGCGGCCTGCACTGGCGGGCAGCGCCTGGAAAGTGAGGGCCTTTATATCCGGGCATAGTCAGGCTCTCGTTGATGCCTAAACTCCATCCCTCCCCTGCCCTTCAGGTCCACCTCTGTCCCTCTGCCCCTCATCTCCGTTCCTCAGGTTTGGTTCCGGGGCAAAGCTGGCTCCCATAACAAAGCAGAGTAGGTGCGGGGCGTGACCATCTGCTTCCCAACAGACCAAAAAAATGTGAGAGAGAAACCAAGGGGTGACCCAGCTTCAAAGAACCCCTCAGTGAGCGCCAACCTAACCCTGAGCCAATGTTCCAAAGGCCTGTCCTAAGCGGTCCTGGGAACTTGGCTGGAGCCTCTGGGGGCAAGACCCCTCCCCTGTCGTATCACGAACACCCGCACAGACACAAACAGTAGTGGCTTCTTTACTCCCTGAAGTCCCCTTTTCTCCAGAATATTTACAAACAGGGACGGGGTGAGGGCGACTTCACCACCAAATAATGGGCGGGGGGGGGGGGGGGGGGGGGGGAAAACCCCCCCCCCGGGGGGGGGGGGGGGCGGGGGGGGGGGGCAGTGCTAAGACGCGCCTCGGAGCGCAGGGAGGGTTCCTGAGGTGGGCCCCGGGCCCTGCTGTGACCCAGGCGCCCCGAAGGGCCTGAGCAGGCGCGAGCAGGTCCGCAGCTGAGGCTGGACCAGACGGCTCAGGCCAGCTCGCTGGTGGGGGAGCCCAGCCGCTTGGAGGCCAGGAGCAGGCGGGTGGCTGCGCTCTCCGATTCGGCCTGCAGCCTCCGGTTGTTGTGCCGCAGGCTCCGCACCTCCTCCTCCAGGGCTGCCCTGTCGGCCTTCTCCTGGGGCGGGGGGCGGCAGGTGTCACGGGGCTGGCTCCTTTCCCGGGGCAGCCCTGTAACTCCCTGCCGACCCCCAGCCCACCCCGTCACCTTCTGCAGGTCCTCCTGCAGCTTCCTGAGCATGGACTCCAGGTGAGAGACCTTCTCGGACAGGCTCCTCGGTTCTGGCCTGAGGACAGAGGGGTCAGGTCACGGGACCAGGTAGGCCGCAGCACGGCCGGCTGGCTCCCAGACCCACTTAAATGAGACAGGCCAGCCCCTGTGTTCACAGACTTCCGGGTCGGGGAAAGCAGAGCCCTGCCCGGGACAACGCTCAGCTCTCGGGTACGGACACGGGCGGCGACCACACGCGCGCAGGGAGGAGCTAGATCGGCACAGGGAGGCTTACTCAGCGTCAGCCTTTGGAGTTCCCTTGGCGTCTCCATTCTCCGGGATGGGCTGTCCTGTGGGGACACAAAGATCATTTGGGCAGGGAGGTGAAAGGAGAAAGAGCCCCACCCTATCCTGGGTCCGACGCCCAGCGCCCCAGTGGCCTCACCCTCCCGGGACAGTGACTCCAGGATGGTGTTGCAAGTGGAGGCGATCTCCGAGATAGACTGCCACTCGTCTTCCAGGGTCTCACTGCCTGCCTCAGACATGACTAGGGGCACAAGGACGTGGGCTCAGCCAGGGAAGCCCAAGCCAACCCCTCCGAGCCCCCCACCCCCCCACCCCACACCTCGCTCTAGACTCACTTTTGCTGATGGAGTTCCGCAGAGACAAGGTTCGTGGCAGGAAGGAGGCCCTCAGCTCTGGGGCCGGGTCGTCCCTGTCCTCACAACCACGGGGGCTGCCTGGCCCGTCCTGGGGGGTATTAATGGGTATGGATACAGTGACGTCCACCATCACCACTGTGCCCACCCCTGTTCTTTGGGCTCCAGAGTCTTGTTTCTGCTCACCTGGGTGGGGGGTGTCTCTCTGCCAGTGCTGGGTGCTGCCGGCTTGGCCGTGGCAGCCAGGAGGAGGTCCGGGGTGGTGTTGGGCAGGACTGGAGCCTCGTCTGACAGGGAGCTGGGGAGATCAGGGACAGCTCAGCGAGAGAAGCTGCACCCCATGGCCCCTGCTTTCACGGACCTTGCCCGTCCGGCCTCCCTGTGCTACAGAGGAGGGAAGGCCGAGCGGGGGGCACCTGCGGGGCGACGGTGAGTTCTGGCTGTGCAGGAACTCAGTCCTCTCCTCAGCCAGATCCCCAGGCCCTGTGGGACTGCCACCGTCGTGCAGGCACACTTGCAGCAGCTGCCTCGTGATGGGCAGCAGGGTCAGGACCCCCGGGGCCTCATCCGGCACCGGCTCCGGGGCCCCCCGCCGGCTGGGCTCCTGCAGAGATAGCGTGTACAGCTCCGAAAAGCTCCTGCGGGGAGGAGGGGGCGGTGTCAGGCAGGAACCCCCCGGCCCCCGTGTCCGGCATCTCCGGCCCTCCTCCCAGCCGTGCGCCAGGCTGCCTTCCGGGAGGAGAGCTCTCCAAACTCCCTAACAGTGAGAAATGTTTGCCTGACTACTGGCCATTTTCCCAGCCCCAGCGCTGCCCCTGTGTATCCCGGGCAACTCCCTCGGACACCGATTTCTCCAGCTGTGAAATGGGGATAACGATACCGGTTCCTAGCTTGCTGCGAGGCTTCAAATACTAAGGCAAGTAGATCACTTAGCACCGAGATCTAAAACCTACTGCCCAGGGGGCGCCTGGGTGGCTCAGTCGTTAAGCGTCTGCCTTCGGCTCAGGTCATGGTCCCGGGGTCCCGGGATCGAGCCCCGCATCGGACTCCCTGCTCCACGGGAAGCCTGCTTCTCCCTCTCCCACTCCCCCTGCTTGTGTTCCCTCTCTCACTCTCTCTCTCTGTCAAATAAATAAATTAAAAAAAAAAATCTTTTAAAACCTACTGCCCAAGAACCAAATCCAGCCCGTGCCTTTCTGTTTTAGCAGCTGTGACCACTTATGTACTCCTCTGAGCCAAGAGTGGTTTTTACGTTGTTCAATAGTTGAAGGAAATCAAAAGAATATTTCATGACACGTGAAAATCAAGAAAATTCGAATTTCAGTGTTCACAAATAAAGTTTTAGTGGAATAAAGAAAACTCATGCATTTACCCATCGTCTACGGATGCTTTTGTGCTACAGCCGAGCTGTGTACCTGTGGCAGAGACCAGAGGGCCCAGAAAACCTAAATATTTACTATCTGACCCTTTACAGAAAAAGTTCGCATATCCTGGCTTAACGCGGCAAGTAACCTGTGGATGATCCTTAAAGAAAAAAAAAAAAAAGATGGGGCTATAGGGGCGCCTGGACGGCTGAGTCTGTGGAGCATCTGAATCTTGGTTTCGGCTCAGGCCTCGATCTGGGGCCTGTGAGACCCAGCTGGCGTGGGCTGTGCGCTCAGCGGGGAGTCAGCTTGAGATTCTCTCTCTCCTCTGCCCACCCCCACACCCCCCCAGCTCGTGCTCTCGCACTCTCTCTAAATAAATAATTTTTTTAAAGATTTTATTTATTTATTTGAGAGAGAGAATGAGATAGAAAGCATGAGAGGGGGGAGGGTCAGAGAGAGAGGCAGACTCTCTGCTGAGCAGGAAGCCCGATGCGGGACTCGATCCCGGGACTCCAGGATCATGACCTGAGCCGAAGGCAGTCGCTTAACCAACTGAGCCACCCAGGCGCCCCTAAATAAATAATTTTTAAAACTAAAAACGATGGGGCTGGCTGTTAGATCCTGAGCAGTGAAGCCAGCCTGCCTAATTGGCCTCACTCTGCATACGTGACTCAGAGATTACGAGACATGGCATTCTCTTGAGCAGGAGAGCCTTCCTCACGGTAGGTATTCCCGGGAGAACGCTAATGGTGACCCGGGAGGCACAGGCTCCGCGGTGGCCAGCGGCCAGGTCCTCCCACCTCCCCGCGTCCCGGCCCTGACCTGCGGGGCCGGCCGCTCTCGTCGGGGGGCAGGACGGTGACGCAGACCTTGGGCGCCGAGCGCAGCAGCTGGGCGGCGGCCTCGGAGCCCAGCGTGGGCAGCGTCTGGCCGCACACGCGCAGCAGGCGCGCCCCGGGCCGCAGCCCCGCCGTCTCGGCGAACGTGAAGCGCTCCACGTGCGTGACGAAGCCCTCGGCGTCCACCTCGAAGCCCAGGCGGCCTTGGCCGTCGCGGGGCAGCGCCAGCTCACGCGTCTCGCAGCCGCGGCTCACCAGCTGGGGCGGGGCGGGGAGTGAGCGGGGGCCGCGCCGCGCCACCCCCACCCCCGGCCCGGGTCCCAGGCCGCACGGACCGCCCCACACCCACGCGGCAGACGAGGGCCTGGGGCTCAGAGACCAGAGTCACCTGCCCGAGGACCTCCCCCCCCCCCCCCCCCCCAGTTCCAGCTTTGCCAAGCGCCCCGCTGTCCCCTTTCGCGGGAGAGGCGGCGGGAGCGAGGCGTTGCAGCGCCCGCTCGGCCCCCGAGGCGCCGAGGGACCCGGCGGCGAGTGGCCGCCCTGACTCCCGGGCCTCACCTGCAGGCGCGCCACGACCTCGCCTACGGCTTGGCCGGGGGGCCCGTCGAACCGCAGCGTGATCGCCTCCCCGCGGCCGTGGTACATGTCGAGCCGCTGCTCGGAGAAGGTCCAGGCCAGCACGTCGCGACAGGCGCAGTTGAAGACGACGCGGCCGTCGCGCGGCGCCACCAGCACCAGCGCCTCAGCAGAGACGCCCAGCAGGCAGGGCACCTCGGCGTCGTCGGGACCGCCGGCCTCGGCCCCGGCCCCTGCCGCGCCCCGCGCCCCCGGCGCCGCGCGCACGCCCCACACCAGCGCCCCCGCCGCCTGCAGCTCGGCGCCCGGGCCCCGAGGGGGCGCTCGCCGCCTCCCGCTCAGGGAGGGCAGGCCGAAGCGCGAAGCCGAGTCCAGCGACGTGGTGGTCACCTCGTTGGTGGCCAGGTCCTGCAGGTACTGCTGGCGCGTGCGCGTGGCCATGGCGTGGAACTGGCGTGCGTGGCCCGCTGCCTGCTCGCCGTTGAGCGCCTTGGCCAGCAGGAAGGCGCGGAAGTCGGCGTTGGCCGCGAACGGGCCCCCGCCCTGGGGCAGAGCTGGCCCAAAGGCCGGGGTGTCCTGGGTGCGGCTCACGGCCACCCTGAGGGGAGGGAGGCGGGAGTTAGGGGCAGCCGGGAGGGCCCCTGACAACGGCGGGACTGGAACCGCCCAGGCACCCACCGGTACGAGGTGTGCGGCGTGCAGGGCGCGTGAGCCCGCACCACTAGGAATATGTGCTGGAAGTGCGAGCGGATGGTGGTGGGGCAGAAGGGCTTGCTGCCGGGTTCCTGGAACACGATGCTCACGATGTCGTTGCCGATGTGGCGTTTCCGCAGGAGCTGGGAGTTAGATGGCGGGATGTAAGCTGGATCTGTCTGTCCCCCAAGCCCCTCCTCATTCAGTCAGGGCAGAGCCTGGGCGTCAGTGGCTCCCCCACCTGCCCCTGGTGAAGGTCGGGGTGTTTGTCTTTGGGGAGGGTTGTTAAGGCTCAAGAGAACTCAGGCCAAGGCTCAAATGCCCACCGCCCACACAACAGCCCCGCAGGGTTCCCCAGAAGCCCTTGGCCATCCCCCAGCCCCATCCGAGCCCCCGCCCACCTGCTGCTGGTTATTGGGGGTGTAAGGCAGCATCGTGGACACGTGGAACATGATCTCGTGGTCCTGGTACGTGGTGTAGAGGGAGTGCGTGCCTGTGGAATCCGCTGTGGCCAGGGAGTTGGGGACACAGAAGGAGAAGGGGAATCTGCTGGAATTTGCCGTCCCTACCTGCAGTCTGGAGCTCCCGTGCTCCCAACCAACAGGTGGACAACCCCTTCCCGCCACTGGGCCATGAAGTCTAAGGGCCTCAGCCTTGGCTGCTCCCTTCCCCTCCCCACCACAGGCTCCAGCCTCCAGCCTCAGGTCGGTGTGCGGGTGCCGAGATGGAATGAAGACCAAAATGAGGAATGGCCTGCTATGAGGGAGGCGGGGGTGGAGGTCCCGGGAGAGGACAGATGTTGGCCCCGGCACCAGCATGTGGGGAGCAGCTGAGTGTGGGAGGCAAGATTGGTGCTCCATAAGGGGCCCTGGGGCGCTTCCAACCAGGGAGGCAGGGGTGCTCCCCACAAAGCTGGGCTGGTGGACTACGGGTGTGGTGTGGGGAGTGGTGCCCGCAAACCCCCTGGGCTCCAGCTCAGGCAGTAGGGCATTGGGGCCTTGGGGGACAATCCTAGTCCCTCCTTCCAGCCTACAGCTTGCTTGGCTTCTGCAGCCCCTGACCCGCGTCCTCAGCCTACCCAAAGGACTCTGCAACCCCGAGCCCAGGCCCAGGACAACACAGGGCGGAGAAGTGACACGGCAGCTGGTTCTCACCAAGGCTGTCTGCCCCCACACCCCAGCCCCCGGGCCTCACTTTTGGTGTCCAGCTGGGCCCGGTAGCTCTCAAAGCCTTTGAGCCGCACCACGTCGCCCAGCAGGTTGAGGAACTGCATGAAGGCCGGTCCCGCCTCCTGGTTATTGTACATCTCCTCCTCCGAGCCCTGGCCCGCGCGGCAGTACAGGATGCCCACCTTCCGCTGGAAGCTCAGCTGCAGGGGCAGGCACAGGCAGAGAAGGCCCAGGCCTCAGTCTCTCGGGCCTTGCGCCCACCGGGTCTTGGGGAATGACCTGGGGGCCGGGCTGTCTCTGCATGTGGCCCTTAGCACCACCCTCCCTAAGCCTCCTCCGCGTCTCCACATATAAGAGGGTTCGGTAGGTCCTGCTGCCAGTGCTCGGGAGGGTAGAGAAGTCACAGGTGGGAAGGGACCAGGAGGCGAGTTGGTTCTCATGTGACCAGAGAGGAGGTAATTCGTGGAAAGGACCCCAGGCAGGGTGTGCTTGATCCCAGTAAGTGTTCACACTGTCATCCTCCTTATCTCAAGGCTAGCCTGTCCTCCCCTCCCTCGAATCCTAGCACCCCCAGCCCAGCCCAGCCCAGCCTCTGGAGGCCTTGAGCCCTGCACCACCTTCGCTCACCCTGCTCCTGGCTCCTTTGGCTCCTTTCCGTCGGGGGTTAATCGTGAAGAGCTCAAGGTGCTCTGGCCCTTCCAGCTCGGGCCTCCTTCCTTCTTAGGAAACTTGTCTACACCCACAGGCCCCACTTTAAGTTCGTCCCTCCAAACCCCTGCAGCACCCCCTCCACCCCAGCTCCCCCTTGACAGCCCACGGACATGGCTTCCTCCTGGCACACTCCCACCGTAGTGGGCACTTGGAACAACTGGAACTGACCTTTGCCTGAGACCCTAGCGACCCCACTGTCTCCGGCCTGGACCTCTTCTCCACCATGGTCTTCGCCCTCAGTGACTGCAACAGCCGTCTTCATGGGAACACGCTCCAGTCTCTACCTCCAGCCCAGACCTTTCTTCTGAGTTCCAGACACATTTCTCCAACTGCCCAGATGTCCATCCCTCACCTCATCTCCTCCCTCCATGCTTCCATCCCACCCTCTACCCCTGGACTGTCCCCTCCCCTTCACCTCTGCCATCACTGCCAGTCTGGCCTGGATGACTGCAACAGCCGTTGGCCTGGCCTCCCTGCTCCCATACAGCAACCAGAGGGCTGCTCTACCTCTCATATCTTCCATGGCTCCCCAGTGCCTCCACCACCAAATGCAAGCCTTCCCCACCCCTTCCCCCCCCAAGCACGACTCCAGTCACACAGAACTGCCTACAGGACCCCAATGTGACCTGCTCTCAGTCTCTAAGCTTTCACACAAGTCATTCCTTCTGCCCAGAAAATGCCTGCTCTTTCTGACTCAAATTCTTACATTTCTACCATGATGCTAAGCCCCTAGCCAAGGCAGGACGAACCTTGGTGCCCCATGGAGTCTTTAACATTCCCCTTTTACTGCTCCACGATCACCCACGATTCTCTGTGGGGCTCCCCCCACCCACCCCACCGCCGCGGGCTGTGAGCTCCTCAAGGACAGCACCTGGTCTGGACATGTCCCCAGCATCCAGTCTGTGAGGAAAAGTTTGTTGAATGGCTGACAGACTGAATGACACAGAGGAGGAGAATCAGAGCCAGTAGGCAGCTTTCAGCACAGGCTAGGGAAGGACTTCCACTGTCCCACAGTGGAATAGGCAGCCCCAAGGCGTAAGCACCCCACACTGAGAGGAGACTAAGCAGCACCTTGCAGGGCAAGTGGACAGGGGATGAGAGGGGTGGACAGGGGCAGGGGATGAGAGGGGCGTGCAGGAAGGGGAGCGGGTGGTCAGACCAGTGCTTCTCAGCTGAGATGTACATAGGAATTAACTAGAGATCTTCTTAAAGTACAGCCTCTGATTCAATAGATGGGGGTCAGGGCCCCAAAATCTGCATTTCTAACAAGCTCCCAGATAATGTGGCTGCTGCTGGTCTACAAATTTTACTTGGAGAGGCAAGGTTCTGGATGACCTCTGCTGCCCTCTCTGAAAAGCCAGCTCTCCTGGGTCACCGTCTAGCTCCGGCTCAGGGTCAGGGCTATGCGGCTGCGAGCTGGACAGACTGGGTTCCGATCAGGTGTAGCTATTGGGCTGGGGGCAGGGGGGTGCGGGGGTGGGGCGGGGGCCGCCGGCCACTCACCACTTGTTCGTCCAGCGTGAGCAGCGTGCGTGGCACCTTCGGTGAAGCCGAGCCCAGGCGCAGGCAGGTCGGGCTCAGCCGCGGAGCCACGTATTCCAGAAGCTTCCTAGGGGACAGGCCCCGCGGGGGCCCCGGCGGCAGCGCATCCTCCGAGATGGTGCCGCGGAGGGTCCGAAGCTGAGGAGGGGATGTAGGGACGCTCAGAATCCATACAGGTTTTCGAGGAGGCAATCCGCGGTCTGATCGCATGACCCCGGCCCACCTGTGTGGTCCGCACGATGATGCGGTAGGTGTGCAGAGTGCCCCCTCCGCTGCCTTCCTTCTCTTCCCGCCGCAGGCTCACTGCCACCGGACCCAGCACCTCGTCCAGTCCGAAGAAGTTCTGATGTTCTGGAGGGGAGGGCCCCCCCGCCCCGCCCCCCGGGCCGTGAATGACCGGGTTCCCGCCCCCCTGGGAGTCCCACCCGGGCTCGACCATGCCCATCGCTAAGCCCCGCCCACGCTCCCATCTATCACCTAGTGCATACCCTAGACTAAGGCCCACTCCCTCCGCTGCCCCGCCCACATCCTACCGGGCCAAATCCCTTTCGGTGCGGGCTCCCTGATGCTTGGCCCTGTGCCCCGCCCCCTCGGCGGCCCCGCACACAGCACATCTTGCCCCCGGCGCCGGGGGCCGAGGCCTGCCTGCTTCCAGGCCTAGTTCCTTCAAGGCCCCCCCGCACTCCACGCCCATGTTCTGCGGCAGATCGTATGCGGCCCTCCCTCCCGGCCACTGACGAGAACAAGGTTCCCACAAGGGTGCAGAGGTTTTCAGACCTCAGTTTTCACCTCGCAGAAATGTTGGTAGGAAATCTCTCCCCAGCCCGGAGGGGTAGGAGGATGAATCAGACGGAGGCCGAAGGCCTTGGGAAGGTGGTTAAAGCTAGGCTCCGCAGGGCAGTCTTGGCCCCAGAGGCAGAGCATGATCCTTCATATGGCCAGGAACTTAACAGGGAAAGGACAACTCATGAGCCCTCCTGTGTGCCCCTCAGGTGACAGGGGCTGCCGCCCAGCCAGGCAGCGCCCCCCCCCTTACCTTTGCCATAGAAGTACTTGCGGTAGTAACCAGCGCCCAGGTCTGCATGCTCCAGGCTGTAGGCTGAAGTCCGGTTCTGCGGCTCCTCCAGGACGGACACGGCGGCGTTGGGCAGTGCAGGGGGCACGGGTGGGGACACGGGTCCACCCAGGCCCAGCTCGCCCTCACCCCCGAGCTCACTCACAAAGCCAGGCGCCTCAAGCAGCAGGTCCGAGCTGGCAGATGGGTCCTCAGCAGAGGCCGGAGGCCCAGAGCCGGCCTCTGCGTGGCCCCCTGTCCCCCGAGGCTTGGCAGCCCAGTCAAAGAGCAGACTCTGCACGTCATAGTGGGCAAACCAGTGGGGCTCAGGCACTGGCGGGAAGGCGGGCTCTGGCTCCTCGGCCGGCAGCCCCAGCAGGGCCAGCGGGTCCGTGAAGAGCCGGGTGGGGCCCGCGGCAGGGCGGCTGGCCTCCTCGTGGCTGTGGGCACGGGCACGAGGGCTGGCTGGCGTGGGGGGCCGGGCCTCGCCCGCGTCGCTGCCGCTGCGCAGGAGCGGGCCCCGGGCCGGCCTCGGCTCGAAGGTGTGCGGCGTCAGCGGCGGCCGGGCAGGCTGGCGCAGCTTGCGGGCGAAGAGGTCATCGGTGGGCGCAGGGCCCGCGCCCCGCCGAGGGCTCCCCACGCCGCCGGCCCACATGGGCGTGCTGTGGGCCTGGCTCTCCGGGGGCCGGGTCGCATTGGCGGGCACGGGTGGTTGGTGCCCAGGCGGCAGGCCAGTTCCTGCCCTGAGGGAGGAGGGGGCTGCTCAGAGGGGCCTGGGGAGAAAACAGGAACCCAGGCCCCCAGCCTGGTCCTCCACCACGCCGTTGGCTTCCGGCCCCCTCCGCGACCATCAAAGCCGCTTCCGCTTTCCTGGCCACTTCCTTGTCTGCCTCAGGCTGAGGTTTCCAGCCCCCTCCTCCAGCTAAGCGCTGGGCAGGGCCAGGGCCTGGGCTGTCCCGGCCTTGGCCCCGGGGGTCTTGGAACCTGGGCAGCACCCGGGCTGCCAGGGTCCCTCAGTTCCCACTCACACACCTTGGCTTTGGCCTGGGCCCAGAATGAGGGTCCCCGCCAAGTCCTGGCCCAGTCAGATAGATGATTTGTCCCCGCACGGACGGGAAACCCATGGGGCCACTGGTGTCTGGGTCCGGCCCACTTGACAAAGGGAGGACGTCCTGTCCCCAGAGACCTTCCTCCCTGCCCCTCCCACTTCCTCCAGGGTCCCTGAGGAGCTGAGCACCCAGAAGCCGAGTCTCAATGCCCTGGCCCTCATGGCCTCAATACCTCAAGGACACAGGGGTTCCCAGGGGGCACTGGCAGGGCAATAGAAACGACAAGAGGACTTCCTTTGGTACAGGAAGTGGCCCCAACTCTGAGCCCAGCCCCCTGCTCAGCCCCATATCCTGAGGAAGGTTCTGGGATCACACCAGTGCAGTCATGGGACCCATCACCCTGGCCTGAAGGACAGGCCCAGCCAGGCCCACTCTCTGCAGGTGACTGCGGCCATGCCTGGGGGCAGGGGAAGGAGTCACATGGATGAAGCTCCTTTACAGGAACTGGGACCATGGGACCTCTGCCTACCTGGGCTCACTGATACTGACGGGGAAGTCTGAGGCCCATGTGACAAATGGTTAAATTGAGGTCCAGATAAGAGGAGGCTCTTGCCTGAAGTAATTCCACATTACAGCTAGGATTTGAACCTGGGTCTGTCAATCTCCCAGGCCTAAACAGTGCAGTACCTGCCCACAACTGTCCCTGTGTGGGTAGGTGTGAGGTGAGTGGGGGTTGGGCTGAGGCTCAAAGTCTCACAGGATGTCAGACTGAGACACCCAAGGCGCCCGTGACCTGCTAAATGAGGAAATGCGTCAAGACCAAGGGCAGATGCAAAGGGTGATGTGAGAAAGTGGGGAGGGGAAGCCACCGCAGGTGAACCCAGGTTGGTGTGGGCAGGCAGGGCAGGGATGTGGGACCCTCCACTGGGAACACAGACAATTGCTGGCAGGTCTTCGCGCATCCTCCAGTGACACTGTGTGTGGCTGGGCTAGGACAGGGTGGGGGCAGGGGCTCCGTGCAGCCCTCATCTAAAGCTCCAGGACCACGCAAGGGTAGGCCTCCAAGCTTGGGGTGCCTCCTCCCATAGTTTCTCCTAGGACAATGTCTAGCCTCTGTTCTCTCATCTCTAAAATGGGGTTAAACCTTCTGCCCTTTGCCAACACCACTGGGAGACTGAAAGGAGGTTCAAGAGTGTGAAGCTGGCCATGTGTTAAGTATGTGGTGGTGAGGCAGGCAGGCCCTTGCTCTATGTGCCAAGCTCTTGGGTCTGGGCTGTGATGTGTGTGTTGGGGTGGGAGGGGACATGAGAGAGGGGAGCTGTGGAGGCCCCTGTTCCGTGTGGGCTGAGCTCTGTGTACGTGTGTGTGCACAGCCCGTGGGCTGCCTCTTGTTCTGGCCCAGTGCTGGGCTCTGGCCCTGCCTTGGGGGGTGTTCTTGGGCTCTGCCCCCCACCCGGTGGCTTCACACAGGGTCCATTGAGGCCGGGACATTCCTCGCAGCCTGTGTCACTGGGGGGAGAGGGCCGGCCCCGCCCCCACAGATCCGGAAGGCCTGGCTGCCCCAGGAGGAGCCGCTGGACGCTTCCCAGCACATCTGGAGGTCATGACCCCATTTCTGCTGCCAGGGGGCGCGACAGATGTTTCCTCCCAGGCCAGACCCAAGACTGGGGGGGGGTGAGGGGTGGCGGTGTGCAAAGGCTGGGGAGGAGGCCGCCCTGAGATCAGGGGAGCCCCAGGACAGGGGGAGCCCCGCACACAGCCGGCAGCAGGGGCAGTCGCCAGCGCCGCCCAGAGGAGTCGGGGGCTGCCGCATCCAGTCGCCCTCACACTGGCCGGGCAGGGCCGGGCCGTCACGCAGAGGAGAGTGGGGGCCGCCGGCCGGATGCAGGGGACTGGACGTGCTGACTCGGGACTGGAGCCCGGACGGAGGTTCGGGGGGGTGCAGGCGGCGAACGCGGCAAGGACCCTCCTTCCACATACACACCACCCGGGCCCACGCCAAGCCACCTTTACCCCTGTCGGGCCCGACCGCGGTGCTTCCACTCCCCCGCTCCCGCCGGTACCTCTGGGGCTCCCGCCTGGTGGCCGCCTCCCGCGCTGGGGTCCCGCTGCCTCTCCCGCTACCGCTCGGGCGCTGGCTCCGCCTAGGGGCGGGGCCGGGCCGGGGGGCGGGGCCGTCGCGGAGGGGGCGGGGCCGGCCTGGGAGCAGTCCGCGGCGGGAAGCCCCGAGGGCGGGGACTGGAGGCCAGGCGTTGGTAAGGCTGGCGCGCAGTCCGAGCACCCAAACAGAGCCAGGCCCAGTCCCGCGCGCTGTTGCGCCTCCAGCCTCAGCTGAGAAACGCAGAAAAGTGTACCTGCCTTCCAGACCAACTGGGAGGGTTACAGCAGGACTCCTAGTGTTTAGCAGCCCCTTCCCCTCGGCTCGCACCAGAACACAGCAGGTGCCCAGAAACAGTGACTATGAGCACTTACTAAGCACTAGACCCTGCTCTCCACACGCTCTCATTCTTAAAACACCTTAGGTGTCCTCTCTTCTTTATAAGCTGGAGAACTTGAGGCTCAGAGAAAGGCTTTCGCCAAGGTCAAGGCTGATAATTTTAGGCACTAGCCTCATGAGCTGGAAGTCTTTGAAAATATAGAGGTGAGAAACTGGACAAAATGAACTTCAGATCAAGGTTTAAAAAGGACTTTAAAAAGACCTGTGGGCGCCTGGGTGGCTCAGTTGGTTAAGCGACTGCCTTCGGCTCAGGTCATGATCCTGGAGTCCCGGGATGGAGTCCCGCATGGGGCTCCCTGCTGGGCAGGGAGTCTGCTTCTCCCTCTGACCCTCCCCCCTCTCATGCTCTCTGTATCTCATTCTCTCTCTCTCTCAAATAAATAAAATCTTTAAAAAAAAAAAAAAAGGAATAGACTTGTGAGGGAGGGGACCTAGGCCTACCTGAACCCCACTTGGGTCTTACCGCTATCTCCATCATAACCCAGCCCCACATTCTTTATCCCCCTCTCTGTGCTCATCTACCCTAACCTGGCCACCCTCCTCTACCCTCCACCCAAACATTCCCAGTCAGAAAAAGAAAACACCAACCAAAATCAAAAATAGTGTTATTAATTCTGGTGTCTCCGAAGCACGAAAAAAAAAAAAAAAGAAAGAAAGAAAAAAAGAAACCACCCTTCCCACATTTCAGCCCCAGGTCCAGGCCAGGGGGCTGCCCCTGCAGGCAGTGCAGGCCCAGGGGCCAAGTCAAGTCAGTCCTGGCCTCGGGCTCGAAGCGGGACCAGCCCATGGGTTTGGCTTTTAGGGCCTGGCTGGGAAGCTGCCTGCCTCAGTTTGGGGAGCCCAGGCCCTGGACTAGGGATGAGAGATCAGGGATCAAGGTCAGAGATCTGGCCCACTTAGTTCTGATACTCTAGCTAAGGCAGCCAGAGGTGAGGATTCAGATGTGGAAGCCAAAGCCACTCAGTTCTGTGGTCCAGCAAAGGGGCCAGAGGCCAGGGATCCAAGTTGCTGAATCCTGGGGCTGGGGCTGGGATCCAGAGGGTACCAGGCCGCTCAGTACTGATGCTCCAGCAGGGGCTGGGCGGCCGGGCTCTCGCGCTCCTCAGCAGGGGCAGGCCAGTCACCCAGGGTCCCAGTGGGTGTGCCACTCTCAGGAGCACTGCTGTCCAAGCAAGGAATGTCCTGGGCCGCCGCTCTGAGGGGCGAGGAGGCGTTGGTGCTGATATCCGGGCTGAGGCTGAGGTCTAGGGGCGCCTAGGAGAGGGGAGAGAGGTTGGTGGAAAAGCAGACCTGAGTAGCTCAGGACGCAAGCCTTCCACAGGACCCTTACCTGAGATTTGGGAGTGCCTCCTTTGGGGCTCCCTGAGGCTGGCTCTGCCTCAGAGCCCCCTAGCCCCTTCCGACCCCCCAGGCTCCACTTCCCACTGGGACCCTCAGAACTGAGGAGACCAGGGCCAGGGGGCCTTGAGGGCCGGGGACCCTCAGTGGGGGCGGGGGAAGCAGGGGCTGCTCCAGGGAGCCGAGGGGGCGGCCACTGCAGCAGAGGAGGGGGGCGCCCATCACCAGAGCCGCTCAGGGAAGGCCGAGGGCCCCAGCCTGGGCCAGGAGGGAGGGGTTGGTCGCCACTGCCTGTGGGAGACAGATAAGAGAGTCAAGATCTCCGCGAGGCTGCTCTCGCCCACTGGCTCAGGCCGGCCTTGCCAGCTCACCTGCTGTGTTCTCAGGTGTGGGGTGTGCCAGGGGGGGGTTATTGCTGAGGGAGGTCAAGCCGCCGCCTCCGCCACAGTCCGAGTCGTCCACGTTCCCACCGCTGTTGCAGCCGGCACCACAGCCCTTATGGAGCCTGGGATGGGGGTGGCGGGGGGGGGACAGGTTGGCAGGGGGAGGGCCCGAGACTGCAGAGGCGCAAGTCCCCAGCTCTAGGACAAGCCAGCTAACATCGCTGAGCCCCAGGATCCCATCTCTAAGAGATTTTGCCATCTACTTTGCAGGGTCTTCTAAGAGAGGCATTATCGACGGCTCTGAAGGCGAAAGGCCACCTTCAACTGTGGGAGCGCAGCGTGAAGGCGGGTCAGCTCTGGGATGGTGTCGGCTCTGAGGGCCCAGGCCTGGCTCCAGCACTTCCTCACTCTGAGCCCTAGGAGGAAGTTGCTTCACCTCGCTGAGCCTCTGCTTCCCACTCCAGGACCTCAGCCCCGCGGGCTCAGGGCGGCGTGCAGGGCTCACCTCTCCCAGCTGTGCAGAAGCCAGCGGGCAATGGCACTCAGGCTGACGGGGCCGCCCCACAGTGCCCGCAGCTGGGGGTGGCTGCCGGCCAGCGAGGTGGTAAGGGGCGACACATAGATGGGGTAGCCCAGTGGCTGGTCACAGGAAGAATTGATCATGTTGCGGAGCGCCTGCTTGGCATTCTGGATACTGCCGCGTTCAGGGTTGCGGTTGCGCAGAAACACCAGCTCCTGCTGCTGCCCGGCCCACAGGCCGCGGACGCACTCGCGGTTCACCTGCGGGCGGCCACGCACAAGGGTCAGGGGGCCGGGCCGGGGGGCCGGCGGGGCGGGGAGGCCGGGGGCAGGCGTGGGGGGGGGCCGGGGGGCCGGCGGGGCGGGGAAGGGCCCTCCCTCCGCACCTTGATGACTCGGAAGCTGAGATGGCGCCGGTTGAGCATGATGATCTTGTACTCGTCGGAGGCGTCATCCAGGACGTGGCGCAGAGCCAGCAGTGAGGGTGTGTTGCTGAGGATGGCGCTGCGCCAGGCCGGGTCACCCTCATGCGAGATGACCAGGCGCTCCTCGTTGGCGGCGATGGCATCGTACAGGGCGGCCGGCTCCTCGTACTCATCTGGGGATGTGAAGTGGTCCTGCGGGGCCAACGGGATGGAGGCTGGGTCAGTGGCCCCTGCCCTGTGGAGGGGCTTCATCCCCCACAGGCCCACCCTACCTGGGCACACCTCTCCCCACCTGGTGAAGCTTGAGGGCCATGCGAACCCCGGGCGCCACCACACGATGAAGCAGGTCCATGTCAGCGAAGACCCACTCATCACGCGGGGAGGTGATGCGGAAGTCCCCCTTGAACAGGGCGTGCAGGCCGTAGAGGAAGGGCTCCAGGCTGGGGGAGAGAAGGAACAGGGGAGCGTGAAGGTTTCGGAGCTCTGGCGTTCCACACAGGGGTCTGAGCTGAGACCATTCTTCATGCTGGGCCTCTGCTTCCCCATCCTGACAAGGTTGGTCTCTGTCTAGGTCCCTCACGGGGTGGTGAGGAACGCACAAGGTCTAGAACTGGGAGGCGCCTTGCCCACAGGGAGGAGCCGCCCTTAAGGAAGGGCTGATGCGGTTCCTGGGGGCTGCTGGCCCAGAGCTCTTTGCGGAGAGGATAGAGGAAAACACAGGAGACCCGGCTGGACCTGTGGCGCTCACCTGGCAGACATGCTATGCGAGGCTGTCCCCAGGGCCCGTCGGCCCAGCACACACAGGCCAAAACACAGCGTGACCAGCGGCGAGTTCCAATCTTGGTCCACAGGCTGCAGCACAAGGACCCCGTCCCCAGAGCCCCACTCAGATCCAGGACAGGGAACTTGCGGTGGGGGCAAGGGCCCAGACCAAGGGAGGCTGAGAGCAAGAGGACCCGTACAGGGAAGGGAGAACTTGGGAGTGGGGCAGGGGGGGCAGCCCCAGGGTAGTGGGGACCGGACCTGGCTGCGCCGGGAGGCACAGTACTGGATCCACTCAAGGTGCACCGCACAGAAGGAAGGCAGTGAGAGGCCGGAGAGGCGAAGGTCATAGTCCTCATCCACACTCAGTGAGAAGGTGGGGTCCGAGTCAGCGTAGCCCGGCACCCTCACGGGCCGCAGGGCTGCTGCGATGCCCTCATGATTGAGCCACGCCTCCAGCTTCGGTGAGCGGCTCACGTAGTAGATGATGCTCTGGGAGGAGAGGGCAGGCATCAGAGCTGGGGCCAGTGACTGGGGTCATGCCCTAGCCACGGAAGAGAAAGCACCAGGATGCGACCTAGGACACCCACCTCGTGTCTCCTCTGAGTTCCCTGAAGCTACACAGGCTAGTCTGCTCCCCTCTCTGAGGCCAGGGAGGAGAAGAGAGAAAGCTGCCAGGAAGCAGCCCCCCCTTAGTAAGCATCCCCTGGAAGGTTCTGCACTGTGGCAAGTGCTCGCCTGCTTGCTTCAGAAGATCCCCCATTTGTAAGACACTGAGGTTCAGAAAGACAGCAGACTTGCCTGAGGTTACACAGCAGGGCAGACTGAGCTAGGATTGGAGCCCCCAGGACCTTCCACACCATTCCGCTGTGGGATCCAGATCTCAGAGGCCTTGGAAGGTCAGGCTGAAGTAGTGGGGCTGCCTACAGGCCAGTGGGGCCTAAGTGCCTGTGGGTCCTGGGTCCCTTCAGGCAGCTGAGGTCTGACAGCCACGGGGCATTCCTCTCAGAAAAAAGGCAATGGCACGTAACCTGTGTCCAAAGTCAGAGGCTCCTGTACCCTTTCAGGGGATGCTTGTTGCTGAACAGGGGTTTGAGCCAACGGAAAAGAGCTTCTGGAAGGCAGACGGGCAGGACGAATGGGCAGTGTGAGGCTGGCAGTTGGCAACCAGGAAGGTTACTGGGATTCCATGTGCCACCCTGGGATGGAGCCGATGGGGCTGGCCCCGTACCCGGGGACAGGGTGGGAAGTCCAGGGCTGGGGTGGGTACTGCAGCTGGCCACGAACAGAGGGCCCCCAGGCAGCAGGAGTAGGAACGTCCAGCAGGGTAGCTCTGGTGGGATACGCAGGCCCGAGAGGCTGTCCTCAACAGCTGCCACCCCCCACCAGGCACTGCCCCGGCAGCCCCAACTCACATGGCAGAGCATTCCCCAGGTCCTCCGGACACCCCTACCCTGCTCTGACCGTGCCCAGCCTGTGAGGCAGCTGTGGCCGTGGCCGGTGAGCTCCCCCACGGGGTGGCAAACTGGGCAGGGGCGGGGCTCATCTCGGCCTGCCAGCCCGGACCTGGCTGGGTGCCTGGTGCACAGCCACGAGGCCGCGTTGGCCTTGAGCTGGGCTTGCGGGAAGCAGCAGGGTGACCTGCGTAAGGGCACTTCTCTGACAGTGGGGGAAGAAGGTGGACAGAACTGTGACCCCGGATGACCTGAGACTAGGAATGTCCCTGTCTGGACCACAGCGTCTTTCTTGGTGAAGGTGAGGGGCGTGAGGCTCGCACACCCTTCGCTAGGGGTGGCTGCGTGGACGGGAAAAACAACAGAGGAATTACAGCTTCTCTGGTGTGTGCCACAGATGGGATGTCCACGGAGACAAGAGGACAGCTAGGAGGTGCAGAGGCCTGCCCTAGAGAGAACCTCAGGTGAGCAGGCTTCCCTGGGCCCCAGCACGCCTCCCCCAACCCCGGCCCCGCACAGGGAGCCCCGGGGCAGCTGCTGAGGGCAGAGGGGACGTGGGCAGGAGCCGCCCTCACCTCACTGCCATGGTGCCCTTCCTCTGGGGGCCATCACTCCTGTCCGCTCGCAGAACTACAGTGACCCCTCCTCCTCAAGGGGATAAACTGAGGCACAGCAAAGGAGGTGACATCCCAAAGGAGGCTCCCCAGAACCCAGGCCAGGGCTCCCACTGGACCCCACACTGGGCCTCACAGCCCTCAGCACCGCCCGCGGGGGCTTGCAGCACCAGGCCCGGGCCTGGGTCTGAGCTCGGCTCCGCCACTTTCTCCTGATCCTGGGGCCTCAGGCTAATCACTTCGTTTCGTCAGCCAACTTCCACAGCTGAGACGTCGGGATCTCTCTCGAAGGGTGTGATGGGCTTCACCCAGCTCAGGAGTGGTGCCTGGCACAGAGCCTGCCCCCGGTAGTCACCACTGCTGGGCAGCCACGCCTATGGTTATCACTTACCACTGTTGGCAGCATCGTCCCTCTGTGCTGATGCGAGGGGGCGGGCTCCCGGGGGTCTAGAAGGCTGGCCTCAGCAGCTGCCCTTCCCAGGACCAGCAGCCCAGCGAGGGGATCCCTGCCCGCGCTGTCCACCTGCCCCCCGTACTCACTGTCCAAGGTGCATCTTCCAGAGGAGGGTGACAGCGAGCCCCGCCCCCCCACGCCCCAATGTTGTAGCCACACACAAGCTGCCAGGGCCCCTGAGGCCTGCTGTCCCGTGGTGGGTGGCATCTTGGAGGATGCGTAAACTCTCGAAGGCCTCTGCTTCCCTTGGGCAAACCGGTTCCCAACCAACCAGAAGATGACGCTCAGGATGCTCCCGGTCAGTGAGCGATCGTTAGCAGGGACCCCTGCTGCCCAGCCACCCGCCGGCCGTACCTTGACGTAGTAAGTGATGAGGATCTTGCGGAGATCAAAGACCTGCAGCATGGAGGCCGCGTTATTGTCGCTGATGCTGTAACCCTCCAGCACATACTTGCTGGCCGTCACCTCCCAGGCCAGCCAGCGCTGCCCGAAGGCGGCATTGAAGGACAGGACCCGCGGCAGGTGGCCGGGCTCACAGCAGCAGCAGCCCTCATCCTCCTCCACGCCCTCCGTGATGGCCTCGACCTCGCGCTGCTGGCAGTATGTACCTGCAGGTGCGCGGCGCCCAGTCAGGGGGCCACCGGGACCTCCCTTCCCGCCTTCCCCCTAGCAAGCGCCCAGGTCTTCACCGTTCCCTGCCTGGGGATGCCGGGAGCAACCGTTACTAAATGCACGACCCTTCCTCCTCCAGACTCCCAAAGGCCACGGCAAAGACTGAAACTCAGAAGTGACCTGCTCAGGTTCACAGTACTCGTGAGCTGTGCCTCGAGCCCCTCTGTACCCTCAGAGGCCTCTTCCGAGGCTGACATCCAGCATGTGCGTCTTCCTGAGGGCAAAGAGCTACTAGCTCACCCACCAGGGACTTTACGTGGCACCCAACCTGAGCCAAGCCCAAGACCGAGAGCAGGT
Organism: Mirounga leonina; assembly: GCF_011800145.1. Classification (NCBI taxonomy): domain Eukaryota; kingdom Metazoa; phylum Chordata; class Mammalia; order Carnivora; family Phocidae; genus Mirounga; species Mirounga leonina. The sequence goes on along the minus strand of NW_023270418.1, from coordinate 31,501,720 downwards.
CAGGGGCAGCTGATGGGAGAACCCAGAGCTCCAGGCCCACGCTTCTGCCAGAACAGCCTGTTCGGTCCCTGTGGACCCAGAGTCAGGACAGGGACACGGCTTGGCCGAAGGAGACCCTGCCACCTCACCACTCATACCAGGAAACCCAGGCCTAGGGAGGAAGAGTGCCTTGTTCAAGGTCACCGCGCAAACCAGGGCAGGGCTGGACTAGAACCCAGCCCTCACACGCTAGGAAACGTCAGGCCCAGGCCCCGAGGCTCACCCCGGAACTCAAGGCCACGCAGCTGGAAGGTGACGAGGCCATTGCCGACTTCGATGAGGTGCACCAGGGCGTTGAGGTAGTCGGAGGCCAGGACAAAGCAGTCGCCGGGGCCATAGTTGCCCCAGCGGCCCAGCACCAGGTCCCCACACAGCGTGTGCTGCAGCGAGCGTGTCAAGTGCTCGTAGAAAATGGAGTTGAGGTTGTTGTCGTCAGCGCCTGAGACCCAGGACAGACAGACAAAGGGACAAAATGACGAGCAAGGCCCCCTCCCCAGGGAGGCGCTGCCCTAGAGGCCCCCGGGGGGCCGAGTACACACCGGGGTTCCGATCCAGCTGTGTGACCAGGCGGGTGTTGGAATGATCCACACGTTTAGTGCTGTTCAGACAGAATGACAAACACAGTCGGCCAACAGGTTCCAAAGAGGATCCCCGCCAGCCCACCACTGCGGCCTCGGAGCCCACACCCCTGTTCTCTGGGCAGATGCCATGAGAGTCCCATTTCACAGGGGGCCGAGGCTCCGGGACGTGAGGGGACTCCCCCAGGACCACACAGCCAGGAAGAGCAGGGATGAGCCCGAGGCTTGGAGGACGGACTCAGGTTTTGCGCTCATCAGATCAGCCACCTGAAGCCCGCCATGCCCAAGCACTTGCATCCCTGCTGCGGCCTCTCTCTGCGCCCCGCCGGGGCTCCAAGCTCCCCTACCTTCCGAGGACCCTCTGGGTGACCCGCCTGCTCCCTCGAGACTCACTTGTAGTCGCGCTCCCAGAACTTGAGGGGCCGCGCGTAGGACATGATGAAGACGGCGCTGCCCAGCAGGGGGTTGAGTGGCGTGGAGAAAAGTGCCGAGAGCAGAGCTTGAACGAACAGCATGGCCGAGTCTGGGCACGAGTCAAGGAGGTGGCGGGCACACAGGACCCTCCCTAGCCTCCCTCACCACCCTTTAACTCTCATCAACCTGCCCCGCGCGCCCCCATCCAGGCCACTGTCCCCCCCGCCCGCCCCCCCCCCCCCCCCCCGCCCAGGCCGCGGGCAGCAGGCTGGATATGAGGCACAGCAAAGGGCTGGGCAAAAGCGTGGAAAGCAGAGCCCCAGGTGATCTGCCAGGGCGCGATGTAGGTCAGCACAAAACGCAGCTTGTACAGCAGGTCCCACAGCTGGCAGGGTCGGAGAGGGAAAAGGAAAAGATACGCAGGTCACTCAGAGGTGGGGTCAGCCAAGGACCCATGCAGAGCCTCAGGGCTACCCCAGTGGCTGCCCGTGTGGGAGTCAAGCTCAACATCACTCCCAGCCCTTTCTCTCTGGACCTGGCTCAAAGCACCTGTTATTGTTAGCAGACCCTCTAAGGGAGCGTTAGCCGACTATTGGCGGGACCACCCTGGGAGCTTCCTATTCTTGCCCCATTTTGCAGATGGGAAAGTTCGGAAAAAGCAGGGTAGGATGACAACTTGCTCAAGCCATAAGTCAGTGATGAGGCTGGGCCTCGACCATGATATTGAAAGTTGAGACGGGCCCCGCCCTCCGAGGGGGGCACAACTTGGATCCCTACCATCCTGGACCAGACCAGAAGCCAGACTAGAATGCCCATGTAAAAGAGAAAATGGCTCAGGGCCATGCTGGGGTCTCATGGCAGGCACCACCATAGGCCTCCGGTACAGTGTCAGGGAATGGCTCTTTGTTCAGTGATTCCCCCACTGAACCCCACACCAGGGGGTCCCACAGTGTGGCAGGGCAGTCTAGATCTATCCAGGCCCCAGAGGCTTTTGAAACTCAGCTCTTAACTGCTCCCCAGGGCTGTGGCCGGCCAAGGGGCAGAGCTCAGAGGCTGGTTTCCAGAGGACAAGGCCAAGTCTTGACTACCTAGTAACTGCTCACGAGGAAGGTGAAGGGCCATGACTCCGAGAACAGGCAGCGAAGTCAGACAGACCTGGATTCAAGTCCTGGCTGGTCACCAATTCTCTGGGGGACCCGAGGCATGTCACTTTGGTGCTTTGAACCACAGCTTCCTCTGTGCCCCTGGGGCATGCACTGCAAAGGCCCACGGCGGGGCCGATGTGGGGCAGCAACTACAGGGCTGCAGGCCCCTGGGGAAGTTCTCCCCGCTGCCAACGCAGACAGGTTCTGCTCCCGCCGCACAGCCTAGAGTCGGCAACGTGGCCGCCAACTCACCTTGCTGCAGAACAGGGACATGAGGAAGTAGTCGAGCAAAAAGCCCTGGGAGAGGCGTGGGTAGTCGAAGTGGAAGAGCAGGACAGTGAAGGCCAAGGTCAGGTACTGCTGGGGTGGGCAGCAGAAGGCTGAGCGCAACAGCTTCAGCCCAGCCACCGTCATCAGCAGCGCCCGGCAGCTGTGGATGAGGAACAGGCATTAGGTGGCAGGTGGGACTCGCGGGGGTGCGGAGGGGGTCGGGGCCCATCCCTCCCCAGCCCTGGCCTGGGCTCCGCCGAGCTGGGCCCTGCTCTTGTGGGCGAGGGATGCTCAGTCTCTGCTCTCTAAAGGGGTCCCCCTTTAGAGACACATCTGGGAGACACATCTGTTTTCAAAGAGGCAACTGTCTCAACAGAGAGCGTCAGGAGCTCGAGAACTGCTTTTGCTTGCTTGCTGGGGCAACTGAGGCAGGCATCATTCCCTCTGTGGGCTTCGGTGTCCCACGTGTCCCATGGGAATGCAGACGGGGATGGTGGGGGGCGGGGGGGCGGTCCTCACTAGAGGCAGAACTTGTCCGGGTGGCTGACGACAGCATGGGCGTCCACCGTGAGGGCATTGAGCACCACGGCAGGGTAGATGAGGTACTTCTCGATGCACTGAAGGCTGGCATACAGCTTCTCAAACCACATCACCTGCGCAGCGCCTGCAACGGGAGGCAGGACTGCTGACCCTCCGTGCTCCCCTCCCACTGCTGGGCCAGGTCAGGTGCACGCCTGGAGGGGGCCTGGAGGGAAGGCAAACCACGGCTCTGCGGGTCCCCAGAGACTTTGTGGCAGCTCAAATGAGTGCGAGGAGGCCCGAGCAGGACATTCAGGGTCTCAGGGCACACGCCTTGCCCATTCTGCTGTGTGGAAAAACAAACCTAATGAGGACATCCCCAATGCCCGCTGGAGCCAAGGCAGGCTGGGTGAGGCCCACACACACGGTGACCTCGAGCTACAGCCCCTTCATCACGGGTCACTGGCCCCCCGGCTTGAGCTGACTGTAGCCACGTGGGAACGCCGGCCCAGTGGGCAAAATCTTTCATCGCTTACGCAGAACAGGGCATGTGGAACTTCGTGTAACAGATCCAGGTGACAAACCCGAGGCTTAGAGGCGCTTTATCACACAGCCCAAATGAAAATCGGCCTGGCAGACCTAGTCTATGGGCAACCAGTCAATCCTTCCAGACGACAGAACCCTTTAGGGCCTTGGAATTCTATATCCTCCATCTCCCCAGAGAAAGCAAGAGGAGCAGAGAAAGAGCAGGGCGGGTAGCATGAGAGGCAAGCAGGGTCCTGGCCGGGGTGCAGCAGGCAGGACGGGAGGGCAGGCGGGGCTGCTGCGGGGCTGCGCGGGGACCGGGGGCATGGGCAGAGGCTGCCCCCTGCTGGCACTCTGAGCTCTCACCAGGCTGCACGAACCCCGCCCCCCAACAGGGGCAGGAGGGGTGGAGGGACCCCAGCGCCCCGGGGCAGGCACTCACCGCGCACTTCATACTGGCTGTACTCAGACGGCTTCAGCACAGGCTGCGACAGGCAGAACCAGGGCAGCTGTTTGCGGAGCTGCGGCAGCAGGTAGTGCGTGAAGAAGCCCACGGCCCCGGCCAGCGCGTACAGCACGAAGCCCAGCACCGACTGCAAGAGGGGGAGGCCGGAGGCTCAGCCCAGGCGAGTGGGCCACGGAGCCCACGGGGCTGGGGCACGGGCCTGGGCGGAGAAGGACATGAGGCCATGGCGGCCAGGGGCCCTCAAGCTAAGCAGGCTCCTGCAAAGAGCGAGGGGGCAGGGGTGGCCCAGGCCACACGAACCTTCAGGGCGATGAAGACGGTGCTGGCGCTGACGGCGAAGGTGAGCACGGCAATCACCACACACATCACCAGGTCAGAGTGCAGGACCTCACGCTGCAAGGCCGGGACACACGAGTGTGGGTGCCCGCCAGCCCGGGGCCGACTGCACCCTGGCAGCCCTCCGCCCCGAGACTAGAACCCCACGCTCCAGCCTCTCACCACCGACTGGCGCATCTTGTCTGGCAGTGGGTCTGGGGGCTCAGCCCGAGCTGTCTCCAAGCTCCGCTCCTCCAGCTCGGGGAAGAGCTTGCTCCTGATCAGGGACCTGGGGTGGGTGAGAAAAGGCAGGGGCCCGGGTCTGCAGAAGCTGCCCCTCCTCCCGCGGGCTCCAGGGTCAGCTGGTGACAGGCACGTGCACAGATCCCCACCGCCAACTCTTGCCATGCACACTCACACAAACACACACATGCGCACGGACAGGCACATGCGGGCACCCACCAGAGCACAGTGGGGTCACTGCTCTGACGGCTCAGGTGGTAGGACAGTGCCACCAGGAGGCCACAGAAGACCGAGAAGAGGACAGGGACGTGCTGCTCCGGCCAAGGAGTCTGGGGAGAGAACCCATGCTGGTCAAGGGAGGCAAGGGTAAGCGTGGGGGGCGCTGGGGGGGTCCCCCCATGGGAGAAGCCACTGCTGGTCCCAATTCACAGTCCTGTCCCAATGACCCCCCTGGGCCTCAGCATGCCCCCCACCCCACAGGTCATCCCTACCTTGATGGCCCCAAGGCAGAAACCATAGAGCAGGGCAGCAGCGAGCAGGCTGCGGGACAGGCTGAAGACTGCCGTGAGCGGGCTGGTGGCAGCTGTGAGGGGGGAGAAAGAGCAGGTAAAGACCAACTCCTACCTGCTGGCATCCCACCTCACCCCCACCCTGCTGCCCCTCAATTCCCACAGGCTAACCTCCCTGGGACCCATCCCCAGCCCACTGCTGTCTGCTCCCTGAGCCCTGAGAGGTCCTCAGAGCTTCTGGCATTCTTGGGTTTAAACCCCTTGCTTGGGGGGAAGAGGGGGGAAGAGCTGGGCTCTTGAGATCCACAGTATAAACAGAAGAGAAAGATCAGCAAAAGGCTGGAGCCACATAACTAAGCCACAGCCCCTTCTGGGCCCCACGCTGCCTCCCGACCCCCAAGCCACCTATGGGCCCCATACCTGTGCCCCCGAAGCCATGCATATCTATCTGCTCCAGCAGGTACATGAGGCAAGTGTTGACCTGGGGCAGGAGGCCCAGGAGGAAGACGAACGGGAAGCACAAGGTAAACACTGTCAGGGAGGGAAAGCAAAGGTCCGGTCGGTCAGCCTGCAGGCCACCCCTTGGCCCGTCACCCTTGGGCCCTCACTCCCCCGGGCCACCTCAACGCTGCCCGATCTCACCGGTGGCCACGTCACGGGCACAGAAGAAGAAGGAGGCGGAGAAGAGCGTGAGGCCGTACAGGGAGACGGGGGGGAAGGGCTGAGCTGAGCCCAGGGCGTCCAGCAGCCAGATGAGCAGACAGCAAATACAGAAGTAGACAGGCCGGCTATATGCGATCACCCAGTTGTGGCCCTGGGGAGCAGGACGGTGAGGGGCCAGGTCTCCCCAGCTGACCACCCCGCACGCACGTCCACACACACACACACAGGCTCATGCATGCTCCCGTGCCCTGCCCATGGCCCTGGATCCAAGATAGAAAGCCTGGCAGGGTGAGGGCAGCAGGACTGAGGATCTGAGGCCACAGGGGTGGTCAGGGAGCCCTGCCTCTCCCAGACCCCTCCACACCTGTCTCAGCCCCTACCCACGGCCCACGCCCGAGCCTCGTGAGGAAAGGCACTGGTACTCACGTGCATGGGAGATGCCGCATCAGGCTGGACGCTCTGGAAGAGATAGCAGCTACGTTGGCAATGAGAGCCAGAGCCCAAGGGAGGGTCAGAGACCCCAGGACCTGCTCAGTTCCACCACCGGACTGTCAGGGGTGGCCAGGGCAGGACCCTACACCGTTCTGAGCCTCGGTTCTCTCATGGGTAAGATGGGAGGCTGACTACAGGGGATCTTAAGCACCTTCTCTGCTTTCGAGCTCACACCCCTCAAAACAGGTTGCGGGCATGGAGATATCTGGAAAGAGGTGGGCGAGGGAAGGAAACGCAAGGAGCAAGGCCTGACCTTCAGCAGGGAATACTGGCAGGAGGCGATGACCAAGCAGAACTGGAAGACCCAAATATCCGTGAAGAAGCCCTTGAGCAGCAACAGGTAGCCCAGGAAGGCGACGAGGCTGCTCAGGCCGATGCCGAGTATGTTCTCCACCAGCCCCCGAGTCCTGGAGAGACAGCAGGGTCAGGGCACACCCATCTCCTTCCCGGCTAGTGGGGCGAAGGCAGGTGGAGTGCGGAGGAGAGCAAGACCCAGCCACAAAGGCCCACTTCTGAGCCTGTGCCCAGAGCACCCCTCCTCCTCTAGATATGCGAACCTATCCCTTTCAAGGACGGGGCCGGGTGGCCCCTGCTCCCGGAAGCTGCCCCACTGCTGCCCTGCATCCCGATCTTCGCCCCTTCCAGACCCTGAGGCTCCAAGGGCCACCACTGAGGGGCTTGCCTGTCTGCGGCTCGCGCATGCCCAATCAAACAGGCCGTGCTATGCACACAGGCGGGGCCCGACACACGCCCACTGCAGTGCCAGGAGGAAATCCAGAGTGTGGGAAGCCGGGCCACAGGTTCTAGGCCCAAGCCATCCACGTAGATAACAAAAGTCATCTGACTTCCCTCTCTGGCTTCCTGGTCCTCAATTACCCCTAAGAAATGGGAAGACTCAGATAAAGCGTTTATGAGCTTTTTTAGGCGACAGCACTCAATTTCATCAACTCTTAACACTGAAGCAAACAAAAGCAACAGACTGGATGGGAACAGCTGGGAGCAGGGCTTTTGGACAGGGAGTAACTAGAGCACCATCCACTCGGCCACCTCTTTATACCCCAGAAGGACCTAGTCAAACCCCACCACAGACCTCAGCCCCTGAAGCACCTTCAGTGGCCCCCGCCATTAGGTTCTCTGATGCCGTGATGGGCTCCACAGGTTTAGAGGGTCCGGAAGGCCCGGGGCCAGGCACTCACCGGTCCAGCAGGGCCAGGAGGGCCAGCCGCTCATAGCGCACGGATGTCCAGCGGCCAGGAAGCAGCCAGTACTTGTAGCTGTGCTGGGCCCGCGGCGGCGCCTCCTCCATCAGCGTCTGCTCCTGGGATTCGTGCAGGGAGTCCTGGTCCAGCAGGTCAAACTGCGGTCCCCACAGCCGCAGCCATCAGCCCCTCGCCCCCCAACACGGGCCACTGCCACCACTCCCCTTCCCGGTGCACACTGGCTTGTCAGCCATCTCCTCAGCACAGCACAGAAAGAAAGTCCCCGCCACCTAGTGGCCCTGTGGCCGGTCCTGCTGCTCCATCACAAAAGCGCGCTCCTCTCTCCAGGTCCCCGGGACATGGCTCAATGGCTGCTGGGGACTGCTGGGGCTGCCGAGGGCCAGAGTCGCCAGCGCCCACATCTGTCCTCCCCACTCAGGCAGCCTCTCCTGCCTCTTCCTGGGCTCAGTGAAGTCCACCTGTCCTTTGGGACCCAGTACAAATGGTACCGTCCTCCTGGACAGAGCCATCATGGGTCACTCTGACCACCCCACGCTGAACACATAGAGCACCAGCCCTGACGACAGGCCTGGGTGCCAACGGCCGTGTTGTGAGGCCCTAGGCAAGCTACTCAATCTCTTAGACTTTCATGTGCCCTTCATTCAGCAAATACTTAGGGGGCAAGCTATGGGCCTGGCCCTGTGCCAGGTCTTGGGGATACCATGCAGAGCCAAAGATGCACGGCCCCTGCCTCTGGATGTGGCCATCGGCTGTGTCAGGACCATGGTGCCCCTCCTGTGTGACAACTAAGGAGAATAAGTGCATCAGAAAGGGGCACGTGGGGCTTCTGGGCCCTGCATGTGTTCTGTGACCCTGAGCGTTAGGTGTGTGGGTGCCCCTTTTACCATAATTCTTTAAATTCTAGAGTCTGCGTCTTGCACGTCTTTAACGCTTCTGTTGTTCCTAGACTGACCGCGTAAATTATTATCCAAAGCGGGACGCTTTCAGAGTGAAACAGGAGGTTATGGTAACGAGCAGGGACAGAGTGCCCGGAGCCATGCCACGCGCCCAGGCCCAGCACGCGGAGCGCCAGGCCACGGCCGGGTAAGTTGACCTCTTCCGTGGGTTTCACCGCAAAGACCCGCCCTCCCCGCTCCCTGTGGGCCTCTCCAGAATAAAAAAGATACTCCATACACACTTGTTGAATAAATGAACGAACGACTCCCTGAGCCACAGAGACCCAGAGCCTGCACACCCAGGGCCAGCCATCAAAGGTCAGGACACAAACGCGGGCCCCCAGAGCCCTCACTTGAGCGGCCTGTCCCTCTCGGCACCTGGGCTCCGCAACCTGCCCTGCGCCCCCTGCCGCTGCGGCCCCTCCTACAGGTCCTTCCCTGACCACTGGCTCCTCACCTCCGGGATCTCCAGGGGCACACGGCGCACCTGCATGCCCTGCAGAACCACGGGCCTCGGCTGCAGCAGGTTCAGGCCACCCGCTGCCTCAGGGACATCGGCCGAGTGGAAGCTGGAGGAATGCGAGTGGCGGTCCCTGTAGGAACAGCAGCCATGAAGATCGGAGCCACTGGAGAGCCCCAGGACAGTGGTGGGACTAAGGCCAAAGTTAGGCCATAACTGGGGTTCTCAGGGGGCTGCTCAGATACCCAAGAGGATCACAGAGGATCCAGAGGAAGCCAGTGGCAGAAGCGCCTGCCTCCCAGGCCCTGGGCTTCCTGGAAGCCTCCTGCCCAGAAATGTCACGTTCCTACAGTGTCAAAGGATCCCCATACGCCTGCCCTTTGCTGCTTCCCCCTCTCTTCTCCTGAAGGTTCTGAGCCGTCCCTGCCCCAGCACAGCAAAGAAAATGAGAAAATCCCCAGAAACGGCAACCTGCCAGGCTGCTGGCCAGGAGAGCCCCAGCTTGGAGACTCACCAAGCTCCATTGGCTGCCTGCTCCCCCTGCTGCCCCACAGGGTTCTCGTAGCCGCCTCCAGCTAGGCCGAAGGTGTAGGAACGCCGCACACCTGGGCCAGGGGTATGGGACACAAGGCAGCACGTCAGGGACAGGGGCACCGAGGCCTCACCCACATGGACCACCCAGTGAGGAGTTCCCCTGGATGGCAGCCCAGCCCCTAGGAACCCCGAGCTGGGGAGGAGAGGGCCTGCAGGTCAGCCCGCCCTGGGTTCGGGTCCCTGTTCTGCCACTTGCTCAGCTGTGACTTCAGGCCGTGCCTCAGCTTCCTCACAGGCAGAGCAGAGATAATGAGGCCACCCACGTCCCAGAGAGACTGCAGGTTTGATGGCGGGCAGCACAGGGAAAGCAGTCACCACGGGCTGAGCGGGTGGTCCGTGGCCAACAGCGCGAGCACTGCCACTGGGACGACGAAGACCCTCGGCAGGAGGGAGAGGGGGTGTCGGGCCCCCGGAACTCGGGGAGGGGCTCACCGCTCTCGTCGTAGAAGTAGTGCACGGCACCCTCGGACGTGTCATCAAAGGTGCAGGCCTCGTGCACGGTGGCGCCGGCCCGCGTGAGCAGCAGGGAGGAAGCGAAGTGCAGGGCGGAGGGCAGCGTCAGCGCCCGGGAGTGAGAGGCGGCCCGGCTGCGCTGAGCCTCCTGCAGGCTGCTGAGGAGGGGCCAGCCCGCGGGTCAGCGCCACTCAGAGCCGCCGGCCCCCGCCACCCCTCCGACCGACCGGCAGGGGCTCACCTGGGGGGCGAGCCCATGACAGAGGCTGGAGGGGTGGGGTTGCTGCCCGCATTGTGGCGCCTGCGGATGGCCTGAGTCCGCCGCACACTGCTCGTGCGGTCCCGCTTGCCAGTCTCGTCAGCTGCTGCCCAGGGAGAGGCCCCGTGCATAAGCCACAGAGGCTCGGACACAGCCTCAGACACGGGGGTGGGGGGGTGGGGGGGGCGCTGGCAGCTGCTCCTGATCAGGTCGGGCCTAATCCAACCGTGTCCTGCCTCCGGGGCCTAGCCAGGTCACCTAACCGCTTGTGCCTCAGTTTCCACATCTGGAAATAAGGACACGCTCTTGCCCTGCCCCGCTGGTGGCCCAGGAGAATGAATGTGGACGCTCGGAGTCCCCGATGCACGGGGCTCTGTGCTAACTGCAGGAGCTAGAGCCAGGTGTCTGAGATCTCCCAGCCCTGCTCATCTGAGGGGTTCAGCAGACATCACTCAACCACTCAGTCCACATCCACCTGCTGCCTGAGACAGAGGCCGAGCCAACTCTGACCAGCTCCACTCCAGCCTGGCCTTTGTCCAAACCCAAGCCTCTACCTAGCTCACCGCCCCCACGCCCCCAGCAGAGCGGGCACTCACCTCCCCCCACAGCACCTTCCTCTTGCAGCTCCCCCCGCCAGCCGGGCTGGTTGGCAGCGGGTCCCCTGTGGGCCTCAGCGGGCAGCAGAGCAGGCTCACCAGAAGCCAGCTCCACCCCCGCCTGGGCCTCCAGCTCAGCCTTGGAGCCGGCCAGGGGGGCCCTCAGGACATCGCCCCCGGCCCCATCCATGCTCAGCACGCGGGCATGCGTTTTGGCGCTGGCAGTACTAGGCGTCCGCTGGGTCCCGTAGGGCCGCTTGGGGGGCACGGCAGCCCCCTCCTCAGCCCCATGGGGGGCCCGTCGCTTCCGGGGTCCCCCTGCTGCACCGCGGGGGCTCTCGGGGGAATAGCAGGAAGTGGAAGAAGAGCTGTCAGTACTGTAGCGGCGCTGAGAGCGGAGGCTGGAGGCTGGGCTCAGCTCGCTGCCCTCGCTGGTGTCTTCGTCCTCAAAGAAGCCCCCACCTTCAAGCAGGGGCCGCCGAGGGGCACGGCCAGGCGGGGAGTGTCTTCGCATGGGGGGCCGCCGCTTGGTGGGCCGTAGCAAGGCCAAGTCCTTGGGCCGCACAACCAGGAGTGGCTCAGCTGGGCCCGGTGGCGTCCCTGCTCCTATGACTGTGTCAAAGGAACGCAGCGTGTCATCAGAGGGGACTCCGGCATCTGGTGATGCGGGCAGCTCAGCCTCAGACGGGGGGTCTGTGTCGCTGCCCTCGGGGGCTTGCCCACCGGGGGGGCTGTCCAGATGGGTTGAGTTGGTCTTCTCGCTCTTGAAGCTGCTCAACGTCTCCCTGTCAGTGCCACTGAAGCAGGAATCCGAGGAGCCCGCTTTCTGGGGCGTGGGCTCACCGGAGCCCCGCCGGTCCAGGGGCTGGTAGCCGCCTGCTCCCCGGCGTTGTTCCCGTCGACTGCTGGTCCTCACAAGGGCCCGCTCAGGCCGGGTCAGGGTCAGGAAGCTCTTGCTCAGCTCCTGGCTGAGGCTCCCCTTCAGAAGAGGGCTCATGGGAGTGTCGGCCACACTGCTCCCACTCCAGGGGGCTCCATCCCCAGCCAAGGGAGAACGTTCTGAAGAGTCTGTGCTGGGGAGAGAGGGGTCTGGGGCAGCCCCCGGGGGTGTCTGGGGAAGGTCTCCAACTATCAGAAAAAAGGAAGACAAGATGAGGAAAAGGCATGCTGCAAAAGGAACCAGCCACTAAGGGGATCCTGTGGCCACCACTTCCCCAGAGCCCAGCTGGGGCAGGACAACGAGAAGGCCCCATCCTGAAGGACAAAGAGAGCTCTGGGGAAGCAAAAGTTGGGGTGACTCGAAGACAAGATAGCCAGTCCTCCCCACAAGCCCCTGCCAGATCATGCCCACTCACTCAGTTTCTCCTGTGAGCTTAGCTTCAGCATCTCTCGATCCGCTGAGGTCACAATCACATTGTTGCTGCCCTGCTCACGCACCAGTTCCTTGATGTCTGCAACCATGGCCCCACAGGTGTCAGCAGGATTTCAAGACATCGGGGTGCCCTCTCATTCCACACAGCCAGCAGCCACCTACCTCTGAGGGGCCCAGAGTCCTCCATCCGGGGCAGCAGCTCCTGAGCAGACAAAGAGAGAAATGAAGGAACAGAGTAAGAAGTAGGCTCGGGACATACCCCAGTGGGGACAGGCTCCCAGGAGAGGAGTGGGACAGGCCGAGGGTAGGGACCACTCACCGAGACCTGGTTGAAGCCAAACACAGAATGCTGGGAGCTACAGCGTACCGGAGGTGTGGAACTCACTTTCCGAAACACTGTCATCTCCACACCAGGGTCCCTAGCAGTGAAGAAAAGCATCAACTTTCAGCTAACCTCCCCCTCCCTTGAGATTATATTTCCTTCGCTATCCCCAGCACTCCTCTCTTCTCAAGGGTCCTCTCACAAGTCTGGGGCTGACCACAGAACAGGTGCTCACCTGCTCCTGAAGTCAGTGTCCCTAAGGCTCCGAGGCTTAAGCCCAGGCACTAAGACCCCTTAATTCCCAACACAGCCCCTCCCCCACTCACCTGGGCAGACTGCTGTCCCCCTGCGCAGGCTCCTCCTCTGGCTCCCCCATGGTCGAGTTGCGCTTCTCCACAATCTCGCCCTGATCGAACATAGCATGTAGCCGATAGTTCACGGTCTTGATGGTAGTGAAGATGACAGCCACCACGAAGCAGTACACACCGGCCACCATCACGCTGGGGGGCAGGACCTGGAGGCAGCAGCAAGTCAGGTTCCTCCTCACGCAGCCCTGTCCCCTCTCCCCACGGGGTAGACCTACCACCACAGTCACAGCCAGCTTTCACAAATTCACAAGACCTCCTCACCCATCCCTTACAACTGGTACAAGGACCCTGTCAAGGGGTTCTATCCTCTCACTGGAGAGAAATCAATTGAGAGCCTCAAGGTCACCCAACCCAATTAAGGAATAATTTGGCCACTCCTCCATATACCCCACACTCTGCAGTGAGTCCTCTCTCCACCCCCACAGCGCCGAATCCCTGCCAGGTTGGCACCCCTCCGTGACATCTGCCCTCCCTTTCCCCGGCGGGAGTTACAGGTGGCGGCAGCATCTCACCATGTACAGCAAAAAAGGAAAGGTGAGCAGGAAGATCCAGACGTAAAGGTGGAAGCAGTTGGAGAAGGTGCTCTGGTGCGGGTCGAAGAACCAACCGCCAGTGAGCGAAGCCCACACCCCTTGGCGCAGGATCTGCAACACCTGCGACCCCATGGCCCCGCCGCTGCTGCGCGCGCCCCCCTCCCGGGACCCTCATGGGGGCGGCCGCTGGTCCATGCCCCGCCTGGTGCCCGAGGGCCCCGGGGCCCGGCCTCGCGCTCACGCCATGGCCTCCCCCAGCCGGGGAAAGGGGTCTGCCGGGCGAGGGGGCGGGCAGGGGGCGGGGCCGACCCGGGCAGTCAGCGGTGCGAGGCCTGGACGCGGGGGTGGAGCCTCATCAGGGGCGGGGTCCAGGCCCCCACCCCCGGCCCAGAACTGCTCCGAGGGGCCGAGCCGGTAGGCAAGCGCGGGGCACGGGCCGGACACCCGTCGGCGGCATCCAGAGATGGGCGTGGGGTGGGTGTTCCGAGGGTGCAGGCGACGGCTCCCTCGGCTCCGGCCCGGGGAGAGCCCCGGGACCCTGAGGTCCACTTCCGGGGTTACAGGTCACTCGCTTCGGTCTCAGCGCTCGCCCGACTACTGCGGGACCCGGCCCAAGGGGGAGGCCGGAAGGAGCAGCGAGCCGCCAGCCAGCAGTGGCGCATGCGCCCGACAGGCCTAGTTGGGACCCGGAAAAGGAAAAGTTGAAGGCAGAAAACCCGACGCACGCGCAGGAAGGTGGTAGAGCGCTAAGACGCGGGGGAGCCCTTAGGGCGTGCGCAGAGTCCCGGTCTAAAAGAAGAGAGGTCCAAAAGCGGTAGCGCTGGAACGCATGCGCACACTTAGGCGTTGTCAACCCAGTTGACACCACTGGGCGGAACCGAAAGGATAGTTGAGTGGCCACTGGGTAATGGCGGAATTAATTGGCACAAAACTCTCCCAGTGAGTTACAGGAGGCGGGGAAAAGGGTGGAGGCGTGGACTTCCCAGGGCTACAGCGACAGTTTGCCACCAAAGCACGCCCCTTTCGGTCCGCCCCTTTTTAGTCCCGGACCTCAAACCCGCACTCTCGCCCCAAGCTGCCTCTACTTCCGGGTCACAGCTCAGACTTAGCGTGTAGAGAGCAACCCTCCAGAACAGGCATGAGTAACAGAAATAGGATAACGTCGTTTTTCTTAAAGTGACAGATTCAAGGCAATTGGGGGGGTCAATCCAGCGGTTGTGAGGGCGATTTGGCTATTCTGAATCCAACCGCTGGACGAAGTTCAGGACGACAGACCCACTTGGTAAGGGGCATGAAGTGGGTTGTTTCCCAGGTGAGGGGAAGAGGACAGGCTTAGACAACCCATTCCAATAGCTTGAGATGCAGCCAGTTCCGTCTTCCAATCTTGACCACTCCCAACCCAAACTCAGCAAAGTCGAGCTTCTGGGCCCTTTGTCAGGTATGAAGGGAAGGAAGCGAAGAGGAGTCACACTGTCCTGCAACTTCGGAGCCAAGACTAGACTCAGGTTTGCCCCACTCCCAAGCCGGGTTCTTTACCCTGTTTGGCTGATGCAGATGCGGAGGGGATGGCCTGTCCTTAGCAAAGACCAACCTCGACCCTGAACCTTCTGTGATGGGCGTTCGGGGCTACCCATCCCCTCCTGCCCTTCATTGCCCGCCTACCCGGGAACTCCCGGGACCAGGGCCGGCAGCCTCTGGGAGGGGAGCAGCACTACCCGACCGCGTCATCTGATGCTGTTTCCTGCAGGAGGGAGAAGAGCGGAAAAAAGTGAAACTCCACCCTCCACCTCTGCCTCCCGCCCCCGGGGCCAAAGTACAAAGGGAGGAGGAAGAAGGGAACGGGGCTGGAGCCGTCGGGCAGAGGGAGCCGGGCTGGGAAGCGGCAGCTCGGCCCAACTAGGGACACTCCAGCCACCCCCTGCGCAAAAAGACCCAACGGAGTCCAGGCGCTGCCCATTTTGGCCCCACCTTGCACTTGGCGAGTGCCGGAGCCAACCTCCCAGGACTGCTCCGGGACTGAGGGACGTTCGGGCCCCTCCAAGCTGGCCATGGTGAGACGCCGGAGGCCCCGGGGTCCCACCCCCAGAGCCTGACCACACTGCCCTGGGTGGCCCTCTAGAAGCCCGAGATGCGGGGGGCCGGGAGTCAATACTCCTGGCTCCCCAGAGAGGTTTGGGTCTGGGGCTGAGGGCCAGGGCCCGGATGCCCAGGTTCCGGGACTAGGGCCTCGGCAGCCAGCAGGGGTGGGGACCAGGGGCACCCAGGGAAGGTACCCCGCTTGCCCCAATATCGGCTCCCAGCCATGGAGCCCTTGAAGAACCTCTTTCTCAAGAGCCCGCTGGGGTCATGGAATGGCAGTGGCGGTGGGGGCGGTGGGGCCGGCGGCGGAGGCTGGCCAGAGGGGTCCCCGAAGACAGCGGCTTATGCCAACCCGGTGTGGACAGCCCTGTTTGACTACGAGCCCAATGGGCAGGACGAACTGGCCCTGAGGAAGGGCGACCGTGTGGAGGTGCTGTCCCGGGATGCAGCTATCTCAGGCGATGAGGGCTGGTGGGCGGGCCAGGTGGGCGGCCAGGTGGGCATCTTTCCATCCAACTATGTGTCTCGGGGCGGTGGCCCGCCCCCCTGCGAGGTGGCTAGCTTCCAAGAGCTGCGGCTGGAGGAGGTGATCGGCATCGGTGGCTTCGGCAAGGTCTATCGCGGCAGCTGGCGAGGTGAGCTGGTGGCTGTGAAGGCAGCTCGCCAGGACCCTGATGAGGACATCAGTGTGACAGCTGAGAGCGTGCGCCAGGAGGCCCGGCTTTTCGCCATGCTGGCACACCCCAACATCATTGCCCTCAAAGCCGTGTGCCTGGAGGAGCCCAACCTGTGCTTGGTGATGGAGTACGCGGCCGGTGGGCCCCTCAGCCGTGCCCTGGCTGGGCGGCGTGTGCCCCCCCACGTGCTGGTCAACTGGGCTGTGCAAATTGCCCGCGGGATGCATTACCTGCACTGTGAGGCCCTGGTGCCCGTCATCCACCGAGACCTCAAGTCCAACAACAGTGAGTTTTGGGGAGCATGGTTGGAGGGCGGCATGGCCCAAGCACACACCTGCCAACTCTCAGCTGAGCCACCTGGGGATCTACTAGAGGCAGGAGCTCCTGCCCTAGGGGAGTCCCAGTTGACTTGGGGTGCTATGGGCCCATACTGGCCCCAGAGCAGGAGACCCAGGCACCAAACAGTCCTTCACGCCCCAGCCTCGGAGGGAGTCCTTGACCCCAGCTCCCAGCCACCAGGTTAGAAAATTGGGATCTCCCAGTTGAGCCATAAGCATCCTGCCTAACCGTGGGCACTACTTCAAGGAAGTAGAGCTCTGGATGCTGGCACTCATCTTCCTCTCCCCTAAAGTTCACCCTCGTGCTGTTGATGCTCTGCTCTTGGGGTAGGAAGCTCCTCCAGAACAGAGATCTGAGAGAGAAAAGCCCCCCCACCCTCTCCCCTACCCCTGGTGGTCCAGGCTGGGGACAGGGCTGGAATTCTGGCCCCGCCCATACCCCTGACTGCAGGACCTTTAGCTGGTTATTTCAACTCAGAGCCTCAATTCTGGACTCTGTAAAAAGGGAGTGACCAGGAAGGTGAAATGGCGTAAGGGGCTGGGCGAGCCTGGCGTCTGCTGCCTGGCACACAGTGGGTCTGCAGCTGTGCGGGTGAACATTTGAGGGCTGGATCACCGATAGGGCCTTGCCTGGAATTAGCGCGTGGGGTGGGCGTGGTGGGGCTAAGGGAGACTTAAGCAGTAAGGTAATCCATCTCCAGCCATTTTAGGCCCAACACACTGCCCAGCAGGGACCCAAGACAAGCAAGTGATAGGTTCAGAGGGCTTCCTGGAGCAGACAAGCTTCACACCAGGCCAAAAGCAGACGGGTTCAGAGAGGCACCCAGTTGGATGTTCGGTCAGGGCCTGGCCAGAGCAAAGGCAAAGATGCAGGACCCAGCACCACATACCCTGCCCCCCAGTAGTGGGGACACAGGGTCGGGGCTGATGGGTTATTGGAGAGACATGGGCAGCTCTTGTGGGGGAGTGAGCATGGATATTTTGGGTCTCCTGGCCTGGGCTGACCATATACAAGTGGCTTGTGGGGAGCAGAACGCCAGGACCCAGTAATATCCGAGTCCTTGCCAGGCCTGGAGGGGTCAGGGGAAGCCTGCCACCACCCCACCTACTCCTCTCATCTAGTGGGGCACTTCCCACTGCTCAGCCTCCCTCCTTGGCCCTAGCCCTCCAGGGACCCCCACTCCCTGCTCCAACCCAAGGGAGATTCCCCGAAGGCCTTGGGGGAGGGGACTCCCTTCTGTTTTTCCTCCAGTTTTCTTTCCAGAGTAAATGGAACAATAGCCCAGGCCCCTGCTCCCCACCCTCCCCACTGCTTCCTGCGTTTCCTGCTGCCCCTGAGCCGGCTTCCTGCCCCTGCTCCAGCCTCGGCTCCCTCCCCAGCCCAGCTGCCTGCAGGGGAGGAAAGAGCAGGGGGGGGGGTCTGTGGGAGAGGAAGGAGCCAGGGATTGCACCCCCCCCCCCTCCGCTTCCCCTGTTTCTCTCCCAGAGTCTGGGTGGTGGTGAAGGGCAGGCAAGGTGCCCTCAGCCTCTCTGAGCCTGGCCTCCCACCTCGAAGACCCCAGTCCTAGGCCTGGGGTGCTGTCTGCGGGATGGTGGGGGGAGTCCCTGGGTTGGGGGGGCACAGGCAGGAAACAATGGCGTGATTTTCCTGGACAATGGGGGCCTTGTGAGGAAGCCTGGCGGGGAGCGGAGGGGGAATTCTCTGGGCCCACGAGTCACAGGACTGACCAGCCAGCCCAGCCTGGGTCTGACCTCCCCCAATTCTCCCCCAAAGGACTGCCTTTTGGAGACCTGGCCCAGGCCTCCCAGAAAGGAGAAGTAGGGACCATGGGAGGGAAGCGGAAGAGGTGTGAGCTGCCTAGGCCACTCCCTAGCCCCACAGAGGCCAGCCTGGGGAGGGGGCTGGGGGCCAGGGCCCTTTCAGAGGCCAGGAAGCCCGCAGTGGGGACTGAGAGCATGGGATCTCCAGTCCCCTCTCCTCCAGGTGGCTCCTGACCACCTCTTCCCCAAGGTCTATATCAGATGCCAGAGGAGCAACTTGGGTTGGGACAAATGTAAGGCACTTGGAAAAAAGCAGGGGATGTGGAGGTGAGGGTGAGGCTTCAAAGGTGTCAAGCCAAGTTGGGGGTGGGAGGTGACAGGCCACCAGGACAAAGAAGTCCCAAGACTTTGGATGAGAGGCTGCCTGTCTCTGAGCCTCAGATTACCTGCCGGAAAAGGGAAGGCTGGCCTCCCAGCCAGAGACGCTGGTGCAGAAAGTGCTTCACTGGTCTGTGAGGTACAAGTGGCCAGTTGGTCTTTAAGAGAATGGGTGGCTCCTGTCACCAGAGGAGACTGGAGTCCCTCTCCAGCCTCAACACACAGACCCCTTTGCCTGGTCCCACCCCAGCCACCTGCCCCCACCCTGTTGTGGTTCTGCTTTGAAATGAGCCTGTGTAGCGTTTACTGAATGGTCCAGTTCTGAGCCTCCAGCAGCCAGGCCAGAGGCTATTGCAAAGCAGGGAATATCTTGTGACAGGACAGCTTGGAGTGTCAACACGAGATGGTAGAGGACTAATCTTTAGGACAGCTGACACAGTGTCCTAAAGATGTCCCACCCTGTGTGAAGGATTTAAAAAGTGTGATCTTGTTGGGGGCGTCTGGGTGGCTCAGTCAGTTGAGCATCTGACTCTTGATCTCAGCGCAGGTCTTGATCTCAGGGTTGTGAGTTCAAGGCCCAGGTTGGGCTCCACACTGGGCATGGAGCCTACTTAAAAAAAAAAAAAAAAGGTTTAAAAAAAAGTGTGATCTTGTTAAATACTTATGACAATCATCTGAGGTGGGTTTTGTTGTCATCCTTAGTTTTATTAACTGTTCAGGATTCAGCCCCAATCTGGCTCCAGAAGACAAGAAGGTGGATGGCAGGACCATTCTCTGAATTAGGAGAAGTGGCAGGCAGATTTGCCGGGCACGGTGGGATGATGAAGGTGGTTGTTGAGGGCATTTGGACGTCAGATAGGGCACTGATGGGCAGCTGAACTGGCTTCTGGCCTAAAGCTCCAAATGTGGGAGAGGCCAATGGGGAGGGGGCAGCGGGCACTTAGGAGAGGCCAAGACAGCCTGGGGGCAGTGGGCAGAGGTTGAGGAGAGGCCAGGCTCTGAGGACCACTGACACTGAAAAGGCTGAGGATGGGGAGGCCCTAAGGAAACAGCACACACAGGCAGAGGCCCCAGAATCAAAATAAGAAGGGAGAGGGTGGACAGCAGTGCCAGATGCCCCCACAAGGCCGAGAGAGCTTGGCCAGCAGTGGGATCAGGGGGGTTATGGCTTTATGCCTGGAAAAGTGAATACCCTGGTTCTGCCACCTCCTCTGAGAACTCCTCCCTTTCGCCAGGCGGGGTTAGGCGCCCATCCCCTCTGCCCCACCCGCAGGACCCTAAGCTGCCCCAGAATGGTGCCGTCACCCTGGACAGGAGAGCTGACAGGTGTGTGTGCCCTGAAATGACATATGTTCAGAAAGGTAGTTGGCTTGGATGTCGCTTCTCTACAATTACTAGGAAAGGGAGAGGCCCTTTCAAACCCTTGATGATTCTATGACATTATCATCTTTCTGTTGCTCAAAACCTTCTTTCATTTGAGCCATGTTTGTCCTGATGAGATTTGTTAAGTTGCTGCTTCTCCTCTCTGTACAGAGTATGGTGGCCCCACCGGGGTCAACACCACAAGCCCCTGCCAGATCTGACCATCCACTCCCACATTTGTCCCAAGCTCCTCCTTTCTGGCCAAGAACCTTCACTTCTTGGACCCCTTTGTTCTTCACATCCAGCTGCAGCAGTAGACATCTTTGGTCGGAGTCTCTCCCCTGGGAGTGGCCGTATAGCCAAGAGGGGGTATGGGCACCAGGGCCTGCTGGGTTTCCTTTCTCACCAAGGGGTTCCCTCCTGCTCCGCATCCCAAGGGAGGTCCTAATTCTCACACTCCTGCCTCAGCAACAGGACAAGACATGGGGTTTCTATTCAATGTGGCATTAGGGGAAAGTTAGAACACTGGCTTTAGAACCACACAGACCAGGTTGAAACTGTTCTTTATTTGCATATGATCTCGGCAAGTCATTTCTCTGCCCAGTTTCCTTTTCTGTAAAATTGGGATGATGATGTGTACCTCAGAGATTGTTTTGGGAGTGCTAGACCTGAGCATAAATGCCCGGCCTCAAGGAGCCCCTCCATAAACATTTCCCAGCATTGCTATTTTTGTCTGAATCTACCCCAACTCTCCAGAGCAAGGCCACCTCTGTGCTCCCAGGACCTAGCCAGCATGTCTGTCAGATGACGGTTTGCTCCTAGAGCCTCCTTTGTCCCCACGACCTGAGCGTGGAGCACCCACAATCCTGCCCCCCCTCCTTCCCAGTTCTGCTGCTGCAGCCCATTGAAGGCGATGACATGGACCACAAGACCTTGAAGATCACTGACTTCGGCCTGGCCCGCGAGTGGCACAAAACCACACAAATGAGTGCTGCAGGCACCTACGCCTGGATGGCTCCTGAGGTTATCAAGGCCTCCACCTTCTCTAAGGGCAGCGATGTCTGGAGGTGAGGCCTGGGTGGAGACTGGACAAGGCCATCTGTGGGCTGAAGAGGGCAGCGGTGGCTACCCAAATCTAGGGCTGGGCAGAGAGGCAGAGCCCAGAGGGAAGGACCCAAATCATTTGGTTCCTAGTTGCTCTGGGGTAAAATGATGACAACGAGTAAGTAGAGGAGGGGACACAGACCCTTTGTCTTGCCTACAGTTTTGGGGTGCTGCTGTGGGAGTTGCTGACTGGGGAGGTGCCCTACCGTGGTATCGACTGCCTTGCTGTAGCCTATGGAGTAGCTGTCAACAAGCTCACGCTGCCCATCCCATCCACCTGCCCTGAGCCCTTCGCACAGCTCATGGCAGGTAAGGGAAAGGGGCTGGAGGGTGAGGGACAGGGCTCCTTGGCACAAGACACATCCACCCACAGACCCCTTCTCATTCTGTTCCCCCTCCACTCCGTGTCCCCAGACTGCTGGGCGCAGGACCCCCACCGCAGGCCCGACTTTGCCTCCATCCTGCAGCAGCTGGAGGCGCTAGAGGCGCAAGTCCTGCGGGAAATGCCGCGGGACTCCTTCCATTCCATGCAGGAAGGCTGGAAGCGCGAGATCCAAGGCCTCTTCGACGAGCTGCGGGCCAAGGAAAAGGTGGGGGTCACGGGATTGGAAAGAGCCACCGGGAAGTGCCTCCCCATCTCCTTGGGGCAGAGAGCGGGGGCCGACGCTAGGGTCCGTACCGGCCTGATCCCACTGCCTTCACTGTCCCGGGCACAGGAACTTCTGAGCCGCGAGGAGGAGCTGACCCGCGCGGCGCGTGAGCAGCGGTCACAGGCGGAGCAGCTGCGGCGGCGCGAGCACCTGCTGGCTCAGTGGGAGCTGGAGGTGTTCGAGCGCGAGCTAACGCTGCTACTGCAGCAGGTGGACCGCGAGCGGCCGCACGTCCGCCGCCGCCGCGGCACGTTCAAGCGCAGCAAGCTCCGCGCGCGGGACGGCGGCGAGCGCATCAGCATGCCCCTCGGTAAGGGGCGGGGCCCGGCGCGCCGCCCAGCCGTTGGCTGCGTGAGCGGAGGGGTGGGGTCAGGCCTGTGCCGGCCACACTGGGATTGGTCGCGGATGTTGGTGGGTGGGCCTGTGAGCTGAAGGCTGGAAGGGGTGGGGCCCGGAGCGCTGTTTTCGTGTGTGGGCGGGTTCTGGCGGAAATATTTGCATGGCGCCCGGGGAGGGGCGGGGCTCATGAAAGTTCTGGTAAGACCTTGGGGACCCGGCGGGTCTCCTCGCGGGAATCCCCGTCTCCGCACAGCTTCTTCAGAAGGTGGCGTCCAGGCCCTCCTCTTTCCTTACCGAGAGCCTGATGGGGCCCAGGAAGGCAGTGATGCCAGGCCCGGTCCCTGCACTGCCTTCGTGGCCTGGGAGCCGGCTCACGGCCCTGAGGGTTAGACGTGGCTCTTCTTCACCACAAACCTACACCCTGCTTTCCCCCCACCCCAGACTTCAAACACCGCATCACTGTGCAGGCCTCACCTGGCCTGGACCGGAGGAGAAACGTCTTCGAGGTCGGAGCTGGGGATTCGCCCACCTTCCCCCGGTTCCGGGCGATCCAGTGTAAGAAACCTCCTCATGCAACCCCCCCCCCCACACACACACACCCGTTATCCAACTTCGGTCAAACTTTACCTTAGGGGGTGGATGCCACCCACTGTCTCCTGCTTTAACTCCCAGCACCCGGGCTCCCTCCCATGTCTGTGGTACCTCTGAGTTCTCTTGGCAGCATTCATTTTATCTAAGTTTTATAGATGAGAAAAGTGAAAAAAGTAACTTGCCAAATGTCACACAGCTGACGAGGGGCGGGGCCAGAATTCAGACACAGGCAAGCTTGCCACTGGGTGCTACTGAGCACAATGGCAGCTGAAAGACTGGGTGAGATGCCCCGCCCCACTGCTAGCCCCAGGACCCAAACCCACCTTCCCCATCTCCATTCTGTTAAGATTCTCTGTGCCCCAAAGCCCACCCTCGGAACAGTATGGGTTCCAGCCTGATCCCCCATCCCCTAAGAAGTTGTCCCTGGTGCCTGACTCTCATGATGGGGCTCTTGACCTCAGCTCAGAGTCCCCGGTTTTCCTCCTACAGTGGAGCCTGCAGAACCAGGCCAGACATGGGGCCGCCAGTCACCCCGACGTCTGGAGGACTCAAGCAATGGAGAGCGGCGAGCATGCTGGGCCTGGGGTCCCAGTTCCCCCAAGCCTGGGGAAGCCCAGAATGGGAGGTGAGTGCCTGAGTGCCCCCACCCCGCCATCATCTGCCTCCCAGTGGTCCCGAGATTCATGAAGCCCAACTCCCCTCCCCTCCCCAGGAGAAGGTCCCGCTTGGACGAAGCCACGTGGTACCTGGATTCAGATGACTCATCCTCCTTGGGATCTCCTTCCACACCCCCAATGCTCAATGGTGAGTGGCCTTGTCTACCCCCTGCAGACTCTTGCTGCACTCCTGTGGGTACTATGGGGAGAGCTACAAGAAGTTAACTGTGGGGTAGGCCGTTCCTAGGACCCACATCTGACCTGTAGGTCCACAGCTGAGCCCAGGCTTCGGGAGGCCCAGAGTGCGGTCCTCTTGTCCAGGCGTGGCCTGCAAGAGGGCTCTGTCCTGGCCCTGTGGCAGCTGTTTTGCCTCGGCAGGCTGTAGGGAGGGAAGGAAGACAGGGAATGGTACTCCCCATCTGGGACCCAAGGGAAGCTGAGTCCAGAGAGGGGAGGGAAACTGCCCACACGTAGTGGAGCCAGGCAGGTGGCTGCCACACTGTGCTTCTCAGAGTCCCTTCTGGGGATCCTCTAGGTGGAGAAGAGGATAAGAAAGCTGAGCAGAAGGGGATCCAGGGCCTGCTTTCACTGCATCCAGAGCAGTTCTGAGCTTTTCTGTCCTCCAGGAGGATAGCTGTAGTTACTAGGCTCCAGGCATGCCATCTGAACGACAACCCAGTGAGGGACATGCTATTATTATTGCCATTTCAGAGATGAGAAAATTGAGGCTCTGAGAGGGAAAGTAACCTACCTAGAGCCTTCACCTGAGGATTTGAACTCAGAGAGGCTTAGAAGCTTTCACTTGAAGCAAGGGTTGGGCACATAGACACTGCTTGGGAAGCTAAGGGGTTGAGCAGAGAGCAGGGCTCCTGTGTCAGAGGGATAAGAGCTCAGCTCAGGATTGGCAAGGGGTAGAAAGCTGCATCCTTCCTTGCCTCTGGGTCCCATCAGCGCCCCTGTCACCCCACCCAGCATATCACCTCCATCATTATCGAATTACATTTTCATAGCAGTAACAATGGGTAACATTTACTAGGTCTCTCCTATGTGCCAAGCAATGCTGTGAAGTGGGTATTAGCACCATCTTGTAGAGGCGCAGAGGGGTTATGTGGTTTGATGTAGGGCACACAGCAGAACAAGAGATTTGAACCCAGGTCTGACTCCAGAGGCGGGACCGCTGACCCTCATCTGCCACACCATTCGCCACTCCAGAAATCACACTGCCCCAAGCTGGCTGGGCCGCAGGGACTGAATTGAGAATTGGAAGGCCAAGGGGGAATCTTGGATTCACCTGCTCTAGAATGTACCAAGCTAGAAGGGCCAATAGAGAACTTAAAGTCCTGTCAACCCAGGTGTGTAGTTGAGGCAGCCCCTACCATGTTCCGCAGAGCCCTCTGGCCCTGACCTTCCCCAGCAAGCAGGAGTGGGACACAGGGGCCTGTACGCAATCCTTCTCAAGCTTGCCCCTTATCTGGAAGGATCTCACCTACCCCAGCCCAGTTGCTGGCCGAGCACCTGGTTCGCGGAGCAGAAGCCCACACTCCAGTGGCCATTTTGGGCCCAGGAGAGTACATGACCTTGACCTCTCAGCCACCCACAGAGTCAAAAGGCTGGCTGAGAATCAAAGAAGACCCTATGAGATTGCCCTAGGCATACGCCATACTACTGGGGAATGGGTTGCAGTGAGTTGCCTGCTGGTGGACGCAGTCAGCCTACTCTGAAGGAATAGCCCTTCTGATCCTCATGCCCCAGAGGTTCTGGTTCAGGTTCAACATGAAGCATGTTGCCCTGTAGCTACTAACGACCACATGGCACGTCCTTGCTGTGAGGCCCCACGGAAGCAATTTCACCTTCGTCTGTGGGTCCAGGATGGCTGTACTGCTTTATCCTAAAGCACAGGCGTGGGGCTTCAGTGTCCTCTGGGGCACCACTCTCCTAGCACCTCCACATGCTGACCCTCCTGGATGCTCTCTGAACCCTTTGGCTAAGGTTTTGATAGAACCTTCATTATGTGGATGGGATCAGTTGATTAAACCATTGGCTGTTGGTGATAGACCTCAATCTCCAGCTTTCTAGTCACATGGTTCATGCCCCCAGCAACCGGACCCCGATCCTTATGGGCTTTCCAAAAGTGACCTCGTTAATCTGAACTTAAAAGTGATTAAAAGGGGCTGGTTAGGAAGAGCAGAAGAGGCCCCTTTTACTTATGTCAATCAATCACTTAGGAAGATCTTAGAGTTTGAAGAGTTCTGTGTCAAGAATGAGATGAAGACTTGATGGATATTTTTTATTGTAATTAACAGTATCACAGCTTCACAGAAGAGGTGCCCCTTCACATAGGTTTTTTTTTTTTAAGATTTTAATTTATTTATTTGACAGAGAGAGACACAGCGAGAGAGGGAACACAAGCAGGGGGAGTGGGAGAGGGAGAAGCAGGCTTCCCGCTGAGCAGGGAGCCCGATACAGGGCTCGATCCCAGGACCCTGAAATCATGACCTGAGCTGAAGGCAGACGCTTAATGTCTGAGCCACCCAGACGCCCCCTTCACATAGGTCTTAAATGGTGAATAAGGGATCACAGAAAGCCAAGGTGGGAAAGGTGTGCTGGGCGGAGGGAATAGTGTGTGTGCAGGCACTGGGCTTCCCACACCCAAGGGAGAGGAAGCCTGGCTGGAACTCGGAGGGGAGTTGAGAGCCAGGGAGTTGTAGGCCCCAGGCAGCAGGTGGGGGCCAGGCCTTCGTCCCCTGGGTCTGTGAGGCCCAGCCCAGTTCCAGCAGATGTCGGTTGAGTGAATGAGTGGGTGAAGCTGGAAAAGCAGGCAGGAGCCAGTTCAGGAAGGGCCTGGAAATGAGGGGGAATTTAGCCTATTTGCATTTTAGAAGGCAGGGGCCTGGGTAGGGGGGGATAGGTCAGAGAGACTGGGTAAGGGTTGTAGCTGAGAAAAGGGACCCTGAACTGAGTCCTGGTAGTAAAAGCTCAATTTCCCCAGCATCGAATTTCTTCCTCTGGACACCCAGCCCCATGTCCCACTCCAGGCCTGGCCTAAGGTGGGTGGAGTGAGGGAAGGCTTTGAAAGCCCAGCCAGGAGCTTGGACTTTATGTTAGTGGTAATGGAGAGCCATGGCAAGTTCTAGAGCCAAAGAGGACTTGACAAAATTGGGCTTTGAGGAGGCCATCACGGGACCATAGGACCCTACCACCACCACCTTCTCAATGTCCGGTTCCCCAGACTCACCACTGGTGGTCTAGAATGGAGTCAGGCCAAGCTTAGGCCCATAGGCAGGACACTGATGTCCTGAAGTCCAGAGCAGGATCTGGTTGGGAAGTGGCAGAGAGCAAAGGCTTCACTGCCTCCACCTGGAGTGAGGCCATCTCCAGCCCTCACTGGCTGTGCAGCCTTAGACACACGTTAACCTCTCTGAGCCTGGAACCCCTGGGGCATGAGGATCGGATAACATAATGCCCCTAAATCACCGAGCTCAGGCCTGGCACAAACAGCTGACCGCTCTGAGTTTCTGTTCCCTCATTTCTAGAATAGGGACAGTGACCCGTGCCTCTCGGGGCTGTCGTATACCTTGGAATTGACCTGTGTGCCCTGTACAAGCTACTGATGGAGTTGGGGCAGAAGGCCCCGGGCTGGCCCGCCAGGAAGGAGGTGGGCACAGGGCACAAGTCCCAGCCCTGTCCTTGGAGCTCTGCAGATGCCCCTGGCTGGCCATTAAGGCCGCTGAAGTCAGCTGGGATCTGGCCTCAGCTTGCCTCCTGGCGGGCTCACCCCCGCCCCCATCTCCCGGCTCCCAGGCTTTGCTCCTGCTGACTCCTCAGCCTCTGCTGACCCCCCGCATACCCGCGCCTTCTGAAAGGCCAGAGAGAGAGAGAGAGAGAGTGTGTGTGTGTGTGAGAGAGAGATGGGGGGAGGCCCGGTGCCTAGGGAGGGACTGGGTGGGGGAGTAATGGAGTCAGGGAAGACGTTGGTGGGGAGCAGACCTCCGTCCTTGTTCCAGGGCCACTGAGGGGTCCCCGTGGCCCCCGCCCGAAGACGGCCTAACGTGTGCCCGCCCCCCGCTGCCAGGTAACCCCCCGCGGCCGAGCCCGGAGCCCGAGGAGCCTCGGCGCCCAGGCCCGGCGGAGCGCGGCAGCGGCTCCGGGACGCCCAAGCTGATCCAGCGCGCGCTGCTGCGCGGCACCGCCCTGCTCGCCTCCCTGGGCCTGGGCCGCGACCTGCAGCCGCCGCCGGGGGGCCCGGGCCGCGAGCGCGGGGAGACCCCGCCGCCAACGCCCCGCGCGCTGCCCGCCACGTCCCCCGCCGAGCCGCCCCCCTCCCAGCTCATCCGCTTCTCCCCCAAGACGCCCGACGGTCGCGCCTCCCCGCTGAGCCCGGACGCCCCCGGCCCGCCCACCCCTGCGCCCCTGCTGCTGGAGCTGGGGGTCCCCGTGGGCCAGCTGTCCGCCAAGAGCCCCCGGCGCAAGGAGGAGAGGCGTGGTGAGTGGCCCGAAGCCGGCCTGCTGCGGGGGGGTGGGGTGGCGGGGGGACAGAGGGGAGGAGGGGCTGCTGGGGGCCTGCAGGGCAGTAGGCGGGGGAACGCCTGTAAGGACCTGAGTTCTAAGTTCAGCCACCCAGTGGTGGGGGATGGGGTGGGGCTCGGCCAGGCGGGTTGTGAAATAATAAGAATAATCATCGGGAGGTGAGGTGACGATAGCTAGCTAACGCCTACTGGTTGCTAACTTGCGCCAGATACTGTTTCTCTGCCATAGAGAGAGATTTGTCTCATTTAACCACCCTGGCGACCCTGTGAGCAAGGTACTCCTGTTACACCCAGGTTCTAGATGAGGAAGCTTAAGGCACAGAGAGATCAAGGGGCTCAAGGCTCCCACCAGTAAATGGCAGAGCTGGGATCCAGGCCCAGGCTTGCTCTTAGCACTGCGTAAACAGATGCTCCACAGAGCAGAAAGGGCCATGGACGTTCTGAGTCGAGCAGCTCCCTGTGCAGGTGGGAAAACCAAGGCACAGAGCCGGGCAATGCCTCCTGCGGACACCCAGGACTTGGTGGCTGCCTGACCCCCGTGCCCCCTCCCCCCACTTCCTAGGAAGCACTGTCTCACCCCCACCCGGGATATCACGCTCCGCTCCTGGCACCCCAGGCACCCCACGCTCACCGCCCCTAGGCCTCATCAGCCGACCCCGGCCCTCACCCCTTCGCAGCCGCATCGACCCGTGGAGCTTCGTATCAGCTGGGCCACGGCCTTCGCCTTTGTCCTCGCCACAGCCTGCGCCCCGCCGGGCACCCTGGACCTTGTTCCCAGACTCGGACCCCTTCTGGGACTCTCCACCCACCAACCCCTTCCGGGGGGGCCCTCAGGACTGCAGGGCACAGACCAAAGACATAGGTGCCCAGGCCCCGTGGGCGCCAGAGGCAGGGCCCTGAGTGGGCCGGGCCGCTCCCCCGCGCTCCAGCTGCCCCAGAGGACCCACAGTATACACTGGAACAGGAGCCGGGCAAGCCTGGAGCTGCCTGGTTTCCCCCAGGGACCCCACCCCCTTTGGGGGTCAGGAACACTACACTGCACAGGAAGCCTTCACACTGGATGGGGGGCCTACAGCCCCCACACACCTGCAACCTGTGGGTCCCCCGACTTACCTGCCCCATTGGGGCCCAACACTGTACCCAGCTGGTTGGGAGGACCAGAGCCTGTCTCAGGGAATTGCCCCCAGGGGTGGTGCAGGAAGGAGGGGAAGTGCAGGGGAGAGGGGCCAGCCTCAGCTGTCACCAGCACTTTGGACCAAGCCCTGCTACTGTGGCCCCTGCCCCAGGGCTTAGTGCCTGGACCCCCCCACCCCCACCCTGGGGGTCATCTGGGGCCAGGACTCTCTGGTGCCTTCCTGCTGCCCCGGCCAGGGTTGGGGCCTCGGCCTCGGGATCCAATGAAGCCAAATAAACTCCCCAAGCTGTCTCCCCAAGCATAGCTTGTCACCTTTTTGGAGGTAACCGGGGGATCCAACCCGTCTCGCAAACCTGGTGACTTCAAGCCCCCAGTACAATGGGCAGGCGGCCTGGGCCTCGGCTGGGGTCCAGTCCATTGGCATCAGTCAGGCGGTCCAGGCCCTCGACGTCCTCGGCACCCACCCTTTCCCCACCCTTGCCAGGCCTTTCCTGCCATTTCAAGGGACTTTTTGCCCTGATTCTTCCTGCTGCTGGGCAGTCCCCACTTATCCTCAGGGCCCAGCTGCAACATCACCTCCTCTGGGACACCTTCCCTGGCCATGCGACCCCCACCACAGGCAGCTCGCTGAGCTCGGGAGGCTAGAGTCCTCTGGGCAGCATCTTGGGGGTTTGTCCTGGGTTTGTCTCTAGTCCGTGGTCTGGCGCCAGGAGGAGTGACCCGCCCTGACACAGGGCCCTGCCCACCTCTTAACTGCCACGGGGTTCTGTGGGCAGCCACCCCCACACCATGCCCCAGGGCAGGGCCCCTCCGCAGGTGCGGGGAGCAGTAGCCTAGGCTCTCCCACCCCTGTGCACTCCCCAGCAGCCAGGCCCACCTGGTCCCCAGTGTTAGGAGGGCCCAGCACAGAGAGTTCTCGGGGAGGACTCAGAACGGAGGTGTGAGAAGACCATCTGCCCAGGGTCCGCTGGGCATCCTTGGCTCCTCTCCACTCCACCCTCCCTGCCCCTAACTGACCCATCCCAAATCCTGTCACTCCTCTCCCCTCCTCCTTCTAGGAGGCCTGCAGTAGCCCCCCACAAGTCCTTGGACGACTCTTGTCCTCAGGGCCCTGTGTCTTTACCCCCATTGTCCCCCCACGGCCAGCCCCCCATTCCTCTCACACCCCGAGCTCTCTCGCCCCTCGCCTGGCCTCTCCTGTTCCCCAGCTGTAATGTCACCCTTCACTCCTCCAGGAGCCTCCCGGAGAAACTCCCCCCCCCCCAAAACTTCAGGACACATGTTACCATGTGAACTTGGCATGTTTCCTTGCTAACGGGTATCTTTTTTTTTTTTTAAGATTTTATTTATTTATTTGAGAGAGAGAGAATGAGAGAGAACACATGAGGGGGGGAGGGTCAGAGGGAGAAGCAGACTCCCTGCCGAGCAGGGAGCCCGATGCGGGACTCGATCCCGGGACTCCAGGATCATGACCTGAGCCGAAGGCAGTCGCCTAACCAACTGAGCCACCCAGGCGCCCGCTAACGGGTATCTTATGGTGACACCAGGAGGGAAGGGACCTGTGTCCTCTTCTCTAGTGTTCTCAGGATCAAAGCACTTGCTGAGCGGGTGAATGGAGTGTGCGTGACCGAGCGCCTCCTTGAATAAGCCACCGCAGCGTGATTTTGAGCCAGTCGCTACCTCCTCGGGCCTCACCCTGCGGCACCCCACCCGCATCCCCCCAGCTGCAGGGAATTGGCCCCAGAAGCTGGGAGGAGGGACCCCAGGCCCCTCCAAGCTCATTCACACTCTGCCTCGATGTGTCCCAGCTGCCCACGCAGCACCTCCTCCCAGCCGCACCCTGCCCAGCCCCTCCCCAGAGCAGTCGGCACTCGGCTCCCACAGCACCTCCAACCCCAGGCGGCTCGCCATGGGGGCTCTGAGGCCCTGCGCCCCGCTCCCACTACTGGTTGTGGCCCACCTGCTGGCCCTGGGCATGGGGGCTATTGTGCTTCAGGCCCTGGAGGGGCCTCCAGCACTCGAGCTCCAGGCCAAGCTCAGGGCCAAGCTGGCCACTTTCCAGGCGGAGTAGGGGCTTGCCTGCCCCCCGGGGCCCTGGAGGAGCAGCTGGGCAGCGCCCTGGCAGCCCAGGTACACGGGGTCTCCAGCCTGGGCAATGGCTCAGAGGCCAGGAACTGGGATCTGCCCTCGGCCCTGCTCTTCACTGCCAGCATCCTCACCACCACGGGTAAGGCCGCCAGGTGGCCAGGCAGGAGGGGACTCCTAGGGGCCCTGGGGGTGTAGCCCTTCTCCCAGCCCCCACATGCCAGACAGAGCCCAGGCCTGATGAGGCCTGACGTCACAGCTGGGGCTTCCCACACCAACACCCCAACTGGTGCCTCAACTTCAGCTGCCAGGTGGGGTGTGTCCTCAGCCACACCCCCTGACACCCCCTAAGACCCAGGAGAGATGCCTAGACCCCAGGGCCTGAGGCAAGGTCAGGGGACAGGTGTTGTGGGGTGAATTCTTGGATGGAGGAAAATGGAGTGAATGGGGTGAATTCTTGGATGGAGGAAAATGGAGTGAACCCAGGAGTACAGATTAAGACCACCAACTCAGGAGACAGTGTCCAGGGGGAGGAAGTCCTGATGAGATGCTAACCATGGCGAGAGGGCACGGAGATGAGGGATGAAGGAATTCCTGGCAGGGGGAAGAACATGTGTAAAGGCCCAGAGAGATAAAGGAATGGGACCCACAGCTCTGGAGGCTTTGCATCCTGCAAAGTGTCTAAATGTTTTTTGAATTAAAGTCTATATTGCCCACTTCTGTTGAACAATCAGGAAACCTATTTGCTTTGGGCTAGAAGCTGGCAAGGGATTCTGTATTGTCTGGAATAGGCCTGTTCTTCGGGGCAGAGCACGTCCTCTCCAGGCCAGCCCAGTCCCCACCACTCCCTCTTGTCTCCCATCTGGCTTCTCTAGGCATTTGAGTATACAACCTCCGGACTAGCCAGTCCTGTTCTCCCAGCACACCCTGCTCTCCCACCTCTCCCTAAATTTTCCTGCCTGTCTCCGCCACCCCATGGCAGGGGCTGGGCAGACCCAGATGCCAGTGAGGGCTTAGCACACGGGATGTCTCAGTACACCTTCGGGAAGTGAAAGAGCGGGTATCTGTCTTCCTAGAGGATTCGGAAGTATTGTATTGGTCAAGGGCAGAGCTGAAGAATCTGAGAAAACCAACCTTCCCCTGGGGCAGGACAGTAGTTCTCAGAACTATCCCAGCTACAAGAGGCCTAAGGTGACTACCTCTTCTAATCCTTACATTTTCCAGAAAAGAGTGGCCAGAGAGGTTTGTTTGTTTGTTTATTTGCGACTGGGGGAAGTGGGGGGGGAGGCGGTGCCCAGAGGGAGAGGGAGAGAGAATTTTAAGCAGGCTCCAGGCTCCGCACAGAGCCCCACGTGGGGCTCGATCTCATGACCCTGAGATCATGACCTGAGCTGAAATCAAGAGTCGGGACACTGTAACCAACTGAGAGGAGTGACCAGAGAGGTTCGCCCGCCCAGCGAATGAGGAGCAAAGCCAGCCAGCCGGAGCCTGGGCCTGAACAGTTCCCACCATCTCGGCCACCAGAGGGCAGCCTTCTGCCAGAGGCCTTGTTCGGGGAAGGGGGCCCCACCTGGCATCCCACTCAAGGGTTCACTGCCCAGCGCCTCTCTCCTTTCCAGGTTACGGCTACATGGCCCCACTATCGGCATCCGGAAAGGCTTTCTGCGTGCTCTACGCAGCCCTGCGGCTGCCGGCCCCCCTTGCGCTCCTGGCCGCACGGCGCCGCCGCCTGCTGCCCCTGCTCAGCCGCCCAGGTGCCTGGGTCCCCAGCCAGTGGCGGCTGGATGGGGCCTGCTAGCGGCTGCGACCCTCGTGCAGCTGCCCGCACTGGTGCTGCGGGGTCTGCGGGGTGACTGCAGCCTGCTGGAGACCGTCTACTTCTGCTTCAACTCGCTCAGCACCCTGGGCCTGGGGCACCTGCTGCCGGGCGGCGGCCGTGGCCTGCACCCCGTGCTCTACCAGCTTGGCTAGCTGGCGCTTCTCGGTGAGTCCAGCTGCCACGGAGTGGGAGGGAGAGGAGACCGGGGAAGGGGGGCGGGGACCAGGACTCCCATCGACGGCTGGGGAGGCTGAGCACACAGGTGCAGGGCCACGGCCCTAGGGTGTGGTGTGCGGGTTGTGGTTGGAAGAACCCTGATGGCAGTGTTAAGAGGATTGAGTGGCACCCGGTGCCGGGGATGGCGGGTCACCTGCCTGGGAGGGGGGCAGGGAGCATCCCTGGCCCCCCAAGAGCTGCCCTAGCAATCTCTCCTCACCAGGTTACTTGCTCCTCGGGCTCCTGGCCACGCTGCTGGCTGTGGAGACCTTCTCAGAGCTGCCACAGGTCCGTGCCCTGGTGACATTCTTTGGGTCCAGTGGCCCGTTGACCGCTGAAGGCCAAGGTGGCATCCTGGGCCAGGATGAACTGGCTCTGAGCACCCTGCCACCCTCGGCTGCAGCCCCAGAACAGGCCCCGACTTGCTGACAGGGGCCAGGTGAGGGAGTTGAGCTCCTTTCAGGTGGACAAGACTGACGACGACGAGGAAGCCTCCAGAGAGGGGAGGGGAGGGGGTGACTGTAAGGACCTCAGGCTATAGTGTATTTTAAAAGAGGGGGAGCAATAACCCCGACTGTTTTCGTCTCTTCTTTCAACATGGGACCTCTAAAGCGATCAACGACCTAAACCCCATCATCCTTAAACCCCACCATCCTTTGAAGGTGAAGGCCGAGCAGGGCCCCCGCTGCCTCTGGGAACCTCAAAGCCCGCCCGGGCCCCACTTGGGCTCGCAGACAACCTTATCGGCCTCAGCCCCACCCCCTTCCGTCTATTGAAAACCCCAGTCCTGAGAACGGCCGGCGCTGCTGTAGCCTTGTCCAACTTTATTGCTCGCGAAGATCAGGAAAGGGGGGAGGGCGGGGGCGCAGCGGTTCAGCGGCCATCCCTGCTCTCCCAGGCGGCCGGCCCGGGCCCTGCCGTCGGGGAGGGGTTGTTCTGCGGGGCGCTCCTGGGACCCCCCCCCTCCCCCGGCCCCGCGAACACACGCCCACGCACTCACAAGGACAAATAAATACGGTCCGGACGGCACGGCCGTCCAGCCGCTCCCGTCGGTCGGGCCCCAGGGGCCGCCCTCCTCCGCCCGCTGCGGGGACGGCGGCGGCCCCCACAAGCGGCGCGCTGCGGCCGTGCGGCCCGGGTCCTCCGGAGCGCCAGCCCCGGGCGGCGACCCCGCGCGGCGGCGACAAAGCCTGCGCGGCGAGCGGGCGGGGCCTCAGCTCAGCGAACAGCGCTCGCGCCGGCTCAGCTGCCGGCTCAGCTTGCGGCGCCGCTGTTCCAGGCCGCGTTCCAGGCGCTCGTCCTCCTCCAGGGCGCTGCGAGGACACGGCTTCAAGTCAGAGTCGGGGCCCCTGGCCTGGCCTGCCTCCCCCCCGCGCCCCGCCCCAGCATGGACCCTACTCCACTCACATCCGCTCCTTGTGGTCCAGATCCCGGACCAGCTCGTCGCGCTGGTTCACCAGCGACACCAGCTCCTCGAGCAGAAGCTGCTCTCGGTGCTGCTGCGCGGCCGTTTTCAGCCAGTCTGAGGGCGGAGGAGGCTGAGGGTCAGGAGGCGCCGGCCCCTGCTCTGTCCTGGCTCTCAGCCCCTCCCGCCCCATCTCCCAGGTCCCATCTCCCACCTTCGATAGCTAGCATGGCCCGTAGCTCCCGGCTCAGCAGCTCGAACCGCCGCTCCAGGTCCTGCTCCTCGATGCTGGGGTGGGGGAGGGGGTGGAGGTGGGTCAGGGACAGGGGAACGGGAGGGGGAGGGGTCCCAGGGCTCTGACCGCTCTCTGCACCCCCCCATCCCACCTCATTACCCGTTGGCAGGGAGGGCTGGGCTGAGGGCAGCGCTATACCCCTGTCCCTGCGCCAAATCATCTTCCTTCCAACTGTTCTCCAAATGCTGGATGTTTATATTGTCTCCTCCCATCCCCACTGCTTTTTTTTTTTTCCAGTTAAGAAACAACCTTGCAGGATTATTTGGATGAACATTATTCATAAACAGCAAGTATTAGACTAGAATTATTCTGAAAAATGATCCAAAATGCAAAAGGGAAGCAAAACTGCCTTCACCGTGCAGGACTAGAAAAACAATCACGGCCCAGAGTCGCGTTTGACCCCACTTGGGAAACCAGCTCAGATCTCCCTGGGCCTCGGTTTTCCTTATTGTAAATAAACAGGTCAAACTGGGGCACTCAGCCCTGACCTGCCTGTACCACGTTTTTCTCTGGGACTTGGTTTTCTGATTCATAAAAATAGTACCAATTTAAAAGGTGTACAACTTATACAGGACTTTTGAGGGGAAAAAATAAGATGACTGAACAATTTTTCAAAAAGATCTTTGCAGAAAGAAGAAAGCGGTGTAACGGTAAATCGGTAATCGAAGCAGCCAAGATTCCCTGTCCTGCGGGCCCTGGATTGGCTGGGGTTGGCGCCGGCACTGGGCGGGGCCTGCCGGCACTGGGCGGGGCCTGCCGACACTGGGCGGGGGCGGCCGGCACTGGGCGTGGGCGGCCTGCACTCACAGGAGCTGCAGTTGGTCCTGCCTTCGGATGAGAGCATTCTTCTTGTTGACCAATGTGAACCATTCCTGGATCAGCACCTCCTCCTGCAGCCTGTCGGCACCTTGAACCAGGCCAGGACAGTCACCAGGCCTGCCCCCAAACCAGGTGGCAGGAGTAGGGTGGCTGGGGAGTGGGGAAGGGGCTTGCTTCCTTGTGGCATCCCAGAAGCCAGAGCCGTGTGCCTGCAGCAAGCTGCTTCCCTTGCCCAGCTGCAAATGGGGACAGTGACCCCAGCCTTGCCTCCTCCCACCTCCTCCCCAGATCAGGAAGGGCTGCAGGGCTAGGCAGATCTGGTAGCATGTGTTGGGGAGTGGACTCCAGATGCCTGCCCCACCTGACTCCATAAGGCTCCTCAGCTGTGTCTCCACCTCGGCTGCCCGCCCATCTATCTGTCTCTGCTCCTGTTCCAGGGCCTGCAGCTCTGCACACACATACTGACTTGTGTCCTGGAATCTTTGCTGCAAAAAAGGGGGGCAAAGGACAGGGTGGGCTCAGCCCAGGCTCTGCCTAGGAAGTGCCACCCACCAGCTCCACCCACCGCAGACCTCCTTACCAGCCCAGCCTCTTCCCCTGGACTTGGGGGGGGCTCCTCTGATGGGGGACTCCCACCTGCAGACAGAGACCAAGCTAAACCACCTCCAACTGACACCAGCCCCCCAGGGGTTCCCCAGCTCAGGATCTGTGAACAGCCTGAGCTGAGCTGGGTCGCTAGTCCTGCAAAACTACTCACCAGGGGGCTGCTGTGGGGCTGTGGTTGTGGGTGGACCAGGGGCAGGGCCGGGGTCAGGGCTCAGGCCTTCCTGTGGAGAAAGAGGCCAGTGAGGTCTTGTAGGGGTTTCCCAACAGCCCCGCCCTGGGGCCAGCCAGAGCCTCTTGCACACACAGGGCAGGACGGGCCCTCAACCTCAGGCCGTGCCACCCAGCTGCTTCTCCAGTCCGGCTACACAGAATTCCACCCCCACCCCCTCTAGGGAAAGTGCCTCCTCAAGCAAAGGTCACGGCCTTCACCCTCCCTGGCCCTGTGGTCCTGGGCCAGTCCACTGCCACGCTTGGAGCTTCACAGTCCTCGTGCCCTGGGCTGGGCTGATGACCCTGGCTTCAGGGGCTTGTGTGAGAGTCAGGGCTGAAAGGCTGAGAAGGGCCTGGCTGGGGCCTCTCCTTCCCCCCCCCCCTCCTCCATGGAGCTCCCTCAGGCCACCTCTGACTCCCATCACCTAGTGCTTGCGTCTCCATCATGGCCAGGGGCCACACAGTGACACCGAGCTGACCTGATGCACCTCATCTCCAGACCTAGGCCATCATGAGCTGGCACCTCCATATCGTGGCCAAAAGGGGGCACCCTCCCACCTTATCAGTGCCCATGCCTGGAGCCTGCTGTGTTCTCCACAGAACACTCAGAAAAGGTCAGCTTGGCTGGACCTACCCATTTTAGCCTGGAAAGGCAGGGCTGCTCCTTCTCTCTCTCGCTGTCAAATAAATAAATAAAATCTGCTAATAAAAACCACCTGCTGGGAGAGGCAGCTCTGGGGGCTCAGGTCCGCAGACAGCCCAGCCCCTTTGATGGGGCTCCTGCTCTGGCCAACCCTTCTGGGTCACAGGGTGGGGAGAAGGGGTTGAACCACCCCACTGTCCACTCCACCCTGCATGTCTCTGAGAGGCAT
This sequence comes from Mirounga leonina, assembly GCF_011800145.1. NCBI lineage: Eukaryota > Metazoa > Chordata > Mammalia > Carnivora > Phocidae > Mirounga > Mirounga leonina. Next base: position 31,464,507 of record NW_023270418.1, on the reverse strand, counting down.
CGCTGGACATACCCCACTCAGGTGCCATCCTCTGTGGCCCGGGTCGATGGCAGCCTCCTCACCGGCCACTACCCACGCCCTGCCTGTTGACTCTACCCTCAAGTCACAACTGAGGGGTCTTCCTAAAACCTTCACCTGCTGGTGTCACTCTCCCCCGGCCCCTGTCAGCCCCCAGCCTTGTTGTCAAGGCCTGGTGGCACCTCCAACCTCAACTCCTGCTACCCCAAACTGCCCCGGACACCACCCCCCAGCCATAGGCACGGACTTTTCGCTTCCCCAAATAGCTTCCTCAGCCTGGGCTGGCCTCTATCTGGGGCTGCCTACCATCAGCAACCTTCAGGACCCAGCTCAGCTCCACCTCCTCGAGGCCCCTTCGGGCTCCCACACGGCTTTCTGTCCCCCTTCCTGACCGTCACACCTCCTGAAGCCTCACTGATCCCCAGGCTGGACAGCGCTCCCCCATGGCTTCCCAGGCCTTCCCCATCACAGCGCCCACCCCCTCATGGCTGCTGGTTACCCATGTCTCCCCTGCCCAGAGGTAGCCCCTGCAGACAGAGTGGGGCCCAGAGGAGGCACTCAGGGCCCACCTACGAAAGGTCACTGACTAAATATTTATGCGTTGGATGCTGCGCATGCATTGACTCCTTTAGTTCCCCCAACAACCTTGTGAGTCAAGGGTGATTACCACCCCATTTCACAGATGAGGAAACTGGAAGTCAGAGATGAGGCTCATACAGAGCCGGGCTTAGGACCCAGGGCTATCCAATCCGAAGATTGGTTCCCAAGCTTGGCCACCAATTTGCTCTTTGCCTCTGGGCCAGTCATACCCTCTGGGACTCTGGTTGTGTCTTTGTATGTGGGAGAAAGTCCAGCCCTGTGTAACCTGGGGGTTGCAGAGCTCCAGAAAGGCATCTGGGGGAGAAAACAGTTCCCCTTCTTTGACAGCACCCTGAAGTGGTGTCTCAAGGCCACTCTGTGAGGAACTTTCATGCATTTGTTTCTCATCCTCAGGGAAAGAGCACAGAGAGGTTAAATGGCTTCCCTGGGGTCACACAGCCAGTCAATACTGCAGGGCCTAGTAGAAAGTGCCATTTAAGAATTCTGGATTCACGGGGCGCCTGGGTGGCTCAGTCGTTAAGCGTCTGCCTTCAGCTCAGGTCATGATCCTGGGGTCCTGGGATCGAGCCCCGCATCAGGCTCCCTGCTCCGCAGGAAGCCTGCTTCTCCCTCTCCCATTCCCCCTGCTTGTATTCCCTCTCTCGCTGTCAAATAAATAAGTAAAATCTTTAAAAAAAAAAAAAAAAAGAATTCTGGATTCACAGGTGAACCTCAACTTCCTCTGCCTCTTTCTTCATCTCCCTGAGCCTCAATGTTCCCACCTGCAAAATGGGGTAATCGTTCCTCCCTGGAAGGGGCATTGTGCAGAGTCAGGAGCTGATGAGGGGTCATGGGGGCAGGCCAGGCACAGAGAAGTGGGCACACCACCCACAGAGCAGGCAGAGGTAGGAGAGTGAAGGAGAAACCCCAACCTCAGCAACAACTGAGCTTACTCATACCAGCCCTGATGGGAATTCCAATACTTCCTCAAGTCTGACCCCAATTCCCCTTTCTACACCCTCATGTATGGCCCCTCCGCCAGGAAGTCTTACTGGGCAGAGGCGCCCTGCTCTCCTCATTCTGCTGCTTCAGCCCCACCCCAGCTTCAAGGTGCCTTACTTCATCCCATCCAGGACTTTGGGAGCTCCCAAGGGCAGGGACCGGCCTGACCTCCTCCCACCTCATGCATGGGGCATGGAGGATGGGAATGGCCAATAAGGAGGAGTCCTGGGGCGCCTGGGTGGCTCAGTCGGTCGAGCGTCTGACTCTTGGTTTCCGCTCAGGTCATGATCTCAGGGTCGTGGGATCGAGCCCTGCATCGGGCTTGGCGCTCAGCACAGAATCTGCATGAGATTCTCTCTCTCTCTCCCTTTGCCCCCCCCCCCCCACTTCTCTCACTCTCTCTCTAATAAATAAATAAATCTTTAGGGGGGAGAAAAAGGAGGACTCCCTTCCAGGCCTATGGGTCAAATATCTCCTGTGGGACAAGGGCTGGAGAGGGGCCTGGCTTGGAAGGACCAGATGCTGGGACTCGGGCAGAGAAAGGTATAGGATGGAGCCTCCCCTTTAAGATTTAAAGAGCCACTGACACACATCAAGGAGGCTGTGGCCAGAGGCCAACAGACCGGCCATGGTGGCTGTGTCTGACCCCTGCCAAACGTCTGCTATGGGTGCCTCCGGTGCTCTCCCTGTCTCTCATACACAATGCCGTGCCTCTGACTCTGTATTCAAGGCTCCTGCTCTGCAAGCCAGCCTCATCACCACCTGTGGGCCTTCTGGGAGATGAGTGGCAGGCAGATCCCTAAATGAAACCTGAGCTTTCCTGCTAACACACTTTTTCTGCAGCAGGTCCCCCCACTTGAGAACCACCCCCTCTCAGTTTTCATCTGGGAGAGCCTGCCCACCTTAGCAGCCCCGCTCACATGGCTGCTTCTTCCAGAAAGACTGTCCCAGTTTGTGCCCTCCTTTCTTTAGAACTCAGGGGTCATCCCCGGACAGCTGAAGGCTTGGGTGGCCTGACAGAGCTGTCCCTGCTGTCGCAGGCAGGACCGGTGCAGTGGGCAGAAGGAACCCCAGCTAGGAAAGCCACTTCAACGGCTCTGAGTCCTTGAGCAGATCCCTGCCTTCTTCGGGACCATCTCTCCTTCAGTGCAGTGACCATGTGACACCCTGAGAGCCCCTAACCTGAGACCTGCAGGGGCTGGGGTGGGGGACATCGGCACCCGGCAGGGTCTACGGTCTCCATCCTCCCGTTATCAGAGAAAAATGGGTCTCCAGGACCTGGAGTTAAAGATTCAAGTCAGAGATACTTGGGGTTGGGAGGCCCTGGATGGTCCCATCGAGCACAGAAGCTCTGTCCCCGCTTACAGGGCAATGGTGGCTCCTGGGTCCACCCCTGAAGGGAAAGAAACGCTCCAACCCACTTTACAGTCCATAAAGAGCGGTGCGCTGAGTGCTGAAAACATGGAGCCTTCTAGGAACTTCCTACTCCAGCCCATGATTCTACTACTTGGGTGTCAAGCATTAAAAACCATTAGCATATATCCCAAGGCTGGCAACAGAGGTGGAGGAGACCCTGCCCCGGCCGCCGCTCCGAGCCTGGGGGGCCTCGGCTTCCACGAGTCCCCAGAGCAGGAGCTCACGACCTCGCCAGCGGGCTCTTCCGCGGCACTGCGGTCCCTCCGCTGAGAAAGCGCCTCGCCGGGTCCAGCTGAGTCCCGCTGCCCTGAAGCGGCCGCCCTGGGCCAGCTCTGCCCTTGCCCCCCCCGCCCCGCCACTCCCGGGCCCGTGCTTCTCTGCCCCGCTCCCCCGGATCCCCGCGCCAGAGGAGGGCACTCACTGCAGCCGCGGCTCCGGAAGCTCTGGCCGCTCCGGCCGCTCCGGCCGCTCCCGCCGCTCCCGAGTCCGCGTCGTCCACCGAGAAGGAGTTGCTGTTCCGCAGCCGCGAGCGCCTCTTCTTTAGCAGGTCGGCGTCGCGCACGTGGGAGAAGGAGCCGTGCGCGCGGGGCGGGGGCACCGGCCCGGCCTCCCCGTTGACCGACGGCCGCCGCAGCCTCACGCCGCCCCCCGCGCCCGGCGCCCCAGCCCCGTTCACCAGCCCTTCGGCCGGGGGCACGGACGCCCGGGCCCCGGGGCCGTCGGCAGGGGCCTCCGCCGCGCGCGCCTCCGGGGCGGCCTCGGCACCGTGGTCCTTGGAGGCCGCCTCGGGAGCCGCCCCGTCCGCGCGGCTCTCGGGCTCCTTGGGCCCCTTGGGCTCCTCCGGCGCCTCGGCCCGGTGCTCGCGCAGCCGCTGCGCCAGGCCCCCCGCGTCCAGGCCGTCGGGCGCGCTCGGCCGGGCGCTGGCCACACAGTACGTGCCAGCGCCGCCGCCGCCCTCCAGCTGCACCAGCTGCAACTCCTGCCCCGTGCAGAAGGCGCGGATCTGGCACAGGTACGTCATGACGATGAGCTTGTCGGGCACCGACAGCAGCACCATGTCCGCCGGCTCCAGCAGCCGCGACACGCCCAGGGCCGCGAAGCCATCGAAGGCCTAGGAACGGTGGCCTGGGGATCAGCGGCGGCGGCGGGCGTTACCCAGCGACGCGGCGGCCCCTCCCTGGGCCGCCGAGGAGTCCCGGCGAGCCGCACGCCGGGGTTGGCCTAGCAACGCCTTCCCCCTTCTATTGGGGGAGATCTAGCAGCAGGGCCCGCCCCCGCGTCACCCAGCAACTGCACACCCAAGAGTGGTTTCGGAAAAACCATCTGGTGGAAATATGCTTTAAAACAAAACTAAGCTAAACTACGGGAAACGAACAATTTAAAGCCCAAGAGAGTAAAAAATGGCAGAACTTCCAAAGTCCAGGGCTGGGGCCCTGCAGCCCATAGATTCCTCTCCTAAAGACGGACCGGCCCTAAATCTTGGTCCTACCGCCTGGCTCTAGAACCTTTCCCTCCAGGCATTGCTCCCTCCCCATCTCACCTGCTTGTTGTTCTGTTTGATGTTGAGTGGATCCAGGGAGGCATAGTCACTGCCGAGCGAGAGAGGGGATTGGTCAAGGCTGGCCTCACACTGCCCCCCCGGGAGGCTCCCTCATTCATCCCCCCCACCCCTGACAGCTCACATCTTGTCTGGGTAGAATCGGTGCAGGATGGCACAGAAGGCCAAGCCGTTGCGCCACGATGTAGTGAAGTTGGTGACTCGGACGCCACGGTAGCCAGCGGTGACTTCCTGGCACCACTCCAGCAGGGATTGACTGGAGCTGACGGGGGCAGGCGGTGCCTAGGGACACGAGGATGGGCTCAGGGAATGTGAACATAGGACAGTACCCTCTGCCCCTCGGGCAGAAAATAGCCCCAGCTCTGGGTTTGCAGGGGTCACCAGACACCATTGGCCAGAGCCTTGGGACCAGGCAAAAGGGTTTCCTGCCCTGTGGTTATCTACCAAGGTCACCTAAAAGGTCAGTGGCCCCCAGGCAAGATCAGAGGTCACCAGCAGCCACACCTCAAGGTCAGCCCAGAAAATCAGCTTAGGGGTGTCCGGCTCCATGCAGCCCAGGGAAGACAAGATGGGGGAGCCAGGGCATCCTGAGAGAGGAGAGGGTGAGGGGGGCTCCTTGAAGCTGAGCCCGTCCCACCACACCCCAGTTGACCAGGTGGGTCCATGCAGAGCCGCCGTTAGCTCAGCCCCAGGTTAGTGGGAAGCAGCAGACTGGGCCCTCGGCGGCCCCCATCCCTACCTGGCTGCCTGGCAGCCTCCCGTCCTCTTCAGGCTCCTCTGGGGAAGAGGCCCCCGAGGGCTTGAGCACCCCGGCCCCTGCCCCGCTGGCTACCTGCGCCTCAGTCAGGCTGGCCTCTGGGAGGTTTCCCTCAGCTTCTTTTCCCTTCTCAGTCCCTGAGACCCCAGCTTCTGCTTCCTGGGCCTCCAAAACACTGGATTTGTTCTCTGGAGGCCCTAAACCCTCCATCTCTGCTTCTGGGGCCCCCCAAGCCCCAGTCTTGGCCTCTGAAACCCCCAAAACCCCAGCTTCCTCCTCCTGGACCCTCAAAACTGTAGTCTCTGCCTCTGCCTCTACTCCCTGGGGCCCTAAAACTCCATGCTTAGTGACGGAGTCCTGTAAAACCTCGTATTTGAGGGTCCCCCCGAGCCCAGTCTCTGCCTCCTGGATGCCCAAAGTCTTAGCCTTCACCTTCTCAGCCTCTAACACTGTAGTTTCTGTCTGTTCAGTCCCCAGGCCTTCAGCCTCTGCCATTCCAACCTCTGGCCCTAAAACCGCCACCTCTGTCTCCTGGGCTCCTGCTATGTCATTCTCTATCCTTGGGACCCCTGAATCCCCAGCTGCTAGCTCCTGGGTCCCCAGTATCTCAGCTGCTGCTGTCTCAGTCTTGAATCCTGGGACCCCTGAACTGCCTACCTCTGTTTCCTGGGTCCCTGCTATCTCAGATTTTATCCCTGAACCCCCCACTTTTATCTCTTGGATCCCCAATATCTCAGCCTCTGCCCTCCCAGCCTCTATCTCTGGCATCCTGGAACCTCCCATCTCTGTCTCCTGGGCCCCCCATATTTCAGATTCTGCTGTCTCAGGCTCTATCCTCAGTATCCCTGAACCACCAGCTATCTCCTGGGTCCCTAATATCTCAGTCTCTGTCATCCTAGTCTTTGTCCCCAGAAATCCTGAATCCCCAGCCTCTGTTTTCTGGGTCCCCAGTTCCTCAGACTCTGCCATTCCAGCAGCCTCTGAGTCCAGGACCCCTGATCCCATGGTCTCTGTCTCCTGGGCCCCCAATACCTCAGCTTCTGTTGTCCCTGTCTTTATCTCTGGGAACCCTGATCCCCCCATTTCTGTCTCCTGAATCCCCAGTACCTCTGACTCTGTTCCCAGGACCCTCAGATCCCCAGCCTCTGCCTCCCAGAACCCCAGACCCCTAGACATTACCCCCTGGTCAGCTGCTGGTGGGGCCCCCTGGTGCCTGCTCACCTGGGGCCTGACGCTTGCTGTTCCAACAGAGGGACCCAGCTCCGGGCCTGTCCCCCCAACACCAGGGGCTCTGTCTCTCAGCGCTGCACCCTCTCTCTCCTGGCCTGCGGCAGCCCTGGCCCCCTTAAGGTCACCAAGATGCCTGGTGTGCCCTGCAGGCTCTGCTGGGGGTGTGCTCAGGATCGCGGGAGGCTCATCCCTGGTCCTGACCCCTGTCCTCCCCTGAGAGCCCCTTGGAGGAGCCTCGGGAGTCTCCTTGAATCTTGCCTCAGCCATCACCCCTATAGGCTCTGGTCCCTTAGTGTCCACATGTCCCACCTTTGACCTCTGCTCAGCATCCACTTGACTCACTTCTGAACTCTCTTCAGCCTTCCCCACTCTGATGTCTGACCTCCTAGTGTTCACCTCTCTGACTCCTGACTCATGCTCAGTGTCCACCCCTCTAGCCCCTGGCCTGTCCCCAGGGCTCCCCTCCTCCACCTTGGGTTTCTGCCCTACCAAAGAGTCTCTGGAGTCTCCATCCTCAGTGCCTCGGCCCAGCCTGGCTCCCTGAGCCTCTGTCCCTTCCTGAGGGCTTTCCTGGGCCTTGGTCTCCCCAGAAGAACCCACTCCTGCTAGGGGAGCCCCTGAGGCTTTGGGAGCCTCATCTTCCCCTTGGGTGCCTGGGGGCCAAGGGGCATCAGAGCCTTTCCGGAGCCGAGGCGCTGGGGTGGGGGCCACATCCTGGCCTGGCTGCCTTGAGGACCTGAGGAGAGAGCAAGAGAAAGCATTGGGGAACCCTGTGGCTCCCCACTGTCAGGCCCATCCCCACCCTTCAGATTGCTAGGGCACTGGAAAGGCAGGTTGGCAGGGGAATGCAGCTTTCTAACAGTGGGGCAGGGGATGGAGGTGGGGCTCATTCCAAAGCTCACCTCTTCTCTGGTGGGGTTCCCGGGGGCCTGGGGGACTTGAGCCCCACCTGGCCCCCTGCTACAGTAGCTGGTTCTGACCCCTGGCCCCGGGAGGCCCTGGCTGGGGGCGCAGGGGCACTCACAGGGGCTGGGCTGGTATCCTCCGCACTAGAAGGGCTGGCAGCTGGGGAGGAAGGAAGGGTGGGGCGCTGAGGCCTGGGCCCTGAAACTGGAGGTCCATTCCCTCCCCAGCCCCAAACCCAGCCTGGGCCTCACCTGCCTGCCGGGGTTGTACCCGGCCCTCCTCCTCCTCCTCACGAAGTGTCTTCAGCTCCCGAGATGGGTCTGGGGTGGGCATGGGGGGCAGGTCAGCCCAGGGGAGGGCCCTGCAGGTCTGACCCCTTCCCCCCAACCAGAGTCTTAGGCCTACCTGGGAAACGCCCCAGCCTCAGGGCACCGCCCCGGCCTGCGAGAAGAGACAGGCCCTCCGATACAGAGAAAGAGAGAGAGAGAACCACAAGGACAGACAGAAACAAAGCCTTAACAAGCCAAAGGGAGGGATGAGGAAGCTAGTGGCTGAGCACCAGGGCGGGTGGTGAGGACTGGTGAGACTGGACTGCATCTCCCCGCTGTGCTTTTGGCCCAGCCAGCTCAGGGCAGGTACCGACCTGGGCAGGCACCCACTTGAGGCTGAGGAGAGGGCCTGAGGGACTCAGCTAAGGACCCAGGCCACCATGGGACCAGGAGCCAAGTTTGGACAGTCAGAGCTGCTGGGCAGGTTGGAACTGCCTGGGCCGGAGCGAGCCCCCAAATTGGGCATGCGCACGCAGGCCTACCCACTCCCCCCTCCTCCCTGCAGGGCAAGCGGCTCCCGCCCAGCTTATCCCCCACCCTCCCTAGGTCTTGGTGATCTCATCCCTGGCAGGCTGTGAGCCCACCTGGCTGGGGGACATGAGCCCGTGCCTCCGGGGTCCCCGGGCCATTAGCCTCCTCCTCGTCACTCTCAGCAAAGTCGTCCAGGTTGCCCACATCACTCGGCTTCACGCTCATGAGGCTCGCGAGACTCTGCATGTCATCGTCCCTGGGGAGGTCAGAAGTCAGGGGTGAGGGCCTCCTCCCTGGGGAGGTCAGAGGTTGCAGACCAAGGCCAAGGAAGGAGGGTGGGCACTCACGTGGCGCGGCCCTCCCGCAGCAGAACCCCGGAGAGCGTTAGGCTCAGCTCGGCTTGCACCACCTTCACCGACTTGGGCTTCAGCCGCAGCCGCAGGGCAACTGGGGCTGGCACGGGCCCCGCGTGGTGGGCCAGGTCCACCTCGGCGGTGGCCAGCACCTTCCGCTGCCCCTTGGACTCCTGTGGGCCAGGGAGAGGGGCCGGGGGCAGGGGCATCAGTGCTGCCCCAGAGTCCCCAGGAGCCCAGCCCCAGCCTGCCAGGCCACTCACATTCTCAATAACAAATGTCCATTCTTTGGCCTCGTACTGGTCCACGTGAGGGTCCTGGGAAAAGGACACTGGTGAGTACTGGGGCTCTGGGGTGAGGGCCGTGCTGTCTCTCCTACTGCACGTGGAAGGTATGTATGCATGCTGCCCCCTCCAAGGAGACCTCCTGGCCTACCCCCACCCCCGTCTTGGTTCTTGGTCTCACCCCTCTGTTCTCTCCTATTTGGATGGGCAACCCACTGGGGATCCCCCATGGCTGCCTGGGCTGTCATTGCCCCCCCCCCCTTCCCACCTATGCAGAAGGGCTAGGGACTCACCCTGTAGAGGGTCACAGAGATGTCCACGTTCTCCGGCACCATCCACACCACGGTGCCCCGGTAAGGGTTCTGGATGCCTGGCTGCCAGCTGTGGGCCTGCAGTGAGCAGTCTGAGGCCTCCCCTGACTCACAACTCTCCCCCCGCCCCACCCTTGGCTCTACACTCAACCTCATCTTTCTCTCCTTCTGTGGATTCCGATCCAAACCTGAACCTGACTCCACTCCCCCATCAGTCCTCACTCACCCACTTTCCCTGCACCCTCTGCTGGCCTCACCCCCAACCTGGACCCCCCCAGTTGACAACCTCCCCCACCTTGGAGCAGATGCGTCGGTTCCGCCGGGTCCATACCACCACCAGCTTGTCCGGTTGCCTGGGGGTGGGGAGAGGGGGTCTACTCAGTCAGGCCCACCCACCCAGCCTCTCCATCTCCTCCAGGGTCTTCCTTCTGCCCACATCCCCCTCCCCCAGGAGAGGGCCTGGACAGCTCCTTATCTGGAGTCACCCAGAGCAGGGTGAGGCTGCTCAGGCAGGGTGGGGCCCCGGGCAGAAGGGCAAAGGCCCCATGTGGGGCAGGGATTATGAAGACAGACAGTGAGAGAGACAGAGGCATACAGACAGACAGGCACACACAGAGACGGAAAGATACACATAAACCCAGCAAGGACCCTGCAAGAGACACACAGACTCAGAGACACCGAGAGAGACAGACTCGAAGTAAAACAAAGTCGTTCACTCACAAATATTTGGGGAGTGCGTACTGTAAACCCAGACCAGTTTAGAAGGCAGAGCAGAGCAAAGGAGAAGCGAGACCCTTCAGGGGCTGAGGACAACAGAGGTTGGGGAAGAGTGCCAGTCAAGAAGGAAAATAAATTAACAAGCTGACTTCAGGGAGATGGGAGAGAGCCACTGGGGTCTCCTTGAGGTTGGGGTGTCTGAGTAGAGGCTGTGCGAGGGTCTGGAGAAGGAGGGCTCAAGGAAGAAGGAATGGCAAGTGCAAAGAGGTTGGGGGGAGGCTCGGGGTCAGAGTAAGGGGCAGAGGGCGGGAGGTGGTCAGAGAGGCAGAGGGTCAGCTTGTCATTAGACACCCACCCAGGGCCCAGGGGCCCTGAGAATCAGCCATGCTCCCCACCTCTCAAACCCCGAGCCCTGGACTCTAGCTTTGCAGGGCCCCTGACTCCCACAAGGGGCATCAAGGAAGACTTCCAGAGGGTGACCTCCAGGCTGAACTGCATATGCCAGGGCAGACTCAGAGGAGAGGCAGACTTGTGAAGAGACAGATAACACAAGAGCGAAGAGTTGCCTGGGCAGGGCCTAGCCCCACAGAACTGACACGTGGCTGGGCCTGGGAGGGAGAAGGCCCTCTTGGATTAGAGGGTCCAACTGCTGTCCAGGAGGGTAGGGATGGTTGAGGGGACCATGAGGCCGAGGACAGTACAAGAGGCTTTCTTGCCTGTACCTAGCCCCATGCCAGGACACTTAGGTCCACCCACCTCACTGCCCCCCTGCAGGCTGAGCCAGGATAAATGGCTCTCCAGGAAACCCCTGAGGAGGCTGAGGCCCAGTGAGGTTGGGAGCCAGGCAAGGTCACAAAGGTCAGCCCAGAGCCGTCTGGCCTGCAGCCAAGCTCCCCTTCCCAACCCCAGACTGCCTGCGATGGCTGAGCCAGGGTAGCCATGGGGCCTTCCCAGAAAGGGGAAGCAGACAAGGGGTGCCTAGAGAGGGCGGGGCCTGGCTAGGCAGCCTGACTCAGGCTGGGCACTCCCTCCTGGGGAGCCAAGACCTGGGCAGGGGCAGCTTCCTAGCCTGGGCTCCCGGCTAAGAAGCCCAGGAGGCCCTGCCCACCCCCGTGACTCAGAAGCACTGACACTGCCCGCACCCCAGGCCTGCTCTCTGGGACCGTGCCCAGTGTCCCCCTGGCCTCACCCAGGATGCTGGGGCAGAAGGCCGAAGCCAGAGGCCAGAGTTCAAGTCCTAGCCCTGTGCTGTGTTACCTTAGCCAGCCCCTGGTCTTCCCTGGGCCTCACCAGATGCAGTGAACGGCCCTCTGGCTGGCGCAGTCAAAACCGGGGATATGGCTGCTGCCCAGGGGACCCTAGCCTCCTGCTCACTCCCCTCCCTTTGGACCCCATGATCCCTTCCTGCCCCCACAGCTCTTCCTCTTGGGAGCCTAAATTTAGCCCCGCCTGGAGGGTGAGGCCCCCACAGCTGTGCCCTAATCCAGCCAAGGGAAGCTGACACCAGCGAACACGTATATTTAGGGTGTGACGCAGGGGTCCCGGCAGCTGCGGGTGGGAGCATGTGAACAAGATGCCCCCGGGGCCCTGAGGCAGTCGGGGCCAGGTCCTGCACTCTCTCTCACGTATCTCCCCTCCCCGACCGGGCCACCTCGCCCTCCCCAAGCCCTCTCCTCCCAGATTCACAGCCTTCTAGGCCCTCAGGCCCCTTTAAGCCCAATCCCTGCCTCCCTCCTCATCCCTCCCGGTGCTCAGTTTCCCCTTTTAAGGACATTGTAGAGACATCCAGCCTCCCAGCACCCACTGTGGCTGAAGTGTGTGTGTGGGTTCCTCTGGCCCAACAAGTGGGCAGGGGAGGAGGGGGCAACATCCTTGTTCTGAGCAGTCCATGGGGGTTTCTGCCACAACCAGGCCACCCGCAGACCTCAGAATTTGCTCCCTTTTCTGATGTTACCCTGAACCATCCCTCTGGTCACAAAAACAGGAGGCCTCCCTTCCCCCAGGGCTGAGCCCCATGAGGAAGGTGTGGGCACGGACAGATGCTCAGGCCTGCAAGTTCTGACCTCCACTCCCCAAAAGCGACCCACACCCCCAACTCCAGGGGTCCCACAAGCTGCAAAGGCATTTTTCAGTCTCTGTGTCTGGGACACCAGGGCCCAAAGTGGGGGCAAGGGGCCATCGGGCTGGGGGCAGGGCTCTCTCGGGCTCCAGCGGCCTCATGGGGTCCCGGCGAGTCTGCGGAGCCCCCCGGGCCTCCCTGCCACTCACCATTTCTTGGTGCACTCCACCACCAGCTCGTGGTAACAGGCCACAAACTGGAACTTGGCGGCCCGCTTGCCCACGCGCTGCAGGCGCTTCCACACCGAGGTCATGGCCCCCGCCGCCCCCGCCGCCGGCTTTTCAGACTTGGGATTCGCGCTGGCCCGCGACCGCTGGCCGGGCCTGGGTCCCCATGGCCTCCCGGGCTGCTCTCCGCGCTGCCCGCCCCGTCCGTCGGAGATGTCCGAGGCTCGGACCCGGGGCCGATCACCCCGCTGCCCCCGCTGGGGCCCGCCGGGTGGTCCCGCTGAGTCCGCCGGCTCGTCCGGGGCGCGTCGGGTCGCGGGAGCGCTGAGCCGCGAGCGCGCCGTTTCCTGGAGCCGCACCCCCGTCGGAAGGCGGGCGGGGCTCCGGCGGGGGGCGGAGGCCGGGGCCGGGGCGGGAGCGGGGGGCGGGGCGGCCCGGCTTCCGGGGCCTCGCACCGCCACCGCGGTCGGGGGGGTCGGGGGGGGGAGCGTACCAAGGGGAAGGCCTGGACCGCAGCGCCTGCTCGTAGCGCGCGGAGGCGGTGTGGACGCGCGGGCCGGGGAGAGAACTACCAGCAACTTGGTGCGGCCCCGGCGAGCACTGCCCGGGCCGCCACCCTTCCTGCCCGCAGCCGTGGGAAGTACGTACTGATGGCCCCATTTCACAGATGAGGGAAACAGAGCCCCAGAAAGAACAGACTTGCTCAGGGCCACACTGCGAATCTGGGCCAGAGCCAACTGCCAACACTGGGGTGGCAGACTCCTGCTGTCACCCAGGTCTCAACCTAAGTAGGAAGGAGCAGTTAGGGGTCAACCTGGGTGGCCCTACCTGTGGGCAGCACGGCACCTGACTCCTTAGCTGTCAAGTGGGAAGATAGTCCCAACATCCCACAAGCAGCTGATTTCCAACAAGTGTGTGACCTTGGGCAAAGTAGCCTCAGTTTCTACCTCTGTTAAATAGGGATAATTATAGTTCTCACTCTTACACAGTCACTAAGAGTATGAAATCTTGGGAAGCATTCAGTACGGAGACTGGCTGATTTCCTGAGGTCTCATTGAACGGAATCCGTTATCGCAGGCTGGAAAGTGTGCGTGTGTGTGCGCGCGTGCGCGCCCACGTTCATCACACACGTGTTTACTCTCCCTCCCCTAAGAAGCCTGCCCCAGGCGTTAGCCGCCTTGTTCACACCTAGATTAGAGCTCTTATCGCCTACCCGCGGGCCCGGCATGGTAATGAGCACCTGCAGGTATCAGGCCCAGAGTTAGAGAACTGCCCCGGGGCAGCATATCAGCTTCTTTCCCTCCCTGCCAGCACTCAGCAAGATTTGTGAATGGACTGCAACCTGGTGCTTAATAGATTCTCGGTTTGAACAGGGTATCTGATCTGCCAAGAGTGCCCGCTGTTGTTTCCAGAGGCAAGTGACTGTGCACAGGGCGTGGGGGTGAGCAGCCTGTACACCTAAGTGTGTAACTTCGAGGTCCTCTCCTCTTTGTCTCAGGGAGTTGTGGGGGTTTTATGTGTGTGCCTGGAGGTCTGAACACCCAGCATCCCCAAATGTGCAGGCTTCTTCCGGCGAGCCTGACACGCGGGTTTGGCTCCCAGGCCCAGGGGTGTGGTCCTCGGTTTCCCTGTAAGAGAAAGTCCCTTACATACAGGCCTAAAGGCTCCAAGTGCTGTGGGGGAGCCAGGCGGCCTGTATGAGAGTAAGTGCAAAATGGGAGTGCCTGGCACCCAATCATTCCTCACCGAAGCTGGATCTCATGCCCTGGAGCGCAGGGCCCTGCCCCTTCCCCCCCCCCTCTCTCGCCCAGGGCTTATGTGGCCTCTAGGGAGGTGTGGGCCAACGGAACTTCACCCCCTTCTGCCTCTGCAGCTGTTTCCTCCCACCCAAAGAGCACTCACTAGCTCCCGGGCCCTTCCTGGAGGCGCCTTCCCCTCTCCCGCCGAGGGGCCCCTAGGCCCGCTGGCTCAGGCCCACCCATTTCCTGTGCCGCCCCAACTCCGCCCCCACTTGGGGTGGAAAGTTTTTCTCAAGATAGGCGGCTCCTTCTCCTTCCTTCCCGGAGGACCAAAGCGAGTTGGGGATGGGGGGGCGGGGTGGGTTGGGCTCCCAGATCTCCGGCCAGAGGGGAAGTTACTCGCCCGCCGTCGCAGACCGCGGGACTAGCTCGGCCAGCTCCGCATGTTCCCCAGCCCGGTCGGTGGAGGGAGGATTCGCACTCCGTCGCCGGCAAGCCTTTCTTCCACTCCGGGGTCTTGGGCGCCACCTGCCGGCGGAGCGCGGGACCGCACTTTCCAGAATCACCACTATCTCCCCGCCCCAGAGCCAGGCATTCAAAACACAAGAACGCAGAGAGAGTATTTATTTACCTTTGTGCCCAAGAGTCTGGCCCCTAAACTTAAATATCCAGCACGGAGCCTTGGCCCTCCCGGCCGTGGGCGGGTGCAAGAATGGGGATGCCCTGGTCTAGAGCAGTGGAACCCAGAGAGCAGAGGTGGGATGCCCCTGAGCCAGCAGCTGCCAATAGCAGCACAAGGTGAAAAGGAGATGGGAACCAGGCACTCATCCCAATCCCAGAGACGTCGAGGGGAGTGCCAGATGCTTTGGGCCCCACCACCAGACTGAAGGTTGGCCAAGCTGGGGTGCACACATGTGGGAGTAGAGGAGGTCCAGTGCCAGGGGCAAAGGCTGTAGCCCAGATGTCTGCCCCAGTGCTAGCTAACCAGTCAGGAGAGAGGGGGTTGGCAACTTTGCCTCTGAGGGGCCCAAGGCTTGCCTTCTTGTGAAGTGAGGTGGGACAGGGGGAAGCAGGCACTATAAGTCTGAGTACCTAGTAAGGGGTGAGTTTCTGAGCCTTTTGCATGGGTGCATGTTCCCCCCACCCCCAGCTCTTCAGAGGCTGATGTGAAAGGCGTCCTGTAGCCACTGGTCCCGGGCATTGTGTGTCTGGGGCACAGTGAGGGGTGGCGGGTCCGGGGGCAGGCTGGCATCAGGAGGCTCATCGTCATCAGACAGGCCAGCATCAGGTGGATAAGAGCTGTCTGAGTGCAGGGAGGATGACAGGTCCTGGCACAGGCTCAAGTCTTGGCACAGGTGCTTATAGTCTTGGATTGACTCGTACAGGCCCCACAGCTGGCACAGCAGGGACATGTCCAGCTGCCGCAGCCCCACCTGCAAAAGACTGAGGGTGGGCTGGGGTTGGGGTCCAGGCCACCCTCAGCCCTAGCCAATCTTCCTGCACCTTTCTAAGCACAAAGTTTTGTGGACAGCAGATGCCACCTGCAAGCTGTGACTCTTTAGGCAAGTCACTGACCCTCACCTGTAAAATGGGGATAACATTTACCTAGGAGGATGGAATGAAATAACACGAAAAGAGCATTGAAAATACACGGTAACTATTGCCATAAACGGTAATTATAATCATTGTTACTCTATCCCCTCTGACCCAACCGGCTTCTGCAGTTCTTCTGAGACTCAAGCCATGAGTTCCCGATTCTGTGCCTCTGGCTGTGCTCCGCCCCGGGACCCTCACGCTCGGCGGCAGCCCCCCGCCCAGCTGGCCCCGGGCCCAGCCACTCACCATCTCCTTGCGCAGGGCTGCTAGTGCTGAGTCGAGATTGACAGGGCGACGCGGGCCGAGGGGACCGGCGGCGGGTCCCGCGTTGGTGGCGCCCGCAGCGTAGCGGGGCCCATCTGGGATGCGGGCCGCGCGGCTCAGCTCGTCGTGGATGCGGCTGCGCTGGCTGTAAACGCGCTCCAGCTCCCGCCACGAACCCCCGCTTGCGTTGAGGAGACCGCTGAGGCCGCGCGGTAACGGAGGGAGCCCGGCTAGGGCGCAGCCAGCGCCGCCCGGCGCCTCGGCCGAGGGCAGCCCATTCATGGCCCGGCCGGCGCGGACGGCGATGCTCCCTCCTTCCCTTCAACGCTCTGCCCGGGCCGCAGCCCGCAGGCCCCGCACCGCGCGGCCCCGCCGGCCGAGCCCAGCTGCCGCCCGCAGGCCGCGCTTTGTTCCTTCCCCGACTCCTCCGACTCCGCCCCTGCCCCACCCCCTTCGCATGGGTGGGGCCTCTCTTAAAAGGGCTACGGTGGTGGGGCCACATCGTGAAAAGCAGAGAAAAGGAATGGGGCATCCACAGGAAGGGAGCCAGGAAAGGGGGCGGGCGAAGAGACCAAAAGCGGCGAACGGGGTTCCTTTAAGGTTCTTTTTTGCTCCCCCCCACAACAATGTGTTTAATTAATCTGCTCAATTTTAACTCCCGAAGGAAAGGATCTAAACCTGGGGGTGGGGGGATCGGGAGACTTGGATAAGTCCATACTTGGTCCCTAACGGGCAACCTGACGCCCTGTCAGTGTCTCAGTGTCTGAGTACCTGGGCTGGGCATGAGGTGGGTCAGGATGATGGTTAACAGAATGCTCAGGGGAAGGAGAAAGTAACCAAAGGGGACTAGAACCCAAAATCACACTCAAGGGTGGGAACTGAGCACTGGATGGCTGAGGAGGCTGCAGGGATGCCGCAGAGGTCCACCCCTCTTGTTCCTGCTTTTGAGGGAGGCTATGACCTCCTCCTCAGAAAAAAAAGTGTCTCATAGTCCTCTCCCTCCTTCCTCATTCGGAGTGGGGGAAACCAAGCACAAACAAGCCCAACTAATCTCTCAGGGCATCAAGGAGAGCAGACTGGTAGGGTAAGAGGCAAAGGCAGGAAAAAGGCGAGTGGAGCTGGAGCTGGCATGCACACTCAAAACCAAGAAAAGAACAAACCACACAAGAGGATAGCTGTTTTTCTGGACAGGGTTTTTCTCAGGAGGGGCCTCTCAGTGTTGCAGCTGCCGAAGGCTGCGCAGAGCCTCGGCACAAGCCCGGATTAGGCTACACAGCTGGATGCTAGTCTCCAAGGAGGCGCTAGAGCCCAGCTCAGCTGAGGCCCAGGTCAGCTTCTGCAGGAGGGCCTCCTGTGTGCAGGCCAGGACATCTGCATTTGGAGGCACAGCAGGAGGGGGTGGCCCCTGGGCTGCCTTGAGCCCTGCTGCAGCTCCCTCACAGTGCTCTGGACGGGGTACTGGGGGCTGAGGGGCTGGCCGAGAGCCCAAGGGGAGCTCCGAGGCAGAGGCAAGCTGGTGTTCCCGAGCTTGGGAGAGGGCAGCCTGGGCATTCAGAGCTAAAAGAGGAGAAAGTGGGTGGAATGGTCAGGAAGCCTGTCCCCCATCAGCCCTGGGCCACCTCCTTATTCTTTACTGTTCTGCTCTTTCTATGCTTGAGATGTTTTTCCTGCCCCTCTATAAGGTAACTCATCCATTTTCTTCTTTGTGCCAGAGTTATTTATGCCCTTGCTTCATCTCTCCCATCAGGACTATGCCCAATTGAGCTCAGACTCTTTATAGTGCCTGGCACACAAGTATTTAGTGCTCCTACTGAGTGAATGGTCCTCTCTAGAGCCGAAAAGGGAAAGTATCTTACCTCCACCTCACCCAGAGACTCCACTGTCACCTCCCAAACCTACTGTTCCCGGGCCTCTCTCACCACGCAGCTTCTCCACCAAGCACACTCGGCCTCTCACCCGGATTATCTTTATCCACGTCTGAGTCGAGCTCCTGACAAGCCACGCAGTAGATTTTCCGCTGTTTGTCTTGGAGGAGGATCGTCTAGAAGCAGAGTGCACGGGGGCACGGATGAGACGCAGGGCGATGGGGTCCAGAGGGGAGAGTTGCGAAAGGGCCGTGCGGCCTGGTCCGCGGCCCCATTCCGGATCCCACGTCCCGAGTCTCTCCTCACCCCGCAGTCCGCGCACGTCTCGCCCAGCATGCGGTAACCACGCAGCAGGTAGTCACCCATGAGCCGGGAGATGCGATCCTGTCTCTCCCTTCGCGCTTGCAGAACCTTCGTTTCCGCTTCCGTTGGGGGCTCCCAGGAGAAATCGTCGGCTTCTGGGGAAAGAGAGGCACAAGAGACAGAGGGGTCTTGCCCGAGCGGGATACCTCTTGCACCCCGCAACCACAGGCCCCCAACAGCCCAAAGCCTCACCAGCACCGTTCAGAGCCATGTTGCCGTTGTCGCCACTAGGCTCACCGGACGTGACGTACAAGCAGAGCGCTTTCCGCTCGGCCCCGCCCCCTCTATTTAGGCCTCGGATGAGGGCGGAAATGGCGCCTCTCAGACGTCAAGTTGCCCATAGTGGGGCGTGTCTGCTGCAGGAGACCCTGGCCTGTGGGCGAGCCCCTCAGCCCGAACCCGGTAGACCATCTTTGGGCTGGCCGGCCGCAGGAGGGGAGTCTCCGGGGTAACGCCGCTCGGGTCGCAAGACCTGAAAGTGGCTACGCGGGGTCGCCCTTCCCGCCAGCCGCAGATGGAGAAGATCGCTTGGCATGAGAAATCCCAGCTGGCCTCCGTCTCCCCTTGGATTTCTCTTTCCGCACAGGTCGGACCCGGGGCAGGCGGGGCAGTGGCGTAATCAACAACACCCTTGATAACAAGTGGTCCCTTGAGCGCTCGTACAGCCTCTTCAGTCCTCAGTGCTTCTCACTTCCGCCGGCAAGGCAGGCCAGGCGGGGGTCGTTCTCCCTTTCTATACCTTTCAGCCTATTTCAAGACACCCTCACCCCCTTCTGCATGTTCGGAGGCCCAGTCTGCCGATCCCCTTAACCCCAAGGACTGGGACTGATGCGAAGTACGCCCCTCACTTTTTCTTTTTTTTTTTTTTTTTTTTGAAGGTCCAGCAGTTGCGGAGGGGTTCCTGCTGGATGGTGAGGCTGAAGGACCTCATAGATACGCTTATGACCGTTATGCTTTTTTTAGGTGGGTCTCTGTTAAAATTACTAGTGCTCCCTGAACACTGGCCTTGATTCTTCCCCCTCTTCTGTGTTCTTTTTCTTTCCCTTACTAGATTTGGAGAAGCCAGATGGGGCAGACAGTGGTACCCAGATGTGCAGCCTGAAGTGCCTTAAGGCGGTACACCAGGGCAGGGGAGAAGGAGCTAGGAGTTAGACCCTCGTAATCTCATTGGCAACCTCCTTCTTTAGACAGCACGTGCTTCTGTATTCTTACCTGAAGATTGAATGCCCTCCTCCTGGCCCCATCTTCCTTCTTCATAGACTCCCTGGAACAGCCGTTTTCTGACCCTTACTGATGCCGGCTTACTTGGAGAGTCCTGTGCCCCTCTTCACTCTCTCCATCTACCGGCAGGCTCTTGGGCAGCAGTGTTCCTGACTCAGGGCCTGACCCCACGTTAGTTCGGCCAAGCTAAGTAGAGGAACTCTTGGACTCTAGCCAGCATGTACACCTCTAGGTCCATACTGTCTTCAGCTCCCAGCCCCATCCTAAATTCCTCAGTGCACCCTTCTGTGTCATCATCATGGCCAGTATCCACTCAGCCAACAGCTTATTCTTCCTGGCACCAACTAAGACCCTGGCACTCGCCCTCCTGTTTAATCCCTGTCATTTACTCCTCATGACAGCCTTATCGGGAAGGTACTATTGTTATCCCCATTTCACAGAACAGGAAACAATAATTCTTTTAAAACATAAATCAGGAGACACCTGGGTGGCTGTTGGTTAAGTGTCTGCCTTCGGCTCATGTCATGATCCTAGGGTCCTGGGATCGAGTCCCACATCAGGCTCCTTGCTTGGTGGGTAGCCTGCTTCTCCCTCTGCCTGCTGCTCCCCCTGCTTGTGCTCTCTCTCTCTGACAAAATAAATAAAATATTTTTTTTAGATTTTATTTATTTATTTGAGAGAGAGAATGAGACAGAGAGCATGAGAGAGGGGAGGGTCAGAGGGAGAAGCAGACTCCCTGCCGAGCAGGGAGCCCGATGCAGGACTCGATCCCGGGACTCCAGGATCATGACCTGAGCCAAAGGCAGCCGCTTAACCGACTGAGCCACCCAGGCGCCCCAAATAAAATATTTTTTAAATCAATCAGTCAATCAATCAGAGGGTGCCTGGGTGGCGCAGTTGTTTGAGCATTGGACTCTTGGTTTTGGCTCAGGTCATGATCTTGGAGTGGTGGGATTGAGCCTCACGTGGGGCTCTGCGCTCAGCTCCCTCTCCCTCTGCCCCTCCCTGCTGTGCTCTCTCTCTCTCTCTCAAATAAATAATAAATAAATCTTTAAAACATAAATCAGGTCATATCTCTCTTTTGCTCGAAAGTCTCTGGCATCTCCCCATCACACTTAGACAAAAATCCAAAGTCCTTACTATGGTCTCCAAGGTCCTACAAATCTGGCTCCTGGCCCCCCTCCACCCTTCCCACCCTCCCTACAATCCCCTCCCACTACTCAAGGGAATTCCCATCACCTTTCTCCCCTCCGAGCCCCTCCCTTGGACAAGGCACAGGCCTGGAATCAGGTTGGCCTGGGTTTGATCCCGGATCTGCTGCTTACTGGCTATGTCACCAGGAGTAATTCACTTCACTTCTCTGGACTTCGATTCCTTATCTGCGAAACCAGGTCAGTTATACCTACTTGGCGGGGTTGCCGTGGGGATTTAGTGAGATGTGAGGAAAGGGGTGGTAGGAGGCCGTTGACTCCTAGTCTCTCACATGAATGCAGTTGCAGCAAGCAGGGAGACTGCCTTGGTTCTGGACTGTCTTGTTCCAGGATGTTTGTATAGTGAACAGCCTTGGACAGTCCAAGCTCAGAGTTCCTCTCACTATGACACAACTCAGCCTGTGTGTAGGCATCCATATGAGTCCACCTGCCTTGCTTTGGCGAGACTTGAGGGTAAGGGGAAGTGACAAATATGCTCATGTTCATAACACTTGGGTGCTGTGAATAATAAAGTCCTTAATCTCTGCCTCAGAAGTCTCACGTCTTCTGCCAGTATCCATGAAATTGTGTCACCATAACTTGTTTATTTGAAAATAGGCTGAAATGAGTGATTTGAAATAGGGTGTTTATTTGAAAATAGGGAGAAACTCTTTCACAGTTCTTGATTGTTTGGGCACTGAGGATGAGATACTGACAGAAACACGGTTTTTGTGTTGTTTTTTTTTTTAAGATTTTATTTTATTTATTTGAGAGAGAGAGAATGAGAGAGAGAGAGAGCATGAGCGGGGGGGAGGGTCAGAGGGAGAAGCAGACTCCTTGCTGAGCAAGGAGCCCGATGCGGGACTCGATCCCGGGACTCCAGGATCATGACCTGAGCCGAAGGCAGTCGCTTAACCAACTGAGCCACCCAGGCGCCCTGGAAACACGGTTTTTGGTATGAGGAAGTATAAGGCCCTCATGCGTTTACGAACAGGTTTGGAGGGAAGGCCAAGGGAATCAGCAGTACACACGTGGACCAGATTGTATAATCAACCAAGCAATAAATGGGCTTCAACTTTATTTCCTGTTCATGAGAACGAATTGGGGAGGGAGTTGCCGGCGGAGAACCCGGACGTAGATTCAAAGTCAGCTGCCAAACATCGTCCAGGTTGTTGCTAACTCTCCTCTGGGTGGGACAGGGGAGGGGAGGGGCCAGCCTCAGGTCTGCCCCATTGTAACAATCAGTACTAAGACTCATCCGGGGCGTACAGAAGTTTCTATCCCCTTTCAGATAGCGCACACACACACACACACACACACTAAACATGAATGGAGGGAAATTTACTACCACTACGGACAAAAACCAGATGAATCATTAGAATTTTGCTGGCTCACTTGGGAGGTGAGGGGAAAGACATGTGCTGCTTGTTAAGGGAGAATAACAACAGCTGAGCCATCTTACAGCTCAGTCCTTCCTACTGTCTGTCACACCAATCTTACACCCACTCCAAGATGACAGTAAAAGGTCTCAGTTTTGTTTTTTTGTTTTTTTCCTTCCAGTGAGTCCTGGCTGCTATAAGGGAGCTTTATCCCACTCAGGGAGACTCTCTTGAGACAGACCAACTCCCATAGAAAACCACGATGAGTCATCGATTACTCTTAGGGTCCTTATTGTCTTAGTTTGGGTTTACAACGCTGCTAAAGGTGACACAAAGAGATCTAGTTAAATTCTTGTGATCAGCTCCACTGTCATAGAAAACGCTCCTAGCCCTTACATTAAAACTAGGCAAAAACAAGATGTTATTATCACAGTGAGATAGAAATAGCCTCTACCAAGGTAGACTCCTTTATTGTGCTTTTTTTTTTTTTTAAGTAGGCTTCAGGCCCAGTTCAAGCCCCAATGCAGGGCTTGAACTCATGACCCTGAGATCCAGACCTGAGCTGAGATCTAGAGTTGTACGCTTAACTGACTGAGCCACCCAGGCGCCCGTCAAGGTAGTCTCCTTTAAAAGAAAAGTCACAGCTGCACAACTCCAGCCCAAGTCCTGACAGACATCTATAGAACACTCCACCCAACAATAGCAGAATGCATATTCTTCTCAAGTATACATGGAACATTCTCCAGAATAGACCATATGTTAAACCATAAAACAAGTCTCAGTAAACTTAAAAGGGTTGAAATCGTACAGAGTATGTTCTCAGGCGCCCCATAAATAAAATCTTTAAAAAAAAAAAATTCCTGGGGCACCTGGGTGGCTCAGTCATTAAGCATCTGCCTTCAGCTCAGGTCATGGTCCCAGAGTCCTGGGATCGAGCCCCGCATCGGGCTCCCTGCTCCGCGGGAAGCCTGCTTCTCCCTCTACCACTCCCCCCACTTGTGTTCCTGCTCTCACTGTGTCTCTCTCTGTCCAATAAATAAATAAAATCTTTTAATAAAAAAAAAAATTCCCGGGGCACCTGGGTGGCTCAGTCGTTAAGCGTCTGCCTTCGGCTCAGGTCATGATCCCAGGGTCCTGGGATCGAGCCCCGCATCGGGCTCCCTGCTGGGCGGGAAGCCTGCTTCTCCCTCTGACCCTCCCCCCTCTCATGCTCTCTCTCTCTCTTTCAAATAAATAAATTTTAAAAAGGGGGGGCCTACAATTGTGGCTCAACCACCTAGGTGCTCTTGTTGGACTGACATGGTCCAGGATCCTGAGAATAACCAGAGGGCTCAGTGTGTACACCTCTCTGAGTCCCTATCGGTGACCCACACGTAGACTGGGGGGCATAATGAGTCCCTGTAAGTTTTATAAAAATGTCCTTGTCCTTCTTGCACCAGACCCTTCCAGATGAAAGGTATAAGAAGGGAATGACTGGGAAAAGGTGATGTTCTAGTTACTGGAAGAGAACAGATTGATTTTGTAATAATGGAAGAAAAACAACCACCTGGCAGCTGGGAAAGGAGGACCTCAGATACAGGAGACATGGAGGAAGGAGAGACATTAATGATCTTTGCCTTTCCAAGCCACCTGGAACCTCCCTTACTAATGTAAACATCGTGGTCCAGCTCACCCAAACTGTCACAAGTGCCTTAAATTTAGCTGACTGCTGGGCCTGCTGTCCTCGACGAGACAGCTCTGACCTTGATTTGATTGCCGCTCTGCTTAACTTTACTGAAAGCCTGGAAGCAGCAGAGGGCGGCTTCAGCTCCAGTATTTCCCACACAAAACACCCGCCAACACCAGCACCCCCAGGCGTCTTCCTCATCCCCAGTCCTGTAGCCATCATCACTCACAATTCCCTGGGACAGATGAATGCCATCTGGCTGGTGGCATGGACAAACAGGACAGGGTGGGCCCTTGGTCAGTCCCTCCAAACACAAGAACTAGACTCAATTATTTGGCTTAGACTGGGAACTCGAAGGCTACTAGCGTGTGGAGAGGCCACACTGGAGGCATTATCAACCTGTGCTCCCCAACTGATAGAGGTCTGTTCCACTGGGTGGGTGGGGGGGCGCCGGGCTTCTTCCCAGAAGCACCATGTGCACCCTTGAGACTATCCAACTTGTGCAGAAGTCAAACAGTAACTTGCCTCTTTCTTGAAAACAGGATGACTTGAAATGTATCCCCGACTTTAGTTGAAGTAATCAATAGCACCACTTTGGCCTGGAAGGTTTTTAGGAGAGCTTTCGTTCACTAATAATGTTGCTATGGATGATAGAATTTCCCTGGACTTCTTCCTTGAAGGCCAGGGCAGAGTCTGCGCAATTGTTAATATATGCTGCTCTACCAGGATTAACACTTCCGGCCAAGTGAGGGAATGGGTCCAACTGCCCATATCAACTGGGTTGATACAAAGAGCTAAGGAGCAAGCAACCTTGCTTTTTTCAGGGAGATCTGATGCTTTATGAATTTGGTCAGCTAGGACCTCCTGAGGGGCCTACTTGAGGTAAGTACTATAAATTGGCATCATTCTGGGCTTGAAGTCCTATTAAGAGCAGCCTTAAGTAATGCTGTGTGTGACAAATTGAACAGATTTGGTCCCAGACTCTGTTGATCAGGTTTGCCAATAGAGTGGTGCAGTCATGGGAAAATCTGCCAAAATCAAAGACAGTTCCGAAATGAGGGCTAGTTATTCTTGCAAAACAATTCTCCAGGAGGCTCTTAAGTTTTTGCACATTTTGCAAGAGAGGCACCGCCTCCCTTGGCCTGGACTCTTCTCAGGGATGTTGGTATAGTGAGCAGCCATGGGAGATGGAGACAATGTCTCCTCCAGAGCAAAGGGCAGACGTGCTCGCTGGCTACTAGAAAAGATTTGGGTTCTCTAAGTTTAGAGTCCTCTCCATACTGTGATGTGTTGTGTGCAGACATCTGTCTGGCCCATTGATGCCACCTCCATGGGACTTAGGGACAAGGGGACTGACGTCAATAGGCTGATGAGCACACTGTTTACTATGCCATGAGTAATGAAGTCCTTTGTCTCTGACCCAAGAATCTCTTCTGCCAGCATGCACAAAACAATGGTGGGCTCACTTGTTAGTTTGCAAGTAGGGGACAATCTCAGCCCCTTCCCAGTCCTTGACAGGGGTACATAGAAAATCCTAGAAAAACTGGTGGTAAAGCCAATTCACAGCAGTCATGGTGGGCAGACCAGTTATCTGGGAAACAGTGGGCTTGGGCTCTTTCAGATTATTCCCTCACCAAAGAATCTATCATACCTTTATGTGAGCCAGCCCACCATCTGTCCCTACCTGTCGCCCTGGTGGTGGGGTGGCAGTTGGGCCCATTCCTCAGGGGTAGCAAACACCCTGGTGGCATATACACTCACACAACTCAATTATAGCCACCTCTTGACCGCCTGCTTTGGAGGTCAGGTTCACATGGTACCAAGTGGCCTATGCTGAACAGCTGTGACCCTGAAAACCGTAACTTATGTTATTGTATTTTCACACTAACAGGCACCCGAAAGGGGTCAGCTTTTCTTCTTGTTTTTCACTGCAATGTGAATTGGCTTGACATTTCTATGAAACAAGAACGATCTAGATGATACAGTGACAAAAATGATACTATTCAACTTTTCGCATCTGTTTTCTTTGGGGCGGGCCCTGTGCTAAGGGCTTTGCATGAATTACCTCACTTAATGCTCAGGACAACGCTGGGAATTAGGTCTTCTCATCATCCCCAATTTACAGATGAGGAAGCCGAGGCTTGGGCAGGATCAGAGATTTCTCCACGATCACTCAGCTGGGATGTGGCAGGGCTGGGACTCCATCCAAGCAGCCACCTCTAGAGCCTGATTCTCAAGAGTCTGAAAGGTGGAGAAGGGTAGCAGGGCCGAAGATGCTGTCTGATTGATCAAGCATGAAGAAAGGCTCATTTCATTTTCCAATCCCATCTCTCAGTGCCCTTCATCTCTCAGTGGCACAGTGGAGGGACTCAGGGAGAGCCACTCGCAGTAGAGTGTCTTCGGAGCGAGGTGCTTCAGGGCAGAACTGTCCCCTCCAGGCCTCTGAAAGTTCCCACCCTCATCTTCAGAACTGATTAGTTGCCCCACCCCCCTACCCCACAGAGCCAGGTCTTTCTTCAGAGCTCAGAAGCTTCGCAAAAACATTCAGAACTGTGAAGGTGGCACAGAGCCCCTCTTTCAGTGGTTGTGGCCCACCTCCCCCCCAGGCAGCCTAGCTCCCACCAGCCAGCGCATCATGGTTCCCAGACCCAGATCACAGGATAGGAGCTAACACGTACTGCGTCCTTATTCTGTGGCCAGCATCCACTAAGGAGTGCCTAAAATGCAGCTCATTTGATTCCCTGTTTAACAAGGAGGAAATCGAGACACAGAGAAGTTGAAGAATTTTCCCAGTTCCCATAGTAAGTACAGGATGCAGCCAGGAAAATCTAAGACCGCTGTGCTATGCCACCTCCTGAACTAGAACTTCCTTATGCAGTCTGCTGCTGCCCTGTCCAGCCAGTTCCCCTAAGGAGGCATCAGGAGCCCTGGGTTTGAGTCCTGGCTCTGCCGTTGACCGTAGTGTAACCTCGGCCAAGTCCCTTGCCTTCTCTGGGCCTCAAGAACCCCCTCCGCACAAATTAGCCTTCCCTAACATTTAAGCAATCGGAACATTTTTTGGGTCTGGCTCCCCTGCTTCCTCTTTGTCCTACTCCAGTGGAGCTCCTCGTTGCCCGCAGGGCCCCACCCATTTATCTTTAGGACATTTGTGGGACCCTTCCCTTTCCTCCCTTCCAGGAGCACTGTGTCGGTTCTGGATCAGGTCACCTGATGACCTGAGTCTAATTGTTTCATCTTTCAAAGCCTCAGTCCCCCTGCTTTGCAGGGTCCCTGGAAGGATGATATACCGTAACAGTGCAAAGTGCACGGTGCACAGTAAATGGTGTGCACTCCCGTGGTCTCACTCCATTAGGCAATCAACAAACTTCAGCACCCTCTGTGTGCCAGGCCCTGTGTTGGGATCTGGAAACAAAGGTGTGCCTTCCTGGGAGGGTGGGGAGACAGACAATAAGTAAGTAAACATACCTATTAAGAGGCATGTTTCAGGCTGTGATGAATACCAGTAGGAAACAAACAGGTGATGGGACCCAGAGGGCCAGGGGTGGCCGTTTTAGAGAAAGACATAGAGGCAGGAACCCTAGACAAGAAGGATCACACACCCCCCACACCCCACCTCCCAACCCCTCAGAGGCAAGAGGGGAGCAAAGAGAAGCCACTGGAGGGTTTGTGGGTTTTTTAAGATTTTTATTTATTTATTTGAGAGAGAGTTGGAGCACAAGCAGGGTGAGAGGCAGAGGGAGAAGCAGACTCCCCGCTGAGGGGGGGGGAGCAGGGGGAGCGGGGAACGACTCCATCCCAGGACTTTGAGATCATGTCCTGAGCCGAAGACAGACATTTAACCGACTAAGCCACCCAGGCGCCCCCCACTGGAGGTTTTTTAAGCAGGGGAGTAGCATGGTTGGAATTAGGAATTTTTGGTGTGGTTTTTTTTTTTAAGATTTTATTTATTTATTTATTCATGAAAGGCAGAGGGAGAAGCAGACTCCCCGTTAAGTAGGGAGCCCGATACGGGACTCAATCCCAGGACCCCGGGATCATGACCTGAGCCGAAGGCAGCCACTTCACCATCTGAGCCACCTAGGCGCCCTGGAATCAGGTTTTTTGGGGGTTTTTTAAGATTTTATTTTTTTATTTGACAGAGAGAGAGAGTTAGTGAGAGCAGGAACACAAGCAGGGGGAGCGGGAGAGGGAGAAGTAGGCTTCCTGCCGAGCAGGGAGCCCGATGCAGGGCTCGATCAGCCCGATGCAGGACCCTGGGATCCTGACCCGAGCCAAAGGCAGACGCCCATCGACTAAGCCACCCAGGCACCCCTGGAATCAGGTTTTAAAAGGTGACTCTAGCACCAAGTAGAGGAGGGACCAGGGCAGGCACAGTGGCTGTGAGGAGATCTCTTAGGCGGTGGAAATGATCTAGAATGATGGAAAAGGGCATAGTCTCCTTGGACTTGCAGAAGAACTCCATCTAGGAGGCATGGAAGCATGCTGGTAGATTCTAGGGGGTGGGATGGCTGGGTGTGGTGACACAGGAGATGAGGATAGACAGTGGGCAGGCCAAGGATACCCTGGGAGTTGGACTGTCACAGTCTGCCCCGCTAGTCCACTCTGCCTCCTTGTCCTCCCTGCTCCATTGCTAACCTCGTGGGCTAAAGCCCCCCAGGGGCCCCTGTCTGCAGGCTTCCTTTGGGGTTCAGCCCCTGGGAGGCCTGCCTGGACAAGAGGAGACTAGGGTAAGATTTATTTCCCCAGCCCCTACCCTGCAGGCCGCAGGTGGACTGGTGCCGAGGGTCTCTGCTACAGGCCACGGCTCCAGCTACTGTGGTCTGGGCTGAGCTTAGTGGGTCAATGGATCCCCCCTCCCAGTCCCTTCAGTGGCCAGGTCTGTTGGCCCTGGTGGTCTCCTGGCCCGCTGTAAATAGCCCCTCCTGTCTAGCCCCCTCAATCACCCACGTGAGGGTGCCCTCTGTTCCCTGCTGGCTCCCTGCTGGGCTTAAGGAGTTTGGTAATGACAACAGATAACATTTACTGAGCACTTAGCATGTGCAGGGCCCCGGGCTGGGTGCTTGCATTCACTGCCCCAAATCACCACCCCATCCTGCTTTCAGCCGCGGGAATCACTGTCGTCCCGCTCTCCTCCCAAAACACTCCTCTCACTCTTCCCCATCATGTCCCTGGTTTTCCTCTGTGCTCTCTCCAGCTGCTCCTTCTGAGCCGCTTCTGACTCTGCCTTCTCTCCCTGATCTGGGAGTGGGGACCTCCCTGGTTCACCCAGGGCCCCCTTCTCTCCCAGGCTAAGCCTATCCTTTCCCATGGCCACGGATGCCTCTGTACGCTGGGGACCCCAAGTCTTTGTCTGCAGGCCAGACATGCTGTCTGAGCTCTAGCCCTCCGGGTTGAGATGTCTCTATTTGGAGGATACAAGCATCTCAAACTCAGCAAGCCCCAAACAGAACTCCAGACTCTTCCCCGTGTCTCCCTCTCCTCTGCCACCTTCCTCACCCACCCACAGGCTTGAGCCAGACCCCTGGAGCCATTCAAGCCACCCGCCTCTCCGGTCACTGCCACTCACCCAACGTCTAGATTCCACCTCCCAAATACATCATCTCTTCCGGGACGCTGGCCACAGCACCCCCTCTTGCCCTGATACAGTCCCATTGCAATGAAAAGAAAACCCAGGGCGCCTGGGTGGCTCAGTCGTTAAGCGTCTGCGTTCGGCTCAGGTCATGATCCCAGGGTCCTGGGATCGAGTCCCACATCGGGCTCTCTGCTCGGCAGGAAGCCTGCTTCTCCCTCTCCCACTCCCCCTGCTTGTGTTCCTGCTCTCGTTATCTCTCTCTCTGTCAAATAAATAAATAAAATCTAAAAAAAAAAAAGAAAAGAAAACCCAAATTCCTCACGGTGGCCTCCCACCTCCATACTCTCTCTCCCCCTTCGCGCCCTGTTGCTTTGCTTGCCTTCTTTTAGTTCCTAGAAGAACTGAATCTCTCTCCCCTCCCCTCCCTCAGCCTGCATCCCCTCTGTAAACTGTCTCTTGACCCCTGGGCCCCAGTCCCTCAGGCCCCCTGCAGGCTTCCCCCCTGCAGGAACTCCTGTTCCTCTCCCAGCCTCCCGCTTACAAGTCCCTTTGCCAGAGGGCTTTCCTGGACCCGAAGGTGCCTGCAGGCTCTTGCTCCCAGTTCTTGTTCTTCTCTGTCACAGCACCCGCCTCTATTGTAGCCACCGTCATGTGTGAATTGATTTGTGTCACATGTCCGGGCTCTGCCCGTACAGAGGTTCCAGCAAGGCAGGGACTGGTCCCGTCTCTTAGCAAGAGCTTGGTAGGTGGTAGGTGCTCAGGCTGTTGAATGACTAGATCCCCATTTCACAGGTGAGAAAACAGGCTTGGAGAGATTAAGACTCGATCCCTGGTCCGTTTGTGCTGTGTTCCCAGGCGAACCACAGCCTGCTCTGGGGTCAGAGGAGGGTCAGGGTCAAATGAGTGTGAGGAAAAAATGACTCTAAAATGCTCAGCCCTGCACCTGGTGGGTGGTAAGCACTCAGTATTATTTCCTACCTCAGTGTACGACCTGCGACCTGCACCCAGAGGGAGGGCGGGGCTGCCCCTCACACCCACTTGGGGATTCCAGCAGTAGGGATCCCCTGAGGACGTGGCCTCACCCCATCCCTGCAACACCAGGCTGTATGAACAATTCAGGCAGGGCCTCCACTTACGGGTCTCCCTCAGCCCCTCCAAAGCTACCCGAATAAATCCATCCTCAAAGTAAAAACCATGAGTTCCCTGGACAGGTGTTCCTAAAGGCAACGCCCCGAACCCCCTCCCCTCGGTCAGACTGCCACCCCTAGTGCCCAGCGGGAGAGGGTCTGGTGCCACCCTGACTTGGCAGTGTTCTGCTCTGGATACCCTGGTCACACCCACCCCCTGCTGAGTTCTCTGAGTCAGACACTGAGTCCTGGGGTCTCCTGGCCATGCCCTGTTGCTAGGGCTGGGGCCCCAGGACACTGCAGCCCTCCAGGGCCTCCCTTCCAGACCAGTGGACAGGCCTGGCCCCTCTCCAGCCTTACCAAGCTCAAGGCCCCTCCCCAGCCCCTGCCAACCCCTGCCCTGGGGCCCTGCTGTGCCCCTCCCCAGCCCCCTGGGCCCTCAAGCAGCACCCCCCTCCTCCCGGCTGTTAGCCTGGGAAGGGGGCCAGGCCCTGAGCTCAGACCTTGGCGATTCCAGAGTGTCTGAGGCCCAGAGCCAGCCCCGCCAGCCCGGCCAGACAAGGCGAAGGGGGTGGGGGCAGGGTGGGCACCAGGAAGCCATTTAGAGTCGGGGGTGGGGGTGGGGGTGGGGGTGGGTGGAGGGGGTGGCGGTTGGCAGGGAAGCTGGGTCTCCAGCTTTGTTCTTTCTGCTCTCTTCTGGACCCCTCACGGAGCCCCTGGCCAAAGGGTGCCCTCTCCCCGAGCCTCTCCTCAGAGGGGAGTGGACCGGCACTAATGCGAAGTGACTCTGGGCTGGTGAGCCCCCCGCCTGCGCAAGGGAGGCTGGGAAAGGGCTGAGAGGCCGGGGTTCCAGCCCCACCTGGCCGCCCGGCGGCCGCGTGACCCGGCCAGGGCCCGGTTCCTCCCCCAGCCTCGGTTTCCCGCTCCCACGCGGCCTCGCCGCCCCGCCCGGAGGAATCCGGCGGGCCGGCCCGCGTCCCAGGTGAGGGCCCTCTGGAAAGCGCCCAGCGCGGCGGCGGCGGCGGGTTCCGGCGGGGCGGGCATCTGGGGCGGGGACCGCCCCCCGGCCTCCGCCCGCCCGCACGCCCTCGCTACTCCGGGCGGCCGCGGCGACGCTTGAAACAGAAAAAAAACTGTCTCCCTGGCCCGGGGCCAGCGTCCCAGCCCCCTCGCCGCCGCCGCCGCGCCGCAGCCAGGGAAAACAACTGCTCACTTCTCCCTGCGTCCGCCCCGCGCGCTCCCTGCTTCCCGGCGGCCGCGGGAGCCCAGCCCGGCCGGGGGAGGCGCGGAGCGGGCCGGCCGCCCGGCCTTCCTCTCCCCTCGCTCCTCCTCTCCGCCTCAACTCGCTCGGCCTCCGCGCGGCCGCCTCAGTTTGGGGCCTTCGCAGCCCCCCCCCCTCCCACCTCCCCGGCCCAGGCTCGTGGCGGGGCTCCTTCCCGGGGCTGTGGAAGTTTCTGGGCTCCTCGCGGTCCAGCCTCCATCTCTTTGCCTCGCACCGGGGCCCCCGCCCGCGCCTGCCGTCCCCTCCCTGCGCGCTTCCTCTGTTCCTCTCCCTCGCTGCCCTCTCTGCCCTCTCCCGGGGCTCCCGGCTTGCTACCCCACCCCCCGGGCGCCGCGACCATAGCCCCGGCCCGGGCGCGCCCCCCCGGGTCCTGCGGCCCCGGATGCCCGGGCCCCGCGGGGCTGCCGGCGGCCTGGCCCCTGAGATGCGCGGGGCGGGGGCGGCGGGGCTGCTGGCGCTGCTGCTGCTGCTGGGCCCGGGCGGCGGGGCCGAGGGGGGGCCGGCGGGCGAGCGGGGCGCCGGCGGGGGCGGGGCGCTGGCCCGCGAGCGCTTCAAGGTGGTCTTTGCGCCGGTGATCTGCAAGCGGACCTGTCTCAAGGGCCAGTGTCGGGACAGTTGTCAGCAGGGCTCCAACATGACGCTCATCGGAGAGAATGGCCACAGCACCGACACGCTCACGGGCTCCGGCTTCCGCGTGGGTGAGGGCCAGGGGGCACGGGCCGGGGGAGCGGGAAGGCCGGCGCCCCCACAAATGCGGGAGCCGGGGCGGAGCAGGGTATATGACACTGGGGGGCCGGGGGTGCAGAAAGCGGAGCTCTGGCGGCCTGGGGCCCCGGGGACAACGAGGGGCTTGGGAGGCTGGAGTCCTGGGGCCAGAGTCCGAGGGGCTGCATGGACCAGGACTTCACCGCTCGGGGTTAGCGTTGAGGCCTGAGGTGTGGGGTCATGCTGGGCTCCCGGATGACACAGGCCTCTGGGAAGGCGCTGGGTTCTGAGAGGGAGTCAGGGTCAGCGCACAGGGGCTTTTGAGGGATGTGAGCTGGGGCCAGGAGGTCGCAGAGAAGGGGTAAATATTCCCCTAAGAAACGGATTTGCTGGAAGAAACAGGAAAAGTCCTTTCAAAATGTCTACAGCAGGGCCTGCCAGGGGTAGACACCTGCATGCTCTGGGAGGAACCAAGGCCAGGGCTGGGGGTCAAGAGGTTAGATATTGGCAAGGTCTCGGAGGGAAGAGGTGCTGAGGCCTAAAGAGTGGAGTGCAGGCCTGGAGGTGGGGGCTGGTTTGGGTCCTCAGTCCCTCTTTTTCCTGCTGTCCCATCTGTGCCTTCCCCATAAGCTCTCAAGAGCTCTGCCTCAGAGTCTCCCCTCCCCAACAAGCCCTCATGACTCCCCAGCTCCACTTGGAGTCTACGCCTTCCCCAGCATCTCTCTTCAAAGGGCCAGGCCTGGGGCTCAGCTCACCTCCCACCAGGGCCCTGTGGGCCAGGCTGGGGGAGGTGTCCCAGCAGTAATTACCCTCCTGGAGAGGGTAATTAGGCTGGGCCCAGGATGGCACCAGCAAAATGGCCCCTCTTACACATTCCTATACTCACATACCGACTCACAGACCCAAGGAACCCCACTAATATGGTTCACAGTTCTCCTGAGGGTGTGTGTGTGTGTGTGTGTGTGTGTGCGCGCGCGCGCGCGCTTGTGTGCATGCATAGGCTTTAGAGTGACACTCTATGATTAATTACATGTTTCTTTGTGTTGTCTTGGGTGCATGTCTCCAGTCACTATGGGAGTGTTTCTGTGAGCTTGTGTTGGTGCCAGAATGAATGTGTGTTTGTGTGTGTGCGTGTGTGTGTGAGAGAGCGAGCGAGAGAGAAAGAGAGAGAGACAAGATGACCGTGCATGTGAGTGTATGTGGGCCCAGCCTCCCAGACCCCCGGCCATCCTGCCCAGGCTGCTGTCTCCATCCGTGCTGCCCACATCCCCCAGGCTTGGTGCCCAGGCCACAGTGGGCGGGTGTCATTGAGAGGTCACCCTCACCACTATGGGTGACTCACTGGGAGGCAGGAAGGAGAGGATCCTGCCTCCCCCAGCCCAGGACACACCCCTCCTGCCCTGAGAGTCCTGGCAGGATGAACTGGGCTGGGATGCTATTAGCCAGGCCCTGATGGCCATGGATGTGGGTTGTCCCTCTGAGGCCCTGCAGGTGTCCAGAAGAGCATCACCCCCACCTTTCCATTCTGGGAAGTGAGGGCAGCCATGGGGCAGGCAGGAGAGGGGCTGGGTCTGGTGTGGGAGCTCAGGGCCCCAAGGCTGGATGTGGGATGTGACTGCATGTCACAGAAAGACATAGGTCCCAGCCTCTCAGTCACTCCTTCATTTATCCCCCCTGAACCTCCTCTGGGACCCAGAGCTGAGGCAGACCCAGCCCCTCCACAGCACCCTGTTACAGTGTGGGAGACAGACATAAATATAACCAAGTCAAGTGCCAGGCAGAGCTGGGCAGAGGGTGATAACTCGGGAGAGGGAACAGAGGTGGGGTGGTGGTGGTGAGGAAAGGCTCCCTTCCTGGAGGAGAAGCTGAGGCTGGAAGGATAATATTTGAATATGTAGAGGTGGGGGCAGAGGGCCCTGAAGGGAAGGAAATGGCATGAATAAAACCATGGAGGCAGGAGATGTGATACATTTGTAGGAGGAGGGAGAGGAGTCCTAGGGTGTGGCATGCGTGTGGAAAGAGCAGAGGGGGATCGGCTTATAGAAGGTTCATTCTGGGCCATGGAGAGCCTTAAATATTTGGGCAAGGAAGCAAGCAGTGAGCAGGGGTGTGACAGGCCAGGGATTTGCCTGAGGCGGATTTCTCTGGGGGTACTGGGCTGTGGACAGGCAGGAGAGAGGCAGGAAGCCAGCAAGGAGCATGGGTGGCAAGGCTCAAGGCACAGGAGGAGCAGAGGGCATGGGGAGGAGGGGACATGGATTCATGAGACTGTACAGAGGCCGGAACTGGGTAGAGTGGGAGCAGGAGAGATGGAGTCTCTGAGGCTCAGTAGAATGACCTAGGCAGTCAGGGATTTCCCAGTGGTAGTCCACAGTGGGAGGGGGAGTGGGGGAAGCAGGATGCGGATCTCCCCAGGGTCGATGTGCCCAAGAGAGGTCCCAGAGAGGTAGAAGCTAGAGATGTGGGCATCGCTGATAGTGTGAGGTGTGGGCCCTGGGATGTCAAGACAAAGGGGGGCGCGGGAGCTCAGAGAGGGCTGAGGTTTGAATGGGGGAGAATTTAGAAGAGAGGAAGTGCCAGATAGAGATCACATTCCCAGGAAAGTTTGGAGGGGAAAGCCAGAGGAGAAAACGGTTGTTCGGCCACCACCACCACCACCATCATCATCATCATCATCATCATCATCTGATACTACTTATTAAACACCCTCCTGGGCCAGGCACTGTGCTAACTATCTGAACAGGCATTACCTCATTTAATAGACACAACAAACATCCCTACAGATGAGAACACTGAGGCACAGGGAGGGCGAGAAGGTGCTCAGGGCCACACAGCTGGCAAATGGCCTCCTAGCTAGGATTTAACCAGGACATAAGACCCCAGAAGCCAACATGGGTAGAAGGATGTTGGGGGACCTAGAGAGCAGTTTCTAGGGGTTCCAAAACCCAGCTTCCCAAGGAGGACAGAGTCCGTGGGTAGCAAGGAAGTAAGGAGGAGGGGAAAGAGACAGGATGTGGGTGAGGGACTGGGCCTGGTCCCTGATCCACCTCCCCTCCTCAGTGGTGTGCCCTCTGCCCTGCATGAACGGTGGCCAGTGCTCCTCCCGAAACCAGTGCCTGTGTCCCCCGGACTTCACCGGTCGCTTCTGCCAGGTGCCCGCTGGAGGAGCTGGTGGGGGCACCGGCGGCTCAGGCCCTGGGCTGGGCCGGGCCGGGGCCCTGTCCACAGGTGCGCTGCCGCCCCTGGCTCCGGAGAGCGAGTCTGTGGCCAGCAAGCACGCC
This sequence comes from Mirounga leonina, assembly GCF_011800145.1. Taxonomy (NCBI): domain Eukaryota; kingdom Metazoa; phylum Chordata; class Mammalia; order Carnivora; family Phocidae; genus Mirounga; species Mirounga leonina. Next base: position 31,429,040 of record NW_023270418.1, on the reverse strand, counting down.
ATCTACGCGGTCCAGGTGATCGCGGATCCGCCCGGGCCTGGGGAGGGGCCCCCTGCCCAGCATGCAGCCTTCCTGGTGCCCCTCGGGCCGGGACAGATCTCAGCGGAAGGTACCGGACCACCGGGCGGGACTCGGGGAGGCCGAAGTGGGCGGACACCAGGGTCGCGGGACCTCGAGGAGCCCCGCCCACCCCGCACGACAACCTCTGGTCCGGGGCAGCCCTGAAGCCACCGTGCCCCGCCCCCCAGTGCAGGCCCCGCCCCCCGTGGTGAACGTGCGCGTCCACCATCCGCCCGAGGCCTCGGTCCAAGTGCACCGCATCGAGGGGCCGAATGCCGAGGGCCCCGCCCCCTCGCAGCACCTGCTGCCGCACCCCAAGCCCCAGCACCCCCGGCCACCCACCCAGAAGCCCCTGGGCCGCTGCTTCCAGGACACACTGCCCAAGCAGCCCGTGAGTGAATCCACAGTCCAGCTGGACCGGCCCTTGGGTCTCAGGGCTGCCCTGTTCCCACTCAACGCGGATTGCCCAAAACGGGGGTCCCTGGGCTGACAGGGGGAGGTGAAGGCCCCGAGGAGGGAGGCCGGGCGGGGCTGGGCGCCCTGTGACCCCTGTCCCAACTTTGCCTAGTGCGGCAGCAATCCCCTCCCGGGCCTCACCAAGCAGGAGGACTGCTGCGGGAGCATCGGCACCGCCTGGGGCCAGAGCAAGTGCCATAAGTGCCCCCAGCTGCAGTGTGAGTGCCGGGGCTCAGGGAGGCCCGCCACCGCACGGTGGACCCACGCCCACCTCTTCCTCCCCTGCAGGGGGAGGGCGCAATCGGTGCAGCCTGAGCCTCTCCCTGCCCACCAAATTCCCCTCAGCCTCCCGCTCTGCTCCTCCGCAGCGCCCTCCTTTCCCTCTCTGCAGGACCCCCCAGTGTCCTCCCCTGCCACGCTCTCCTCTCTCTGCAGACACAGGGGTGCAGAAACCAGGACCTGTCCGTGGGGAGGTGGGCGCTGACTGCCCCCAGGGCTACAAGAGACTCAACAGCACCCACTGCCAGGGTATGGCCAGCCAGGAGATTCTGTGGGCTGGAGGGACAAGCCCGTTGCCACTGGGGGAGGCCCCAAGGTGGGTGAGGGAGGAGGCGGGGCTGGGGCAGGACCCTGAGGTTCTTGGAGTAGCTGGCTGTCACCCTGTGGCCGCACACTACAGGGATCACACTCCCACTTACCGCAGACATCAACGAGTGCGCGATGCCGGGCGTGTGTCGCCATGGGGACTGCCTCAACAACCCGGGCTCCTATCGCTGCGTCTGCCCACCTGGCCATAGCTTGGGCCCCTCCCGAACGCAGTGCATTGGTGAGAATGGGGGGCTCAGGTCCCTGGGAGGTCACAAGGCATGGACAGGAGAGGTAAGGCTCCAAGGAGCAAGGATCAGAGGTCACAGAAGTCAGAGTGGGGTCAAGGATTGACTGCAGGAGGAGTAAGGCCCAGAGCGGATAGGATCAGGGATCAGGGGGGTCAGGAGTCACACGGGATCTGGTTGGAGGTCACACGGGGTCAGGGACTATATAGAGTGAGGGTCGTATGAGATCATGGGCTTGATGGGTAGGAGGAATGAAGTCTAGAACATCCAGAATCAGGGGTCAGCGGGGCCAGTGGTCACAGAGATTTCAGGGGTCACATGAGGCCAGAGAAACACAGGTTCAGGAATCACATGAACTGAGGGTTGGGTGAGGTCAGAGGCCACATGAGGATCAAGAGTTGTCTGAGCCAGAGAGGCGAGGCCTGGAGCAGCTGGGAAGACGGACATGGGCAGTGTTCAAGCCCAGATGTCCATGCCCGGCCCCGGCCCCCCGCAGCGGACAAGCCAGAGGAGAAGAGCCTGTGTTTCCGCCTGGTGAGCCCCGAACACCAGTGCCAGCACCCACTGACCACGCGCCTCAGCCGCCAGCTCTGCTGCTGCAGTGTGGGCAAGGCCTGGGGCGCCAGGTGCCAGCGCTGTCCCGCCGATGGCACTGGTGAGCCTGGGGCGCGTGGGGCTGAGCGGCCGTCTATGTGCCCGTCCCGGAAACACTCACTTCTCTGCCCCTTGCTCTGGCCGCAGCTGCCTTCAAGGAGATCTGTCCAGCTGGGAAGGGGTACCACATCCTCACTTCCCACCAGACGCTCACCATTCAGGGCGAAAGTGACTTTTCCCTTTTCCTGCACCCGGACGGGCCACCCAAGCCCCAGCAGCCCCCGGAGAGCCCCAGCCGGGCACCGCCCCCTGAGGACACCGAGGAAGAGCGAGGTCTGGCCTGACCCTTTCCATTCCCTGACAAATGCGGAACGCCTAGACCTGGCCCCTTGACTCCTGATCCACAGATATGACCTCAGAGTCTAATCCCTAACTCCCAATCCTTGACCTAACCACGGACCCCCAGAGCTGGCCCTCTCATCCCTAACCAAGGTTGTAACCCCAGGATTTGTCCCCTGATCAACAGGATCTGACCATCCGTTGCCCTCCAGATCTTTTCCTCTGACCCTGGAACCCCTTTGATTTCCAGACTAGGGCATTGATCCAGCCCAAATGCTGTCCTTAGATCTGACCTTCTGACTCCTGATCCAAGGATTTTGACCCTAGCTATAACCTCCTAAGCCTTGCTCTATAACCCAAGGACCTTGACCAACCATTGTGCCCTATACCTGTTCCCCTGACCCCAGGATCTAATTCTTAACCCTTGACCCAAGACATGATTGTTGAACTCTCAGAGACCCTGACCACAAATACCCACTGCCCATCCCAGTCTTAACTCCCTTCTCCCAGCCCTGCACTAATGCCCCATCTTCTTCCCTTTTAGGGGTGAGCACGGACTCAGTGAGTATGAGAGCCCAGGTGGGAGGAGCAGGGAAGCGAAGGCGACAGTGGGCTCATGCTGCTGTCACTCACAGCCAGTGATCGAGGAGCAGTCAGCTCAGCAGAGCCACCCGATCGCCACCACGTCTCCCGCCAGGCCCTACCCGGGTGAGCTGGGCACTGCAGGGACCAGTCCTCAAGGGCTGTCACTGGGGGTGGTGGACAGCCACACCATCAGGGGATAGTGAAGCTGGGCCTGCCTGGAGAGGGGTGGCTCTCCCATCCCCCACACCCCCTGACGGGCATCTGCCTACAGAGTTGATCTCCCGGCCCTCGCCACCTACTGTGCGCTGGTTCCTGCCGGACCTGCCCCCATCCCGCAGTGCGGTGGAGATCGCTCCTACTCAGGTCACAGGTAAGACCTGCCCGCCTAGGCCACGACCCAGAGAAGCCACGTCCCTGGCTTAATTTTACTCCTCCCTTACCCACCCCCCTGCAATCATTCCTGAGCACTAGCACTCATCCGGGGCTTACTGGGTGCCAGGTCCTGGGCTGGGCTCTGGGGAAGCCATCATGTGCAGCAGAGACCCCATTCTGCCCTCAAGTGATCTGGGTATTGTGGTGCCCCACCCAGTCTGAAGGCACTTATTCATTCATTCATTCATTCAACAAATATTTATTAAGCACCTACTATGTGCCAGGCACCGTTTAGGTGCTGGGGATAAGTGGTAAACAAAAGCCAGAACTCTGTTCTTGCAGAGTAAACAGACAACAGATGGATCAGTGACTAAAAACCTAGTATGTCTCATAAATGCCATGCAAAAATAAATCCGAGAAGGAAAGAAGTCTGGGGGGTTGTGATAATATGTAGGGGGGCAACGAGAGAAGGCTTTCTGGGCCGGGCTTTAGAGAGTCTTAGAAATGAACAAGAAGTGTGGGAGGAAGGGGAGTGCAGGTTGGGAAAAGGGACATTCCAAGTGAAGCTCAGGCAAAGGGCACATGAAACACTGGTGGAGGAGGGAAAACCACACACAGACCAGTGTTTTTGAACCCAGGGAGGGCCGATGCACAGAGCCTTGTTAAGAGGCTTGGGTTTGATCCCAAAGGCTGTGGGAAGTGTCTGCAGGGTTTGGGCCATCATGATAATTGCTAGCTACGGCTGAGCAACTGCCTTGTGCCAGGCACTGACTGAAGGGTTTTATGTACTAAGTATCATTTAACCTTTTCATACTGTGAAAGTGGGTACACTTAGCTTCATCGTTCAGTAGCTTGCCCCCCCCCCCACCGCCGTCACACATCGGAGCCAGATTCTAGTCCGTGTCTGTGTGGACTCCAAAGCTACAAGGGAGCCACCAGCCTGATTGAAATCTAGGAGGCTAGATGTGCTCTGGGGGTGAGGGCCCAGGGGGAAGGTGGCTATCCTGGAGGCCTGTCCAGGCTAGAACAACGGTGACAGCCCTGGGGGCTGTGGGAATGTGGGGGAAGAGGCACCTGGGGAGGCTTCTCAGAGGAGGGGTTGTTAGTTAAGGAGGTCTAGGGAGAGATACTCTAGGTGAAAAGAGCAGCCTGTCCTGTGTGTTTAGGGTGGGGCAGAGCTCGGGATCAATCCTGGGCTGCAGGTGGGGGAAGGGGGGGGGCCTGAAGGAGGGAGCGGTGGGAGGTGGGAGTTCAGGACTGGTGACAAAGAGAGTAAAGGGGGTTTCTGGATCTGACCACTTATACACAACCGGGGGCAGGCAGATGCCCAGGAAATAAATGAGCTCCTGCCTGCCTTGGGAGGGGGAGGAAATCAGCCTTCTGGAATGGAGGACCTGGGTCCCTGAGGCGAGGATGTTGGGGTCACTGGGCTAGAGGATAGGGGAGGGGAGTGACTAAGGCTGCAGGGTTTTAAATACTGAGGTGATTGGAGGGGGGTGTCTCAGAGCCCATTGCGTAGGGGGTATTGGGATGACTGAGGGGCCCTGAGGGGAGGTGATGGAGTTTGGGGTGACGAGACAGAGCATAGTGAGTAGGAATAGAATTATCAGGGATTGAGTTGAGCATAAGGATGGGACCTAGGGTGGAGCATAGGGATGGGACCTGGGGTCGCTATCTGGGGTCGCGACGTTGGGGTTATCTGGGATTGAGGTGTAGGACATCCTAGGATCGGAGTATGAGTGTACAGGGACCCCATGGTGTGACCAGGCTCAGGTATCTGGGTCATTAAAAATGGGGCATCGAGGCCCGCCCGGGGAACGTGGCAGAAAGTGAGTGCTCCCTGCTGAGGCCCCTGCTCGACCACCTCCCCACCCCCCAGAGACAGACGAGTGTCGTCTGAACCAGAACATCTGTGGCCACGGAGAGTGCGTCCCGGGCCCCTCGGACTACTCCTGCCATTGCAATCCGGGCTACCGGTCGCACCCGCAGCACCGCTACTGCGTGGGTGAGCGCGGGCGGCCGGGTGGGTGGCCCGGGGCGGCCTTGGGTCCCAACGCCCCTTGACGTCTCCCCCCCTCCCGCCCCCGCGCGCCCTTCTCAGACGTGAACGAGTGCGAGGCGGAGCCCTGCGGCGCCGGGAGGGGCGTCTGCATGAACACGGGCGGCTCGTACAACTGCCACTGCCACCGCGGCTACCGCCTGCACGTCGGCGCCGGGGGGCGCTCGTGCGTGGGTGAGCGCGGCCCGCGCGGCGCGGGGGGCTGGGCTGGGGGTCTCCCCTCGGGATCGCCGCGTAACCGCCTCCGCCGCCCCCGGCGCCCCCCTCGCGCTCCCTTCCTCCCGCTCAGACCTGAACGAGTGCGCCAAGCCCCACCTGTGCGGCGACGGCGGCTTCTGCCTCAACTTCCCGGGCCACTACAAGTGCAACTGCTACCCCGGCTACCGGCTCAAAGCCTCACGACCGCCCGTGTGCGAAGGTGGGGGAGACCCCATCCAGGCCGACAGGGGGTCCTCAGCCGTTCTCGACCTGGGCTGGGGGCAGGGGCCCCGGACTCTGGGCCTCTCAGAGGTTGGGCTGCGGGAGCCCAGGGGGCCGGGTTCGCCTTGTCGATCTGCAAGGGAAGGAGGCCCTGCGGAGGACACTGAGCGCCTGGCCCGCCACCTTGTCCCCAAATGGATCTCCCTCCCTCTCCCCCCACCCGCGCAGACATCGACGAGTGCCGAGACCCTAGCTCCTGCCCGGATGGCAAATGCGAGAACAAACCCGGGAGCTTCAAGTGCATTGCCTGTCAGCCCGGCTACCGCAGCCAGGGGGGCGGGGCCTGCCGCGGTGAGAGCGGGGCCCTGAGTCCCGGATTGGTGGTGGGGGTGCGGGGGGGTGTTCGACGGCAAATGGGCGGGGCCCGTGCGGGAGTTCTCCCCGCGACCCGGCAGTTTCGGGGTCCGCTTAGGGCAGGGGCGGGGCTGATGGCGGTGAGAGGCGCCTGGCAGGTGGGGCCTCCCCCATCCTGGGCGGAGAAGACCCCCACCTCGGCACAGTGCCGCGTCCAGTGGGGCGGCTACCGAGGCGAGTCTTCGCCGCCGCAGACGTGAACGAGTGTGCCGAGGGCAGCCCCTGCTCGCCGGGCTGGTGCGAGAACCTCCCAGGCTCCTTCCGCTGCACGTGCGCCCAGGGCTACGCGCCTGCGCCGGATGGCCGCAGCTGCCAGGGTGAGCCCCAGCCCTCCCCCCAACGCTCCCGCACCCACTCACGCGTGGGAGCTGGGGACCGAGTCACGCCGTCTGTCCCACGGTGGGCAGGAGATAGCTACTTCACCCTCTAGGTCACTGGCCCACTCACTCATTTTCTCAGCGAACCTGGCCGATGAAAGGGCCACCAGGACTTCTATGTAGGAAGGGTCTTAGGGAGGCAAGGCTTGAAACTGCTTTTGCAAAGCACGTTACTTAAATTTAAAGGGGAAACAAAGACATAGAAGAACGGGCAGGGGCGCTGGTAGTCCTACTGTTCTGCTTATGCACCAAGAGGCGGGCTGGGGCTGGGATTCAGAGAAACTGAGGAACTTTACACACAGACTGGAGAGCGCAGGGCTGTGGGCCTGGCTGGAATGTGGGTGCAGGGCTGGGAGGAGGGGAGGCCTGAATTGTCTTAAAGGACCAGCAGGAATTAGCCAAGCAAAGAAAGCATCAGCGGACTCAGAGGTGAAAACAGCTCAGACTGTGCTGAAAACTGTAAGATGTAAGCAGAGGGTGGGGGCTGAGGCTGGCTGGTGAGGGGCAGGGCTCCAGGAGGTCGAGCTTCATCCTGACGGTGTTATGAGGCACCTAAAGCATTTTAAGGGGAAAGGTGACAAGATTCACCATTTGCTTTGGAAAGTTTCCCGCTGCTGAGTGTGGAGAGTAGCCGGAGGTGTGCTGGAGACTCAGGGCACAGATGGTGGCCATGATGGGAGTAGTAGCCTCAGGATGGCCATGGGATGATGTGATATTAGAGAAATGTTAAAGCACATTACCTGGGCTTATTAACTGGATGTCCAGGTGAGAGAGCGGGGAGCGAGGGACCCTCCAGGTTTCTGGCTTGGGTGACTCTGTGGGTGGTGCTGTTCCCTGAGATAGGGTCTCCGGGGGGGAGGTGCAGATTGGAGAAGGAAGACACCAAGTTTCATGCTGGACAAGTTGAGTGGGTGTCCCTATGGGCCTGGGCCTCTGGGCTGAAGATGCCAGCAGAGGGTGGGCCATACAGATTGGAAGTCTTGGGCCAGACACCCCCCCCCCGGAACTGTAGACTGCGGGGGGCTGTAGAGCCTTGGGGTGCGCCTGCTCAGCCAAGGAGGGGGGGTCCAGTGAGGGGAGCCTCAGCAGAGCCTTGTGGGCAATGCCACATCAGCGGAACATAGGGGAATAGGAGAGGGAGATGGGGGAGGAGGGATGGAAGGAGGCCCAGGGAGTCCCAGCTGAGAAACCAGGGAGAGGCTTCCAGGGCAGAAGAGGATGAGCCAAATGTAACCGAGAGGTTCTTGAAAAGAAAGAACTGAGTGGTGAGATGAGAAAGCCCCTGGTGACCTTGGTAGGGTGGCTTCTGTGGCATGAGGGGCCAGGAGATGCGGGCAGCAGGTGAGGAAGAGTGAGACACGGGGCTACCAGAATGGGGTTTAGGGTTGTAGGCTGAAGAGGTGCCAGGAAAGTGGGCGAGGGGATGACAAGGGCAGCTGGGGAAGGAGCCATGGACAGAAGGGACATCTCTCGCCCTAACGGATGTAATGATTTTCAGGAGGTTAAAGATTACCCTTAATTTTCTCAATGAGCAGTGAAGGGCCTGAGTCCAGTAGGAGACTTGCAATGACCAGTAGAGGGTTGGGACTGCCCAAGGGCATGGGAGCTGCCCAGGGGCTTTCCAGAAGTCCAGCCTGGGGAGGAGGGGCAGGGTGGCGCCAGCCACGCTGAGGATCGCATGGGGCCTGAGGCCAGAGGGAGTGGCTGTGGCCCAGGGTGCTCAGGCTGGCGGGTGCCAGCATCCCATTCAGCATCCAGGATCTGGAGGCCCAGAGGCAGGCATGGCCTCCCAGACCAGTGCGGAGGAGGGAGAGGTGTTCGGGAGCCCCTGGAGAGAAGATGGGATAGAGGACTTGAGAGCAGAGGCAGTGGGAAGGAAGCAGCATCTGAGATGCCCAAAGTGGGGCAGATCCCAGCCCCTCGTCCTGACAGTGAGTGGCTGCCACTGAAGTGAAGGTCACAGAAACTGATCAAGGGTGTAAGGTCAGAGGCTGCGCCTAGCTGACCAAATGGATGCTGAAAAGTCCTAGTGCGGGGAGCAAGGCAGAGGAAGGGAGACTAGGGAGGTGAGTGCTGACAGCAGGGGAGAAGGTGGAGGCTGGCATGTGGGCTGGCGCACCTCAGAGGCACAGCGTGGCCTGGAAGGGTCTGACGCGTGGCCAAGAACCAGCTTCTGCCAGAAGGGACTGCGGAGAAGCACGCTCTCAGGGGAAGGCCGAGTTCCTTTACTGCACAAGCAGAAGACATTATTCTGCGAGCGGGACAAAGACAGAGAGGAGCTTATTTACGTGGGAAGAAAGGGAGCCATGGCAGGTGGGGGAGGGATGAGGGCAGCTGGGACAAGGGAGACCAGGGCGGGATGCGAAGAGGGGATGGGGAGGGTGCCCTTGTTTGGTGAGGAGGGATGAGGCTGGGGGGGCTTGAGCTCTTTGGAATCGGATGTGGCCCAGGGTCCCTGGCAGCGCCTGGCCTGCTCCCCAGGGCACGGTGTGCCCCGCGGGGGAGGGGGAGGGGCCCGTGCTTCCCTTAAGCTCCACTGGTCTCGGCTCTGGTGCTCCAAGCCGTAGGCGCGAGTGGGGAAAGGGTGGCCGAGGCCTGAGGCCATCCCACGCCGGCCCTCTGACGCCCCTCGTGCCCCTCAGATGTGGATGAGTGTGAGGCTGGCGATGTGTGTGACAATGGCATTTGCACCAACACGCCGGGCTCCTTCCAGTGTCAGTGCCTCTCTGGCCACCATCTGTCAAGAGACCGGAGCCGATGCGAGGGTAAGCGGGGCGGAGAGCTGGGAGGTCGCCTGTTCCTCCCTACCCCAGGACTTCCACCGCCCCAGCTCCACGCCAGGCCAGAGGGAGTGGCTGTGGCCCAGGGTGCTCAGGCTGGCGGGTGCCAGCATCCCATTGAGCATCCAGGATCTGGAGGGCTTTCAGATCTACAGGGGGCTACCCCCTGTCCAGCCCCCTTCCAGATCCCAGATTGGGCCTGCGGTACTGGGCCCGAGCCAGGGCTCTGGGGGAAGCCAGTTCAGCCCCTGAGAGTCCCCACCTCTTTGCTCCCCTGCAGACATTGATGAGTGTGACTTCCCCGCAGCCTGCATTGGGGGTGACTGCATCAACACCAATGGCTCCTACCGATGTCTCTGTCCCCAGGGGCATCGGCTGGTAGGCGGCAGGAAGTGCCAAGGTATGGGGGCATTGGCTGAGAGGTCCTGAGGAGGGCTGGCAGGGAATGGCAGTAATGCAGACACGCTGTAGATCTGTCTTTGCATCCATCTGTCCATCCACACATTCACTCCCCCTTCAACTCCTTCACCTAGAATAGCAACAGTAATAATGCAAGTATGTGCCAGCTCACGCTTACGCGCGGTAGCCAGCAGGAGTTTACTGAGAACCTCCTATTTACCAGCTTCTATACTATGTGCCAGGTACGGAGCAACGACCCAGGGCCCCCACTAGGGGAGGCTGACGTGAATTGATTCTTACCGTTCACGGTGCCAAAAGAGGTCTGGATGAGTGACTAATTGGCAATGGAGAGGCGACAACTGAATTGGAACTTGGAGCATAAAGATGGTCCCCTAACACATAAATAAGGTCCCCGTGCAGAGAGAAGCACGCGTGGTATTCCAGGCCCAAAGAACAGGGTGTACAAAGCACAGAGATCTGGGAGGAGTTAGTTGTGTTTTTAGGGGAGAGGGCCCTGAACATAGAGTTGGGGGTGCCGGTGTTTAGAGTAAAGGATGAAACTGAAAGATGTCAGGAGGCCAAACCGAAAGTCCTCAGATGCGGGGCCGAGAGTCGGGACTCCCTGTGTCGCCAGCTGTGGCGGGGCTTAGGAAGAGAGTGAATGTGCACACCTCTACCCACGTGCACGGACAGACCCGAGTGGACTTCCTGTTGCGTGTACTTTGAGATCAAAATGGATGTTTGGGTTCTGAACTTGTGTGAGTCCCTGGAGACACACCTGCAGGGAAGGAGGGGCTGGTTTCCTTGGAGCAACTCTTCTGCTTCCCTCGCTGGCCACAGACATAGACGAATGCAGCCAGGACCCCGGCCTGTGCCTTCCCCACGGGGCCTGTGAGAACCTGCAGGGCTCCTACGCTTGCGTCTGCGATGAGGGCTTCACGCCCACCCAGGACCAGCACGGCTGTGAGGGTGAGTGCCCCCTAGCTCCTCCTCGGACAAGAGGACTTCCCTGAGCTGCAGCGGGGGTTCAGAGACGGACGCGGGTCCCACCCTCTGGAATCTGGGGAACGGGAAGAGAGATCCCTTTTGCCTGAGAGTCCGGCGGGGCTGGACCTTGCAGGAGGGCCCTGAAGGCCACGTTGAGGGTGGAGCTTGGCTCTGCCCGGCAGGCTGAGGGGAGCCAGGCTGGTGGGGAGCGTGCAGGACCCTGAGCTGCCCTCCACTCCCCTCAGAGGTGGAGCAGCCCCACCACAAGAAGGAGTGCTACCTTAACTTCGACGACACGGTGTTCTGCGACAGTGTACTGGCCACCAACGTCACCCAGCAGGAGTGTTGCTGCTCGCTGGGGGCTGGCTGGGGAGACCACTGCGAGATCTATCCCTGCCCAGTCTACAGCTCAGGTCAGGACGCTGTTTCTTCATTTTGCCTTTTAATTTTTTTTTTTTTTAAGATTTTATTTATTTATTTGACAGAGAGAGACACAGCGAGAGAGGGATCACAAGCAGGGGGAGTGGGAGAGGGAGAAGCAGGCTTCCCGCCGAGCAGGGAGCCCGATGTGAGGCTCGATCCCAGGATCTTGGGATCATGACCTGAGCTGAAGGCAGATGCTTAAGGACTGAGCCACCCAGGCGCCCCTCAGTTTCTTCATTTTGGAAACGTACTGGGGGAAAGGGCCCCTCCCGGGTCGGTGGGAAATGAGGCGGAGAGCTCCCGACCTGAGCCCAACGGCTAGTGCGCACGCGCTCAGTCCTGCCTCCTTTCTTCCCCACGGCCGCTCTCTCCCCGCAGCTGAGTTCCACAGCCTCTGCCCAGACGGAAAGGGCTACACCCAAGACAACAACATTGTCAACTACGGCATCCCAGCCCACCGTGGTAAGCCCCAACACGGCTCCGCCCACCGGGCACGCCCCGCTCCGCCCACCGAGGTTTGGACCGCCCCGATCCCGCCCGTGCTCGCTAGGTCGGTAGCGAGCCCTGGGGTAAGCCCCGCCCACACCTTCAGCGTCTGCCCCGCCCCTATCACGCTTACGTCAGCGCCCGGAAAAGCCTTCTCCCACTGAGTTTGCTCTGCTCCCGCGGTAAGCCCCGCCCACACTTCCCTGGCTGCGCGCCTGAGCGCCCTGCAGGTAAAGGCCACCGGGCGCCCACGGCTTGTCACTCCGCAGACATCGACGAGTGCATCTTGTTCGGGGCGGAGATCTGCAAGGAGGGCAAGTGCGTGAATACGCAGCCGGGCTACGAGTGCTACTGCAAGCAAGGCTTCTACTACGACGGGAACCTACTGGAGTGCGTGGGTGAGCGCAGAAGGTCCCAGTGGCCGTGGGACAGCGGCCGGGAGACACGCACAACCACCCGCCTTCGGGCCGGTTCCCTCCACAAGTGCTTTTCCTCCCCGCAGACGTGGACGAGTGCCTGGACGAGTCCAACTGCCGGAACGGAGTGTGCGAGAACACGCGCGGCGGCTACCGCTGCGCCTGCACGCCCCCGGCCGAGTACAGCCCGGCGCAGCGCCAGTGTCTGAGCCCGGAGGAGATGGGTGAGGCCCGGGCCTGCTGGCTGGGGAAACGGGGGGGGGGGGGGGGGCGGAGCGGGGACCGGGCCGAGCTGTGACCGCCACCCCTACACATGCCCTCGCTACCCGTAGACGTAGACGAGTGCCAGGACCCGGCAGCCTGCCGCCCTGGTCGCTGCGTCAACCTGCCGGGCTCCTACCGCTGCGAGTGCCGCCCGCCCTGGGTGCCCGGGCCCTCCGGCCGCGATTGCCAGCTCCCGGAGAGCCCAGCCGGTGAGGACGAGAGTTGTCCTGGGCCGATTCCAGGGCGCGGTCCGCTGTGTGGAGCCCCGGGGTCGCGGCCCCTCCCCCCCGCGAGGGTGGGTGGGAACCGGGGGCCGACTGTTCCCCCCCCGCGCCCCGTTTCGGGCCGCTCGCTGATGCCTGGTCTCGCTCCGCAGAGCGTGCCCCGGAGCGGCGGGACGTGTGCTGGGCCCAGCGTGGAGAAGATGGCATGTGCGCGGGCCCCCTGACCGGGCCAACCCTCACCTTCGACGACTGCTGCTGTCGCCAGGGCCGCGGTTGGGGAGCCCAGTGCCGCCCCTGCCCGCCGCGCAGCGCCGGTGAGCCAAGCCGCCGGGGGCCCACGGGCGGTTGGGGCGGGAGCCTGGGTGCATCCACGTCGCTCACCGCCCCGTCCCTCCCAGGGTCCCAGTGCCCGACGTCGCAGAGTGAAAGCAATTCCTTCTGGGACGCGAGCCCCCTGCTGCTGGGGAAGCCCCCTCGAGGTGAGTGTAGCGGGAGGACACGGCGGCGGGCGTCCCTGGCCATCCGCCGGCCGGCCGCAGGGGGTGGAGGTGGCGGCTGAGGTCCGCATTCTCCCCGCCCGCGCAGAGGAGGACAGCTCAGAGGAGGATTCGGACGAGTGCCGCTGCGTGAGCGGCCGCTGCGTGCCCCGGCCCGGCGGCGCCGTGTGCGAGTGTCCGGGCGGCTTCCAGCTCGACGCGTCTCGGGCGCGCTGCGTGGGTGAGCCGGGGGCGGGGGGGGGCCGCACGGGCCGCGGGGGCGGGGGGTGCACACGCTACGGGGGCTGCGTGCTGTGGCGCCCTGGCGAAGCCCGCACCTGTGGCCCCCACCTCCAGACATCGACGAGTGCCGAGAGCTGAACCAGCGCGGGCTGCTGTGCAAGAGCGAGCGCTGCGTGAACACGAGCGGCTCCTTCCGCTGCGTCTGCAAAGCTGGCTTCGCGCGCAGCCGCCCGCACGGGGCCTGCGTGCCCCAGCGCCGCCGCTGACGCGGGGGCCGGACCTCGGCCATCCACCAGGGCTTTCCGCCTGACCCTCCGGGCGAGCTCAGCCCCCATCACCTGCCCCGACTCGGGGCTGGGACCCGGGGACTCGCCAGGGCCCTCAGACAGTTTCGAGTTTCGAGGGCGGCCGTAGCAGCGCTGCCCAGCTCACAGGCGGAGATAGGGTCTCGGCCACTGGTGGCCTTCCTCCCAGAGGGCATTTCCTGGAAACTGATAAATCAGATCGTGCCTCTTTACTCTCGGCTTTCGAAGCAAGTTGATGTTCATGTCTGTGGCGGGCGTGGACTCCACAGGGCAGCGCCAGACCCAAGCCTCCTGGGAGGGGCTGCACTGAGCCCAGCACAGGGGTGTGAAATAAAATTTATTGTGGCTCTGATTATGTACACGTGAGATGTGCCTGGCCGGACTGGCCGGGCTGGCATGGTTTGTACAATAAATACATCCGCGGGGCCCGCTCTCCGCGGCTACGAGCGCCCAGTCCGCCAGTTCAGTCCAGCTTGCGGGTTCCCAGCTTCATGGGGCCCTTGGCCGCCTTCTTCTCGGCGCGTTTGGCCTCCATCTCCCGCCGACGCTCCTCGCGCTTCTTCCGGGCCAGCTCAGCCTTCCCTTGCCCTGGGAGCAGGAGGAGGAGGAGGTGGGCTGAGGGCTTCAGAAGCACAGGGGGCTCGGCTGCCCGGCCCGCACCTGCCCCAGGGTCAACAGCCCTAGCCGGTGGGCCCTCCGAGGGGAAGCACTTACGGCTCTCCGTCTCCAGACCCTCCCAGTTGTCATCGCCCCATGAATCCGGTCTCAGCTGAAAGGGAAGTGTGGCTGGAGTGGGGACGGACTCCCAGCTGAGGTCCAGCCCAGTCTGTACCCTTGCCCGGACAGGTGCCACGTACCTGGGCGCCAGCCTCCCGTCGTGCAGACAGGGCAGCAAAGGGATCACCTTTGTCACCAGGCTCCGGGCCACCCCAGTTATACTCGCTGGCCAGCCGTGTGCCCTCAGGGGGCGGCTCTGGGGGACTTGGCTCCTGCCAGCCCTGCTCCCATGAGCCCTCAGCTTCCCAGCTGCTCCAGTCTGACTCCGGGGATTTGGCGGCCAGGTTGCTGGTCTGCAGAAGGTGGGGAGGCAGTGCCAGATGGAGTAAGGGTGGGGAACTGGCCCCACCCCCCATAGAAACACCCGTGTCCCACCCTGCTTACCTGCCCAGCACGGCTAGCCTGGCCCCCAGGACTCCAGTCTTCCTGCTGCGCCAACACAGATTCGGCCTCCTGCTGCAGGGTGCGAAGGAGAGGGCGGCCACAGACACTCCAGCCCCCACCCAAAGGGCAAGCAAGCCTGCCCGCCCCTTCCCAGCCACAGGCTCCACCCTTTCTCCTTTTGCATTCCATCTCCTTTGCTCCTCAAGCCTTGTTTCCCATCTCTGGAGTGGACCTGCCATCACTCCTCTGAGGCTGGGGAATAAGATCTAGCTCGTCCACACCCCTCCCCACAGCCCCAGGCCAGAGACTGCTGTCAGCAGGTGGGGATACTGGGCCCGAGGTCTGCCCCCATTCCCTTCAGGGTGGCCCCACTCCATCCTCAGCTCCCCCCCACCCCCGGTAGGCCTGGAAATGGCCTCTCCTTGCTGACCACTGGAGCTAGTGGGGGAAGGATGGGGAGCAGAGGAGACTGAGGAAGACCAACGGGCTGTCCCCAAAAGGGCCCACCTGGACTTCCACTTCCAGCCCTGCTCCCCAGGAGCCCCAGGAGTTTAGTGGGTGTCAGCGGGCAGCTCTTCCCCACAAGGGCCCCTCCATGACACCTGCTCACCAGGGGTGCTGTGCAGATGAGGACAGATGTGACTCCAGCCAGGGCTACCTGAGCTCCTTGAAGGCAGCCTATGACCTTTGAGCTGGAGTTGCCTACGGAGACCCCCTGAGCCCCACTCACCTCCAGGCTGCCCCAGTCTTCATCGTCCCATCTGTCGGCGGCACTGCTGTCCTCCGCTGTGTCTGTGCCCTCCTCCTGCGTCTCCCAGTGGCCTGGGCTTGCGGGTGTGGCAGGGACAGGGGTGGGGGCCGGGGCAGGGAGTCCTGAGGAGCAGAGGCTTACTGAGCCCCCATACACTGGGACCCAGGAAGGTCTCCAAACAGGGAGAGGTCGCTGGGGGAGGGGGGAAGGTGTAGGGAGAAACCTGTGAGGGGACTAGACCCTGCCCTGCCCCCCCCCCACATCCCCTACAGCCACCCCAGGGGAAGCCAGATAGGAACAGCTCCTGGGTGCCACCACCCCCAAGCCCTCTCGGTCACCAATGCGGCCACTCTGGGACACTCACCCTCGGGCGTGGGTCTCTGGGGGACGTTGGTCTCAGCCGGCGCGGCTGCTGGGTGTGCACGGATCAGCTTGGAGGTGAGCGAGGAGACTCCTGTCACAGCCCAGCCTGCCCAGCTGGCTGCACCTCCTCCCATCCCAGGGCTGGAGGCTGCGTGGACATCCTTCTCTGGGCAGTGACAGAAGACAGCAACAGGGACAGAGTCACCCCAGGCTCTCATGGGGAAGGCGACAGGAAGGCAGGAACTACCACAGAGCAACTTGTAGTGGCCCCCCTTCTCCAGGCCCTTGCTCCCCCGCCGGCGAGCTGGGGGCGATGGGGAGCAATGGTGTCAGGTCTGCTCCCTGCGGTTCTTCTAGCTTTCAGATCCTCCAGGGAGGGGGGAGGGGTGCCGTGACAGGTGACAGTCAAAGATGTGGTGGGAGGGAGAGGGACCATGAGTGTGAGCCACTCACCCACTTCAGCCAGCTGGGTGGGGTCCTCTGACACAGACTCCAGTTTGGACAGGAAGCTTCGAATGGCCTTGAAGGCCTGTGGGGTAGTAAAGAGGCAGAGCTGGGCCAGGGTCCCCGTGAGCCCGCCGGGCCAGCCAGGGCCCAGCCACCACCCCGAGCCCCAGCTCCAGAGCCCGGGCCCGGCTGTGCCTCACCTGGTCTCGCACAGACTTCTCGGGGTCCACGGTGAGGCCACAGAGCACAGGCAGGATCTTGTGGGCACAGTCATTCATCGAGTAGAGGTTGTGGGTGGCAGCGAAGCCCAGGACACCCGCCACCCGGGACGGTGCAAATGGGTCCTTAGTGGCCCGGCTGAAGGCGGAGGTGAGGACCCTGTGCCTGGTCTGGGGAGGGGCGGGGGAGAGGGCTCCTGAGTGCAAGGTCAGTCCTGGGACCCAGAACGCCAGACCTGCTTCCCAGAGCGGAGCTGTCCATGGGCCCCCCCACCCCACGTCGGAAAAATGTGAGCTAATCACTAACAAACAGGGAGACTTTTTGCTTAAAACTCGAGCTTGGCTTCTCCTCCCAGAGCAGTGGGTTCCTGCTGCCTCAGGACAGCAGGGGCTGGGGTCTGTGCCTCTCTCCCCACCCGTGCCGCTGACACCTTTCTTTCTTTCATTCATTCATTCATTCACTCATTCATTCATTCATTCCTGCTAACCATCTGGGCACTGCAGGCATCTGCATTTACAAACCCTGGCTGAGGGAACGCACACGGGCCCCGGGGCCAAGCAGGCCTGGGTTTGGTTCCCAGATCCACCACCATCGGCCCATCAGACGTTGGGGCTGGGAGGCTGACTGCACAAGGAGGCTGGCCCTGGAGGACGCTGCAGTCCGGAGGCAGGACAGAGGGCCCAGCAGTGGGCCGGGCACTCACGCTGGCACTGAGGTAGGAGCCGATCTTGCCCAGGCAGACTGTAGTGTTGCAGCGAATGGGGCCCTGCTCATCCTTGGCCTGCAGCCGCGCGAAGTGCTTCATCAGCTCCACGTTGAGGTTGGCCTCGTTCAGCTTCGGGGCCAGGAGCAGCATGGACTACGGGGTGGGGGAGGGTAGAAACTGGGGGCCACGGCCAGCAAAGGGCCACATGGAGGAGTGGCCTCCTGGGAGGGTGTGGAGGCCAAGTGACACTGGGCTCTGACGGGACCCGCCAAGGCTCTCCCAGACCGACCTCCCAACCTGATCCTGACCCATACCCAGAATGCTGAGGAAGGGGACACTTCTCTGTCCCCTTGACCCCAAAACCTCCGAAGTTTCTTCACACTCCTGTCTCCCGTCTTTCTCCTTCTGCTCTCTCTTGCGTGCACCCGACTCAGACTTCCACAGAAACACCCCCCACCACACTCTACCAACTGGCTCGAGTGGAGGTCACCAGGGACCTCCGTGTTGCTAAATCCATTGGCCAATTCTCCATCCAAACCAAATTTGATCCCTCAGCAGCTGTGACACCCCCAAGTTCTCCTTCCTCTTCGAGACTTCCATCTCTGGTCCTCCAGGACCCCGCCCTCTCCTGGTTCTCCTCTGACCTCGAAGGCTGCTCCTCCTCAGTCTCCTGTGGCCGAGATCTTACTGTTCGGACCCCCAGAGCTGCTCCCCGGGCCCCTTCTCTTGTACACCTCACCCCCTTTGTGGCTTTGAATGCCCTTATTAGCGGACAATGCCCAGGTGAGCACCTCCGGCCCAGGCTTCCTCCTTAAACTACACACACATATAACCAGTGGCCGAACAGACACCTGCACCTGCCTAACAGACGTGGTCAAGAGCAGACCAACCTCTTCCTGCAAAACGGCTTCTCCCAGTCTTCTCGGTAAATGGCAACTTAATTTTCCAGTTGCCCAGGCCAGAAACCTCAGACCCATACTTGGCTTCACAACCACCCATCGGCACATACCCTCTGCCCCACCTTTGGAACCTGGCCCCATCTATCTACCTGCCCCTACCATTCAGATCTGGGCCCCCATGACCTCTCAGACTCCACCTCTCTGCACCATGTCCCTTCAGCCACGCTAAACTTCTTGCAGCTACTTCTCCACTCCAGGTACGTGCTGGCCTCAAGATCACTGCAAATATTCCTTCTGCAGGGAACAATTTCCTCCCCATCTCCCCATAGCCCAATCCCTTGCCTCCTTTCCTTAAGTGACACCTCCTTTAGCAAAGTCTTCCCTGATTGCTGTTTTTAAAACGGCAAACCCTTCTCTTCACACTCTGTGACTTTTTTTTTTTAAGGGAAGAGCTTTCTTTTTTTAAAAAAGATTTTATTTATTTGACAGAAAGAGAGAGACAGCCAGAGAGGGAACACAAGCAGGGGGGAGTGGGAGAGGAAGAAGCAGGCTTCCCGCTGAGCAGGGAGCCCGACGCGGGGCTCAATCCCAGGACCCTGAGATCATGACCTGAGGGGAAGGCAGACGCTTAACGACCGAGCCACCCAGGCGCCCCCCACTCTGTGACTTTGTGACTTTCTAACATATCTTTTTTTTTTTTAAGATTTCATTTATTTTAGAAAGAGAGCGGTCACACGTGCATGTGAGCAGGGGGAGGAGCAGAGGGAGGAGCAGAGGGAGAGGGAGAAGCAGACTCCACGCTGAGTGCAGAGCCCCACGCGGGGCTCAATCTCAGGACTCTGAGATCATGACCTGAGCCGAGATAAGGAGTCAGACAGTCATCCTACTGAGCCACACAGGCGCCCCCTAACATATCTTTTCTAATTCTGTTTCCTGTCTGGCAAGCCCACTCTCCGTCACCTCAGAAAGCAGCTCCATGAGACACCCTGCATCCCAGCACGGGCCACAGGGCTGGGCACTGAGAGATCCTCAGCCAGTGTCTGCTGCGTGGAGGATACAGGCCATGCCCATCCTGCTCCCCCACCAGCTGCTGAGCTGCACCCGGAGCCTGGACCTACATGCAGGATGGTGCCTGCCCCTCCCTTAACCTGCTCAGACACACAGACCCAAACCAAGGCCTCTGTGTCCTCGTGTGAGCCCCCCACCAAGCCTTGGAAAACCAGAGCACACCTACCTTGACTGTCTGCTCTCGGATGGCAGGGTTGGTGTCCAGGAAGCCATGTACAACGTGGGGAAAGATCTGCGTGTTGACTGTTGGCTCATCCAGGTACTGGATAAACTGTTCCATCTGTGGCCCAGTAGGTGTGAGAACATAGTCAGCCCCTCCTTGCCTGACCACGGCCACCAGCCCATTTCGTGGCTTGGTTATTCCCCCTACACAGGCACTGGACAGCCAAGTGAGTCTCCTGAGCCCTCCACCTCGCATCTGGCCTTTCTCTAGTCTTAGGACGTTGCGGAGTGATGAGGAGAGGCCAGGAGGGTGCTGGAAAGAACCAAGGACTGGGAGCTGGAGGGTCTGGCCTCTGGTCCTGCACCACACCCCTTCTTAGAGCCTCCACTGCCTCTTCTGTAAAAGGGGTTATCACCCCCACCCAGAAAGTGGCGTGGAGAGGGCTCGCATGTTTGGCAGTGGAGAGGGAATGATACCTGGGAGTCTCTAGGACTTCCTGGCTCATAAGAGGCCCCCACCCTCAACCCTATAGATCATGTCTGATGCTCCCAACTGCCCTGCATTGGCAGGAGAGACACTATCCCCACTCTAAATGACTCAAGTGACCAAGCCAAGAGATTGGGTTGCAGGGGGAAGGCCTGCTGCAGTCTGGGCAGGCGGTGCCTTCCCAAAGCTACCAATGAGCCCTGTGATGGTCTCGATTTCCTAAGAGCCTAGCCTTACCAGTCCCTCACCTGTGTGTGTTTGGGGAAAAATTCCGGGGTGCCAGGGCAGGGGCTCCGGCCACCTGCCTGGGGCTGGAGGTGAGGCAGGGGTCTCCCCAGCAGCCAAGGCGGGGTCTGGGTGGGGTAGAGGGCACAGGGTCTAACCACAGCCCCTACCTGCTGCAGGAGGCGGATGCGCATGGCCCGGTCAGTGGATGAGAACATCTTGACCACAACAGGGATGATCTTCTGCTGATATTCCTCAGCATTGAGAAACTTACCCACCTTCAGGAAAGAGCAGGAAGAGGGGGTTCAGCTACCTCCACAGAAGTGGGGTGACTTTACTGGGCTCATTTACTTTCCTTGGGCTCCCTGCTGATTTCCCAGGGTGGGGATAGGGTGATGGTGGAGGGAGTCAGGCACTTCTCCAGCAGCCCCTCTGCCCGTACTCCATCTCAGGCAGCCCTGCCCTTAACCTTTCTGGGTCAAGGCAGCCTCTTAGGATGCTGATGAAAGGTCTACACCCCTCCGTCTAATCAGGCACCAATACATTACACGGACAGACATGCACACAGAATTCTAACTATAATTCTGTAATTTCTGGAGCTTCCCAGCCATACAGGATTTGCTTGCTGTCTTCCCCCTTCAGGGAAAAGTGTTCTCCCAGGGTGGACAGAGTGGGGAATGGCAGGTGCCCAAGTAAGGGTGGGCTGGGGTCTGAGGAAGCTGGAGAGGATCCAGCCCCTAGAAGTCAAAAGAATAGAGTGCCAAGTGGTCAGGATGGGGGATGAAAAGTGGGGTGGTGAGCAGGTGATCTCCTGGGCCTTGGAAACCGGGGTGCACAAGTCAGACCAAGGTTGTTATTTTGGGGAAACGGAAGAAGGTCTATAGGCTCTGAAGTAAGGGGTCGTTGGAAAAAGAATTTTAGAGGCACAGGGTTTCCTCTCCCCAAAGACAAGAAGTCCCCACAGCCTCCCTGACAGCTGATCAGGTGGCCTGGAGAGCTGAACCAGCGGGATATCAGCAGCAAGCTCAAGCGTGCGTGCGCGTGCGCGCGTGGGTCTGCCTAACCAGGCTGTCCCTCCCCCAGAGCCTTCTCCTTTGCCAGTGAGACCCACCCAGCTGGTGTCCGGGTCCCACATCCCTCACCCACCTTGAAGAGGGGGGTGAGGACGACAGCTCCCGCACTGCCAAACTCAAAGGCGGTCAGCAGCTGGGGCAGCACCTTGTGCCGGCAGAAATCCTCCGGGAAAGAGTCTAGGCTCTTGCTCAGCTCTTGGAAGAACTTTTGCTTCTCAGCCGGCTCTTTGATCTGGGGGAACAAGAACAGGACATAGGTAGGAGATCAGCCTAGTCACGCCATTCCTCAGCTATGGGCAAGGATAGGGGCTCACCCCTGCCCCACCGCCTGAAAGAGAACTGAAGCTTATGGGCTCTGGAGCCCGATGGGGCTGGGTTCAAATCCCGACTCCCCCTTTTAGTAGCCATGTGGCCTTGGGCAAGTTCCTCCGTTTGTGAAACGGGACAATAACTATACCACCTCACAGAGCTGTTGTGCCCAGGAAGGCTGCCAGCTCGGGGCCTGACCCTCGGTGGGCGCCGCGTCAGTCAGTGATCGTCATTCCCGGGACGGCACCGACCTGAGGCTGGGAAAGCGGCCGCTTGGGGCACCAGGCCCTTTGTCAGCCTTGCCTCTACTCCCCACAATCACCCAAGGTGTGTGGACCATTAACCCCGGCACACAGATGAGCAACTAAGGCTCAGAGAGTGGAGGGGGCTCAGTCCACTCCCCGGGGCCCTGGCTGGGTTGGCGTTCGTGGCAAGCTGTGGGCAAGGCAGGGATCAGGTCGGCTGATCCCAGACAGGCCAGGCTGTCAGCTCAATGATCCCCCCAACCTCCCTCGGAGGCCGTCACCCTCACAGCTCACATTTCCTGAGGACAGACTACAGGCCAGCCAGAGTTCTATACTAAAACCTTTATGCAGGTTAAATAATCCCCCCACAACTTTATGAGATAGGTGCTAACATAATCCACATTTAGTCCACTAAGGAAGCTGAGGCACAGAGAGGGCAAGGAATCGGTCCAAAGTCACACAGCTAAAAAGCAGTCAGGGGAAAGTGTAACTCAGTGGTCTGGTACCTCCACAGTACCGCGGAGAGGTGCTCAGCCCCTCATGTACAGGCAAGGAGGCTGAGGCTCAAGGTCACCAGCCAGGAGTCACTGGGCAGGGATTATGACCTAGTCCTGTATGCTTCCAAAGTTCCTGTGCTCACTACGGTACCCTCGTTCCCCAAGCTGCTGCCTGGCCCAGAAGAGCTGACCTCTGGCTGGGGATGAGGAGGACCTGGCTGGCACCTGAGCAGCTCAGTCGAGCGTGGGAGGCGGGCTTCGTGCTCTGACGGCAGGGCTCATGGGGCACCGAGGCCCCAAGGAAGACCCAACCACACCGCAGGTTGCCTAGCTGGGCTCTCTCCACTGGTCTGCCCAATGATGGGAAGAAGGGTCCCGAGGCGCTGCCCTCCCACATTCTCCTTGGGAGACAGCCATCTCTTATGGAACACATTTTAAGCAAGGCAGCCTGGCAGAGTCAGCCACGTGAGACCTCCATGTCACAAAGCTCCTGCTGACCCCCACACTGCCCAGGAGGCACGGGGCGCAGAGTTTCCAGCACTTCTGCCTCGAGATGCAGAGTCCACAGACCCTGCTCCATCAGTGTCTGTCACTCCTCCCCAACTCCAGACTCTCAGTCACCTTTCTTTGTGCCCCACACACGGCCAGGTCAGAGCAGGTATCCAGGGCTGAGTCTTCCTCCTTCATTCCCTACAACAACCTACGGGCCAGCAGAGACTATTATTATCCCCATCATACAGATACGGAAACTGAAGTTGAGGGAGACTGAGCCAAGGATCCCTTCCTCACATCTTTCCATTTGCTCTTCCCCCTTCCTGGAACATTCTTCCCCAATTACCATCCCCATGGCTCCCACCTTCCCACTCTTCAGCTCAAATGTCAGCTCTGAGAGAGCCCTTCTCTGAGCACCCTTGACCCACTATTTTCCTTCCTGGTGCTTATCGCTGCCCCGGGGACTACAAATTTTCCTTTATGTATTTTCTGTCCCTCTCTGCAGCGAGAGTCCCCGAGGGACCAGTCCCCTGGTCCATTTACTCCCTGCTCGATCCTCGAGGGCAGGGACCTGGGTCTGACTCTCCGTCCCCACCCTGCGGCCCACAGCACATCGCGACACCGCGCATGGCGGACATCAGGGTCAGGGCCAGTATGTACGGTGCAATCAGTGAAGTGCCAGGAGCAGTCACTAAGTACCTACTACGTGCTAGATGCTATGCTGTGCACTTCAAACTCACTCACTCCTCACCGGGCTCCTCTGAAGTAGGTACTAGTATTAGTAACGAGTGTCAGACAAGTCACACGGTAAGAGCTGGAGCCAGGGTTCAGGCCCAGAGAGCCTGGCTCCATAGTCCGTGCTTGTCTCCCAGGGTCTAATTATGAGCGAGGCCACAAAGTGGGGAGGGAGGGCCAGGGTGAAGAACACAGAATCAGAGCCCAGGGTGGGCCGGCAGACTCACCTGAATCTCTTCCAAAAAGAGGTTGGTCTCCACAAAGCGGTTGTTCATGAAGCCACCGGGCGCCCGGCAGTTCTGTAGGAAGCGGGCTGGATTGGGACGCACCTTGGGGTTGGCTCCGACTAGCTCGCAGTAATGGGGCACCAGCGATTTGGGGATCTATGGGAAAAGGGTGAGGGTCAGGGCAGGGCTGGCTGGCTGGCAGAGAGGAGCTGGGGTTGGGTCAGACACTCACCTTCCCAGGGTTGCGCAGGGCAGCCGCCCGAGGTAGGGGCCCATTGAAGACTTCCCAGATGAGGCAGCCCAAGCGCCACATGTCAGCTGACCTGAGGTAGGGCAGTGACCAGAGCTGCTCCAGGTCTTGCCACCTGCTAACATAGGCCTCCAACCTGCCTTGGTCACCAGACACTAACTACACGGCAGACGCTGAGCTGTGTCCCTCAGCTGATCCTCCCATCAGCCCTGAGACACAGGGTTCATTAGTCCCATTGGACAGATAAAGAAAGTGAGGCTCAGGGAAGCAAGAACATCCACCCCAGGTCACACACCTTTCAAACTCAGAACCACCAAAACACACTCGAAGCCTGTGTTTATCCTGCCCTACCTCCCGGAGGACCCTGGTTCCCTCCCCAGCTGGGCAGCAGGGGACAGGGGGAGTGCCAGCTAGCTGAGGGGTCCCGAGGCCGCAGGAGCTTCCAGAATAGGGCAGGGTGGGGCATGCCACCCCCAGTCACCCACCATTTCTCCCTGACGGCTCTGCCACTGCCATCAGCCAACTCCGGGGGGTCGTACTGCTCAAGTTCGGGGACCCCCTTCCGGGGGGGGCCCCCGCCATTGCCCTGAGACGAATACATGTAGTCCAGGCCGCCCAGCTTCCACTCGCCAGCACGGTCCACGAACACGGCGGCCATGCAGACGTTGTTGTGGATGAGGCTGCAGTCATTGACCAGGAAGCTGAGGGCTTTCTGGGGGCAGAAGGAGCCGTCACACTCCAGCAACTCAAGTCCCCCACCCTGCGCTCATCACCAGTGCCCCCCACCTCACCACAATCTGGTGTAGCCCCCAGGAGAGCTCCAGCTCCTTCAGGCCACCGGCCTCGGCTCGCTCCTTGAGGTACATTTTCAGTGGGGTCACTGCCTCTGTCACTACATGGAGGCATTTGTCTGTCTGAAGAAGGGGACATGGCGGGAGAGGAAGGGGCGATGAGAGGCACAGGGAGACAGGTGGAGGAGGGAGAATCCAATCTGGGGGTGCTGAGGCAGAAGGGGTGGGAGCTGAGGGGCAGGAAGACAGAAGACACGACTGGGAGACTGGGAGAAAGCGAGGGGCAGAGATGGGGCAGCCGGGGCAGCAGGTACCTCCAGCCCGTCGATGTAGGCCAGAATGTTGGGGTGCCGGAGGGTTTTGAGGCGCTTGAAGGCAGCTTTGGCCACCTGGGTCTGCTCGTCGGCACCGGGCTTCACATCATACACGAAGATGGACACCGGGCTGCCTGTGGCCTGCGGGGAGGGCAGAGGGACCTGAGGGATCTGTGCCGGGCCCCAGGCGACCACTCCAGCTCCGAGACGGTCCGCAGAGCTGGTAAGTGCGGGGAGGAAAGGGCCGCCGCCGGTCTCTCCCCAGGTCGGCCCTCGGACGCTGAGCCGGGCCCACGTGATCCCTGTTCCGTCCGCCTGTCGTCCCTCGGTCCTTCCGCCCGCCACGTGGACCCTGCCCGGCCCCCACCCCCGGCCCGTTGCCCCGGAGGCTCCGCAGCCACGTCAGGCGGGGCGCGACGCGGCGGGGCCGGCGGCGCTGACTAGGCGAGGCCGAGGTCGGCCGCGGCCTGCGGAGCCGGGCCGCGCTCACCTTCTTGCGGCCGCGGTGCAGGACCCAGGGCCCGGGCGGGCCGCCCTCGGGGGGGTCCGGGCTGAGCTCGAACGGGAAGTCCCGGACCGGGTCCCGGGCAAAGAACCACATCGTTTCCGCCGCCGCCGCAGGCTAGGGCGCCTCGGCTCCGGGTCCTCGGGCCTCCGAGCCGGGCGGGGCGGGGCGAGGGCGGGGCCTGGTTCGGTGGGCGGGGCAGGCGAGGGGCGGGGCATGGGCGGGATCGGTGGGCGGGGCCGGCGGCGCGGAGACCGCCTCCAGGCAGCGGGGCCCAGCACTTGCTGGCCGGGCGCCACGAGTTACCGGGGGTGTGGCCCTGGTCGGTCACGCAAACTCTCTGAGCCTCTGTGTCCTTATATCTAAAATGTGGGTGATAGTAAAGTCCACCTTCCAGCTTTATTACGGGGATGAGAACTTGAGAAGGGACAGGGGATGGAGAAACCGAGGCTTGGAGGAAGAGAGCCAGGGAGACGGAA
This sequence comes from Mirounga leonina, assembly GCF_011800145.1. Taxonomy (NCBI): domain Eukaryota; kingdom Metazoa; phylum Chordata; class Mammalia; order Carnivora; family Phocidae; genus Mirounga; species Mirounga leonina. Next base: position 31,403,123 of record NW_023270418.1, on the reverse strand, counting down.
GAGGAAGTCATAGACAGACGTGAAGGGGTGAAGTAAGAAGTGGGGTACACAGAGGCTTAGGGAGGACGATTGTCCCCAAGCCATATGTTCTCTTCCAGCAGCCAGTGGGCGGCTCCAGGATCCAGTGAGGCGTCAGTGTTGGTGGAATGACTGAGTGACCAGGGAAGAAGCTCAAGGAGACAGAGGGCCTGAGAAGCAAGGTGGGGGAGCAAAGGTCCAGGGGGCGTCCAGGAACCCTGTGGCAGGGAGGGAAGAAGCAGTAACTCCAGGAAAAGAGAAGAGTGGAGGAGGAAGGAGGAAGAGCACAGAACGTCCAGAAGAGGCCAGAGGGCCAGGACGGGCCCCTGCTCACCTGGGCCCGCAGACCTGGCTGTGTGGTCTACAAGGCCAGCATTTTTTCCAGGCTCCCCATTTCCCGTGCAGGTAGGGGTTTTCTGTGGCAAAGTGGTGTCAGCAGCTCAATTGCCAGTCACACTAGAGGGAACCCAGTCCCTTAGCTGGACAGAGCCCAGTGTCCAGGAGAGACTCGGCTGGCAATGACCCCCCTTCAGGTAGGGTCTCAGGGGACCCAGGGTTGGGGACAGTCGTGCAGCCACACCTATGGAGTGTGGGTGAGATCTTAGAACTGATTATGAAATGTTAGTTGGGAGGCCTTTGGGAGCAGATTCGAGAGCGGGGATGCTAACGTCAGCAGAGCTGGGTTCAGATTCCTGCTCACACCCTCTCCCTGGCTGTGGGAACTTACCTTATCCTCTGGAAGCCTTGCTTCCCTCATCTGTAAATTGGAACGAACAGTACCCTGCACCTCACCTGACGGAGAACAGCCCCTCAGCACAGACTCATTGTCTCCATCTCCTTGTCCAAGTACCTGTGAGGGACGGTCACACGGAGGGTTGCACAGGGTGTTGACTGCTCAGAGCAGAATAGAAGTAACCGCTAGAGATTTTCCTGTGTAGCTTCTATACGAAGACAGTGACAACACCGCGAATATGGAATTTGCAATATTGTGGGGCGGGAAGCTTACAGTCACGGTGGGGGTGCGGGGAGCAAGTATTGGTCTTGAATGCCAGAATACAGAGCCTAGAATTTTATCATACCAGGGAGGTAAGCCAGAGCCTGAGCTGTGTGTTTGTGAGTTTGAAAGGATGGCGATGACACTTTGGAGTCACGGTGGAAGGGGACGGTTTAAGAACATAGGGTTCATGTGGTGGCATTTAGTTGGTGGCATGTTCTCTTAGCACCTACCAAGTGTTTGGTCTGTGCAGTGCATGGGGGCCTTGCCTGGAGAGGAAACAGGTGCAGAAAGGAAAGGCCCCTGGGCTGAGGGGGAGGGAGATCTGGGAGTCCCCAGCGCACAGAGGGACAGCAGGGAGGTAGGGGCCAAGTCCAGCACAGGCCACACTGGAAAGCAGAGCTACAAATGAAGAGCCAGGAAAGGGAGCTTTCCCTACAGATTCTCTGTTAACTAACCCTGCTTCTACAGTGGGACTCAACACAGAGAGGCTACCGTCTTAGGAAGGGGACAGCGTCCCTTTCCCCAGTTCTCTCCTTGTGCCCACCTTGCCCTCACATCGTGAGCCTCCGTGTCATCAACTGCAAAATGGGGGTAATACCATTTCCCCATCGCTGCTCTAAGAGGGAGGACTGGTGTTCTTCCCATCTTACAGATGAGGAACCCAAAGCTCTGAATGCTCACACATAGGAAGAGGCAGCCTGGGCCCTGTGCTGCTGGCTGCCTGCCTCCCCAGCCGGGACAAATCCAAGCAGCCCCCCAAGCCCCGCCATGACGTGGAGACGTGGTGTGGCCGGCACACATGCGTTCTGTGGGGCACCAGGGGCCCAGCTGCTCCCGAGGAGGTACAGTGAGATGTCAAGCGGGCAGAACCTGGAGGCAGATGCCTCGGGTTGAATCCCACGTCTATGGGATCTTGGGAAGTCACTTCACACGTGTTCCTCGCCTGTAAACGGACGACTCTCAGAGTAACGAAGCATTAGCCCCTGTGGTTAACAGAAGTACTTGGCCCCAAGTAAGTAGCACCCTGCCAAGGGAAATGGAAGGCGTCGAAAAGGAAGTTGTAGACAAGCCTTGTGGTGTGGATACAAAATAAAGAGGGGGAAATTGGAAAGTGATGGAAGTGATTTATGAACCAGGGATCTTCAGAAGATGTCACTGGAGACGAAGCAACCCACCAAGGCGGGAAAACCAAACCCTCAAACATGGTGCCTCTGACAAGGCAGAGTAGAAGGAGATAAAGCTGGGGTCACAGTCAAGGTTAGGACAGTGTTTTCAGTCCTGCAATACATTAAGGTAACCAAATATTTTTATTTTTTTCACAGGAAACTGAGGGTTCTTTATTCTCACTGTACTTTTTTTTTTCTTTTTTTTAATGAATGGGAGAGTATTGTTCCTCTCCTTTCGTGAAAGAGAAACACTTCTCAGTTAACAAGTTGATAAGGAGCTGTAGAAATCCTTTGGTTTTATGTATTCAAGTAATATTCTGCCCTCAAAGCATCTGGAGTTGGGGTGAAGAGAACTTCTGGATTTTAGGTGCTGCTGGTGGGAATTAACCGACACAGCTGTAGTGAAGGACAACTTGGCAACACCTGGTAAACTTCACCCCAGTAATTCTGCTTTTAGAAATGTATGCTACACAAACCCTCATTCTAGTATGCAATGATTTATACAAAGTTGTGTAGTTGAGAGAATGTGGCTTTTGGAACCAGACTGCCTGTAGCCCAGCTCTGCTCCTTACGAGTTGTGTGACCGTGGGCAAGTTACTTACTCTCCTCGTGCCTCGTTTTCTTCATCTGCAAAACGGGTAAAATAATAGTATTTATTCCACGGGTGAGGCTGAATAAAGTCTGTTCACATGTCCACCTCTTAATCCTGGGACCCTGTGGAATATGTTACCTTACATGGTAAAAGGGACTTCACTGTTGTGATCAAGTCAAGGATCTTGGGCGCCTGGGTGGCCCAGATGGTTGAGCGTCTGCCTTCGGCTCAGGTCGTGGTCCTGGGGTCCTGGGATCGAGCCCCGCATCGGGCTCCTGCTTGGCAGGGAGTCTGCGTCTCTCTCTCTCTCTGTCTCTCTCTCTCTCTGTCTCTCATGAATAAATAAATAAAATCTTAAAAAAAAAAAGTCAAGGATCTTGAGATGGGGAGGTTATCCTGGATTATCCACGTGGGCCTGATGCTATAGGCGGATCTCAGTGAATAGTACATGTGCCAGTGGGAGCAAGAGGACGGAGCGATGTGAGGGAGGGGTCGTGAGCAAAGGAATGCGGGCAGCCTTCTAGAAGCTGGAAAAGTCAGCCTCTCCCCTGCACTCCTTAGAAGGGAAATGGCCCTTGGGGTGCCTGGGTGGCTCAGTTGGTTAAGCATCTGCCTTCGGCTCAGGTCATGATGCTGGAGTCCCGGGATCAAGTCCCGCATCGGGCTCCCTGCTCAGCCTGCTTCTCCCTCTCCCACTCCCCCTGTTTGTGTTCCCTCTCTCGCTGTGTCTCTCTCTGTCAAATAAATAAACAAAATCAAAAAAAAAAAAAGAAGGGACATGGCTTTGCCAACACCTTCATCTTAGATTTCTGACATCCGGAAGTGTACAATAATAAAGGAGTGTAATTTTAAGCCACTGAATTTGTGGAAACTAATACAATAGGCACGTTGTGAGGATTTGTGAGTTACTATAGGTAACTGCTTCAGTGCAGAGCGTGTAGCTGGTGTTCAGTAGATGTGGCTCAAGGGCTGCTTGTGATCTCCGAAATGAGTTGTAATCCACATGGCCCGCAGGAGTGGAGGGATTCAAAACTCCATGCAAAGCACAAAACCACGGCAACGGGGCGCCTGGGTGGCTCAATTGGTTGAGCAACTGCCTTCAGCTCAGGTCATGATCCTGGAGTCCCGGGATCGAGTCCCACATCGGGCTCCCTGCTCAGCGGGGAGTCTGCTTCTCCTTCTGACCCTCCTCCCTCTCATTCTCTGTCTCAAATAAATAAATAAAATCTTAAAAAAAAAACAACAACAACACAGCAACGGCTAATAAGGAAGAGGCTGTTCTATAGGTATTGGCGTGGAGACAGGATGGTGACAAGGACAGGGATGGTGACAATGACGTCACTGCTGTTTTCTGAGTCCTCCCTGCCTGTCAGGCACTGAGCTAAGCGCTCCCCCTCCTTCCCAGCCTCATAAGGATATGTGGGATCTGTTTCAGTCTGAGAGAAACCACAGAGTAATTTGAACGGGAAAAGTCTAACATAAAGAATTATTAACCGTAACAGGGGACTGGAGTAACAAGGCATTAGCTAGTAAGAAGTAAAGAGGACTTTTTTTTTTAAGATTTTTATTTATTTGACAGAGAGAGAGCACAAGCAGGGGAGCGGCAGGCAGAGGGAGAAGCAGGCTCCCCGCTGAGCAGGGAGCCCGATGCGGGGCTCGATCCCAGGACCCTGAGATCATGACCTGAGCCGAAGGCAGACACTTAACCGACTTAGCCACTGGAGCACCCCAGAAGTAAAGATGACTCTAAAGAATATCGGGAAAGTAGATATAAGGAGCAGCCCTCATCCCCAGGGCTGAGATAGATCACTTCCTCCCCCAGCGAGAAGGGCCCCCATCCAGCCCCAGGTGTGAGCTCCAGACCTGGTTGGAGACGGAACAGCTGTAGCTCCTTGGATGGTAGAGGCGTTGCTGAAGTCCCGCGCAGGCCCCATGGAACTTGCTGGAAAGCCATGCTTTAGGGGGCTGGGGAAGAGGCACTCCACTGCTCCCAGGGTGGGCGTGGGGTGCTAAGGGGAAGCAGCTGATGGTGGGTGCTGCTGGCTACCTGTGAAGGAGCCTGTACCTGGGGCGCGAGCTGAGCCGGAGAAGCTGGGCCTGCGGCAGAAGCCAGATGAGAGAAGAAGCGCATCACAGCCGGGAAGCAAAACTTCGGCCTCAAGAAATGGCTGTCAGCGCCCTCTACTGGCAAAGTTTCGCATTGTTCCACTTGGCAAAGGAAAATATTTAAAGGGCCCAGATGCATCGTTCACAGAGCAGACAAATATAATGAATTCGGAGCTGAGAGGCAATAAATAACTGGCACAGACCATTAGTTCCATGCCCACAAATAAGGAAATGGAGGCCCCAGAGAGGGGAAGCAGCACAAGCAGTCCGAGGATTTGCTTTGCTCTACAAAGTGTTTAGAAAGCGGGTTGCAAAATCCGTGCTACATCATTGTGGTAATAACTCCACTGACCACGAACATGCACAGACATACTCTCCAGCCTGGAGAAATACACACACCAAATGCCACTGGTTCCCTTCAGGGCATGCAGATTACAGGGAATTCTCCTTGCTATATTATTAGGTTGAACAGTATGAAATTGCTGTGTTTGTAGGTCAAAAAACAGTGAAGTACTGGAAATTTCATGCAACTCAACATAGTATTTTTAAAAGATTTTTATTTATTTATTTGACAGAGAGAGAGAGAGCACAAGCCGGGGGAACAGCAGAGGGAGAGGGAGAAGCAGGCTCCCCACTGAGCAGAGAGCCAGTCGTGGGGCTCGATCCCAGGACCCTGAGATCATGACCTGAGCTGAAGTTAGACGCTTAACCGACTGAGCCACCCAGGCGCCCCTCAACATAGTATTTCTGTGGTTGAAGTTTTTATCAGTGTGAATTACTTTTATAAATAGGAAATTATATATGTATGTATGCATACACATATACTTCACACACACATATATATATGATAAATGTATGAATTATGTACGTGCTTTGGAAAGTCCTTCCTCTGTCTTTTGCCTGCAGGTGGTATCTTTCCCTTCAATAAAATAGAAAATTTAAGCTTAGCTAAGAGGGACCCAAAGACTTCAGGAGAAAATATTTGTTGTTCAACCCACTGGGAGGTTTCAAGAGCTACTTGCTAATGGTCCAAGCTTTCTTTCTTTCTTTTTTTTTTTTAATTTGAGAGAGAGAGAGAGAGAAACAGCATGAGAGGGGAGAGGGTCAGAGGGAGAAGCAGACTCCCCGCCGAGCAGGGAGCCCAATGTGGGACTCGATCCAGGGACTCCGGGATCATGACCTGAGCCGAAGGCAGTCGCTTAACCAACTGAGCCACCCAGGCGCCCTCTCATGCTTTATTTCTTGACAGCTTACCATATGGAGAACCTGTCATTTGTGATCTTTCTACTTATTTTATGATATTTAAGTCATGAAACAGAAAAGCTGTTGTTAAACAATGGTGGGTCTTATGTGACAGTTAACCACATTTCATTTTAGAAAGTATTTGAATTGAGCTTTGTCCTAAGTCTAAAATATTGAGAATTGGGGCACCTGGGTGCAAATTCTAAGGGTGCATTTAGGACTTCTCTTCTTGGGTCACTGAAGCTACGGAAGGCAGGTCTCTGCTTTGATCACAGTCGGATTGCTTTATTCCAATGTCTCAACGCCCTCTAAAATGGTCTCCAAGCCATTCCCTCTTTTCACACATTTGAAACCTAAAAACACACAGTGCTCCATGCTCGTGCTCACTCTCTCTCTCTCTCAAATAAATAAGTAAAATCTACAATTAAAATAATTCAAATATTGAGAATTAAAGAAGACACTTCAATGTCTGCAAAACCATGAGAATAATTTTAAGGCAAAAGTTACTTTGCCTCGGGGCGCCTGGGTGGTTTAGTCAGTTGAGCGTCTGCCTTCGGCTCAGGTCATGATCCTGGGGTCCTGGGATCGAGCCCTGTATCTGTTCCCTTGCTCAGCGGGGAGCCTGCTTCTCCCTCTCCCTCTGCCGCTCCGCCTGCTTGTGCTCTCTCTGTCAAATAAATAAATAAAATCTTTTTTTTTTAAAGTTACTTTGAGGGGCGCCTGGGTGGCTCAGTTGGTTAAGCGACTGCCTTCGGCTCAGGTCATGATCCTGGAGTCCCGGGATCGAGTCCCGCATCGGGCTCCCTGCTCGGCGGGGAGTCTGCTTCTCCCTCTGACCCTCCTCCCTCTCATGCTCTCTGTCTCTCATTCTCTCTGTCTCAAATAAATAAATAAAATCTTTAAAAAAAAAAAAAGTTACTTTGCCTCCACATTACTTTGCCTGTAAAAAAAAGTTACATAGCCTTCCCCCAAAATGGTTATGTGGGGAGGGAGGTGTTTTTCTTTTGGCAAACATGATACCCAAAAAAGAAGCTTCTAATGGTTCTTCCCTGTTGTCGTAAGCAGAATAATGACCTCACCCCACCCCCAAATGTCCATATCCTAATCCACAAAACCTGTGAATATTACATGAAAAAGGGGGAACTAAGGTTAGAGATAGAATTAAGTTTACTAATCAGCTAAGCTTAAAATAGATTATCCTAGATTATCCAGGTGGGCCCAGTATAATTACAAGAGTCCTCGAAAGGGAAAGAGACCAAAGAGCAGAATATAATTCTTCTCAAATACACATGGAATGGTGTTCAGGATGAACCACATGCCAAGCCAAAAAATAAGCCTCAATAAATTTAAAAGTATAGAAATAATAGAAAGTGTGTTCTCTGAACACAGTTGAATGAAATTAGAAATCAATTATAGTGAGAAACTTGGGAAATGGAAATTAAATTTGTGGAATTTGTGGAAATTAAAAACAACACACTCTTAAATAACCATATTTCAAAGTCAAGGAAAAAATAAAAAAGGAAATCAGAAAATATTTTGAGATGAATGAAAATGAAGACATAGCATACCAAAGCTTATGGGATGCAACCAAAGCAGTGCCTAGAAGGAAATTTGTTGCTGTAAATGCCTATATTAAAAAGAAGAAGGAGCTCAAATCAATAACCTAAACTTTCACTTTAAAATACTGGAAAAAAGAAGAGAAAACTAAACCTGAAGTATGTGGAATGAAGGAAATGATAAAGATGAGAGTAGAAATAAATGAAACAGAGACTAAGAGGGGCGCCTGGGTGGCTCAGTCGTTAATCATCTGCCTTTGGCTCAGGTCATGATCCCAGGGTCCTGGGATTGAGCCCCACGTCGGGCTCCCTGCTCCGCGAGAAGCCTGCTTCTCCCTCTCCCACTCCCCTGCTTGTGTTCCCTCTATCGCTGTGTCTCTCCGTCAAATAAATAAATAAAATCTTGGGGCACCTGGGTGGCTCAGTTGGTTAAGCGACTGCCTTCGGCTCAGGTCATGATCCTGGAGTCCCGGGATCGAGTCCCGCATCGGGCTCCCTGCTCAGCAGGGAGTCTGCTTCTCCCTCTGACCCTCTTCCCTCTCGTGTTCTCTATCCCTCATTCTCTCTCTCTCAAATAAATAAATAAAATCTTAAATAAATAAAATCTTAAAAAAACTATAAACTTTCACAAGAAAACTATAAACTAAAACCTCTTATGAATATGGATGCAAAAATCCCCAAATCAGTAAGCCAAATCTAGCAACATATAAAAAGAATTATATATATAGAACATATAAAAAGGATTTATCTTAAGAATGCAAAGTTGGTTTAACATCTGATAATTAATGTAATATATAATATCAATACATTGTATTAATGTAATACATTATATTAATAAAATAAACACATGATTATCTCAATAAATGCAAAAAAAGCATTTGACAAAATCCAATACACTTTTATAATAAAAACTCTCAAAATACAGGAATAGAATGCAATTTCCCCTGATGAGGGCATCTATGAAAAACCCACAGCTAATATTACACTTAATGGTGAAAGATTGAATACTTTCTTTGTAAGGTCAGGAACAAGACAAGGATGTCCACTTCACTACCTTCATTCAACATTGTACTGGAGGTTCAGATCAGGGAAATTAGCAAGAAGAAATAAAAAGCATCTATATTGGAAAGGAAGAAGTAAAACTCTATTTGCAGAAGACGTGATCTTGTATATAGAAAACCTAAGGAATTCACACAAAAGCTATTAGAATTAATAAAGGCATCTACCAAGCTTGCAAGATACAAGATAAATATTTTAAAAATCGTATTTCTATAAACTAACAATAAACAATCTGAAAAGGAAATCAAGAAAACAATTCCATTTACAATAGCATCAAAAGAATAAAATATTTGAGGGGCTCCTGGGTGGCTCAGTCGGTTAAGCGTCTGCCTTCGGCTCAGGTCATGATCCCAGGGTCCGGGAATCGAGCCCCACGTCTAGCTCCCTGCTCAGCGGAGGGCCTGCTTCTCCCTCTCCCTCTGCTGCGCCCCCTGCTTATGCTCTCCTGTTCTCTCTCTGTCAAATAAATAAATAATATTTGAGGATAGATTTGAGAAAAGAAGCACAAAATTTATACTCTGAAAACTACCAAAACATTGTTGAGTGACACTGAAGAATATCTGAGTCAATGGGAACGTCCCACACTGATGGATCGAAAACCTAATATTATTAAGATGGCAATACTCCCCCAAATGTATTTACAGATCAACACAATCCTTATCAGAATTCCAGCCAGGAAAAAAAAAAAAAATTCCAGCCAGCTTCTTTGTATAAATTGACAAGCTGGTTTTTAAATTCACATGGAAGAGGACACCTGGGTGGCTCAGTCAGTTAAGCATCTGCCTTTGGCTCAGGTCATGATCCCGGGGTCCTGGGATAGAGTCCCGCATGGGCTCCCTGCTCAGGGGAGAGTCTGCTTCTCCCTCTGTCCCTTCCCCTCTTCATGCTTTCTCAAATAAATAAATAAAATCTTTTTAAAAAATAAATTCAGGGGCACGTGGGTGGCTCAGTTGTTAAGCCTCTGCCTTCGGCGCAAGTCATGGTCCCAGGGTCCTGGGATGGAGCCCCACATCGGGCTCCCTGCTCCGTGAGAAGCCTGCTTCTCCCTCTCCCTCTCCCTCTGCTTGTGTTCCTTCTCTCACTGTCTCTCTGTCAAATAAATAAAAATTTAAAAAAGAAAAAAGAAACATCCATCAGGCTGCAGCCCGGGAAAAGACTAGAAGGAATAACAGAATCTTCTAGAGCACAGTCAGGAAGGATTGTGGAGGTCCGGTGCGGGGAGCGTGGGCAGTGCAGAAGCTGTGTGGGGGGTGGAGAGACGGGAATGAAAACAGAGGGCAAAATAGGTGTTTCTCACATAGGCTCCGAGTATCGACCCCTCAGAAACTCTTGCTGGAAGAATTTTCAGATGTGCCTTACCAGGAAGGGCCTTGAGCCCAGAAGGAAGGAACAGGATTCAAGAAAGCCATGGTGAGCAGAGAAAGGGACCAGAGTGGGTCAGGCAGAAAGGACAGTGATTAGCACTCACATCGGGACATGGGAAAACAAGGTGGCCCTGGGTCTTCAGCAGTAGCAGACAGGGATGTGCTGAGGTTCTTGTGCTCGGGCCGAGGGTACAGAGCCCTCAGGTAGCTGTGTTTTTCAGTGCCCTGCTTCCACATGCAAGGGGATATCAAAGATTAGAAACAGTGCGAGTTTCAAAGCAGTGGAAAGAGAGACAAAGGAATCAAGAGAAGGTGAAGGTAGGGGAGGCTGGGGAAAGGAGGCAGGGCGGGGAGCTGGAGGGATCTACACCTCAGTGGGGGCGTGGAGCAGCTCGGGACAGAGGACCATCTGGAGTTGAGGGTGTGACCCCACAGACGATCGCCTTCTGGGCTCATGCTGTGCCCCTCCCTTGGGGTGATCTGTCCCTGCGTGTGTGAGCCCCAACATTTCACGAAGACCTAACTCAGATGCTTTCTCCTCCAGCAAGCCTACCCTCCTTCCAGCCCACGAGGCCCTTGTCCTGACTCCTGGGCACCCAGCATTCCTAAGTGCAAGTCAGGGCAGATGGCATGGGCCCATGTCTGCTCTGTCACCGGCCTGGGCCCCAGAGAGTGTGTATGTGTGTATGCCGGGGTACCTGGCTGCAGATCTCAGCTACTGACTAGTAGTAATCTGTGTGTTACTGTTACGAGCGAAGGAGCCGGCTAGTGCGGGATGTGACCGTCTGGTGGGGTGACCGGTGCTAAGGCAGGGCTTGGATGGGAAACCGGAACACAGGCCTCCGGGAGGCTCAGGGAACACGCAGGAGGATGAGAGACGAGGGCAGCTTTAGCGAGGGCAGAGGGCAGTCCGGTAAGGCTTCATCACTGCGGGAGCTCTGAGCTAGACCTGGAAGGAGTGGGATTTATACACGGAGATGAGCAGGGCAGAGAATATTCCAGAAAGGGGGGAAGGCATGAGGGAAGGCCAGAGATGGGGCAGTGAGGGGCTGTGTGTGGGGAGAAAGCGGTTCTTTTAGGGGGAAGGAAGGAGCTGCGGGTCAAGCAGGGATGTGGGTGTCAGAGGCTGGATGGAGGCAGGTGAGGAGGGCACAGAAGAATCTGGATGGGAACCCTGCCGGGGTCAGTGACAGTGGACGAGCAGGGAGCAGAGGAGGGTCTCGGTAGTCCGGTGGATCTGGAAGACACCCTGGCAGCCATAGCCTAGGGAAGATGACAGGGAGGGCAGCCTGGTGGCAGCACCCACGGTGAGCAGGGCAGGAGACCGACGGGGGAGGCGAGTGAGAGAGAGGAGGCGGGATGGGCCCGCGGGAGCCGTGATGAGATGCCAGGGGGAGAAATGGAGCAGGCGGAGGGCACCTGGCGCGGGGAGGAGAGCACCCACGAGGAGGTGTCCAGCCCCGAGCTGAAATGCGGGTTTGAGACTCTCCAAGGGGGACACATCACCTGTCAAAGCTTCCGGCGGTGGGAGAGAGTGAGGTCCGACGGTCCTGCCTGTGCCCACCTCCCAAGGCTCCATTCCGAGCCCGGGGGCCGGTGACCATGGAACAGTCTCTGTCATCTGGTCGTCCCTCAGGGTGCCACCTCCTCGAGGGCGCAGACCTTGACGGCTGGTTCATCTCAGGATCTCCAGGCCCAGGACGGTGCCTCGCTCGCGCTCGGTCAGTATTGGCTGAATGAGTGAATAAATAAATAAATGCACGAAGCTACCTTCAAGAGGCAGGAGGAAGAGGACGCAGCGCCTACTGAACTGCACGGAGAAGCCAAAAAGCTCTGCCGGGCCCTCGGCCCGCGGTCCTCAAGTGTCCCACCCCCTCTGACGTCACCGTCGGGAGGGTCCCTGGTAGCTGGCCCATCCCCCCAAGGCCTATTTCTGAGCTCCCGCCCCTCCCCTCTCATCCCTCGGACACCCCCTGGGCCTCTCAGACGCAACCGTCCAGCAACACTCGCCTCCTTGTCTTCACCTGCCCCAGAACCTCCCCGCCTGCCTGGCTCTGTCCCTCTCACGGCCGGCACCTCTGTGCCCTACACGCCTGAAGCCAGAAACCAGGGGCCTTCCTCAAAGCCACGGTCTCCCTCAGTCCCAGACTAAGTGTCTCACTCCCTCAACGCCCTGGTCCCCAGACCTCCAGTCTTTCCTCACTGACATCGCGGCCAGAGTCGTGTTCCATCATCTGCTCTCCAGGGCAAAACCCGAACTTCTCTGGGGTTCCAGGGCCTTAACCGCCAGCCACTCCAGCTTCTCCTTCTCCCCTGCTTCCAGCCTCCCCCCCGCCCCCGGCCCCAGCCACCCTGGGTTCCAGCGCCCTGCATTTTCCTACCTTTGAGCTGCCCACGCTCTTCTCTCCAGATGAAGGTCACTCTTCTCTTGTCCATCCTACAAACTCCTATTCATTCTCTGCGGCTCCGGCCACGTGCCCCTGCCTCTCTCCAGCCCTCCCTGAACCCTTGGGGATGAGGGCACTGCGTCTGTGTCCCCCCCCCCCCCGGTGTGCACTGGATATGGGATATACCTAGCCTGATCGTTGTGACCGCATCCTGGCTAAGATATTATTATAGCCATTTGACAGGAGAATAAAACAAGGCTTAAAGGGGGTAAATAACTTTCCCAGGTGCACGCAGCCAGTGGGTGCAGGAATTGGGACTGGAGCTGGAGTTCCACACTGCTGTATGGAGGCGTACGATCATCGTTTCGTTAAATCGCTCTGCGTCAAGACTTGGAGCTGCTGGAGAGGGTCCATTATTTTCCTGTGCATCTTCACCATCTTCCTAGTGTTTGGGCAGAACACAGCAAGGTGTTCAAAAGGTGTTTTTCCTTGTATGTGCATATCCTTTCTTTGACAGCTTTACTGGTGTACAACAAAGTATCTGAAGTGTCTAATTCGATGAGTTTTGACATCAGTGCCCATCTATGAAACCAACACCGAAATCAAGCCAACGTCACCCAAAAGCTTTCCTTGTGGGGCGCCTGGGTGGCTCAGTCGTTAAGCGTCTGCCTTCGGCTCAGATCATGATCCCAGGGTCCTGGAATCGAGTCCCAGTGGGGAGTCTGCTTCTCCCTCTCCCACTCCCCCTACTTGTGTTCCTGCTCTCGCTCTGTCTCTCTCTGTCAAATAAATAAATAAAATCTTTTTAAAAAGTTTTCCTTGTGCCCCTTGGCGACTTCTAATCTGCTGTTATTTCAGGTTAGTTTTCATTTTTTTGAGAATTTTAAATAAATGGAGCCAGACTGCATGTACTTTTTATTTTTTAGATTTTATTTATTTGTTTGTTTGTTTAGAGAGCACAAGTGTGGGGAGGAGCAGAGGGAGAGGGAGAGAATCCCAAGCAGACTTCATCCTGAGTGTGCGGACCCTGACGCCGGGCTCGATCCCACCACCTCAAGACCCGAGACAAAATCAAGAGTCGGACACCCAACCGACTGAGCCATCCAGGTGCCCCCAGACTGTATGTACTTTTTAAAAACTGGCTTTTCGGGGTGCCTGGGTGGGTCAGTCAGTTGAGCATCTGCCTTCAGCTCAGGTCGTGATCCCACAATTCCGGGCTCCAGCCCCACATCAGGCTCCCTGCTCTGTGGAGAGCCTGCTTTTCCCTCTGCCCCTCACCCAGCTCATGCTTGCTCACTCTCTCAAATAAATAAATAAAATCTTTAAAAAAAAAAAAAAAAAAACCTGGCTTTTCTCTCTCAACAGAGTTATTTTGAAATTCTTTCATGTTACTGTGTATATAAATGGTTTAAGTAAGATTTAAGACTTCTACTCTTTGAAGACTGTTAGAAAAAATGAAAAGGCAAAGCACATAGTGGGAAAAATATATTCAAAACATACATAGACAAAGGACTTGTATCTAGTATATGTAAAAGCTCTTACAACTCAACAATAAAAAAGATAAACATCGCAGTAACTACATTGGCAAAAAAAAAAAAACGGAATAAACACAACCAAAAAAGATATATAAATGGCAAGTAAGCACATGAAAAGATGTCATTAGAAAAATGCAATTTAGGCCGCCTGGGTGGCTCAGTCATTAAGCGTCTGCCTTCGGCTCAGGTCATGATCCCAGGGTCCTGGGATCGAGCCCCGCATTGGGCTCCCTGCTCAGCGGGGAGCCTGCTTCTCCCTCTCCCACTCCCCCTGCTTGTGTTCCTGCTCTCGCTATCTCTCTCTCTGTCAAATAAATAAATAAAATCTTTTAAAAAAATGCAATTTAGGGGCACTCAGTCGGTTGGGCATCTGCCTTCGGCTCAGGTCATGATCCCAGGGTTCTGGGATCGAGCCCCAAGTTGGGCTCTCTTTGCAGCAGGGGTCTGCTTTTCCCTCTCCCTCTGCCTCTCTCCCTGGCTTGTACTCAATCTCTCTCAAATGAATAAAATCTTTAAAAAAAGGAAAAAAGAAAAATGCAATTTTGAGAGAGAGAGAGAGCTAGTGCCCGTGAGCACAAGGCAGGGGGACAGGCAGAGGGAGAGGGAGAGAGAGAATCTTAAGCAGACTCCACATCCAGCATGGAGCACAACCTGGGGCTCCATCGCACAACCCTGAGATCATGAGCTGAGCCGAAATCAAGAGTCGGTCACTTAACCGACTGCGCCACCCAGGCACCCCATAGAAAAATGCAATTTAAAAGTACAATTGAGGGGCGCCTGGGTGGCTCAGTCAGTTAAGCGTCTGCCTTCAGCTCAGGTCATGATCTCAGGGTCCTGGGATCGAGCCCTGTGTGGGGCTCCCTGCTGAGCAGGGAGTCTGCTTCTCCCTCTCCCTCTGCCCCTCCCCGCACTCCTTCTCTCTCTCCCTCTCTCTCTCAAATAAATAAATAAAATCTTAAAAAAAAAAAAATGTATACACCTATCATACAACATACCAAGAAAAAGGAAAGCATATGTCCACACAGACTTGTACACAAATGCTTATAGCTTTATTCCTACTTTCAAGAAAGTGGTAATAACTCAAAGACCCATACAATGGAATACTACTCAGCAATAAAAATGTTTGTTGAACAAATACTCAAGGGCGTCACAAACTATTCCAAGGACAGTGCCTGCAATGCTGCATTCATTCACTAGATGGCAGCAAAAGCCCACTCATTTCCAGTTCCATTACTGTGTCTTCCTTATCACAGCAGGCAAGCAGATGGCATTAACCCCATTTAACTGGTGGGAAAACAAAGGCCTGGGGAGGGCAGGTGACACCCCAAGTTTGCCAACCTGCCAGAGCCAGGAGTCAGGATTTGACCCACATCTCCTAGACTTTCTGGGCTTCTGAATCGACAACCCAGAGAGACAGACACTCCCACACCTTGGTCGGCACACCCTGTCCCCGCCCCCCACCTCGGGCCTACCCCCTCAAGTGCTCTGGCTGTCCTGTCACCGCTATACTGAAGTCAGAAATCTGCTGCCTGGGTCCTACCAACTAGCACAGGGCCTGGGAGGCCTGAGGGGAAGCTTGTGAGGCTGAGAAATGGGGGCTACCACTTGAATTCAGGTGTGTTTTAGCCACTACTAGGATTATCAGGATGAAATCCAAAACCACTGGTATGGGAGCCCTTTGTACAGCTGGAGGGGTATATAAATATTGCCTGTGGTTTGTCTGTTATCATGACCCAGCCCCTCAACTTGGACATAATCTTTGTGGGAACTTCATGTTGGCCTCCTCTGTATTCCCTTTTTGTGCTCAGAGGGTAAGAAGTGGCTTCCAGGCTGCTTTTCTACCTTCCTGTCGCTGACTGTGTCTGGTCTTTGCATTTCCAATCCTGCTAATTTAAAACCTGCTCGGGGCACCTGGGTGGCTCAGTCCTTGGGCGTCTGCCTTGGGCTTAAGTCATGATCCCAGGGTCCTGTCCCACTTCGGGCTCCCTGCTCGGCGGGAAGCCTGCTTCTCCCTCTCCCGCTCCCCCTGCTTGTGTCCCCTCTCTTGCTCTCTCTCAAATATATAAATAAAATATTTTAAATAAAAATAAAACCTGCTCAGCACCAGGAACGCTGTAACCCCTAGCAGATACATGCGAGGCCTTCCTCTCTTTACTACTTTGCTCTCCAATGAAGTCTTGTGCTTCCAGGGAGACTTTCAACTCTGGAAAAACACCAGACCTTTGTCCAAAAGACATTAAGACAGCAATTCAGAATAGGCAATCAGGCTCAGGGGACCATGGCTCAGCCTCTCCCTATGCCCTGCCTATATTAGATCACAAGGAAGAAAGTCACTCTGCCTGCACAATGCTGCGTAGGTTGGGGGCTGCCTGCCGCTGACCTATCTGGACTATGGTTTCATGTCAGATGTTCACGCGCTGAAGAAACAGCAACAGAGTTGAAGTGTTGGGAGACTGACCAGGGATCAAATCCCAGCCCTGCTGCCTTGGCAAAGTGACCGAAAGCCTGCTTCTCCAGTAACACATTCCTCGGAGTTTTGAGTACAGTAATGGAGTTCTGTTCACTGAGGCCCCTGCACTGGGCGAAGTGTGGTCATCGGGTGACCCAGGGTGAGAGGCCTCTGCTGGGTGCATCTTCTTTAGAACCTGGGCCCCCACCCCTCCTAGATCTAACTGGGTGGAATGAGCCTCTCCCACCCCTTCAGGCAATAGCGTCAGTTGGGAGTAGAAACAGGGACGCCTCAGGGACTTAGCAGCCAGGGTAGGACCGGAGAGTATTTCATCGGGGGCCAGTGTGTGCGCGCTGTGTGCGTACAAATGCAGATTTCAACATTTTAGTTGCAAATGAGGGAGGATCACGTGCTATCCAGACCATTCCACAGAACAGGGGACCACAGGACCAGCTTGTTTTGGGAACTGGGAATGGATTAAAGAGGTGATCATCAGGAGTAACCTAAGACTTCACAGAGACCACCACACAGCTTGCTTTATTAGCACAAAGTGCCCCTAGGCCTGCAAGAGCTTTTTCACAGAAGCAATGGTCTTCTCCTCTGTCCCCCAGCTGTTTATACCCAGGTTAGGGCAAGTTACTGGGTCCTTTAGGTTGCTGATCCTGCACCACCTTCCAAGTCCCTCCCACTAACTGAAGATCTTGCTGTTATCATGGTAACCAGCATCAAGGTAACCAGCATCAAGGTGGAGAAACCCCCCAACAAAACACCCCATCATCTTCCATTAACTGCTCATGGACAGAAGTTTGGTTTATACACAAAAGAATCACACCAATGAAGAGCTTTTCAATTTTATTTTTATTAATATGAAATTTTAAGTTTTCTACAGAAAGGCTTCTCTAAACATTATAGATGCATAGGGACTACCTGAAAATTAGAGATTAGGTTCCCACATAAATATGGATTTAGGTTGCTGACAAATTCAACAAAGTTCTTTTCCACCTCCCCCAAACCCCAAAGCCTAGCTCCTGAAGAGAAGAAAATGGAAAGAGGCTGAAGACAGTTTACAGTCAAGCAAAGACGCCGCAGGGATTTGAACCCTGTCCTGGAAACCAGGAGTGCCAACCACCAGCATCTTTTGCTTTTTTTTTTTAAGCTAGCAAAAGGCCAAAAAGCAAAACCTGAGAAAACAAAACTTTTGTTTTCTCAGGAAAAGAAAAACCTTTACAACCCTACTGAAGAACACTGGAGAATCTGCTTCAGCTAAGATGCTAGCTTGGCCAAGTCTGTTATGTTCACCTGAAAAAGTCTTAGCAGAGAATTTTTGCAATCCCACCCCAACAGTCCTCGAGACTAAAATTTCCTATCTTCTTCAGTTTGTAAGGTGTATTTTCCCACCCAACATTACAGCCTCAAACGTTATTTCTCCATTCACTGGCTTAAGTGTGTTTTAATCATGGGATAAGGGTGTTACATATTTAAACATCATAGAGCTTTTAGTTGTGGTTTTATATTAACCATTTGCAGGCAAATTAATGGCCTTTTCTAGTACTGCAACCCACCAGAAAGAAGACCTCAGCACCAGTTACCTTGAAACCGATTACGGATCATGCCCTCAAGGATCCAAGCTACTGGCAGCATCGAGGTGAGGGGTGAAGGGTCTGCGCTAGGCCAAAGGCAGGCAGTGGCGATGTGGCAGAGAAGTCACTTGTGGGGAGACCTTGCTTTTTAACAGGTTTCTGGAAAAGCTAGGGAAAAGTGGTTGCCCGCTTTCCCCATTTCCCTCCCCTTCAACCATCACTGGAGGTTTGGGCTTTTTGAAGAGCTGCTATAAAAGCAGCGTAATTAAATGCCAGGACAGGACAAGCCCAGGGATATAGAAGGTACTCAAAAACACTCCTTTAGATGCTCCATTCCCCGAAGAGAGCCTCAGTGCCAAGGGTGTTGAGGCAAGTCCTCATTTCTAGCAGAAGATGGGGTTATGAGGCCGACACCATTTTTATTGACCTTAGTATAATAGCGCTTTGTTGTCTCTCTTGCCACAGGAAGGCTCCGTGGTTGTCCTACTTTAAGCCTTCGGTGCCTTTAGGGAGGGGTACCTGAAAAATCTTAAAAAAAGGCTTAGCGCCCACCTCACCCCTCCACCCCCAGGCCAACAAACAGCTTGCTCACATGCTATTTATTCCAGCATAAAGCTGAAAAGTCTATTTATAAACACTAGATTATTCATAATGGATCTGACTTGGTATGTAAATATATAAAAAAGCTTGTTCACCTGTTGTCCTCATTTTGTCCACTGGTGAATTCAACTGGAAGCTCCTTCTATAGTCTGAAGAATACCATCTGAAAGAACTAGTGGTTCCCAATCCCCACATTTAAAATGGACTGTATTTAAAGTAAACAAGCTATTTTTTTCCTTACTGGTCTGGCTTCTCTGGCCCTTCGCATACGTCTGCTGTTTTGAATGTTCCTGCATATAAGAATTAAGACCAAGGGAGGGGAGAGAGAAACCCACACAAAGACAATGCACTAAGACCACTGAACTGGTAAACATTTCCACTTGCCAATTTCTTGAAGACTGTTGCTTGTTTGGAATTTATTTCTTGTCACTGATTTTAAGGTTGCATCTGGAAAAGACTAAAGGCTTCAGTGCCCCCCCCACCCCCCTACGAGAAGTGAACAAAAAGCATTTTACCTAAAGAAGCACAGCAAAAGGTACTTGGCTTCAATCACAAACACGAATGCTTAAAGCTGCAGAAATTTCCTCAACACTCAGCCTTTATCACTCAGCTGGATTTTCCTTCAACAATCACTACTCCAAGCATTGGGGGAACACAACTTTTAATCATACTCCAGTCGTTTCACAATGCATTCTAATAGCAGCAGATCAGAACAGTACTGCATTACTTGCCAACAGAACAGACAGACCTGAGGTCAAGACAACTGCATTCTCTGTGTGGTCTGTAAAAAAAAAGCTAAAACAAGTAAGCCCCACCCCCTCCTCCCTTCCCTCCAAAATCAGGGGGAAAACTTTACTTGAGTATTTATGCTGATACACTGCAAGGTCTCACACACTCACTAGAACAGAAGGCAGAGCCACGCGCTTATATGCAAGTCAAAATCCTGAACAGCTTCATGAAGGATGTGAAATGAAGCCTCTGCAAAGGAAAATTCTTTAAAAACCCACATGCCCCCCACACCAAGTACCTATAGGAAAGGCCAGTTGTGTAAACACTGGCTAACACCAGAGGAGATGACTGTTAGCATTTAAAGTTAACATGCAAACTCTGGAAATGTGGACAGTATTTTATTACTCTACCACTGTCAATTTATAGACCCCTAACTTTCTGGGAATAGTGTAGGTGCAGTTACCTGTTATTCTGATCATAATCTCCCACCTGTCTAAGAGGTATTTATTCCTTATTTAGAGGGCCTCTATTGCCATGTGCCTGGAATTATTAAATGCTCATCACTTTACGAAGGATAAAGTATTTTTCCTGCCTTAAAGTTAAATTCGTTCTTCCGCTCAATTCCTGATCTTGTCCGTTAAAGTGTTCGCAGACAAAGTTTCTGAAAGATTAGAGAAGAATCCCCCCAAGATTGCCCAACACTAACTACAAACAAACAATACTTTATTTAAATGAGGAGACCGCTTTCTAAATGCATACATTCTCTATATTAAAATGTTTTATTTTGCATGATTTAATGTTTTCTGCACAACGTATACATCACAACACATTTAAGTTTTATCAAGATTAACATCAGATTTTTGTTAACAGCACAATAGGCTATCCTTTTGGAGGATTTAAGAGAGTCAATGCTCAACCAATTCTTAGTTTTATAAATACTGTCTTACGATTAAGGTACCTTTCAAGGCTTTTAAAGATTACTTGGCCTGAGTGAGGTATGCTATCCCATCATGCAAGCCACAGGTACGAGTCCTGTGTACTTTTAAAGGCTAGATAGGAAAATCCCTCACAATCCTAGAATCCCTTAGGAAAGGGATCAGGACAAACAGCCATGTTCAATACTTAAGACCTCCACAGCTTTTATTAAAAATAAGCACTTAGCCCTAACATGCAATACTGCATATTCAAGTTCAACTTATCTGTTAACAGCTGCCTGCTGTTTTCTGCTCCCAGATGAAATGAAGCAACTCTTCTGATAATGAAGAGAAACCTGTCTGAGGCAAACGAAAGATTGGCAAACAGCACAGCCTCCTCTTAATCCACTTGATCCCACTCTGAATTATTTCAGCTTCTTTTATTCCAGGATTAATGTTGGTATTATCATTTTCATTTCATTTTTTATTCTGCTTTTGTAAAAGCAGTATTTTGAGATGGACATTTGATCTTCGTCGTATTGCTCATCAATTCATTATATTATTTCTCATCAATTCTTTTTTTGGTGGGTATAGCTTGATAGGCCATAACTTTTAAAATGGTAGATTCCATTATCTTTATTTTTCTTTTTTTTCCATTAACTTTAAATTGGTAGTTTCATTTGCTTAATTTTTTTTTTTTTTTTTGCATATGCAGACAACGCGTTCATCAGTAGTAAGGATCTCAGGGTTATGCTTTTTCCCCCATGGAGATATGAAATATAATCTTTTCTGCCTTTACTTATCATTCACCAAGGAGCTGTTCCCTCTCCATCTAGGCCATCATATTGCCAGGCTGGTTATGACTCAGAAGTTGTTATCTGAAAAAAGGCTACAGAAAAAAAAAGGTTTCCCCTCCCTCATCCACAAAACCCCACCCTCTTTATCAGAAATGATTAAAATACACAATTTACAGTAATTTTGAAGCATACCTTAACATCTTGTTTGCAGTCATACAAAGGCAAAATACTTTTCCTACACTAAAAAAAAACTTGCTTATACACAACTGAAAATAGAATCTTACTTGATAATATAAAAGCTACCATCAGAAGAAATCCCTTCAGGGTCATTAAGCCACTTCCTTTGCTCTGAAGCTCCTACAGTAGTATTAAGTTATATTAAATCACCTGAAAAAAATTCCAAAAGAGAACCACACACTACCATATCCAAACAACTTTAGCCATTAAAAAAAAAAATTCCCAAGGTATTATTATCTAAGTCAGCCAACGGGCTAGACCAACCCCCAGTCCTATACTTTCCTTCCCCAGGCCCTACACGCTGAATCCAGTGGATCTTCATGAACTTCCCCAGCTGCCCAATTCAAAAATTGGGGGAAAACAAAAACTAGAGGATTGGGAGTTACTTGCCAACTTGGAAGTTGAGATTTCTTTAGTTTTTCCATCCTAAGTATTTAAGTTCTCTGGCATGAGTTATCTGAAATCATAAACTAAACAATTACCTAACCCAGCCCTCCCAAATCCCAACCATTAACACGCTAAGGCCAACTGCCAAACTTTGCCCCTCCCCTTTAATAAAAGTTAAAGGTCACATTACTTGAAAACGTAAACGTAACTTCAACATTTGGCCTAGTCAAGCTCTTCTGAGTGCTCCTGAGAAGATTGAACATGAACCAAAGCTGCACTGTGCTGTACCATTTCAGCTTCAACTGGGAATACGCTTCCAAGGAAAAAAGCAGCTCCAATCCCTGAAGGTGTTCGTGCCAACAGCGTAGCAGTACAATCCTTCTCTAACCCAGTTTGTCAATAGTACTATAGCATCTGTGGAAAATCTTAGAAAGAAAATTTTCTCCCCCACCCTCTTCCCTGGTAAGGCCACCCCAAAACAGTAAGTAAATATAATGAATTTAAAGGATTATGTATTAAGAATTTGATAAAGGGGTGGAAAAAAGAGAACTACCAGCCATTCTCCAATGGACAGCTCCGCCACAGAACTGAAAAGTGAGGGCTGCTCGTGCTCTATTTCTAGAAACTGTAAACCTGTGGTGCTCTGATTATCCTGATACTGGATTTTCTTTTTTTCTGTTACCTTCCTTGAGTCATTTGCCTTTGGGACTCTAGACAGACCTAAGGGGAAAAAAACTTAAAACATATTTTGCCCCCCATCCCCAACCCCCCCCCCCGCTACACACCCAACTCCACATTCAGTATAAACTTTAATAGGGGGTAAGGGAAGAAAAATAGGTCATCTATTCACAAAACTGAAAGGCTTCATTATCCCCAACTAAAAATAAGAACTTATAAAACTGGTCTCAAGGCTGTTCTAACAAATTCATTTGGTTTCCCTCCAATTGGTTAAAAACAAAAAAACTTGCCATCTACCATTCCTCCGGGCCTTGGAAGTCTGCCCTCAAAAGCTTCAGACAAGAGGAGAAAACAAGCCTGAAAGAGAGAAACCTGCAACACCCGGAAATCGGCCTACACCCCGTAAATCCCTCAGCGCTTAAGTACTCAACGCCCCCGATACCAGGAGAAAGGCAAGTAAAACGTTACCATACTGCAGTTACAAAAGCACGTTAGCCGACCTCGCCGACCTCGCGGGGTTTCCCCGCACACTCGCTCTCCCTGCGGCCTCGCACCGGGACGCTGCTCTAGGATCCTCTATCTATCCTCCTCACCGCCTGCTCGCCGCCTCGCGTGGTCGCCAAGCCCAGCCGCTCGCTGGCTTCATCACCACATCGCACGGGCTCCTGCTTCCTGGAATCCTCTCCTAGCTTCACCTCCAAACCGTTAGGGCTCCTTCCTTCTTCCTAGCTTCCTTCCTTCACCAAACCGCACTGGCTCCCGGACTTCGCTCTCCTTCCTATCTTCACCACGAACTGCTGCAGCTCGCTCCTCAGTCCTAGCTTCACGACACTGGCTCCTGGAATCCTGTCTGCGGCTCCTGTCTTCCTAGATCCACTGAATCCACTTCTGCGTAGTACCTGGGTCAGCTGCCAATTAACGCTAGTCCTCAGGATTTAAAAAAGCTTAGCTCAGAGTCCAAAGTGAAAACGTTAAGGTGGTAGTTAATTCTTGATCTTGAATTACTTGTTATGAGTTCTTTAAATTCTCCAAGACACTAAAAGCTACTGTATTTAAACTCACATTTTTAACTCTCCAGAAATATTCTACCTGGGTTCTTAAATAACTTCAGTCCTTTTAGCAGCAAAAGTTGTACCACGGATTTTCAACTTTCCCTTCTAGCTCCGGGTTAATTCTTCTAAGTTGGTCCCGGGCTACAGTAGTTTTAACACCCTCATCTTCTCAACTCTAGCTTCTGTACCACCAGAATTTAAATTCATGGGCTTTCAGGAGAAATTCCACTAAGAATTTAAAAATTAGTTTCCTCCTTAGCTTTTCTTTTCTTGTACTTTATCCAATTTTTTGGCTTAGACTTTCCTATCTTCTTTTTTGAGGTCTATCTTGTGCGCTTGTATTCAATAGTTGTCCTAGCTTGTTTTCCATTTTCTACCTGAAATACTTGCCCTGCCCGCATTTTCCACCTCGTTTCCAACTTCTGGCTTTCTCCTCAACTTGTATATGAGACCTTAGTTGCCTTGTTTTTCTAGTTTCTCTATCTTTTCTTCTGCTTCCTGCCTTCAAGGGTTTATAGTATTTTTCTGTCTTCTAAAAGGCGTGTAATTTTTCTTCCAATTTTCCTATCTTCTCTAAATCTTTTCTTCACCTTCCTGTACTTGTCTTTAAGTCTTCACCTTCCTGTACTTCTGTCTTCTGAGTTCTCCACTTCAACTTTTCTAATCTCTCCAAATTTTCATCCTACCACTCCTAGTTATTTGTCAGCTTTTAGGAAGTCCTACTTTAAGATCTAGGTTGCAAATGATGCAATCATCACTGCGCCATTAATTTGAAGGGCTCTTAAATCACCTTAAAGTTGATCTTTTTAAAAGACAAAAGTCACCTACAACTTGCTTTTTAAAAAAACGACACTTAAGCTCTATTTAAGTCATTTACAGTTTAACGTCAACCTAAATGGCTGCCCTTCGATTTACGGATTTTTTGAATCCCGGACTTTGCCGTCCTTTTAAGCAATTTCTTTAAAAACTAGGTTTTCTCTACTCCATTAAGAAGTTTCACCTCCTAGCCTCCGTCTGGTTCTAGAAAGAGCTTTTTCTTTCTTAAGCTACTCTTTAAGGTCTTCATTATTTTCCCTTTAAGTTCTTTTTAAGATTACTATAAGAATTTAATGCTATGCAATTCATTAAGTTTTAGCACTATTTACACTTCCTAAAGAACTGTATTCATTCCTAGGTTTCTTTTTAAAGAGAAAAACTTATCTGCGTCTCCTCAAGCAGGGCCTCCTGCCTCCCCAGCCGTCTCTGCGCTCGCTGCCTGAAAGCCTGCCGCAGAGCCCCCGGAGAGGCGTATTTATAGCCGAAAGCCGAAGCACACCGCGGACTCAATAACCCTCCGCCGCCTTTGTGAGGGAAGCAAAAATAGTCCCTCGGACGGGTTAAAAATAGAACCAAACTTGCCGAGACTTTCTAGATTTTTCGTGACAGTGCAGGCAACTTAATTATCGACTGTGTACCCAGAAATATCCAAAACTTACTAGCAAGTAGACTTGAGCTGAAGATTTAGGCAAAAACAAAATCACATTTAAGTGGAGCAAACTACTCCCCTGAACTCAGAGCCTTTACTTGGGAATTTTTTAGTACCTTTTTAAATACCTTTCATGTCTTCTCGGGAGTACAGTAGGTACTATTTAGTGCTTTTTGAAGGAAGGTTAAAATGGGTTTGCTGACGGCCTTCATTTCTGTTACATAACCGAGCATCAGCCTGGTAAATAGGCCGCAGCCATCTTAGGCAAAGTTGTCAGTTTGTCCCCCCAAACCGCCTCAGGTCGTGCGAGTTGGTTCTCCGGTTATACTGGACATGTTTTCCGGTTATCCTGAGATTGGAGAAGCACGAACGTTCGGGTTATCTGCTTAAGAATCTACTAAATGTGGAAATCCACTTCTAGAAAATGTCTCAAGGAGCCACACTGTACAGCGGTCTCCTGCATCAGAGCTGGCGAGCCAACTGGGGGGGGGGGGGGGGCTTGCTAAGATCTGACGACGCAGCCGGGGGCATTTGTGTTAGTTACTTGACATGCTTAACGTTCCCGTCTTTGCAATTACGAAATACTAGCTAGACCCCCACGTTTTGGGTTGCTTTTTTCATATCATGCCTACTTCTTGTTCCTTCCAAACGTGAGCCGTTTCTAACCTTCCAAGCTTCCCGTTAAAGCTCTCAAAATCCAAATCTGCTGTGAAAACCAAGTTTAAGTGTCCTCTTCGATCCCCAAACGCCAAAGGTTTTGCCTCTAAAGACACAACGACCTTGGGCAGCCAGTCTGGGGACGTTTTTTTCAAATATTCGTGAAAACTCTGCTTATGGCTTTGCTTTTCTAAGTTCGTGCTTACAGGCTGGCTTGGCTCCACTCCCCAAGTTTTTAAAACTAGAGTTGCAAGGGAAACAAAAGCTCTTCTCCAAATCCAAAGCCTTTCCTTTCTGTAGTTTGAGCAGTTTTGCTTCCAAAGCACCCCCTGGAGTTTCCCAACTAAAGGGAAAGCTGACTAAGCACCGCGTGACAAGAATTCTGAGAAAAACCTCCTTTCCCGGGGCGGCAAAGGGGGAATCTGACTCCCGGGCGAAGCAGGAGAATTTGGGAACAATGGCGCCGGGGGCTTCCCGAACAGGGGTTTCCACGCGCCTAAGGCGACTGCGCGGAGAACCGGGCGAGGTGGGATGGGGGAGGGGACGCGTCCATGCCGGCTCCACCCGGCCAAGCTCCGCTCCGCGTCCAGAACCCTCGGGCTGCCGGGGCCGAGAAGACTGCGGGGAGCGGCTTGTCCGGAGGCCCGAAAAGCCCGTAGGCGCAGGACGGGGACAAAGGCTGGGGGAAGGGTGCGGCACCAGAGCGTATCCCACACCCGCCCGGCGTAGGGATACGCGGGCCGTGAGCCGCCGCCTCCCTTTGTGAGGCGCCGGCTCGCGGCCGGGCACCGCTGGCTCTAACCGGATCCAGCCGGTCCTAGCCGCCTCCGGGAGCGGAGGCGGTTGGCGCAACGCGCCAGTGCGCATGCGCGCCCCGCCCCCAGACCCTGGGCCTGCGCCAGAGAATGGCGTCGCGGGGGATGGGGCAGCTGGGTTTGGGCCCCGGGGCTACGCGGCCGCCCCTCCGCCCTTTCACCGCACTCGGGCTGCTGCCCTCACCCCCGCCCTCTCTCCCATTTACAGCCCAGGTCTGCCTTCTCTTCCCCTTTCCTGTGCTTTGTCATTCCTCCATGTTGTATCAAAGTCGTCCGTGAATTGAAAGTTCGCACAGGATACCCTTGTAATTGTCAAATGCTGTTTCTTTATTGCAACGCATTTCGGGTGTTGGCATGCCACCAGGTCTTACTAGTCTAGGATGCGCGAGGTGGAAGAGGGTCTCCGAGACTGGCCTAGCAGCTGCCTCACTTTTTGGAAAAGAAACTAAAGCAGAGACAGGAGCTGCGGGACACCGTGGTTTAAAGCCTGGAACCCACGACTGGGTGCTGACACCCGTCCTCTCTCACTCCAGGGGCTTCATTGTGGAATCTACAAAGTGGCAGGTCTCTAGGCAGTGAATTCGGAGAGGGAAAGACGGTGTTCAATGACACGACAGTGTGGCATCTGACCAGTGACATGGGAATTGTAGAAACTTGACATTCTCTGTTTTCAAAACCCCTTTGGCGTCCGGGAGCAGGTACTGACCTCCCCACCTTCGCTCGCCCGCACGACTCTGCCAAAGCTGGTGGAGTTTCATGTTCTTCCCCCACTTTGCCTTTAAGGGCGGAATATTACCGAGATGCAGATGGTTCCCTTCAGACACAGGCTTGATGTTTGCTCTGGATTGGAAATTTTTTGGTGGGATTTTAGCGCTGCAAGGAGGAAAACTGAGTTGGGTCACCTCATTTTACAAACGGGGAGCTGGGAGCCTGGGGAGTTTATGATCTGCCTAAAATCAGACACAGCTAATTAGTACCAGAATCTATTCTTGAATCCCAGAGGTTGACCTCGAGCTGCTTCCCTTCCCCCTCCCCTCCTCCTCCCCTCCGCCGCGCCCCGCCATGCCCTCGCCGGGGCGTCTGTCAGCCTCAGCCTCTACTGCGGTTTTCTCCGGGGCTGGGGAGGGACTCAGGACGTCCTGTGCCATCGTGCTCTCTCTCCCACTCTGGAGCTCCTGAGATGAAGAGCTTCGAAGTGCTTTATGCAACTCAGTGTTGCAAATCTAGTCGTTTCCGTTCTCTTTACAGATTATAGCAGTTTCCTCATACTATTAAAATGGCTGTGTGTTATTTGGTTAATTCTCCATGGGTTTGGGGAAAGAAAGAGAGATTTGAGTGAAGGTCAGCACTCAGGAATCTGTTGTGCAGAAAGAGAGGACTTGCCAAGCAAGGCCAGAGAGGAAGTTTCTTTTACCGGTTAGTAAGTGAATGAGATTATGGATGCTAACCCCTGTTTTTACTGTGTAGGCCCAAACATTTACTGACTTCGCCTCTCCTAGCTTTTATTTGACAAAGAGAGCTTTGCTGTCTCCAAAACATCCTCATTCCTTCCTCCTTTTTATATAGTGAGTCCCTTCTTCTCTGGAAACGTTTACTTAAACAAGTTGGCCCCAAATCACCATGTTCCTTGGTGAAGATATTAATAATACATTTGATTATGTGCCCTTTTCTCAACTCCCTGAGGATCCCTTTAACATAAAACTGTGTTTTTTCAAGGCACCTCTTCTCTGGCTGCATCCCTGTTCCTTGTAATCAGAATGTCTGATGGCCACGGCTCTCCCCACTGATGCTGCCACATCCTGCATCACCTCCATCTGAAGCCTAGCCTTCATCTGGACCCAATGACTCAAATATAAGAGAGCAACTCCATTTTAGCGAGTGGTTTCATGCCCCTTCCCCCCCAATAAAAGCCTTGGCTAAAAATAGGTGGCCTTTGGTCTGTTTGCGGCAGTCGCTCCACGGACAAACACCCGTGTGACCTCGGGCACTGACCCAAATCACTTCTCACTGGCAGTGTCCTTCTGTGTAAAACGAGGAGATTAGATGAAAGGAGTGATGATGCTAATTCCATAAAAGGCAGTAAACAAAGGTGGGAAGGGAGCCGGAAAAACTGGAGGCCTCCTGGCGGGGCAATAAAAGGACAAAAGCAGCAACAATTTAGGGTCAGGCCTCTGGGCCTGTTGCTCCAGGCAAACGTCAGGCCGCAAACCTCCAGAGAATGCCAGAAGCCACTCCGCTTCCTCCCCTTTTAAGCAAGGCCAGTCAGGTTTACTCAAGAGGAGCCATTGGTGGGGGCGCCTGGGTGGCTCAGTTGGTTAAGCGACTGCCTTCGGCTCAGGTCATGATCCTGGAGTCCCGGGATCGAGTCCCGCATCGGGCTCCCTGCTCAGCGGGGGGTCTGCTTCTCCCTCTGACCCTCCTCCCTCTCATGCTCTCTGTCTCTCATTCTCTCTCTCTCAAATAAATAAATAAAATCTTTAAAAAAAAAAAAAAAAGAGGAGCCATCGGTGGCCTTCATTTCTGGGTCTGGAGTCCAGAGTTCAGTCTGGGTGAGACTCCAGCTACACCTCTTTTGTTTGATTTTATCTAATTCTGTGATTTTTATCCAATACTGCATTACCCAAGACTGTTCTGGAAATGCAAATCAAAAAGAAAAGGCAAGGGAGTCCAAAAAAAACAGCTTTTTCTTTTCTAAGGACTCTAGGAATTTGCAGTTCCCAGCCCCCTCCGGTTGCCTGCCCACCTCCCCAGAGCTGATCCCTGGAACAGTAATGGTGCAAACGTTTGGCTCCCTGTCTCGGAGGGGCCAGCTCCAGCAGCTGGGAAATCCCACAGAGGTGACACAGCTCAGAGCTCCATCACAGGGAAGAGAGATCATTGTTTTCTAGGGGATTTTGAACAGCTAAAAACGTATGGTGGAGAAGGTCTGACATCAACCCCTGACACCCACCAGACACACTATTATAACCTTGCAGAGAGCTGAGGGCAATTCCAGCAAAAACAAGTAAGCAAAACTACAGGCAGCCGTATCATTGGCCTTCCCCAGAAGGCTGTCAGAAGAGGAAGCCTAGGGCTTCTCCCTCTCAGGCCCTGAACATGCCGAGGCAGAAAAGTAAGGGAAACGTTCTCCTGCTGTCTTCCTGAGAGAAGCATCCATCTTCCCACTGTACCCTCCTCGAAGATGTAGAAGATTCTGTGTGAGATAGAATGCTCTTTCTGGGGGGAACAAAGGAGAAGGTATCCTGGAAGAACCGTTCCCCGACCCCCAGCCCGTGAGCTCCCTGCTGCTAGTTCCCTTCTTTAGTTTAGTCACCACATAATGTCCTTGGCACTGGGCCCTGCAGTCTGTTTGTGGATCTTTCTGGAAGGCCTGGCAATGGAGGCCCAGCTGTAGCACCACGGGCTGTTGGAGGACAGTATGAAAAGAAAGGGCAGAACATGGCTTTCTAGGGGAGCTGCTTCGGCTTCATCCCCCCAGCTTAAGAGCTCTGCGAGGCCCCTCACAGGCTTCACCCCAGCTTTTCTAGACCTTCTTTCCCCACACTGTCCTCCTCCCTCTGGCCACTCCTTTTGGCCCAGTTAGTCTTTTTTTTTTTTTTTTTTTGTCCCAGTTAGTCTTGAGTGGAGACTTTCTACGGACCTCCTCTCCCCAGCCAAGAACAGTCTGCTGTGCTTTCCTGGGCCCCTCTGTTGTCCCCGATGTGTCTGCAGGATGGTAAATACAGCACACAGCTTGATGTTCTGTGACTTTTCTTGAGCACAGTGCTGCGCACTTTCCGTGCATGATCTCCTTTCAGTTCTCACCCCGGTTCCCTGTGAGGGAGATGTTGCTGTTATCCCTGAGACCGATGAGCAAACTGAGGCCTAGGATGTCTCTCTCGCCATCACTAGGGCCTGGCACACAATAGAAGTTCTGTGTGTGTCTGTTGAGTAACAACTAAATGATTACATTGCAAAAGCACCTCTTTGGGAGTTAAAACCCCAAGCAGAATAGGGAAGGAGCATGTGTGGCCCAGGCTCAGCAAGGGCAGTGTGACTGACTGACTCATCACTGAGCACGGGAGGGGCTGTGAAAGACAAAGGCGTCCCCGACCTGGAACGTCCTGACCAGAGTCACTTGTGAAGAATAAGCTCCGTCATCCTGTGAGGTTTTCAGTAGTTTGTTGTGCTGCTTGAGTCCCGAAGGGAAGGGTGTTAGGAAGGAAGCAGGAAGTGATTAGACAACTTGACGTGCTGTGATAGGGACAAAAGGCATCTGCTTTTGACAGAGATGAGACTGCCCATTGGGATGCAGTGCAATTGTGGGGAGCAGTAAGAAACCGGGTCCCACTTCCCTCTCCGGAGAACTTCCAGACAGACTGAGCCATGAAGAAACCCGAAGGCCACCTTCAGTGTCTCTCTCCCCGGAGCTCCAGCTGAACACTCAGCCTCCAGAGCGAGGGGAGCAGCGGCTGAAGGCTCGGGCCTCATTGTCATTCCCCTGTGTGACCCGCCACGGGAGGCCCCAGTCAAGCCTCACCTGTGCGGGGGGCCTCTGCTTACTCCGCCTCCAGGGCCTGCCCAGTGGACCTTCAGAAATAGCCTTCTCGGGCGCCTGGGTGGCTCAGTTGGTTAAGCGACTGCCTTTGGCTCAGGTCATGATCCTGGAGTCACAGGATGGAGTCCCGCATCGGGCTCCCTGCTCGGCAGGGAGTCTGCTTCTCCCTCTGACCCTCCCCCCTCTCATGCTCTCTCTCTCTCATTCTCTCTCTCAAATAAATAAATAAAATCTTAAAAAAAAAAAAAAAAAAAAGAAATAGCCTTCTCCCGAGGTGTATTTTTCAACACAGGCAGGTAAAAACAGAAGCCCCGGGCCTTACAGGTCCTTCTCCAGGGCTAATGCAACAGGAGAGCCATCCAGTGATGGAGGTGGAGTAGACCCTAAAGCTCATTAGGTGGCGGGAACTCACTAGAAAGCAGGGGAGGCACGAAGAGGAGACTGGGGTAAGCACTGGCACGGCTTCAGTTACCTGGAGGAGGAGTTTGGACTCTGCTCTTTGGGCCTCTCTGAACTGGGAGAGGCGAGGCCCCGGCCATGGGAAGTATTGTGGGGCTGCTGTTTACAAGGTGACTGAGCTGGGAGAGATGGCAGACTCGGGAGGGCCCAGGAGTCCATTGTCAGAGCCCAAGTCAGAGGCCATGGAGGCCTGGATGGGGGTGGGTGGTGGCCATGGGACAAGACAAAGAAGACAGGGAAGTCTGCCGCAGGCTCTCTGGGCTCCCCACACTGGTATCCTCCTCTCTGCGCCCTCAGCTCCCCTGGCCCTTTCCAGACTCATGTTCTTTAACTCTTGATGACACATCCGTTTGGAAGGTACCTCCCCGACTCTTCAGATAACACTCATTCTCATCACCCTGCCTAGACATCACTCCTCAGGAAGGGCCTCTCTGACCCACATATCCAAATCATCTCATATCACCACCCCATAGTGACTCTGTCACAACACGGCCTGTATTTTCCTGGATACTGATGGGTGTTAACATGTTCCCCTTGTTCCTCTGAAGGTCAGGGGTACTCCGGGGTTCACAGCCGGGCTGGCAGGGAGGATGAGGGGCCACTTCTAGAGCCTGAGAGTGGGGCCCGAGGAGCCTCAGGCTCACTCACACACAAACATGGGAGAGGCAGGTCTGGGCCAACCTCCCTGAGAGAGAGTCCCTCCCCAGCTGTGGAGAAGGGTGCGGACACCACGGATACATCATTTGGCTCCATTCTGTCTGGCCCCTGCACCCAGCTGTTGCTATTCAGGAAGAACCTCACTGTAGTGGGGAGCTGGGGTGGAGCTGGGAGCCCAGTGTGGGGAAAGTGGGGGGAGGTGAGGGGGAAGAGAGAACTTCCAGTGTCTTCCCAGCCCCACCCTCTCCACAGAAGTCACTCTTCCACTTAGGAGCTTCTAGAAATAAATATACAAAATGCTATCCCCCCCCAAGAAAATAGAGCATCCAGATAATTTCTCGGGAGCAGAAGTGGGGTACCCCCAATACTCAGGGCTTATGCCAGCCCTGCTACCATGTGTTCTGGGGGAGAGACACCCACGTGGAGCTGCCCTGGCTCAAGAATACTGCAGTAATGGTGGACGCTGTCACTCCCCTCCTTTGCCTTCCCAGGAACAGGAATCCTGGGGCCATCCGCAGTGACTCCGGGCCCATCAGTGTGGGGACAGCCTGGTGATCCGTAGCAGCGTGATGCCCTGTGCCTGAAGCTCAGACAAGTTCACGGCACATGGGTCTTCTCTGACTGTCACCAAGTCTCTAGGGCTGCCCCAGGCCTCTGTAGCCACAGCCTACGCAAGCAGAAGAACTGTGGACACAGCAGGGCCTGGGAAGAAGGTGGAGCTAACAGCTTTGGGAATAGAACCTAGGTGGAAATTTCCATGACTGTTCTGCTCAAGCAAAGACCAGCTGAGGCCCAAGGTGTAGACAGAGGGTACAGAGAGGTTACCAAGGGTCACCCTTCCTCATTCTCCCAGATCTTTATCACCTACTGCCCTACCCTGAACCTGGGCCATAAAGCTCAATCAGTCGTGTCCCTTCTGTGTCCCCTCTCCCAGCCCTATTTACTGCCAGCTCCCTAGTTCATGGACATCTGCTACCTCTCCCCCAAGGACATGCCCATTCTCCCTGCCAGTCGGAGCCCCCCACCCCACCCCTGCTTTAGGAGCCAGGCGGAGCCCCTTTCCTCCCACAGGACGCCTTCCCTGCTGAATGGTCAGTCTGTCCTGCAGCCATCGTGGTCCAGTGACCTCAGCACTCCTGTGATCACACCCTTCCCCCAGTGACTCATCTGTTGTTATGGTAAGCTACGGTGTACTGTTTATCATTGTCACTTTATGTCCTTGAAAACAGAGTCCCAGGCTACCTATAGCCCTGTCTCAGCCGAAAGCAGCTCCGCATGCAGGTTTTGCAGCATCCACGCAGCTGATCCTGTGTGGCCTCTGGCCTGGGCTGGTCCAGGGGACTCCATTTTCCAGCGGCTGGGTCCCCAGATCCGCCCCCGGCCCAAGCCAGCACTGCCCCAGCAGGAGTCAGGCCTGAATGTGTGTAGGCTGGACTCCCTCCCCGCCCCCAGCCAGAATGCCAGCATAGCCACTTTCTAGAGGCTGAGGGGCCTGGGCCCAGGGCCCAAAGCCTTCCCTGGGGCCTGTCTGGTGTCAACCACCAGCCCTCAGCTCCAGCCTGGCAACTGGAGTGTCCTAGAACCAGCTGGTGTTTCCTCCCTGTTCTTTCACACAACCTAAATGTCACCCTCCTTGTTGAAGCTCCCCTGAAGACCATGGATATCTCCCTCCCGTCCTGCACCCCATCGGGTCCTGCCCCACTGCAAGCACTATACAGAGGAGTCACGAAGAGAGTGGCCCCAAGAGTCCCACACACTTGGTCCGAGTCTCGTTCCTCCATGCGCTACCTGCGCTCTGTGACATTGGCAAGTTACTTAACCTCTCGGAATCAAGTTTTCCCTCAGTGAAACAGGAATGATCTGTGTAGTACCCCGTTGTCACAGTTGTGAGGCTGTCAGCAGCTTAGTACAGTGCCTGGCTCAAATGATGTGCCCTACGAATGGTGGCTGTCACTAGCGACCAGCAACTTCCCTTCTCTGCAGCACTAAGCACAGTGCAGGGCATGCAGTCCACCTCCCAGGCCCTCAGGTCTGGCTGGAGCCAGGCACATCTCAGGAAAGAGTTAAACATCCGCAGTGACTTCATCCCTGCCTTGGAACAGGAAGGAGGCAGAGAAGGTAACAAAATCAGGCCTTAGCCCGATGGAATTTTCCAGTGCTCATAAACAGGACCAGTCAGTTTGCCAAGGGAGGTCACCATGGAAACGGTCCTGTGCGCCTGCTTCTGGTTATTCCAACCTGGCTCCAGGAGGATGACACAAGCTCCAGGCCTCTTCATTGGCTGCCACCCTCCTCTTGCCACCGAATCTGGCAGGAGATTGGCCAAGGGCAGTTGCTGGGCTGGAGTTAGACCCCACCCCCACCCCTCCTACACCCGGAACCTGCTGGAAGCTGTTATTTTGAACCTGAGGAAGAGGAAAATAGGCTGCCAACGATGTTGCCATAGCAACCGATTTCCTTTCTACCCTCCTTGGAGTTAGTAGTTGACTTCTTTGTAGCTGAAGTACTTTTCCAAGGGCAGAGGGGATGTCAGCCATTTTACACTGACTTAACCTTCTTTATTTATTTGGCAGAGAGAGACATGGTGAGAGAGGGAACACAAGCAGGGGGAGTGGGAGAGGGAGAAGCAGGCTGAGCAGAGAGCACGATGCAGAGGGAACAGAAGAATATGTTCCCTCTGCATATGTCGCCTGACCTTCCTTTGAACAGGAACTCCCTCATCTTCCAGAGTAAGGGAATTTCTGAACCTCTACTTGTGGCCTTGGTTACTAATCCCCCTCTGGGGGCCTTGGTTTCTCCTCACAAAAAGGGGTATTCATTCCAGGACTCACTACTTCTAGGGCTGGAGTAAGGCTCCCACTGGACCAAGTTTGCAAATGCTCACTGTAAACTGTAAAGTTCGATACAGTTGCCTTGTGTCTTTAATCGACCGGTATTGACATCAGCTGAGTACGGAATGACCCTATGAGGTAGAGTCGGGGGCCCCACAGACAGGGGCCCCTCAGGAGTCTACTTCTGTCGCCAACTGCCTTCTGGAACCATCAGCAGTTCACATAGCAACCCCAGGGACTCATTTTCTCTTTGTGTAAAAGGATTCTTCTGTAGATGATCTCGAGAGGCCTTTCCCAGCTCTGACATTCCATGATCCTAAGTTAAAGGCCTGTCTGCTTCCCACAATAAATCTGTGGAACTCATCATCCTCGTAGGAGGTAAAAACACAGGCAACTGCCCCACACCCAGCACTTTCTATGTGGCAGGCACCGCACATGCATTAGGTCAACCTTCACAACAACCTTAGAAGGTGGGTATCATTATTATAGCACCTACCCATTTTACAGATAAGGAAACTGAGGCCCCAAGGTCACACAGCCAGCAAGCGGCAAGGTCGAGATTTAAAGCCTGGTGGTCTGGCAGCAAGTCCATGCAGCTATCTTTCCAGGTACCAACTGAAACGAAGGTATAAAAGGTATAAAACGGGCCGATTAAGAGTAGGTAGAACACTGGGTAGAGCGAGCAAACCCTGGACTAGGAATCACAAGTCTGTGTTCTACTCTAGGTCCTGCTGTTGAGTCCCACTGTGTTACCTCCAGAAAGTCACTTCCTATCTATAAAAATAAAAGGTTACACCAGATCTTTGAGGGCCTTTCGAGGTTAAACACTGAGTTTCTGAGAGAAAAATTGGCCTAGAGGAGACAAGTGACAGCCTTCCTGAGTCACAGAGCAAAGTAGGTACAGCCTCAAATGGCCTGTCCACTAGCTTTGATCCCAACTTCCAAAAAACATGAGGTTTGGGAAGGACTGTTTGAAGCTGGGGCCCACAGACCAGTACCAGTCTTTGGTAGTGTCTACTATGATTTTTCCAGAAAGTAAAATACAATCTGTCTTAAGACTGGCCTTTTTTTCAGAGATTAAGCCCTCCCTGCTTTTTCGGTGTTATAAAATCCTTTTTCTAATGAAATGATGGTGACAGTGGACGGTAGCTATTTTATTGTAATGTTCTTACTTGGGAAATGTTGGCTAATTGGGGAAAGTTGACTAACCTTATGTCAACATATTATGGAAAATTTCAAGATTTTATTTTTTAATTTTTTAAGTAAACTCTCTGCTCAACATGGGGCTTGAACTTGCGACCCCAAGATTAAGAGTCATATGCTCTACCAACTGAGCTAGCCAGGCTCTCCAATTGTGGAAAATTTCAAACATAAAACAAGTAATAAGAATCGTTTAATGAATCCTCACATTACCCTTGTTACTCTTCAACAATTACTAGCCACTGACCAGTTTTGTTTCCCAATCCCCCAATACCTCCATGCCGAGTTATTCTAAAGCAAATCACAGACATCATATAAATCCATCTGTAAAAAAAAAAAATTAAATTAATTTAACATAACCACATCAGCATTTTCACACTAAAAAAATTAACAATACTTCTTTAATCTTCAAATATACAGTTTGTGTCAAATTTTTTGCAGTTGGATTGTTTAGTCGAGATTTATACAGTCCACGTTTGCTTTGATTATATGTCTTTTTTTTTAAGATTTTATTTATTTATTTGACAGAGAGAGACACAGCGAGAGAGGGAACACAAGCAGGGGGAGTGGGAGAGGGAGAAGCAGGCTGAGCAGGGAGCCCGATGCGGGGCTCGATGCGGGGCTCGATGCGGGGCTCGATGCGGGGCTTGATCCCAGGACCCTGAGATCATGACCTGAGCCAAAGGCAGACGCTCAACGACTGAGCCACCCAGGCACCCCTGATTATCTGTCTCTTAAGACTCTCTTGAACTCTGTAGGTTTCACTCTCCACCTTTTTCCCCCTATAAGTTATCTGCTGAAGAATCTGGGTATGCCCTTGGAATTTTCCACACTGTGGATTTTGCTGATCATATCCCTGTGGTATAACATATTCTTCTGTTCCCTCTGCATTGCTTGTAAACAGGTGATTAGATCTAAAGGCTGGAATACAATTTGGGTTCCTTTTTCTTTTTTTTTTACAAAAATATTTTATAGATGGTATTGAAAATATCCAATTAAAAATAAAATTGTTGGGGGCGCCTGGGTGGCTCAGTCGTTAAGCGTCTGCC
Source organism: Mirounga leonina (assembly GCF_011800145.1). Taxonomy (NCBI): domain Eukaryota; kingdom Metazoa; phylum Chordata; class Mammalia; order Carnivora; family Phocidae; genus Mirounga; species Mirounga leonina. The sequence continues at coordinate 31,366,008 of NW_023270418.1, read as the reverse complement.
TTCGGCTCAGGTCATGATCCCAGGGTCCTGGGATCGAGTCCCACATCGGGCTCCCTGCTCGGCAGGAAGCCTGCTTCTCGCTCTCCCACTCCCCCTGCTTGTGTTCCTGCTCTAGCTATCTCTCTCTGTGTCAAATAAATAAATAAAATCTTTAAAAATAAATAAATAAATAAATAAAATAAAATTGTTGGGGCGCCTGGGTGGCTCAGTTGGTTAAGCGACTGCCTTCAGCTCAGGTCATGATCCCGGAGTCCCGGGATCAAGTCCCGCATTGGGCTCCCTGCTCAGCGGGGAGTCCGTTTCTCCCTCTGACCCTCCCCCCTCTTGTGCTCTCTCACTCTCTCTCAAATAAATAAATAAAATCTTTAAAATAAATAAAAATAAAATTGTTAGTAAAAAAATGAAATAGGTAAATAATAAAACTGTGAGTCATGTAAACCAAAAAGCTGGAAGCCACACTGCTCTGAAGGCAAGTCTTTACTTCCAGGCCGCAGCCCTGGGTCTAGTCAGAGCCCTGAACTCCTTCCTGAGCCCTACAGAGCAGCTCGTGCTGAGCTCCTACTACCCTGCTCCCTGTGGATGCTGCAAGGCTCTGTGAACACCACCTTCGGTTGGGAAAGTGGCTATCCACAACTACACGTCCCTATATGAAGACCTATGTGAGAAAGTTCTTATATATTAAGTGCCAACAAAAAGTTTACTTTCCCTGAGGAACTGGGACACTTTTTCCTTTTTTTTTTAAATTTATTATTTTATTTTTATTTATTTGAGAGAGAGAGAGAGAGGGCACAAGTCAGGGGGAGGGGCAGAGGGAGAAGCAGGCTCCCCGCTGAGCAGGGAACCCGATGCGCAGGGCTGGATCCCAGGACCCCGGGATTATGACCTGAGCCAAAGGCAGACACTTAACCAACTGAGCCACCCAGGCGCCCCAGGAGATTTTTTTTTTTTTTTAATTAGTAGCAGAGCAGGACCTAGTTGTCTTGACTTCTAGCTTTTTTTTTTTTTTAAGATTTTATTTATTTATTTGAGAGAGAATGAGAGAGAGCACCTGAGAGAGAGAAGGGTCAGAGGGAGAAGCAGACTCCCTGCCGAGCAGGGAGCCCGATGCGGGACTCGATCCAGGGACTCCAGGATCATGACCTGAGCCGAAGGCAGTCGCTTAACCAACTGAGCCACCCAGGCGGCCGACTTCTAGCTTTCAATTCTTTAATCCTGGGAGAGAACTTCATTTATTCAACAAAAGCCCTCTATGCAAGTCATAGCTAATGAAAATAAGGCAAGAGAAAAGGCAAGGCCAAGCTTTCTTGGAACTTATGTTCCTTCTAGTGGGGGGAGTCAGGAGATGACCCCAGTGAATAGCAGCAGTATAAGTGTTCTGAAGAGAGTAAGGTGGAGGGGTAAAGGGAACCAGAGGAGGGGGCCACTTTTAGACAGGGTGGACAAGGAAGGTGACATCTGAGCAAAGATTCGGAGGATGAGAATGAACCAGCTTTGAGAAGAGAGGGGAGAATTCTAGCTGGAAGGAAGGACAAGGGTGAACATAGGAGGTTAGGGCCACAGATATTTCCCTCTGTGGGTGGGCTGCTCCCCAGGCCAGGAGAGGAAGTTTCCTTCCCCCACCCCTGCAGGAAGTCTGGCAGTAACAGGCCATCTGCCCTTGGCTTAAGGCTGGAATATGCAGCTGTTCCTCCCCACAGATTCCAATCACCACCTGTGCTGAAGCATATGCCCATGTCCTTCTTTGTGGGTGGGGACCCCAGACCTTTTGACCCTGGGGCTTAATCTTAGAGAGAGGCAGCTTCTGAAGCCCTGGCTTCTTGTACCACATGTGTTCTGTCCCTGACGCCTGCTCTAGGGGCTGTGCCAGGGCAGGAGCCAGATTTCACCTGGACCACCCAGCCTCGGGGGAGCCAGCCCCCCTTCCCTACTTGCCTCCAGAGAATAGAGGTGGTAGCTGGGGAGGTTTTCAAAGTCCTGAAGTCAGCTTTCACTAGGCGTTGGTGTATTAGTCACCTCCAAATACTTCGGTCAAGTTCAAACCAGAAGAGGCTCCACCCTCTCTGATCTAGGGCTTAACTCAGCAGGCAGAGGTAGGCAGGCTTCCAGAGAAAAGTGATGCATACGCTCAAAAAACAACAACAACAACAACAAAATCCTAGAACATTAACCAAGAGGCTTGGGACTTGGTTTCGTCATGGCAAACCCGTCATTATCTAAAGCAGTGCCCAGTCTCTGCCACATAGTAGATGCTCGGTAAACATTTGTTTAGTGAATAAATAAGGGAGTGTTAAGAACTTCCAGGGTAGTAATGGGTAGTGAGCTCCCTATTAGTGGGGAAGAACCAAGGAGCTGCTGAATGGCCATTTGCATGGGGTCCCCTCTCAGGGAGTGGTGAGGGCCTAGGGGAGCCTTCCATCGCAGGCCGCTGTCTCCGCACTCCGGCCCTTGCGGCTGCCCACCGCCCCCGGGCCCGCAAGACCCGGCCCGCGTCTCCCTCTGGCGCGGCTCGGGCTGGGGGCGGCCGGAGCTGACGCGGCCCCGAGAGTCCCTGCGTAACTGGAGCTCGCGCTTCACCGCCCAGGGAGCTCCGCCCGCGGCAGCCCGCGCCCCTGCAGCTGGGGGAGGGGGGAAGAAGGAAGCGGAGGGGGGAGAGCAGGAGCGGGCACCGGCCAGGTTCGCAGTTCCGGACCTCACCCTAGCCCCAGCGTGGGCCGGAGCGGAGTCCTCGGGCACCACACCCCTCCTTCCCTCCGACGCTGTCCCCTACCCCCCCCCCCCCCCCACCGAGCGTCCCTTGACACCCGATTCCCACAGTGGCCGAGTGAGCTGCCCCACTCAGCTCCCGGCCTCGTGCGGTTCCCAGCCCCAAAGCCCTTTCAACGCAAGTGCCAGGCCCCGTGCCAAGGGTGTTCGCACACGCTTTGGTTTCGGGTCTCGGGGAGGCCGGAAAGGAAGTGGGGCCCAGAGCGGAGCTGGTAGACGTTCCCAGAGAAGGCTTTCCCAAAGGCACTGCTCGGGGTACGGAGTTGGGGTGGGGCTCCGGAAGTCGGAGTCTGGGTGCAGGGAACAGCAGGTGCAAAGGCAGGCAGGAGTGAGAGCGCCCGGGTCGGAACCGGCAGGGAACGTGCGCAGAAATGAGAAAGGGGCCGGAGAGGGCACTGGCTGGGCTGAGAAAGGGCTTGATGGCAGGCGGTATGGAGCTGGGCGCAGGGAAGGCCGCTGGCCCCGTGTGAGTATGGGAAGGGGGCAGAGTGGGGCGCGGGACCATGCGAGAGATGCCAGCTCCAGCTAAGGCAGAGCAAGGGCCTGAAAGCTGTTTTGCAGTGGGTGGGAGGACAAGAAAGTATAGACTACCTTCCGAAGACCCACGTTCCCCCATCTCCCCTCTTGGGCACAGAATCGTGGGTCTTTCCTCCAGTGCTCCTCCCAGGACACTGGCTGCCCCCATCCTCTCTCCCAACCTGGGACACTCTTCTCCCTCTATCACTCCTGACGACCCAGCCCCCATCCGTCCAGAAGCCCAGCTATGAGAGGCTTGGTCTGATGACCCCCGGTAGCTCCTTCCAGAGCTGCTTTCTGCCCTATACTCCCCGTTCCCTGACTGGAACTCCCTGCGTATCCCAATCCGTAAGGCCAGGGCAGAGACCCTGGGAAGGGGAGAAGCCGGCCTGGGAGCCCTGCCCCGCACCCCGACTTAGGGCGGCTGGGCCCCGGAGAGACCGTCCCCAGGTTGACCCCGCTCTGATCCCGGCGCCCCGCCAGGCGCCCCACCAGATCTTCCTGCGTGACTCAGTGGGCTTGGCGCCTCACATGCCTGTTCTAGTAAACAAACGCTCAGGGCTTCTGGGAGTCACTGGCCCGGGCCCGGACAGGCTGAGGGCAGGGGAGCTGCCCCTCGTCAGTGAGGTCCCCTCATCTACGTGTGTCACTTGGGGATGGGTGGTCCGGGGGCCCAGGTGGCGTTGGGAGGGCTGGGAGAGGGGAGCCGCGCGAGAGGGAACTCGCGGTGTGTGTGGGCCTCTGCCTTGGAGAACAGCTTTTCCTGCTGATTGGCTTAGCTTGCTCCTTTAATAGTGCCTGGCCTGGTATCGTGGCCCCGGATCCAAAAAAGGCGCAGAAACAGGATCCGGACTGGGGTGCAGGGCTGACAGGTGCTGGAAAGGACCCCCAGGGAAGAGTCCCCAGGGAAGGAGACAGTGAGGCAGTGTCTCTGTGTCTGCTTCCTCAGCCGGATGTTCCCTTCCCACCCCGCCTCCCCTCCTCCCTCACCAGGGCCTCAGCCTTCCGAGGCTGTCTTCTCTCCTTCCCCTGCTGCAAATCCGCAGCACCCACAAGGCCGCCTGCCCGGCACTGGGGCTCTCCCGGTTCTTTCCTTGGGGTATCCCCTACCTCTTCCGCTGAGTCCCATATCATCTGCCTTTAGGAAGCTTTTGAAAACCAGTCTTTGGTCCTGTCCCACCCTTGGCCTTCCTGAATAAACTCAGCCTTCTCTGCGGTTACAGCAGGCCCTTTAGGACTTGGCTGCCTGCCTCCTGCTCCAGCTGCTCCCGGCTCACCTCAGTCACCCCCCTCCCAGATCACCGCGAACTCCTTTGTCCTTAGATCTCAGCTCAGCCCTGCAGCCTCCCTGCAGACAAATAGTGTAAGGCTCCTGCCCCAGGACTCCCTGACCTGAGGAAGAGAGCCGACTCGTTCCTGCTTCCTGGGGCCCAGCTCAGGCCTCAAGACAAGGGTGCTGATGGCACCAGGCCCCGGAACTGTGTCCTCAGAGCTCAGAGTGCTGCCACCAAGTATGGTCAGTCCACTTTCCACCCAGCTCAGAGTGGTAACTGGAAAAGGTCGGATCAGCAGAGAAAATTCAGAGAAGGAGTTAAGTAACACACTCCTCTGTTAAGAAATATCTATTCAGGGCGCCTGGGTGGCTCAGTTGGTTAAGCGACTGCCTTTGGCTCAGGTCATGATCCTGGAGTCCTGGGATCGAGTCCCGCATTGGGCTCCCTCTGCTTCTCCCTCTGACCCTCCTCCCTCTCATGCTCTCTGTCTCTCATTCTCTCTGTCTCAAATAAATAAATAAAAAATCTTTAAAAAAAAAAAAAAAGAAAAAGAAATATCTATTCAAAAATTGGAAATAAGGCAAAAGGATGACTGCCAGTCCCAATTCAATGACGAGTAGATTGATAAGATGTAAATAATTTCTGCCAGGTAGAAAAGCTGGCTCTGGAGGTGGTGGTTTTATTACCCTGTAGGTCATTAACCAGTTGGGTATGTAGCTCAGCAGTCTCACTGCGACACTTTTTTTAATGCCTCTAAATACTTAGGTGTCTCCAATTCTCTTTGAACTCGCTCTTCCTCCTTGCTCTACCCTCCTTAAGGCATTAAGTCATCTCTGACACTTGGAGACTGTCCCATCAAGATGTCCAACTGGACTCAGTGGTCAGAGCCAATTAAACTTTGTTGCAGGAAAAATGTGTCACCTGAAACACCGCCTTTCCTACCTCAGGCTTCCTGGCTCCACCCTATGATTTATTATTGTTGTTATCTATTTAGAAATATTAGGTACACGGATATTTTCTTGTAAAATTTGAACAGTACTGTCAAAGTCCCTTCAAGCATCACCTCCCATCCTAGGCCTGCCCTAAAGTTGACTACTGTTATTCTGCCATATATATATATTGATATATATATATATATATATCAATATATGTATCAGTTGCAGAACATATATACTCTAATTTATGTCTACATACATACATACATGTTAAACAATGTGCATGTATACATACCACACACATATATACATAGACAATATATGTGTATATATGCACATGTTCTATTTAATATACGTGTATATGTAGTATATACATATATAGAAATGTACTATCATTTTAGTAGCTATGGGATTTTTTTTCCCCGTAAAAGGTATTATACTGGAGCTATTGTTTTGCAGCTTGCTTTTTCTAATTCAAAAATAGGATTGGAGATCTATTTTGGTACATGAGACCTACCTTATTCTTTTTCATTGCTCCCATGGCAACACAAACTATAAAATACCTAGGAATAAATTTAAGAAACGTGTGAGAATTTACATAGAAAGTTATTAAAGATTTCATTATAAAAAATTAAAACAAAAGGTTGTAATATTTACAGCCCTATATTTTATTTTATTTTATTTTTTAAAGATTTTATTTATTTGACAGAGAGAGACACAGCGAGAGAGGGAACACAAGCAGGGCGAGTGGGAGAGGGAGAAGCAGGCTTCCCGCGGAGCAGGGAGCCCAATGTGGGGCTTGATCCCAGGACTCTGGGATCATGACCTGAGCCGAAGGCAGACGCTTAACGTCTGAGCCACCCAGGCGCCCCAGCCCTATAATATTTTATACATTCTATAAACAATGAAATGTATGAAGCAAGAAGTGAAAATACACACACATGCACACCCCCAAGGCAGCAGCATTGTTTTTCCAGGTGGCTTCTCTACCTTTCTAAGCATATTTCTGTAACTTGCTTTCGGGGGTTGGGTTAAGATGCCTCCTTTGGGAGAGTCGAACACATCCATAAATAGCTGTGATGCAGCTTGGGCCGCGCAAAATGCAGCAGCTGAGCCGCCCAGCGCTCTGGGAACTTGCGTCAGGGACACAGTCATGAGCACAGGGGTGGGGCTTTATTTAGGGCCGGAAGGATGAGGTGGCGGCTGAGTTGGACAGGGCATTCCAGGCAGAGGATTCGGTCTGGAGGTGGGGTGACATTTCTGCATGCAGAACCCTGACCAGGGTGGGACTGTAGGCCCAGGAGAGGAGTGTGGGGCTAAGCCAGGCAGAGGCTGCATGGCTGGTGTCCTGGCTTGAGCCTGTGGAGAGCCAGCTGGTGGGGGGGGCGGGGGGGGGCGGTCCACGGCCAGACCTGGGGCCCAAGTTCCAGCCCCAACAAACAGGAAGGGTCCAGGCTGTGAACCGTGAGCCCCCTGTGCCCCACAGGGTGGGGGCCATGGAGGAGCATCTCTTCGCTGCAAAGAGGGGAAGTCTGTACCCAGAGGGTCTTTCCAGAATGCTGGAGCTGAGGATATGCTTGAGGACTTGGGAAGTCCCCGTACCACAAACCCTGACCACAGCAGGGTACTGCCCAGAGATGGTGCCAGGAACCCTGGAGGCAGCCACTAGAACTCAGTGGAAGCTTGGGGAGGTAGATCTGCCTCCTCAGTCTGTCTCATCTCATCAGCTGGCAAATGGATGTGTTCGTCTGGCGTCATGGGTCCCAGTTCTGGGACTCCCTGGGAGTCCCTTTGAGAAGCACACATTCCCGAGGGAGCTGGTGCCTCTGGTGCAGGCCAGCATTGTGGGGAGGGTGACACCTGCTCCCTGGAGTGAGGCAGGCCCTTCACCCCCTCAGCCCCTCCCCTGCCAGGCGGGCAGCAGAGTGCTTGGCAAGGGAGATGGCAATCCAAGCCCCTCAGAGAAAGTCAAAGTAGCAGGTCTAGAATTCAGATTTCCTGCCCCTCAGCGTCAGGTCAGGTCTATGGCTGGTCTTTCAGTCCCCCTCGAGAATCTTACCCCGATCCCTTTATTGCTTTGCCCAAAGTCGCCCAGCTAAGGAGCGTCAGCCCTAGTGCGCTAGGCCCACGTCTAGCTCTAGCCGACCTCCTTCAGTTTCACCTGAAACTCCCACCCCACCTCAAAAAAACCGAAGTAAAAATAGGTATTTACCGTATCAAGTAACAAAAGAACCCAGAGGTGGTCTCTGCTCTGGCATGGCTGGAGCCGGTGCTCTCCAGGGCTCTCTGCCTTGAGGCTCTGCTACCCTCTGGCGCGCCTTCCCTCCCAGACAGGCCTTCTCACACCACTTTGATAAAGTGGTTTATATTGTGCATGATAAACAGGAAATTCTTGGGTTTTTCTTCTATGATTTTATTTATTTATTTGACAGAGAGAGACACAGCGAGAGAGGGAACACAAGCAGGGGGAGTGAGAGAGGGAGAAGCAGACTCCCCGCTGAGCCGGGAGCCCGATGTGGGACTCGATCCCAGGACCCTGGGATCATGACCTGAGCCGAAGGCAGACGCTTAACGACTGAGCCACCCAGGTGCCACTGAATTGACCCCTTTATCCCTGGCAATATTCTTTGCTTTGAAATCTAACTTGTCTGGTCTTGATAGAGCCACTGCTGCATCTTTCTTTTCTTTATTATTATTGTTAGCACAGTCTATCTTTTCCCACTCCTTTACCGTTAACCTATTTGCTTCTTGAAAGTATGTTTCTTGGGCGCCTGGGTGGCTCAGTCGTTAAGCATCTGCCTTCAGCTCAGGTCATGATCCCAGGGTCCTGCGATTGAGTCCCGCATTGGGCCCCTGCTCAGCATGGAGTCTGCTTCTCCCTCTACCTGCCGCTCCCCCTGCTTGTGCTCGCTCTCTGATAAATAAAATCTTTAAAAAAATAGGGGCACCTCGGTGGCTCAGTCGTTAAGCGTCTGGCTTCGGCTCGGGTCATGATCCCCTGGTCCTGGGATCAAGCCCCGCATCGGACTCCTGGCTCCGCGGGAAGCCTGCTTCTCCCTCTCCCACTCCCCCTGCTTGCCTTCCCTCTCTGTCTCTGTCGAGGAAAAAAAAAAAAAAAGTATGTTTCTTATAGGCAGCATATGGTTGGGTACTGATTTTTTTATCCGCCTGACAAGCTCTGACTCAATTGGAGTGTTTAGACCATTTCATTTCATGTGATTATCAACCTGGTTGATAGTATGTTCCTGCTTGTTTTCTATTTGTCCCCTCTGTTCTTTGTTTCCTTTTTCCTCTTTATCATATTCTTTTAGATGGTTTTTATGATTCCGTTTTGTCTCCTTTCTTGGCTTGTTAGCTAAAGCCTTTGTCGTGTCATTTTGGTGGTTGCTTTAAGGTTTATAGTGTACATCTTTATTTATTTATTTATTTATTTATTTATTTATTTATTTATTTATTTATTTTTAAAAGATTTTATTTATTTATTTGACAGAGAGAGAGACAGCGAGAGCAGGAACACAAGTAGGGGGAGTGGGAGAGGGAGAAGCAGGCTTCCCCGTGGAGCAGGGAGCCCGATGTGGGGCTCGATCCCAGGACCCTGGGATCACGACCTGAGCTGAAGGCAGATGCTAACGACTGAGCCACCCAGGCACCCCTATAATGTACATCTTTAACTCCTCACAGACATTCTATCACACATGTGTAATATAAGAACCTTTCAATAGTATGCTTCCATTTTGCCCTGCTCTACCTTCTCTTGTTTTCATATACTTTACTTATAAATTTGTCATAAACCCCACAATACACAATGTTTTGCCTTAAACAGCCAATTACCTTGTAAAGAGATTTAAATAATAAGAAAAAAAAGTTTTTTGTATTTATCCATGTGGTTGTCATTTCTGGTATTCTTTATTCCTGTTGTCTATCCACATTTCCAGTTTGTATCATTCCCTTTCTATCTGAAGGACTTCCTTTCACATTCACTGTAGCGTAGGCCTGCTGGTGACAAATTCTTTCAGGATTTGTATGTCTGAAAAGGTATTTGGCCTTTGTTTTTGAAATACATTTTTGCTGTATATAACGTTCTAGGTTGACTGCTTTTTTTCCTACCAGTACTATACAGATGTTTCTTCACTGTCTTTTGCATTGCTTCAGCGAGAAATCTGCTGTCATCCTGATCTTTATTCCTCTTTATGAAATATGTCTTTTTTCTCTTTGGCTGCTAAGATTTTCTCATCATCACCACTTTTAAGCATGTCGATTTATGTCCCCTTTCTTAATGTTTCTTGTGCTTAGGGTTCACTGAGCTTCTTCAATCTGAGGATTTATAGTTTTCATCAAATTTGGAAAAATTTTGGCCACTATTTCTTCAAATATTTTTTCCTGTCTCCTCCCCCATTTAGGTTGTATATTTGGCTTCTTGAAGTTGTCCCACAGCTTACAGCTCACTGATAGTCTGTTCATGGTCTTTTCTATCTTTTTGTCTCTTAAGTTTTATTCGGAATAGTTTTTATAGCTATGCCTTCAAGTATATTAATCTTTCTTTTGCAATGCCTCATATGCAATTAATCTAATATAGGTTTCGTTTCAGGCACTGAAGTTTTCAACTTTCGAGGTTTGGTTTGGGTCTTATTTTTCCTCACATGTCTCTACTTAACATGTTCAATCTTTCTTGTGACTTGTAAACATATGGAACACAGCTATGATGACTGTTGAATGCCCTTGTCTACTAATTCGGTCATCTATATCATTTCTGGGTCAGTTCTGGTTGGTTTTTCTCTTTGTAATGGGTCCTATTTTCCTGCTTCTTTGGATTCACATTCTTTTTTCTTTTGAAGTTAAACTGGTTTCAAGGTAAAGTAATAACATTTATTCCTTATTCCTCTATTTTCCAAAATACATTTTTTCTTTCATTTTTTTAAAGATTTTATTTATTTATTTGACAGAGCGAGCACAAACAGGGGGAGCGGCAGGCAGAGGGAGAAGCAGGCTTCACCTCCTAAAAGAAGGTGATTAGAGTGGAATATATTCTTCTTGAATCTTTTTTTTTTTTGAGAGAGAGAGAGCTTGAGGAGGGGGAGGGGCAGGGGGAGAAGGAGATGCAGAAGCAGACTCCCCACTGAGCAGGAAACCTGATGTGGGGCTTGATCCCAGGACCCTGGGATCACGACCTGAGCTGAGGGCAGACGCTTAATGGACTGAGTCACCCAGGCGCCCCATACAACAATTTGTTTATCCATTCCTCTGTGATGGAGATTTAGGGTGTTTCCAGTTTGGGCCTATTCTTCTACAAGTCTTTGTATGGATATGTTCTCATTTCTCTTGGGTGAATACCTAGAAGTACAAATGCAAAGTCATGTGGTAAGTATATGTTTACAAGAAACTGCGAACTTGTTCTCCATTGTGTCATTTTACAGTCACACAACCAGTGCATGAGAGTTCCTGTTTCTCCACATCCTTGCCTATACTTGGTATCATTCGGACTTTTTTTTTTTTAAGTAAACTCTACACCCAACGTGGGGACTTGAACTCACGACCAAGATCAAGAGTCCCATGCTCTACAGACTGAGCCAGCCAGGCGCCCGGTATTGTTCAGACTTTTTAACTTAACACGTCAACTGTTCAGGTTTTTTTAATTTTTAATTTTTTTTATTTTTTAAGTAAACTCTATGCCATGCATGAGGCTCAAAGTTACAACTCCAAGATCAAGAGTCACATGCCCTGGGCGCCTGGGTGGCTCAGATGGTTGGGCGTCTGCCTTCGGCTCAGGTCATGATCCCAGGGTCCTGGGATCGAGTCCCGCATCGGGCTTCCCGCTCCTTGGGAGCCTGCTTCTCCCTCTGTTTCTCTCTGTCTCTCATGAATAAATAAATTAAAAAAAAAAATCTTTAAAAAAAAAAAAAAAGAGTCACATGCCCTAATGACTGAGCCAGCAGGGCACCCCAACTGTACAGGTTTTATTTATTATTATTATTTTTTAAGATTTTATTTTTGGGGCGCCTGGGTGGCTCAGTTGTTAAGCATCTGCCTTCGGCTCAGGTCATGATCCCAGGGTCCTGGGATCGAGCCGCGCATTGGGCTCCCTGCTCCGCGGGAGGCCTGCTTCTCCCTCTCCCACTCCCTCTGCTTGTGTCCCCTCTCTTGCTGTGTCTCTCTCTGTCAAATAAATAAAATCTTTAAAAAATAAATAAATAAAATAAAGTAAATGGGTACCCTCAAGATCCCTCCCCACCATTCCAGAAATCACTTGGGCATCCACAGGGGAGAGACACATTTGGTTTCAAAACTAAACAAACTTGAAAAGGCTGAAAATACACAATTAGAAAGGTAATTCAAAAGTGTGTTTTGAAAACAAAGAATCAGAATAAATAAGGTAAAATGAAATTGAAGGGAGAATTAGACATACATTTGAAAAGGAAAGGAAGGTACTGTCTGTTCAAAAGAACAAGAACTATGACATAAATCTGTAAGGAATTCATGGTTTAAGGGGCACCTGGGTGGCTCAGTCGGTTAAGTGTCTGCCTTTGGCTCAGGTCATGATCCCAGCATGCTGGGATCAAGCCCCACTTCAGGCTCCTTGCTCAGCAGGGAGCCTGCTTCTCCCTCTCCCCCTGCTTGTGCTCTCTCTGTCAAATAAATAAATAAAATCTTAAAAAAAAAAAAATTCATGGTTTAAGGGAATAAAATATCTAGGATGCTTTCTGTTAGTTGGGCACTGTTTACAGGGTGAATTGCCCCCCCATATGTTGAAGTCTCAATCCTCAATACCTAAGAATGTCACTGTATTTGAAGATAAGGTCTTTAAAGGGGTGATTAAGTTAAAATGAAGTCATTAGGATGAGGCCCTAATCTAACATGAGTAGTGTCCTTACAGAAAGGGGAAGAGATGCCAGGAATGGTCATATATAGAGGCAGCCAGAGGGCAGCCACCTGCAAGCCAAGGAGAGAGGCCTCAGACGAGTATATACCAGCCAAAACTTTGATCTTGGACTTCCAGTCTCTAGAACTGTGAGAAAATAAATTTCTATTATTTAAGTCACTGAGTCTCTGGTGTTTTGTTATGATAGCCCTGGCAAACTAATATAAGAATATAAAGTTCTGGGCGCCTGGGTGGCTCAGTTGGTTAGGCGACTGCCTTCGGCTCAGGTCATGATCCTGGAGTCCCTGGATCGAGTCCTGCATTGGGCTCCCTGCTCGGCAATGAGTCTGTTTCTCCCTCTGACCCTCCTCCCTCTCATGTGCCCTTTCTCATTCTCTCTCTCTCAAATAAATAAATAAGTAAAATCTTAAAAAAAAAAAAAAAGAATATAAAGTTCTATTGATTTTATCATTTTTTGCTGGATCCACCTGAGTCTGAAGATGGAGGCTACTTTGGGTCTTTTGAGAAAACCTAGTATTGCCATTTCCTAACAGTGGAAAGCTAGTTAATTTCTCTGTACTTTGTGTTTTATCATCACTAAAACTGCCATCTAATAATAACTATACTAAGGGGTTTCTTTTGGGGGGTGGGGGGATGAAAGCACTTAAGTACAGCATCCAGCACCTGGCACACAGAAAGTGATCAATAGGGGTGCCTGGGTGGCTCAGTCGGTTAAGCAGCAGACTCTAGGTTTCAGCTCCAGTTATGATCTCAGGGTCCTGGGATCGAGCCCCACATCCGGCTCCCTGCTCAGCGGGTTGTCTGCTTGAGATTTTTCTCTCTCTCCCTCTCCCTCTGCTTGCATGCTAAAATAAATAAATCTTTTTTAAAAAGGTGATCAATAAACATTAGGCTATTTCCATTTTCTCAGACTATATCTTGTTCAGTATCTTATAATAACCTCTGTATTTATGCTGCAATAAATCTATATGAAAATCTATTTTTCATATTTTTTCCCAATTAAAAGGCAGGGCAGAGGTTAGTATTTCCAATTTGCAGACTAAAAGAATAAGGACAAGTCCAGTGAGTCGCTGGAGGTCACACAGTGAAGCTGTGACAAAGGCAAGAGACAGGCCAGATCTTCCCTAGGGTGTTTGTGGCCTCTTTGCATTGGACCTCATTACCAACTGGTGAAATGTACCAGGTGGCCTGTCCTATACTAAGGCTGACTGCAGCTGTGCCTTTTGAACTCTGGTTTTGTTTTTGTTTTGAGAGTGAGCGTGCATGCATGTGAGCAGGGGTGTGTAGCAGAGGGAGGGGGAAAGAGAGAATCTTAAGCAGGCTCCATACCCAGCGGGGTGCCAGACACGGGGCTTGATCTCATGACCCTGAGATCATGACCTGAGCCGGAATCAAGAGTTGGATGCTTAATTGACTGAGTCACCTAGGTGCCCCTTAAACTCTGTTTTTAAATAATTTTCCTTTTTCCCTCTTTTGGGTCAGGCAGCCAACTGCCCACCTGCAGCAGTCCTGCTACACCATGGTAACTTCTTGTTTTAGTGGCTTTGATCCTAGAAATCAGACTCCCCGTGATACCAATGTATATAAAACAGAAATCAGTGAGCTCTGAGGTGGGGATTGCAGGAGCTATGTTCTTCCATCTCAGGCTATTGATTTTAACTGCGCAGAGGCCTTCAGGGCTCTTTGTGGGGTGTGGGAGGCTAACTGCTGGTTAGGGAGTACCCTGCCCACCTGTCCAATCCCAGCAACACACTCTCACCAACAGCTGTGGCACACTCAGTGCCTCTTGGATAAATGGTCTAATGGTTTTGGGGATTGTCATATTTGATGTGCCCCCAATCATGTCATCAAAGGTCTCTCCCCAGTGTCACCAGGGATTCCAGTCTCTAAACCCAGTGGGCAATTTTCAACGGCTATTGGCTATGGGGAAGAAAAAGCCAAGGAAAGCTCCAAGGTTTCCAGCCCGAGCAGCAGAATGACAGAGTTGCCCCCAACTGCGGTAGGAGTAGATTTTGAGGAAAGACCAGCACCTCCATTTTGGAGTTAGGAAAGAGGGGTCTGGCTGGAGGTAGAAATTTGGGAGTTAGCAGCATATTAATACTAATTTAAAGCCAGAAGACCAAGGGATTGTGCGCCAACGGAAGAAATATAAACGGAGAAGTGCAGAACCCTGAGGAGCTTCAACGTTTAGAATTTGGGAGGTGAACAAGAACCATAAAGGAGGCTAAGAGAGACGCCAGTGTGATGAGAGAAAAGCAAAGGAAATGTCAGGGGAGGGAAACATGGACAGTGTCAGATTCTGTTATTAACTGGCTGCCCTGTGAAAGGGCCATCATGAACATGCAGCCCAGGTGAGGCTTCAGGTTGACTTCAGCCTCAGCAGACACGGGCTGCAACCACATGGGCCTCTCCATGGGCCTTCTGACAACATGGTAGCTGGCGTTCCTGGAGAAGTCATGAGAGATGGGGATCCGCTAGACCCACAAAAGCCTTCAGATGCCTGCAGGTACACCTGGCAATTTGACTGCAACCTCGTAAGAGACACCGAGCTGAAACCACCCAATAAGCCTCTCTCAGATTCCTGACCTAGAGAAACCAGTGAAATAATAAATATTTGTTATTTTAAGCCACTACACTTTGAGGTGACTTTAATGCCATAACAGATAACTAATACATGTGGTAATAGCCTCATTTCATGGGTGAAGAAGGTGAAGCTCAGAGGGACAAGGTGACCAGCTCAAGGTCACGGAATGAACAAATGACAGAACCGGCCTGCTCTCAGAGCAGGACCTCGCACCCGATGTGTTGTTGACAAATATTTGTTGAATTGGCCCAGTCATTTTTTCTGTTATCAAGTTAGGTTATAGTTGAAGTACAACAGCGATGAGTTACAACCCATTATTATACACATAATATCAGTCTATATGACTAATTAAGCGCTATGGGTCCCAGATACCTCTCTTTTCCATTAAGTGACTTGCTAACCCAGGGAAAGGCAAAGGCCTGTGTATCTGGATATTTGTCCTCTTTGTTGCCCAGAATCCAAATATGCTTATTTTGGGGGAAGAAAGAAATAGGGCCTGGGGAAATAAGAAATAGGGCCTGTATCAGTCAGGGTCCAATCAGAAGAAACCACGCAAGAATTTAAACAGTGATTTAATATAAAAGTTATTAACTGTCTAGCAAGAATTCTAAAGAAGTACCATGTATAAGAAGCAGCCACTAGCTCAGGAGCTGAGGTAGATGCCCAAGGAAGAGGCTCCCAACAGAAGGGCTGAAAACCAGTCCATGTTGGATAGGGCATGGTTCAGATTTACAGAGTAAATACAGAGAAACTGTTGCAGTGATACGCTGGCAGAATTTGCTGGAAATCTCCCCTTTCAGGTACTGGGGAAAACTGTTCATGGGGAAGTGTCTCAGCAGAAAGATTTCATTATAAGACGGCCTGTCGGGGTAAGCCAGGGAGAGCTGCTGGCTCAGGGTGCTGCTGCCTGCTGGGCACTGCAGGGGCAGGCCACGTGACCAACCCAGGAAGGAAAACTCCTTCCTTCTGCGATGTGTCTCCAGTGCCCTCCACTGACAAAAGCTTCAGCGGAGCCTACTGTCAAAGGCAAGATATTTAAAGGGCCCAGATCCATTTTTAGAGAGCAGACAAGGAAGAATGAATTTGGAGCTGAGAAGCAATAAATTGATAACTAGCACAACCTCGCTCAGATATTATCCACAGAAATTCTACAGCTCAGGCATTTTGCTCAAGACAGCAAGGGACAGTTCTTTGAGGCACGTAGGAAAACAAAAACTAATTATGGTAACCAGCTCCATTAGGCAGAAGTCTCAAACTATAAAGTTGGGTAGCCAAGTTTACTCACAGAAGCAAGTACAATAGGCTAGTATATGAAAAATCAAATGCCAAGGGAGAAAAAAAAACCCTGAAACTTTTTTTTTTAATTGAACCACAGTGCATGCACGTAACATATAAAATTTTTTTTTTTTTTTAAGATTTTATTTATTTGAGAGAGAGAGAGACAGTGAGAGAGGGAACACAAGCAGTGGGGAGTGAGAGAGGGAGAAGCAGGCTTCCCGCTGAGCAGGGAGCCCGATACGGGGCTCGATCCCAGGACCCCGGGATCATGACCTGAGCCGAAGGCAGCCGCTTAACCAACTGAGCCACCCAGGCGCCCACATATAAAATTTATGATACTGGATATTTGAAAGAAAAATTTAAAAATACACATTGAAAAATAGAAATCTTTAATTATTAAAATTTTTGTTCATAATCTGTTATTCCTTTGACTTGGAACCAGAAACCTGACACCTTTTTTTCTGCAGCAACATGTCAACGTCTGGTCTCATATTTCGAGTTGCAATGTGTAGAACTGAATGTAATCTTGTATCCTTTAATTGGGAGCGAAATTTAGTTTTACTCCATTTCGTAACAGAAAACAGCTGTTCACAGACATAAGTGCTTCCAAACATGGACAGAATCTTTGCACAATGGTTTCTATATCTGGGGTAACTCTTGCTGAGGTATTTGTAGAATTCTGGTATTCTAATGGCATCGTATTTAGTTTTTAATACCATATTACACTGCAGTTCAGTGACTTCCATTTGTAATTCTTCATTAACACTGTCAATGTTAACTGAGAAAGGTGAGCTAAACAATATGAGCTCGTTTTCATAATGTTTGAAATCAAAGAACCTTTTCTGAAATTCAATCTTCAACTCCACAATTTTGGGGACTGTAGATTAAGCCATCACTTTCATTTCTTGACACTGATTTCAGTGTAGAAAAGTGTGCCAGATTATTTACAGACAAATGAGTTTCCCAAAGACTCAATTTTGCTAGGAAAGAGCAAACTGCATCATACATTTGTGTCACCACTTGTGAATGTCTTTGCAGAGAAATATTCAAAGTGTTTAGATGGTTTGTAATGTCAACCAAAAAGGCCAGGTGTCTGATCCAAACTTCACTGGTGAGCTGGGGAAGGGGTTTGCCCTTGGAAGACATGAACAAATCTATTTCTTTTATTAATTCAAAAAGTCTCTTCAGTACCATGCCACGACTAAGCCACCTTACCTTTTATGGTAAAGATTACCATATTGTGCATCCAGTTCCTCCAGAAAAGCACTGAACGGCCTGTTAGACATACAATTCACTGTTCACTGTGTTAATCACTACATCCATGACATGTTCTAGTTTTAACTTTTTAGTACAGAACAATTCCTGGTGAATAATGCAGTGAATAGATTTAAGTTCTGCATCCTTGAAAAGCATTTTGACTTTGGATCTAAGTTTTGCAACAAGCCCAGTGTTATCACAGACCATCGCAGGAGCAGCACTAGTTTGGACCAGTCAACATTAAACTTTTTTTTTTTTATTATTTGACAGAGAGAGAGACAGCAAGAGAGGGAACACAAGCAGGGGGAATGGGAGAGGGAGAAGCAGGCTTCCCGCCAAGCAGGGAGCCCGATGCAGGGTTCGATCCCAGGACCTGAGCCGAAGGCAGACACCTAACGACTGAGCCACCCAGGTGCCCCAACGTTAAACTTTTCAAGACTTTTCTCAACATACCCATATAAGTCATTTTCAGATGCTGGGTCTGTCATGGGAACCATGTCCAAAAGTTCTTCAGTGATGTAAAAATTCTCATCAACACCCCGGATAAATATAATTAACTGGCTTGAATATTTATGTATGTGCTCTCATCCACTGCAATAGAAAATGTCACAAATGATTTTACTTTTTCTCGCAACTTGTACTGTAGGTTCTTAGCCATATCTTTTACTCGCTGAGCAACAGTGTTTCCAGTTAGACTTATGTTTGCAAATGCTGGTTTCTGCTCTGGACACACGATTTCTGCACACTCAATAGACAGTCTTTTATAAACTCACCATCTGTGAAAGGTTTTGATGCCCGGGCAATTTTTCCACTTATGACATAACTGCATTTCACAGCAGCATCGGTTATTTTATTTGCATTTATGATAAATGCGGAAGAAAGTTTAGTCCTTTTTTTAGTTCATTAAGTTTTTCATCACGCATATTTTCTGTATACCAGTCAAAATTCTCACTATGGTTTGTTTCATAATGGCATCTTAAGTTGTATTCCTTTGATACAGACAAAGTCTGGTTACATATAAAACACTTAGGGCTATTCTTAACTTTCACAAAGAAAGATGCTCATTCCCACTATTCTTTTTTTTTTTTTTTTTAAAGATTTTATTTGAGAGAGAGAGCACATGAGAGGGGGGAGGGTCAGAGGGAGAAGCAGACCCCCGCTGAGCAGGGAGCCCGATGCGGGACTCGATCCCAAGACTCCAGGATCATGACCTGAGCCGAAGGCAGTCGCTTAACCAACTGAGCCACCCAGGCGCCCTCATTCCCACTATTCTTGAAACATGCAACGCTCTGGATCCATCTTTCGTTTTCCCATTTTTGATAGAGACATAGGTACAAAAAGAGAGTTCACTTTTCTTTACTACAAGAGAAACAACAGCACAAGCCTGATGATAATGGTAACTGACACTGGTTTTGAGGAGGGAGGAGTGGAAACTGTAGCAAACTATAAAGCCTTCTAAAGGGAGCAGACACTACTCAGCTGGGGCGGACTGTTGGTATGTGGGAACACAGGCCCGATCTTCCCAATTTTTGAAGCAAAGCCAGATATCGTATTTTCACACAAAATCAACTGACTTTTAGATATTGTAAATTAAAGCAAAAAACGTTAGACACTGTGAAAGGCAAACAAAGTAAGTCTAAGGATCATAAATAGCCCCATGGCACCAG
The DNA here is from genome assembly GCF_011800145.1 of Mirounga leonina. Classification (NCBI taxonomy): domain Eukaryota; kingdom Metazoa; phylum Chordata; class Mammalia; order Carnivora; family Phocidae; genus Mirounga; species Mirounga leonina. The sequence continues at coordinate 31,346,857 of NW_023270418.1, read as the reverse complement.
TTTGGCCTCCGCAGCCCCACTCACCTCCTAGCAGGCGGCCAACCACTTCCAGGGTCGCCAGGGCTTCTACCCCACACTGACCCAGGGTGGCTTCATCCTGCAGGGGAGAAGCTGCCAGAAGCACTACTTTATCTTCGGTGGTGTGGCCCTCCAAGGAGGCGGCATGGGCCTGGGGAAGAAAGGGAGAGTCAAGAGTGTTCTCTAAGGAAGTCACAGAAAGCCAGGCAAAGGACACATGGGTTGGGGAAGCTCAGGGATACACTATTACTTTTGCCTTGATCTGAGCAACTGTCTCCAGGCCGGTCACTTCAAGTGTGTGCAGCTCCCGGGCACGCACAAACAGCCGCAAGTCAGTGACTTAAGGGCAGAGAAGAGTGAAGTCAGCAGCTGGGAGACGCAGGGAGGGGCGGGGGGGTGTCCAGGGCAGTTCTTGGGGCCGGAGAACACCTGTGGGCGGGACAGCATCCTAGGCGAATGGTGGGGCAGAGCTAACCAGAGCCCACTGTGGGTACACGCGGAGGGCGGGGGGGGGTGAGACCTCCCACGAGCCCGGGCCCAGGCCCTGCTTTCCCGTTCCCCTGAGCCCTGCTGCCCTCCGTCCCTCAGTTACCATGTTTCCGCTCTACCCGGATCTTGCCTGGGACACACAGCCTCGCGCCGCCGTAACCGTGGAAACGGAAGCTACAGAGCGGAGGCGCAAATACACCCGCCACTAGGGGCGCATTGCGTCACTGCCCCGCGCCTCCTCCCGCCCTCCGCGGAGGCCTCGCCCCCGCGCTCTTCGCCACGCCCCTCCGCTCTTCGCCACGCCCCTCCGCGGTCCGCGCAGGCGCGGGCACCCTCCTGGGTGAGCCCAGGCTGTCGGGGGCGGTAGGCAAGATGGCGGCGTCTGAGGTGAGAGCGCTTTTCGTGGAGCTGGAAAGCGGGCTCCCTGCACCCTGTGGGATGCAGCAGAAGATGCGAGCCGCTTAGCCTGACACTCAGACGGAAGCCCAGCTATTTGTTGGGAACTCGGAGCAACGAGGCCCCCGCTAGAACTTTGGTTTTTTCATTCGAGGTGGACATCTGTTTTAGCACAGACAGGGTTAGGGTACAGAGGAGGTGGTAAAGAGTGCGCAAGATAGGGGCCCCTGGCTGGCTCAGCCAGAGGAGCCTGCGACTCTAAAATCTTTTTAAAAAGGTGCGAGAGAGGGACCGTAGCACCATGGGGCTTCAGGTTTGTCCAGGATGTAGAGGTCCCAACCAGAGAGGAGGAGGCTGCGAGGACCCACGTGGCCTCAGTTATAAGGAGCTGCATGTTCAGTTGCGCTCCTTCTTTTCACTTAGACGGGGGTAGGGGGTAGACTGAATGGGACTGCTCAGGAACTGTGGGTCCCAAAGCCTCGGACCTCCAGGCCGCTCTGCCTTGGCAGCGCCTCTTCTGTTGTGGTTACAGGCCTCATCCAGCCCTGGGGTGTTGTGTTGGAAAGAAATACTCAAAGAGGATCCTAAGGCAGGATAGTTATGTTCTAGATTGTAAGAGGACTCTTTTTCTTTTTCTTTTTCTTTTTTTTTTTAAAGATTTTATTTATTTGAGAGAGAGAATGAGAGAGAGCACATGAGAAGGGGGAGGGTCAGAGGGAGAAGCAGACTCCCTGCCGAGCAGGGAGTCCGATGCGGGACTCGATCCTGGGACTCCGGGATCATGACCTGAGCCGAAGGCAGTCGCCTAACCAACTGAGCCACCCAGGCGCCCTGTAAGAGGACTCTTAAGGCAAAATAGTCATGTCTTAGATCTCCTAGATCGTAGGAAAAAAACCTAGGTCTGAATCCCAAATCAGAATTTACCCTTGGGGCTTGGCTCTTATGTGGAGCTGGGTAATAATAATTACTGTCTTGCAGGATTTCAGGAAATGTGTAGGACTCTCACTTGGCATGGTGTTGGGTGTGTCTGCATAAAGCCAAAACCAGGGGCGCCTGGATGGCTCAGTTGGTTAAGCGACTGCCTTCGGCTCAGGTCATGATCCTGGAGTCCCTGGATCGAGTCCCGCATCGGGCTCCCTGCTCGGCAGGGAGTCTGCTTCTCCCTCTGACCCTCCCCTCTCTCATGTGCTCTCTCTCAAATAAATAAATAAAATCTTAAAAAAAAAAAAAATAAAGCCAAAACCAGGAAAAGCCTGTATGAGAAAGATAGACTTAAATAATTGAAAACTTTTGATCTTGGCCGGGTATAATGGTTCAGACTTTGGAACCAGACTGAATTCAGATCCCAGCTCCACGGTTTACAATATCTGTTACCATGGGTAAGTCACATAATCTTTACCTCTAGGAATAGGAATAATAGAACCTATTCATATGAGAATTGAGTAAGTCAATATATTTATAAAGCATTTAGAACAGTGTCTGGCACAGAATAAGTGAAAACAAATTATTAATAAATCATATACCATGTTGAGTTAGACTTGTGATCCAAACGTTTTTTCATAATTCTTTAAACAACTCACTTGAGCCTCACAGACAGAAGCAGACACATCAGAGGCCAGCCCTTGTCCAGCCTTATAACCCACTAGTCTAGACTCCTGGCCTTTCCTTCTGCCCTTC